>NC_138307.1:7260000-7965000 GCF_965601325.2 Salmo salar | reverse complement strand
TACTCTGATTAGTACATGTGCAGTTGTTCATTATAAATTAAGAGGGTAGATTCTTAGTATGAGAGAAGATTGGAGAGGGATGTCATGTTCCATGAACAACAGCCTGCTAGCAGGATAAATCAACACTCAGTTCAGTCAGCAGTCACAGGCCTCATTAGGGTGTTGTTCATTGACTTACAGTTGATTCCTATGGGTCCATCATTTCAGAAGTCATAGCTCAGCATTCTACCACTGCTTTCCACATTCTACCTCCTTAGGACATGGTGGAGAAGCAATGAGTTTGGAATCAGTGATTTGGGGAAGGAGGGATTTTTCAAGGATTTCATTACTTAAATAAAAAATAGAAGGTGTTCTTCTAGCCTCTGGGTAGAAACACTATACAGTGCATTCGGAAAGTATTCAGACCCCTTGACTTGTTCCACATTTTGTTAGGTTATAGCCTTATTCTAAAATGTATTAAATTGTTTTTTCCCCTCATCAATCTATGCACAATACCCCACAATGACAAAGAAAAAACTGGTTTTTAGAAATGTTTGCAAATTTATTTAAAATTAAAATGGAAATATCACATTTACATAAGTATTCAGACTTTTACTCAGTAGTTTGTTGTGGCACCTTTGGCAGTGATTACAGCCTCGAGTCTTCTTGGCTATGACGCTACAAGCTTTGAACACCTATATTTGGGGAGTTTCTCCCATTCTTCTCTGCAGATCCTCTCAAACTCTGTCAGGTTGGATGGGGAGCGTCGCTGCACAGATATTTCAGGTCTCTCCAGAGATGTTTGATCAGGTTCAAGTCTGGGCTCTGGCTGGACCACTCAAGGATATTCAGAAACTTGTCTTTGTGATTGTCTCCACCCCCTCCAGGTGTCGCCCATCTTCCCCATTATCCCCTGTATATTTATACCTGTGTTCTCTGTTTGTCTGTAGACAAGTCAACCAGCATTTTTGTGTCAGCTCCTGCTTTTCCCCAGTCTCTCTTTTGTCATCATCCTGGTTTTTGACCCTTGCCTGTCCTAACCCTGTACCTGCCCGCCTGACCACTCTGCATGTCCCTGACCCTGAGCCTGCCTGCCGTCCTGTACCTTTGCCCCACCTCTGGATTACCAACCTCTGCCTGACCGGACCCTGACTGCCATCTTGTACCTTTGCCCCTGTTGCTGTAATAAACATTGTTACTTTGACACGGTCTGCATCTGGGTCTTACCTTGATACCTGATAGTGACGTAACAAAATGTGGAACAGGGAAGAGGTCTGAATACTTTCCAAATGCACTGTATATACAAAAGTATGTGGACACCCCTTCAAATTAGTGGATTCGGCTATATCAGCCACACCCGCTGCTGACAGGTGTATAAAATCGAGCATACCGCCATGCAATCTCCATAGACAAACATTGGCAGTAAAATGGCATTACTGAAGAGCTCAGTGACTTTCAACGTGGCACCGTCACAGGATGCCACCTATCCAACAAGTCAGTTCATAAAATTTCTGCCATGCAAAAGCTGGTCAACTGTAAGTGCTGCTATTGTGAAGTGGAAACGTCTAGGAGCAACCGTTGAGCCACGTATTGGTAGGCCACACAAGCTAACAGAATGTGACCACCGAATGCTGAAGCATGTAGCGAGGAAAAATAATGTGTCCTCGATTGCAACACTCCCTACAGAGTTCCAAACTGTCTCTGGAAGCAATGTCAGCACAATAACTGTTTGTCGGGAGCTTCATGAAATGGGTTTCCATGGTCGAGCAGCCTCACACAAGCTTAAGATCACCATGTGCAATGCCAAGCGTCAGCTAGAATGATGTAAAGCATGCCGCCATTGGACTCTGGAGCAGTGGAAACGCGTTCTCGGTAGTGATTAATCATGCTTCACCATCTGGCAGTCCGACGGACGAATTTGGGTTTGGTGGATGCCAGGAGCACGCTACCTGCCCGAATGCATAGTGCTAACTGTAAAGTTTGGTGGAGGAGGAATAATGGTCTGGGGCTGTTTTTCATGGTTCGGGCTAGGCCCCTTAGTTCCAGTGAAGATGTAAAGAGCCCTCACCTCAACCCAATCGAACACATTTGGGATGAACTGGAACGCCGACTGTTAGCCAGGCCTAATTGCTTAACATCAGTGACCGGCATCACTAATGCTCTTGTGGCTGAATGGAAGCAAGTCCCCTCAGCAATGTTCCAACATCTAGTAGACAGCCTTTTCAGAAGAGAGGAGGCTGATGTAGGGGGGACCAACTCCATATTAATGCCCATGATTTTGGAATGAGATGTTCGATGAGCAGATATCATCAGACCACATCATCAGGGCTCTATGGAATTCTTTAAAATATCGCCAAGGATGAGAGCATCAACGAGGGAAAATCAAACCCCTCTACAGGTTTGGATAACAGCCAATGTGAGTGTGCGTATGTGTGACTCACCAATGTATTTTTGAGTATGTATGATGATCCTCAATGTGAGTATATGTGAGATAATGTTTGTCAGCGTGTACAGCAATGTAAATGTGTGTGAGCTGCAATGCTATTTCAAATCATGGAATTCCAAATAAATAAGATTCCACTTGGTCTAGCGTTGCAGGGACCAAAGCATTGGTCATAGCAGGCAGCGTGCTAAACGAGTCAGGGTTTACCCAGCCATGACCCGAACTATGTAATTGGTATTCAACCAAGGCTCTCTCAGTACACTCCGATTATTGGTTTCTGTTGCATCCGCCGTTGGCTGCTGCTGAAAAGGGGGCGGGCCAGCTGCCTGGCTGGCCTCTAGGTCACATTGCTTCTGCCTCCGCAGGCTTGGCAGTGAGTAGCAGGGCCTAAGGGCAGACAGACGACTGCCTTGCATTGGAGCTCAGCTGTGTGTGTGTGCGTGTTTGTGTGTAAGCTTGTGTGCGTGCGTGTGTGTATATCGCTTCCCCTCCTACGCAAAAAAAACAACAATATATAGAAAGGAGAGGTGGAAAACAACCCACAGTGGTTATTAATCTCTGCTGTGCTCTGAGTGGGCGCCTAGTGCTGCGATAATGTGAATGTATCTATTTCACAACTCCTCACATGTTAGCACCAGCCTAGCCTATACAGTGTGTAGCCTGCAGTCTGCTGTTGTGGCCGAGGCCGTCTTGAGAAGGACCCCCTCCTCACCTCTGCCACGCTCCTCTTGGGCAGACAGCCAAATACATTGCACTTCACAGATAGACTGGGTCGACGAGATGAGTTGGAGGAAGGGTAACTAACTCATATCTTCTAACTTATTTAATGGGCCACTTTCAACATTCCATGCTAAGGTTCTTATTTGAATTTATTAGTAGGATAGGAGCTGCTGAAACCAGGTGGAAAATTCCAGATGCCCATTAAACAGAGGGGCAGTACATGAAGTTGTCAGGCTCACAGAATAAATTAGAGGAAAAACAATATGGAAGAACTTATTCAAGAAAGATCCAGTGTAATATATTATAAAAATAAAGCGAACTGGATGGAATATGGGGAACAATGCACCAAATTCTTTTTCTATCTTTAATATAGAAATGCTACCAAAAATTTTTTATTGAAACTTGTTACAAATGATGGAGTCACGCATGATTCAGAATATGTTTTCGTTTCAGTCTCCACCATCTTCACTAACCAAAGCTAATTGTATGGATTTTTTTCCTAATAATAATGTAAAATTAACATCTGTACAGAAAGACTTATTTGAAGGCCAAATTACAGAGGAGGAATTTCTTGATGCAACTAAACTCCAGGGCTGGGTGGCATACCAGTGGAAGTACACCAAACTTTTTTTGATACACTCAGAGGACCATTATTAGCATGTTTTAACCACTCCTATATAAATGGTAGATTATTGGACACGCAACAAGAAGGTCTGATATCATTATTACTGAAACAGGACCCAAGTGGAATATATAAAGATCGAGTCCATAAAAGAAATTGGAGGCCTCTTACACTTCAGTGTTGTGATGCAAAAATCCTAGCTAAATGCTTGGCGCATAGAATTTAAAAAGTATTGTCAGATATAATTCCTCCTAATCAGACAGTTTTTTTTACATAGACGATACATTGGAGATAATATAAGACAAGTACTGGAAACAATAGAATACTATGAAATATCGGGAACACCAGGCCTGGTTTTCATAGCTGATTTTGAAAAGGCTTTTGATAAAGTACGACTGGAGTTTATATATAAATGCCTAGAATATTTCAATTTTGGGGAATCTCTTATAAAATGGGTTGAAGTTATGTATAGTAACCCTAGGTGTAAAATAGTAACTAATGGCTACATCTCAGAAAGTTTTAAAATGTCTAGAGGAGTAAAACAAGGTTGTCCACTATCGGCATATATATTTATTATTGCCATCAAAACGTTAGCTGTTAAAATTAGATCCAACAATAATATTAAGGGATTAGAAATCCGTGGCTTAAAAACAAAGGTGTCATTGTATGCAGATGATTCATGTTTTCTTTTAAAACCACAATTAGAATCCCTCCGCAGCCTCATAGAGGATCTAGATACTTTTGCTAACCTCTCTGGATTAAAACCAAAACCAAAAACCAAAAAAATGCACATTTTACATTACCGTGTCTGACGGGGATGTGGACATACTCGGTATACAAATCCCAAAAGAAAGAAAGGATCTTACCCCAATACATTTTTATAGAAAGTTAGCAAAAATACATAAGAACTTGCTACCATGGAAAGGAAAATACCTGTCTATTTGTGGAAAATTCACCCTTATTAACTCTTTAGTCATATCACAGTTTATCTATTTGCTTATGGTTTTGCCTACACCTAGTGTAGTGTTTAAATTATATGAACAAAAAATATTCAATTTTATTTGGAATGGCAAGACAGACAAAATTAAAAGGGCCTATTTATATAATGAATATGAATTCGGAGGGCAGAAATGATAAAATATTAAAGCATTAGACCTCTCACTAAAGGCATCAGTCATACAAAAGTTATACTTAAATCCAAACTGGTTCTCTAGTAAATTGGTAGGAATGTCTCACCCCATGTTCAGGAATGGCCTTTTTCCCTTTATTCAGATTACAACTGCTCACTTTCAGTTGTTTGAAAAGGAAATAATCTCCAAAATATAGTTATTTTTTAAACAAGCCTTAGAAAGTTGGTTGCAATTTCAGTTGAATCCACCTGAAAAGACAGAACAATTGATTTCGATGAAATGTTTCAAAAAGGTATAATTTTAGTGAATGATATCATAAATAGGACTGGTGGAGTTATGTCACACACGTAGCTAACACAGACATATGGAAATGTCTGCTCTACCCAAAATTACAACCAACTAATTGCAGCATTACCACAAAAATGGAAAAGGCAAGTAGAAGGGGAAAAAAGTAAAGAACTTGTCTGTCGGCCCTGCATTAAAGAACATAAATGGTTAAAGAAAAGTGTGATAAATTAAAACATATCTAGAAAAAAGAAACGCACACCTTTAAAGGCGAGGTGCTGGCTAGCGGAGTAGAACACTAGAAAATAAAGGAAAGCCGCACACTCTAAGAGCTCAGATGCAAAAATTTAATCACCAACGTTTCGACAGCGAAGCTGTCTTCATCAGGGTATCATCAAACACTGCGAGATGAGTCATTTATATAGTGTCAAGAGACACACAGGTGTTTGTAATCATGGCCAAGTATGGCCTAATATCATTGGTTAACTCAAATACACTCTGATTTACCACCCCAAGATATTCCTGAACAACGTCTATTTGCGCCCATACTGAATGGAAATTACAAGTGTAATGGCTGTGCTCAATGCAATGGCACTTATAAATGTAGATCCTTCAAACACCCCCAAACAGGGAAATCTATCCCAATTAAAGGTGTTATTACGTGTTCCACTAAGGCAGTTATTTATCTTATAACTTGTCCTTGTGGTAAAAATTATGTGGGTAAAACAAAGCGTGAATTAAAAGTACGTATCTCAGAGCATCGTAGCACCATTAGGTGCAAAAACTTAACTTACCCAGTTGCGGCCCACTTTTTGGAAGCAAACCATCCGATTTCGTCTCTGCGTTATATTGGTATCGAACATGTCACCCTCCCGAGGAGAGGGGGTGACCTTGATAATTTATTGTTGAAACGAGAGGCTGCCTGGATCTTTAATTTAAAGACCCTTGCTCCCTTCGGTCTCAACATAGACTTTGATCTGAAGCCATTCTTGTGATAATTGTGATTTTGCCATTGGAATTGTTTGTTAGATACATTTTAGACTACAAATGCTATGATCGTATGCTATCCATTTGTTTGTCTTTTTGTATGTTCTTTGTATGCCATTTTTTTAAATATTTGAGTTAACCAATGATATTATATTTATATAGTGTCAAGAGACACACAGGTGTTTGTAATCATGGCCAAGTATGGCCATGATTACAAACACCTGTGTGTCTCTTGACACTATATAAATGACTCATCTCGCAGTGTTTGATGATACCCTGATGAAGACAGCTTCGCTGTCGAAACGTTGGTGATTAAATTTTTGCATCTGAGCTCTTAGAGTGTGCAGCTTTCCTTTATTTTCTAAAATTAAAACATATACCAATTTTATTTAAGGACCAAAAAATTGACAGCTGTGTCATATAAATTGCTTAATAGTTGGGAAGAGATTTTTGATGATGAATTGTGAATTGACACGCAAAACAACACCGGATTCAAAACCAATAGAATGTTATATATATATATATGGGGGATACAATCTTCCCAGCTCCGCAGATTTTGCTGTGAGGAGGCAGAGTCATTAGATAATTTATTTTGGTACTGTCCATATGTAGCTCGTTTTTGGTCACAGGTCCAGGAATGACTGAAGAATTGTAACATTTGTCTAGAACTAACGATGCAGATAGCAATACTGGATGATTTGAAAAGCCATAGTCAATCAATCAATAATATAATATTTATTTTAGCAAAAACGTTTACCTTTAATTTACAATCTGTAGAAGCTATGAGAATAGAAAGGTTCAATACTTTTGTGAAACATCACAGCACAGTTGAAAAATATATGGCAAATAGAAATCCAAAGTGGATGGTATTAAGAGAAAGATGGGAGGGGTAGAATGGAGCTGAAGGGTGGGACTAATAAGATAACCAATGTAAAACATACGGGTCTATCAAATGGATTTAGGTTAAAACATTTTGTGAAATAACACAGTTACAAATAGAAATCAAACTGGGTGGACATCAGAAATAGAGGAAGGACTAAAAACAAACAAAATATAACTATTGTAAAATAGATTGCGTCTGTAAAATGTGTCTGTATGTGTCACAACGTCCACAGACGGTGGCGCCTCTCCCCAGTCGGGCGGTGCTCGGCGGTCGTCGTCGCCGGCCTACTATCTGCCACCGATCCATGTTTCGGTGTGTTTTGATTATGTCTGTTTTAGTCTGCACCTGTTCATTGTTTGTCATTAGTGGGGGGTATTTAGTTTGTCTATTTCGTTTGGGATTCATGCGGGATTGTTGCTTGTCATGTTTCTGAGGTGGGCAGGATTTTTTCATGTATTGTGTTACGCCGCGTATCTTGTTAGGCATTAGGGTTGCCGGGCTGCGCCCCATCAGTTTGGATTTTGGAGTTGTCCTCCTGCCTTATTTTGATTGTGTACCCTGCCTTGTTGCGGCATTTGCTCTTTGGATTATTAAACGTCTGTTCAACGGACCTCAGTCTCCTGCGCTTGACTTTACCCCTTTCCTGCTATCAAAGGATAACGTGACAGAATCCCGCACCAAAACCAGATGGAGTCAGCAGGAGCAGAAGCGCCATCCATGGCTGAACAGGTGTCCCAACATGCCAGCCTCCTCCACCGCCTGGGCACGGCCATGGATCAGGTGCTAGCCCGTTTAGAGAGCTGGAAGAGAGTTGCTCCCCCACCCACATCAGCGCCTATTCACCACCCTGCGCCCCTACCGGCACCCACAGAACCCAGCACGAGTGGGATCAGGATCAGCCTCCCAGGGAGTTCGATGGGGCGGCCGCTGGGTGCAAGGTTTTTTTTTCCTCCAGTTAGATCTGTACCTGGCGACCGTCCGCCCCCCTCCCTCTGATGAAGAGAAGGTGAGCGTCCTCGTCTCATGCCTCATGGGTAGAGCCCTAGAATGGGCCAACGCAGTCTGGGAGGGCCCAGACTCGGCTAGGGGCGACTACCCGGAGTTCACCCGCCACTTCCAGGCGGTATTCGATCATCCCCCGGAGGGCAAGGCGGCGGGTGAGTGATTATTCCACCTGAGGCAGGAGATGAGGAGAGCTCAGGACTTTGCCCTGGAATTCCGGACTCTCGCCGCAGGATCAGGGTGGAATGAGCGGGCCCTGATCGACCACTACAGATGTAGTCTTCGTGAGGACATCCGCCGGGAGCTGGCTTGCCGGGACAATACTACCACCCTGGACCAGCTCATAGATTTGTCCATCAGGCTGGACAACCTGCTGG
Organism: Salmo salar; assembly: GCF_965601325.2. NCBI lineage: Eukaryota > Metazoa > Chordata > Actinopteri > Salmoniformes > Salmonidae > Salmo > Salmo salar. The sequence continues at coordinate 7,956,572 of NC_138307.1, read as the reverse complement.
CTGCCCAGGGGCATTCCAGTAGGGGCCTGTTTGTTCCACCTCCCAGCCCTCCTGCTCCAACGCCCATGGAGATAGGAGGGGCTGCAGCTAGGAGGACCGGAGGGGGGGCCTTCATGGAGGCAGAGGGCTCTTAAGGGGTGGTCAAGGGAGTGCTCAGGCAGGTGTATAGGAGTTTCCATCGGTGCGACCATGGTGGAAAGTCCAGACCCAGTCTCCACCGTGCACATTCCCTCAGAATATGCCGATTTGGCGACTCAATTACCCCCTCATTGACGAGGGGATTGTGCGATAAACCTCCAGGCTGACGCGGCCCATCCTAGGAGTCACGTGTATCCTCTGTCTCAGGAGGAGACAGCGGCTATGGAGACATACGTCGCTGAGTCCTTGAGACAGGGACACATTCGGCCATCTAAGTCACCCGTCTCCTCAAGTTTTTTTTGTGAAGAAGAAGGAGGGAGGTCTGCGCCCGTGCATTGATTATAGAGGTCTAAATTCCATCACGGTGGGTTTCAGTTACCCGCTACCTCTCATCGCTACGGCAGTGGAGTCATTTCACGGGGCGCGCTTCTTCACAAAACTAGATCTCAGGAGCCTGGTGCTTATCCGAGCTGGAGACGAGTGGAAAACCGAGTGGAAAACCGCATTTAGTGTTCACGATCGTCTGATCCGGTGGTCGCACACTCTACCCTCCTTGGGTCATCCTGGTGTTGAACGGACAGTGCGGGGCCTGAAAGGGAAGTACTGGTGGCCCACTTTGGTTAAGGATGTCAGGCGCTATGTCTCTTCCTGTTTGGTGTGCGCCCAGTGTAAGGCTCCTAGGCACCTGTCTCGAGGGAAACTACAGCCCCTCCCCGTTCCACAGAGACCGTGGTCCCACCTGTCGGTGGATTTCCTCACAGATCTCCTGCCTTCTCAGGGGAACACCACGATCCTGGTCGTTGTGGATCGGTTCTCAAAGTCCTGCCGTCTAATCCCTTTGCCCGGTCTTCCTACGGCCCTACAGACCGCGGAGGCCCTGTTTACGCATGTCTTCCGGCACTACGGCGTGCCCGAAGACATCATCTCTGATCGGGGTCCCCAGTTCACGTCCAGGGTGTGGAGGTCGTTTATGGAGAGGCTGGGGGTCTCGGTCAGTTTGACTTCGGGTTTTCACCCTGAGAGTAATGGGCAGGTGGAACATCTTAACCAGGATGTGGTCCTATTGCCAGGACCGGCCAGGGGAGTGGGCGAGGTTCGTGCCATGGGCCGAGATTCTGCGGCACTCCTCTACTAACCTGTCGCCCTTCCAGGTGGTGTTAGGGTATCAGCCGGTCCTGGTGCCATGGCATCAGAGCCAGACGGAGGCTCCTGCGGTGGAGGAATGGGTCCAGCGCTCGAAGGAGACCTGGAGTGCCGTCCAGGAGTGCCTTAAACGAGCTGTAGGACGGCACAAGGAGACCCCTTACCGCCGCCGCAGTGAGGCCCCCGTGTTCAACCCGGGGGACAGAGTCTGGCTCTCGACCCGGAACCTGTCCCTCCGCCTACCCTGCCGGAAGCTGGGTACGCGATTTGTGGGGCCGTTCAAAGTCCTGAGGAGAATGAACGAGGTGTGTTATAGATTACAACTTCCTTCATATTACCGTATTAACCCCTCGTTTCATGTGTTTCTGCTCAGGCCGGTGGTAGCTGGTCCACTGCAGGACGCTGAGGTGCGGAAGGTCCCTCCGCCTCCCCTGGACATCGGCGGGGGGGGGGGGCCTGGCGTACACAGTCCGGTCCATCTTGGACTCCCGACGTCGGGTAGGGGGCCTGCAGTACCTCGTGGACTGGGAGGGGTATGGCCCGGAGGAGAGGTGCTGGGTCCCGGTGGGGGACATTCTGGATCCAGCCCTGCTGCAGGGATTCCACAGCCTCCAACCGGATCGCCCTGCGCCTCGCCCTTCGGGTCGTCCCCGAGGCCGGCGTCAGCACGCTGCGGGAGTCATGCGTTGGGGGGGGGGGGGTACTGTCACAACGTCCACAGAAGGTGGCGCCTCTCCCCGTTCGGGCGGTGCTCGGCGGTCGTCGTCGCCGGCCTACTAGCTGTCACCGATCATGTTTCGGTGTCTTTTGGTTATGTCTGTTTTAGTCTGCACTTGTTCATTGTTTGTCATTAGTGGGGGGGGTTTTAGTTTGTCTGTTTCGTTTGGGATTCGTGCGGGATTGTTGCTTGTTTTTGTGGTGGGCAGGATTTTTTCATGTATTGTGTTACGCCGCGTATCTTGTTAGGCATTAGGGTTGCCGGGCTGCGCCCCGTCAGTTTGGATTTTGGAGTTGTCCTCCTGCCTTATTTTGATTGTGTACCCTGCCTTGTTGCGGCATTTGCTCTTTGGATTATTAAACGTCTGTTCAACGGACCTCAGTCTCCTGCGCTTGACTTTACCCCTTTCCTGCTATCAAAGGATAACGTGACAGTATGTGTATAAACTGAAGGTAGAAGCCTAAGTGTTACTGTTTATTAGTTTACTCCAATTGGGGGAAGGGTGGTAGGGTTTGTGGGGAATAATAAAGGTATATTCTAAAAAAAAGTATGTATGTCTATATACAGTTGAAGTCGGATATTTACATACACTTATGTTGGAGTCATTAAAACTCGTTTTTCAACCTCTCCAAAAATGTCTTGTTCATTAACAAACGATAGTTTTGGTAAGTTTGTTAGGACATCTACTTTGTGCATGACACAAGTCATTTTTCCAACAATTGTCTACAGACAGATTATTTCACTGTATCACAATTCCAGTGGGTCAGAAGATTACATACACTAAGTTGACTGTGCCTTTAAACAGCTTGGAAAATTCCAGAAAATTATGTCATGGCTTTAGAAGCTTCTGATAGGCTAATTGACATCATTTGAGTCAATTGGAGGTGTACCTGTGGATGTATTTCAAGGCCTATCTTCAAACTCAGTGCCTCTTTGCTTGACATCATGGGAAAATCAAAAGAAATCAGCCAAGACCTCAGAAAAAAAAATTGTACACCTCCACAAGTCTGGTTCATCCTTGGGAGCAATTTCCAAATGCCTGAAGGTACCACGTTCATCTGTACAAACAATAGTACGCAACTATAAACACCATGGGTGTCACGTCCTGACCAGAAAAAGGAGGTTATTTGTTATTGTAGTTTGGTCAGGGCGTGGCAGGGGGTGTTTTTCTGTGTGTTTTGGGGTTATATTCTATGTCCTTTTTTCTCTGTTTTGTATTTCTTTGTTTTGGCCTGGTATGGCTCTCAATCAGGGACAGCTGTACTTCGTTGTCGCTGATTGGGAGCCATACTTAGGTAGCCTGTTTTCCTTTGGGTTTTGTGGGTGGTTAATTTCTGTTTAGTGTTGTTACCTGACAGAACTGTTTTGGCTGTCGTTCGTTTCTTGTTTTGTTTAAAGTGTTCCATTAAAATATTACGATGAGCACTAACCATGCTGCGCCTTGGTCTACTCCATTCAACAGCCATTACAATGGGACCACGCAGCTGTCATACCGCTCAGGAAGGAGACGCGTTCTGTCTCCTAGAGATGAACGTACTTTGGTGAGAAAAGTGCAAATCAATCCCAGAACAACAGCAACGGACCGTGTGAAGATGCTGGAGGAAGCAGGTACAAAAGTATCTATATCCACAGTAAAACAAGTCCTATATCGACATAACCTTAAAGGCCGCTCAGTAAGGAAGAAGCCACTGCTCAAAAACCGATATGAAAAAGCCAGACTACGGTTTGCAACTGCACATGGGGACAAAGATCGTATTTTTGGAGAAATGTCCTCTGGTCTGATGAAACAAAAATAGAACTGTTTGGCCATAATGACCATCGTTATGTTTGGAGGAAAAAGGGGGAGGCTTGCAAGCCAAAGAACACCATCCCAACCGTAAAGCACGGGAGTGGCAGCATCATGTTGTGGGGGTGCTTTGCTGCAGGAGGGACTGGTGCACTTCACAAAATAGATGGCATCATGAGGAATTATGTGGATATATTGAAGAAACATCTCAAGACATCAGTCAGAAAGTTAAATGGATCTTCCAAATGGACAATGACCCCAAGTATACTTCCAAAGTTGTGGCAAAATGGCTTAAGGACAACAAAGTCAAGGTTGCCATCACAAAGCCCTGACCTCAAGCCTATATAAAATCTGTGGGCAGAACCAATTTGTAAGTCGCTCTGGATAAGAGCGTCTGCTAAATGACTTAAATGTAAATGTTAAATGTAAACTGAAAAACCGTGTGCGAGCAAGGAGGCCTACAAACCTGACTCGGTTACAACAGCTATGTCAGGAGGAATGGGCCAAAATTCACCCAACTTATTGTGGAAAGCTTGTAGAAGGCTACCCGAAACATTTGACCCAAGTTAAACAATTTAAAGGCAATGCTACCAAATACTAATTGAGTGTATGTAAACTTCTGACCCACTGGGAATGTGATGAAAGAAATAAAAGCTGAAATAAATCATTCTCTCTAATATTATTCTGACATTTCACATTCTTAAAATAAAGTGGTGATCCTAACTGATCTAAGACAGGGAATTCTTACTCAGATTAAATGTCAGGAAAAGTGAAAAACTGAGTTTAAATGTATTTGGCTAAGGTGTATGTAAACTTCCGACTTCAACTGTATATGGATATATATATTTAGTAAAAAAATATATGGGGGATTGGAAATGATGCAGACAATTACATTGATGGAAGCAACAATCTTTCCACAATATTAAGCTGATCCACCCCTAAAAATGTTTTTACAAATGTGAAGTTTTCAGGCTCTTCTTTAAAGCTAGGCTCTGAGTTCTATGTTCTGAGATGGAATTTGGCTGGCCTTCGATCAAACATAGAAGGCAAATTGGCTGTCACTCTACATCTCTAATGTTGACTTGCTCTGGGGATGTTGAACTGGAGGAGACTAAGACAGATAAGCAACTTTGATCCAATTCTAAAAAACCATGGCAGATTTTAGGAGCATGGATTTTATTTTTAATATTTTCGGAAGGGGTCGTCTTAGGGTCTCCTTGTCCCAGCGTGTCCCCACCCGGTCACTGCAGAGCACTTAAAACAGAAATCGAGAGAGGGAGAGGGAAGAGAGTGGAGACAGAGATAAAGGAGAGAGAGCGACACAAAAGAGAGATAGAAGATAGTGGAGAAGAGTAGAGAACACTTTTCTCGCTTTCTCTTCCCTCTACCTATCTCTCTTCTCATCCCTCTTACCCCTCCCCCACTTTCTCTCTCTCTCTCTCTCTCTCTCTCTATTCTCTCTGTGCTCTGTCTCTGTCTCTGTCTCTGTAAAGGAGCTGCATGGAGCTGCCTAGCAGAGAGGTCCCTGGCTGGGTGACTCCGCAGTGAGCATGCCCTAGATATTCATCACTGCCATACCGGGCTGGGGGGATAATATATTCCTCCATGGGCACAGCGGCGCCGCACACATTACTCATCTCTATATGGAGCGGGAGAGGGAGAGAGGAGGGAAAGAAGAGGGAGAGGTAAGAGGGAGCGAGAGAGAGAAGGGAGAGAGGGAGAGTAGGGGAGAGGGAGGGAGAGGAGAGAGAAAGGGGGAGAAGGGAGGGAGCGAGTAGGGAAGGGTGGGTCATCAGAATTTTCCATTGGTTTCAGCATTTTCCAAGTGTTAGTAATGGGATAGAGGGATGAAAGGGAGGGATGGAAGGGATGGAGGGATGGGAGATGGCAGTTAATGACCATACAGGGGGAACAGTGAGCTCCTCCAAACCCACAGTCAGACAGGAAGTAGCTGGTCACACTTCCTGTTCCTGTTTGATAGAGCTGGGTCGTAATCATTAGAGCACATCGTAGCAAAATGTTTCGCAACCGTAAACTGGTGTTTCTTATTGGACAAGTTGAGGTAATCCCTCCCCGTTTCAGTAAAAAAAAAAATCTCCAGTTTGGCGTCGATCTGGATACAATCTTGCTTTAACATAATCTCTACACACGTCTTTATGTGCCATACAGAGACCTGTCAAGGAAAACAGAAGAGCAATTAACAAAAATAAAATTGTGCAGAGCTTAGTGTCAGATGTCTCAAAGGCATTATATTAGCTACCACACTATAGTTTTGAAGTACGGACGTATACACTCCACACCTCTAATGTACTTAGACATGGTCTCAATTACAGAGACATTTCAAATAATACCCTTTCTTTCTTACTCCAAACTAAGTCATGAAATAATAAGGATATATTTGATCGCTCATTTCAAAGTTTCCTTGAGGCCAAAGGGGGAAAAAAATGGTTTTCAAATGCAGCCATTTAAAACTTCCAAGAGAACAGGAATACGCCTCTATCTCATTTAAGCCTTAGGTGAGTGTTTTTAGTGAGGGAACTGCAGCAGAGAAGGTAGTAGTTAGAGGGATGAGGGACTCAGTGAGCTGTGTTGTTGTGTTGTGAGCGAAGTGCGCATGCGTGCGTGTGTGTGTGTGTGCGTCCCTTCCGTGCGTCAGTGTGTCTGTGTGCGCATGTGTGTGTGCGTCCTTTCCGTGCGCCAGTGTGTGTGCTCGCGTGCACGGGAATGCGTGCATGTGTGCGGGAGGTGTCTCTGTACTCTATGGCAGCAGAGTTATAACCTCAGGGGGACGGGGGTGGGAGGGGGGGGAGTAATTCATTGCCAGTTCAGATGTTCAAACAGTCAGTGAGCATCGATCCTGCACTGGTAGTAGCACTCTTGAAAACACAGGCGTGGGTTTGACACGACACGGCAGTACTTCTTAAATTGAGGTACTGCCGTGTACTTTTGAAATGGCTGGATGGATAAAATGTTTTGTCCAGGCATTTCAAAATCTGAGTGCTGCTTTCTTCAACAGAAACAGTCTGAACATTTAGTTAAACTTGTGCATCTGTACACACAGAGAGAGAGATTCTTACCCAGCTGATCAGACAATACACACTGAGAAAACAGTAAAGGCATTCATGGCAATTACCGGTTGATTCTAAAGGGGACAATATATACTTGAAAAACGTTTGACGATTTCTGAGGGGTACAAAAAGAACAAATAAACATGTCTGATAATGACATGAGAAAAAGGTTATGAAGAAAAGTTAATGCACACAGCATGGCCTTTAGCAATCTCCGCTAATAGGGATTGAAGGTGAACCTTATTTCACAGCTTTCACTCCTACCTACCTATGCCTATTACCTTTTCACATTATCAAGACGGCTATAAGGCGGCAATCTGAATTTTCTACAGTACGTCATTGAGAGGTAGAAAATGCCTGGATAAAGCCTGGTATGTTCTGAGGAGATAAAAACAACACGTTCTAGTGTTGCAGCTTTTGAGAAAGAGAATGCCAACCGTTGTAGCACAGTGATCTAAAAATGTCAGAGCTCTGCCCTTTGATTTTAAAACCATGAAGACAACCTGTGCCTTATCGTCACTGAAACATTTCCCCAGTGCTTTCACTCATCTCCTAGCCATCCCCAGATCTTTAGAGAAACACAATCGAACCACCATTTTGGGTTAATAGTACCAAGCACAAGAAAGCGAACAGAAAACATATGACAGAGACTTTGACAGAGTTACAAATGAACAAGGTTTCCAACTGTCAAAACTGAACAAACGTGGGTTAGTGTAGTGTTCATGCTTCACCGAGCAATGAAGGAAAAGAAAGAAGAAAATAAACTAAAGGGAAAACATGACTGTTTAATAACTTCACCTCCGAGGAGGCCAGAGAAAATACATGCAGAGTTTCAATTTAACATCTTTCACTTTGCAGCAAGTTGGGAGTGAGGCGGGAGATTCTTGTAAGTGGTGACTATTGGAGCGTACACCTCATTCCCCATATATAGGTGACCTTTCACCCTTAGTACACAACCTTCTGATTCGCTGTAAATTATGATCTGCATCTCCAAAGAGGAAAGAGGTTGTTAAAAAAAAGGAAGATCCAAGATGTGCCCATTGATATGCACTTCAAGGGATAAAAAGGGAAAAAACAAAACAAAAAACTTCACAAAAAATGTATCTAAAAATAGTTTTGTACATGCATGAATATCAGGCTTTTCTTTTTGGGGGGTCAAAAAGAGAAAAAGACGGAAAAATACCTTTGTCTTCGTCACCATCATTATTGGTGAAATCACCTCCTTGACTGTTTGAGTTGGCTCCTACGGTCAACAACAGGAGGGAGAAAAGTAGAGGGGATGAGGGGAGACAGATATGTAAAAAAAAATAATACAAAAACAGGCTCTTGGAAAAAAAAACTAAAACAAATACTAAAAATGCATTGAAAACTTTCCATATCTTTGGCGTTTGTGTTGAGAATAAAATTATTGTGGAAACATATTCATTCTAACAGTAAGTGGTTCAACCAATTGGATAGCATGACACAGAAAATTAGAAGCACCAACACAGCATTCTGATAAGAACAGTTCACAAAACACAGCTGTTTAGTACAGGTAAGAACAGTTGAAGTCGGAAGTTTACGTAGACCTAAGCCAAATACATTTAAACTCAGTTTTCACAATTCCTGACATTTAATCCTAGTAAAAAGTCCCTGTCTTAGGTCAGTTAGGATCACCACTTTATTTTAAGAATGTGAAATGTCAGAATAATATTAGAGAGAATTATTTATTTCAGCTTTTAATTCTTTCATCACAATCCCAGTGGGACAGAAGTTTACATACACTCAATTCGTTTTTGGTAGCATTGCCTTTAAGTTGTTTAACTTGGGTCAAACGTTTCGGGTAGCCTTCCACAAGTTTCCCACAATAAGTTGGGTGAATTTTGTCCCATTCCTCCTGACGGAGCTGGTGTAACTGAGTCAGGTTTGTAGGCCTCCTTGCTCGCACACGCTTTTTCAGTTCTGCCCACAAATGTTCCATAGGATTGAGGTCAGGGCTTTGTGATGGCCACTCCAATACCTTGCCTTTGTTGTCCTTAAGCCATTTTGCCACAACTTTGGAAGTATGCTTGGGGTCATTGTCCATTTGGAAGACCCATTTGCGACCAAGCTTTAACTTACTGACTGATGTCTTGAGATGTTGCCTCAATATATCCACATAATTGTCCTGCCTCATGATGCCATCTATTTTGTGAAGTGCACCAGTCCCTCCTGCAGCAAAGCATCCCCACAACATGATGCTGCCACCCACGTGCTTGCGGTTGGGATGGTGTTCTTCGGTTTGCAAGCCTCCCCCTTTTTCCTACAAACATAACGATGGTCATTATGGCCAAACAGTTCTATTTTTGTTTCATCAGACCAGAAGACATTTCTCCAAAAGTACGATCTTTGTCCCCATGTGCAGTTGCAAACCGTAGTCTGGCTTTTTCATAGCGGTTTTGGAGCAGTGGCTTCTTCCTTACTGAGCGGCCTTTCAGGTTATGTCGATATAGGACTTGTTTTACTGTGGATATAGATACTTTTGTACCTGCTTCCTCCAGCATCTTCACAGGGTCCTTTGCTGTTGTTCTGGGATTGATTTGCACGTTTTGATCCAAAGCACGTTCATCTCTAGGAGACAGAACGCTTCTCCTTCCTGAGCAGTATGACGGCTGCGCGGTCCCATGGTGTTTATACTTGCGTACTATTGTTTGTACAGATGAACGTGGTACCTTCAGCATTTGGAAATTGCTCCCAAGGATGAACCAGACTTGTGGAGGTCTACAATTTTTTTTCTGAGGTCTTAGCTGATTTCTTTTGATTTTCCCATGATGTCAAGCAAAGAGGCACTGAGTTTGAAGGTAGGCCTTGAAATACATTCACAGGTACACCTCCAATTGACTCAAATGATGTCAATTAGCCTATCAGAAGCTTCTAAAGCCATGACATCATTTTCTGGAATTTTCCAAGCTGTTTAAAGGCACAGTCAACTTAGTGTATATAAACTTCTGACCCACTGGAATTGTGATACAGTGAATTATATGTGAAATAATCTGTCTGTAAACAATTTTTGGAAAATGTACTTATGTCATGCACAAAGTAGATGTCCTAACCGACTTGCCAAAACTATAGTTTGTTAACAAGAATTTTGTGGAGTGGTTGAAAAACCAGTTATAATGACTCCAACCTAAGTGTATGTGAACTTCCGACTTCAACTGTATGTACACATTATTAAAGTGGCATTATTTAAAGTGACTAGAGATCCATTCATTGAAGTGACAGTGATTGGGTCTCAATGTAGGCAGCAGCCTCTCTGAGTTAGTGATTGCTGTTTAGCAGTCTGATGGCCTTGAGATAGAAGCTGTTTTTCAGTCTCTCGGTCCCAGCTTTGATGCCCCTATACTGACCTCGCCTTCTGGATGGTAGTGGTGTGAACAGGCAGTGGTGTGGGTGGTTGTTGTCCTTGATGATCTTCTTGGCCTTCCTGTGACATCAGGTGCCGTAGGTGTCATGGAGGGCAGGTAGTTTGCCCCCGGTGATGCGTTGTGCAGACCGCACCACCCTCTGGAGAGCCTTGCATTTGAGGGTGGTGCAGTTTCCCTACCAGGCTGTGATACAGCCCGGCAGGATGCTCTCGATTGTGCATCTATTAAAGTTTGTCAGGGTTTTGGGTGACAAGCCAAATTTCTTCAGCCTCCTGAGGTTGAAGAGACGCTGTTGTGCCTTCTTCACTACACTGTCTGTGTGGGTGGACCACTTCAGTTTGTCTGTGATGTGTACGCTGAGGAACTTAAAACGTTCCACCTTCTCCACTGCTCTCCCTTTGATGTGGATAAGGGGTTGCTCCCTCTGCTGTTTCCTGAATTCCACGATCATCTCCTTTGTTTTGTTGACGTTGAGTGAGAGGTTGTTTTCCTGACACCACACTCCGAGTGCCCTCACCTCCTCCCTGTAGGCTGTGTCGTCATTGTTGGTAATCAAGCCCACTACTGTTGTGTCGTCTGCAAACTTGAATGCTGAGCTGTAGTCAATGGACTACATTCTTACATAGGTATTCCTCTTGTCCAGATGGGATAGGGCAGTGTGCAGTGTGATGACGATTGCATCGTCTGTGGACCTGTTGGGGCGGTATGCAAACTGAAGTGGGTCTAGGGTGGCCGGAAAGGTGGAGGCGATATGATCCTTGACTAGTCTCTCAAAGCACTTCATGATGACAGAAGTGAGTGCTACGGGGCGGTTGTCATTTAGTTCAGTTATCTTTGCCTTCTTGGGTACAGGAACAAGCATGTGGGGACAGTAGACTGGGATAGGGAGCGATTGAATATGTCCGTAAACACACCAGCCAGCTGGTCTGCGCATGCTCTGAAGACGCGGCTAGGGATGCCGTCTGGGAGGGTTAGCAGTCGGCCATGGAGAAGGAGAGGTGAGGGGGGGCGCAGTCCTTGTTAGCAGGCCGTGACGGTGGCACTGTATTATCCTCAAAGCGGGCAGAAGGTGTTTAGTTTGTCTGGAAGCGTGACTTCGGTGTCCGTGATGTGGCTGGTTTTCTTTTTGTAGTCCGTGATTTCCTGTAGACCCTGCCACATACGTCTCGTGTCTGAGCCGTTGAATTGCGACTCCACTTTGTCCCTGTACCGGCATTTCGCTTGTTCGATTGCCTTGTGACAAATAACATTTGATTTGATTTGATTTAGTAGTGTTATGACCTCAAGGCATTAGAGACACTGAGGTGATTTCCATCGCCAGCCCAGTAACAGTGTGTGATTTATGAATACAGGGGCTGTATGGGTTGTAATAGTGTCTGTACTGTACTGTGCAGGTAGTGTTAGACCCGTTCTCTACAGGGGTCTGATTTGGGTCTTATGTTATTTGAGATGGACGTGTTGTTAAGATGATGTGATTAGCCATTGCTAGATCTACAACTGGACCGTTAGCCTGCTGTGGTGTGAGAATACCTGGTTGATTATAGACTTCATTCTCAGATAGGCACTGCAGATTGACTCACTGACAGACCCATCAGAGTAATAACGATGATCATTAAGATTACGACAGCTGAGACAGGAGTAGCATCCTGTAACATTGAGTAGCCACTTTGCTGGTCTTAGACTGTGGTTGCATCCCACCTGCCTTCAAGAGAAACCACGATTAGACATGTGGAAGATCATATGATTTCGCATGTGAAATCGTGTGAAAACGTCTTTTTGGAACACTTTGCGTTCCACTGGGCACGCACTGGTTGAATCAATGTTGTTTCCATGTCTTTTCAATGAAATGACGTGGAACCAAGATGGAATAGATGTTGAATTGACGTCTGTGCCCAGTGGGATGCAATCACATGTTTTCACGTGTAGTTTCATGTGATCACATGTTGCTTTACACGTTATCACATTAACTTCACATGAGATCACGTGATCACATGAAAACATGTGTTTTTGGAACACTTCACGTGTTCACGTGAAATTCATGTGATCTTTCCATAAGGGCCTATCCTCTATATAGTCCACTATATTTGACCAAAGCCCTATGAGCCCTGGTGACAAGTAGTTAACTATACAATGTATAGGGTGCCATTTTGATTGCATTCTAGTTCCAATTAAAATATTATCTCATTTAAAGAAAGCAAGAAACATTGCTATGATAACTGTTTGTTTTGACACTATGTTGGTCTGGTGTCTCTGAGCCACTTGATCGCTAGCTGGTTAGTACATAATGAGGCCTAAGGCTTGACACACACACACGCACACACAACTGAACAGGCCTGTAATCTCACAGTTAACGGTATCTCAAGCTGTACAAACAAAGGCAAGTGGCATGTCAGTTTAATGCAGCAAAGCATAAACTCCCACATCTGTCCTGTACAGAATGTCCATACACACACCCACACGTGTGCACGCACACATGCATGTGCTCGTGCACACACTCACTGCATGACCATCAGACAGACACCCAGCACATCTGTCAGACCAGATAAAAGAAGAATCCCGTCTCTGTGTTTGACTGAGTCTTGATTTGTTTGTTGCCCTTGAAAAAGTCAAAGGGAAAACTGAGAGCATGCAGGGTTGTCCAAGGTTTGTAGTGATGCACGTCGTTGGAGGTTGCATCCCAAATGGCACCCCATTCCCTATAGTGCGCCACTTTTGACCAGAGCCCTCTTCCTCTTCCCTAAAAAGGTACCCTAGTCCCTATAGTGTACCAACTTTTCAACAGAGCCTTCTGGGTGCCATTTGTGCTGTCTCATGACCTAGCCTGGAGATATTGTCCTCTCTCTGCCTGCCTGGCCTTGCCTGCCTCTCCATGCGTATGACTGGCTGTCTGAATCACACACTCACCACAGACAGACTGGCAGCTAATAGCTCAGGCTCCAGTGCTGTGAACCCAACTGGGATTGGCAGGCTACTTATGCTCAGAGAAGGGCCTGCGTCCCAAATGGCTCCCCATTCCCTTTTAGTGGACATTCCCTATAGGCCCTGGTAAAAGTAGAGCAATATATAGGGAGTAGGGTGCCATTTGGGAAGGGTCCAAAGAGCACGGCTCTCTCTTACACAAGCCACTCACACAAGAAAAAGCACTAGGGCAAGGTAAACCTACTATAATACTGTATTGAGCTGTCATTCAAGCCCTGTCAATGTATTTGTTCTCTTTCTTCCATGTACTGTAGATTTTCTCCCTCTTGTGTTTCTATGCAAAGGAGAATTTGATTCATAATGAAATACAAGAATACAGGTTATCTGCTGCACTATGCCATTGATGAGTGTGAGTCTGAAATGGCACCCTATTCCCTATAAAACGCACTACTTTTGACCAGAGCCTCATGAACAGGGGGCCCTTTTGCATGTGCTGTAGCCAAGGTGTGGGCCACAGCCATACACCCCTATAACCAACAAAGATCTGATAAATCACAGCTCGCCATTGAATTGTAGAGGCCATTACCTCTGGGAGCACACATGTAGGTAACAAGCAATACATTTATTGTAATTTCTGCTTTCTATTTCTGTTCCAGTGTTGAATAGTAAAACAGAACTAATGTAGGAGGGTGTTCATAATTAAAGACGGAGAGAGAAAGAGATGAGGCCTGGGATGTATCCCAAATTGCACCCAATTCTCTGCATAGTGCACTACTTTTGACCAGAGACCTATGGGCCCTGGTCAAAAGTAGTGCACTGCATAGGGAAAAGGGTACCATTTGGGACACGGTCCTGGTGTGGTATTGTCTTCTCACCCAGAAGAGCCCTCAAGAGGCTCCATATTCACTCTGATTAATTCACAATAAAACAGGTTTACCTCCCGGGTCTCTGCAGTAGTACCCAGTCTGCAGCCACTGCGGAGGCTGATAAAGCCAGCTCCAGCAAAAGCTCCAGGAGCTATCATGCACACACACACACACACACACACACACAGACACAGACATACAAAAACACACAGACAATGCAGCTTTTTGTCTGCACAGACAAACCTAGCACCTAAAATTAAAGGAGCTCTGGCATTAAAATACAATACCAAATGTACCACTTTTCACAAGCCAACCCTTGCTAGTCAAAACAGAATTCCCCACCCACACTGCACAATCAAAAAGGATACAAAAGAACAGAACTTGTGCAGGTTATCAATATTTAACTATATATGGCGAAGTCTTATGTACTTAAATCAGACGACACAATGGAAGGCCGTTCTTAATCTGTCAGTCCATTTCAAGAGGAGAACTATAAAACTATAAGCCTTCTTTTCTGGTCCCGGGCTGTCAGGAAGTCTCCACATTACACAGGATTTGAAAAGGCCAACTCTGAGGGCGTCTGTAAGGATGACGGGCAGCCGGCAGTATGGAGGAGAAGGTGATGAACAGAACAGGGAGAGAGAGTTGTCTTCCATGAAGCACTGACTGACTCCTCAAGAGGAGACAGAGGCTGTGTCCCAAATGGCAAACGTGGTGCACTATGTAGTAGGGAATAGTGCCCTGGTCAAAAGTAGTGCAGTATGTAGGGAATAGGGTGCCATTTGGGATGCACTCAAAAAGAATATGGAGAGAGTTGTCTTCTTGACTCCTGTTGAGTTTTTCCTTCAGGCCAATTTTGCCTTAAGCTAAGAACTGTAGCGTTAGTTCAGGAGATTTTTAATACATCAACATTCATGGCCTGCATTCATACATTTTAATGCCAGCAAACGTATCGTAATATACTGATACTGAAATTGCCTTCTAACGGTAATTGACATCTATGAATTCAGGTTAAAAGGCATAATGTATCCAAATGAAAGATACCTGAGGCTAGTTATATTACCTGAGGGTCTAATATTACCAATACACAGACCAAGGAGTTCAGAGGCCTCTGCTAAACCAGCAACTGTCTGTCCACCAGAATTCTAACCCTTGATCCATCCACTCCACTTCTACAACCATATCTTTCCTATCACATCATTGGTAAAGCCACACTACAACAGAAATGACTGGATAGAATGGATACACTTGGACATCCTACTTATTTGAGTCCAGTTGCCTACATGTAAATGAAAAATTGCACACAGGGAATAGAGATTTCAGTGCACGCCAGTGATTATAAGAACTGTTCTTATAATTCTCTGGAGATTGTGGAATAGCACGTCAGAGTAATGACCCAGGCTGTGCATCCGGACTGGGATTGTCAGATTATCTATCGCTTTCTGTGGTATTTAATCTCGCAAGAGCTCAGACTAAATGTAGCATAGAGAGGTGTAGAGTTCAGTATGAATACATTGGAGAATTCTCCTCACATTGACCTTCATAGACCGGAAAGAGTCTGTCTCTTCAGAAGAGACAGCGACAGCCCAGCGACAGTTCATGGTTGACCAGTTGCACTGTTAACCAACTCTTTATTTTCTTTTATCTTCCTGTAGGAGTCTGACAGTGGGGCCTGAAGGGGGTAAGTGCATTACATCAGTGTTGTAAGTGTCAGGACTACTCCGAGTCAGGAGTGCTCACTCAAACCTCAAACGGTACCTCTGCACTGAACCCAATCAACAGGAGAGAAGGTTGACTGCTACAGAACAGACAGGAGTGGGACATCCTACGCCCTCAGACAGTAGGGAGGTCTTAATATCTATTTTCTCTCTCTATTACACCACATACAGTAGTCCACATTCATTTCAAGCCTTCAGTCAAAAAAAGCATTGTGCCCTTTGGTAAAAGTATTGCACTTTGATCAAAAGTACACCACTGTTTCTGGTTCAAGGAGTTATCCCGGCCACTTTGAACTGCTTCAGAACAAAGTGAAATGCCAAAACAAACAAAAAGGCAAACAGAGGATAACAAGATATTTGTGTTAATCAAGGTGTGACATACCATCCTCAGTTGGCACGTAAATGTTTAGGTACAGGCAGTCCTCGTTCTGATCCTGCATATAGGTTACCACTGTATCCAAGTTGGCTGTGAACCACACCGGCAGCATATCGTTGAGTAACTTTTCCTCCAGGTACTGTGGACACACAGGGGCGAACTGGGTAGCATTCCTGATCCCAGGCCATGACATGGGTGGCTCTGGGGGCTGGAAGCGTCTCTCCCCTGTAGGGGCCAAAGCGTATGGGATCCCCAAGTACTGCTCCACGGGCCCTAGGATCTCATTGGGCAGCGTCGTCTTTAACCCCCGCAGCTTCCCGTAATTTGTGGTGACAACAGGGTGGACTGGGGTCTGAGCCACGACCGGCAGACACACAGACGCTAACAGGAAGCCAATCCATAAGAGAAGGCAGACCTTGGATAAGTAGACCATCCCCAATCCATGGGCTATAGTGGCTCCTCCAGAGCTCAATGGAGAGGTACTGGTTCCCCCTGGCCTGGCTCCCCTCAACATGCTCCTGCTGCACTCAGCCAAGCAGATTGCGGTCCTGGAAATTCCGGAACTCCTCTCCCACCCCCCACAGCAGCCCAGACCAATAATCTGCTCCTCAGGCTGTGATTGACAGCTGACAGACAGAGCTCCAGCCAATCAGAGCAGTTTTGTGCAACTCGGTGCCCCCCATCCCAAGAGAGTGGGTCTACGTGTAGGTCATTGGTCGGGGGTGCAGTGCCTGTATTTGTCTCCAGATGTCTTTGCTCGTCGACCCAGTTCCAGCTTGGTTGGTTACCCTGCAGGGAAGACAGAATGAGACATGGAAGTTAATCCTCGACACATCAAAGGCTACATACAGTATGATGTCCAAATCCCTTCCAATAGTTGAAATTGTATCTTTCTAACAAATCAATAGCATGGAATAGACAACAACATAAAAGTGTGGTTTCGAGTGGAATCAACAACAGAGATATTATATTGGCAAACTGCTTTATTACCTTGTGTGACATCATCATTATGGTCAGGATAATGTTGCACATAGCGGCAGTTTCAATAAAAGAAAACTCCAAGGCTGCATCCCGATGATTCTCCCTAAAGTGTGCACTTGCACACTTGCCATTATGGAGTTAACAATGGTGGAAACTCTCTAGTCAATGATTACACCAATCCAATGCTTGTAAATTCATGACAGGAAGTGCGCAAGTACACACTTCTGGAAAAGGGGGGAGAAAAAGGATGCAGCCCAAAATTTGACATCACACAAAAAAATACTACAGTTTACTATAGAATGCTACAGTACTTACTATAGAATTATGTAGTTAACTGTAGGATACTGTAGAATACTATACTACACAATGTAGTATCTGTTGATCATGTGTACTGTAGTACTTAGTATTTTTTGTGTATTGTTGAATACTATAGTAAATACTACTGTCACGACTTGATCTATTTCACCGGTCCATGTGCTTGTCTCCACCCCCCTCCAGATGTCGCTTATTATCCCCAGTGTATTTATCCCTGTGTTTCCTGTCTCTCTGTGCCAATTCGTCTTGTTTTGCCAAGTCAACCAGCGGTTTTTCCTAGCTCCTTTTCCAGGTCTCTGTTTTTCCTAGCCCTCCTGGTTTTGACCCTTGCCTGTCCTGACACCTAACCCGCCTGCCTGACCACTCTGCCTGTTCTGATCTCGAGCCTGCCTATCCCCTTGTACTGTTTTGGACTCAGACCTGATTACTGAACCCCTGCCTGTCCTGACCTCAAGCCTGCCTATTGCTGCCAAACTAAACCTGATTCAGATGACGATCCTACCCATGCTAGATTACGGAGACATCATTTATAGATCGGCAGGTAAGGGTGCTCTCGAGTGCTAGAAGTTCTTTACCATTCGGTCATCAGATTTGCCACCAATGCTCCTTATAGGACTGCACTCTATACTCCTCTGTAAACTGGTCATCTCTGTATACCCGTTGCAAGTCCCACTGGTTGAGGCTTATTTATAAAACCCTCTTATGCCTCACTCCCTCCTATCTGAGTTATCTACTGCAGCCCTCATCCTCCACATACAACACCGTTCTGTCAGTCACATTCTGTTAAAGGTCCCCAAAGCACACACATCCCTGGGTCGCTCCTCTTTTCAGTTCTGCAGCTAGCGACTGGAACGAGCTGCAACCAACACTCAAACTGGACAGTTTATCTCAATCTTTTCATTCAAAGACTCAATCATGGACAATGTTACTGACAGTTGTGGCTGCTTTGTGGGATGTATTGTTGTCTCTACCTAATTGACCTTTTGTGTTGTTGATTGTGCGGCGCGACATAATGTTCGTACAATGTTTTGTACTGCTACCATGTTGTGTTGTCAAGTGTTGCTGCCTTGCTATGTTGTTGTCTTAGGTCTGTCTTTATGTAGTGTTGTGTTGTCTCTCTTGTTGTGATGTGTGTTTTGTCCTATATTTATATTGTATTTATTTATTTTAATCCCAGGCCCCTGTCCCCGCAGGAGGTCTTTTGCCTTTTGGTAGGCCGTCATTGTAAATAAGAATTTGTTCTTAAATAAAGGTTAAATAAAAAAAGAATTGCCTGGTACTGTTTGGCTCTGACCTGGTTTATGAACTCTCGCCTGTCCCCGACCTGCCTTTTGCCTACCCCTTTTGTTATAATAAATATCAGAGCTCAACCATCTGCCTCCTGTGAAAATGATGTCATGGCTTTAGAAGCTTCTGATAGCCTAATTGACATCATTTGAGTCAATTGGAGGTGTACCTGTGGATGTATTTCAAGGCCTAACTTCAAACTCGATGCCTCTTTGCTTGACATCATGGGAAAATCAAAAGAAATCAAGACCTCAGAAAAAAAATTGTAGACCTCCACAAGTCTGGTTCATCCTTGGGAGCAATTTCCAAACGCCTGAAGGTACCACGTTCATCGGTACAAACAATAGTACGCAAGTATAAACACCATGGGACCACGCAGCCGTCATACCGCTCAGGAAGGAGACGCGTTCTGTCTCCTAGAGATGAATGTACTTTGGTGAGAAAAATGCAAATCAATCCAAGAACAACAGCAAAAGAACTTGTGAAGATGCTGGAGGAAACAGGTACAAAAGTATCTATATCCACAGTAAAACAAGTCCTATATCGACATAACCTGAAAGGCCGCTCAGCAAGGAAGAAGCCACTGCTCCAAAACCGCCATAAAAAAGCCAGACTACGGTTTTGCAACTGCACATGGTGACAAATATTGTACTTTTTGGAGAAATGTCTTCTGGTCTGATGAAACAAAAATAGAACTGTTTGGCCATAATGACCATTGTTATGTTTGGAGTAAAAAGCTGAAGAACTCCATCCCAACCATGAAGTACAGGGGTGGCAGCATCATGTTGTGGGGTTGCTTTGCTGCAGGAGGGACTGGTGCACTTCACAAAATAGATGTCATCGTGAGGTAGGAAAATTATGTGGATATATTGAAGCAACATCTCAAGATATCAGTCAGGAAGTTAAAGCTTGGTCGCAAATGGGTCTTCCAAATGGATAATGACCCAAAGCATACTTCTAAAGTTGTTGCAAAATGGCTTAAGGACAACAAAGGCAAGGTATTGGAGTGGCCATGACAAAGCCCTGACCTCAATCCTATAGAAAATGTGTGGGCAGAACTGAATAAGCATGTGCGAGCAAGGAGGCCTACAAACCTGACTCAGATACACCAGCTCTGTAAGGAGGAATGGGCCAAAATACACCCAACTTATTGTGGGAAGCTTGTGGAAGGCTACCCAAAATGTTTGACCCAAGTTAAACAATTTAAAGGCAATGCTACCAAATACTAATTGAGTGTATGTACACTTCTGACCCACTGGGAATGTAATGAAAGAAATAAAAGCTGAAATATATCATTCTTTGTACTATTATTCTGACATTTCACATTCTTCAAATAAAGTGGTAATCCTAACTGACCAAAGACAGGGACTTTTTACTAGGATTAAATGTCAGGAATTGTGAAAAACTGAGTTTAAATATATTTGGCTAAGGTGTATGTAAACTTCCGACTGCAACTGTATTCACGCTTGAGTATTTTTTCATATGAGAATCACTCCACAGTGTAGGAAACATTTCCTCATGGTTATCCATATAAAACCAGAGCACCCCATTCACAAAACGAGCCTACCTAGATCCTCCTACACTTCAATACAATCTATCAGCATTCTGTTAGTAGTATCGTAGCCAAGCAAGGGGGGGGGGGATATACTCCAGTCTACTGAGTAGATTATTTCTCTTAGGGTACTTTACTCCACCAAGGAGCTTACGTGTGAAGCCTCATGAATAGGAGCGCTGGCCGGTTAAGAAGCCTCTCACAGACATTTGTGTCAGAAGCAGATGGCTTATGCATGCAGCAGGTCATTTCATTTCATTTCGGAGGAAGAAGAGACTCTCCTCTCTTGCCTCATTCCGCTGCATGCCCTCGGATGGTGTTGAGACTGAGACGATGGTGGTCTGCTTGTCAAATCAGTGACGTCGATGAATTACTTTCCCACTCTTGTAACACAGCATGAGAATGACACTCACACTGCCAGGGGGATTACATTGGATGCCTAACTGCCATTGTTGACTTCGTATATTCTGTTTGACATCAAAAATGGAATAATTCAATAAATAAGTAAAAGTTGAATGTAAGAAACAGAACCAGATTCTAAACAAAGACAGGATAAAGAATGTGATCCAAGATTATGGTCCAGTTTAATGTTGATTGAGGAAATAATAAGGTGGAATGGACTATGTTCATATATTTCAGCAGTTCCTGTATAAACGCAATACATATTCAGTCTGCCTTCTTACCAGTAACACACCAGAAAGAGAGAGTGAGGAGAAAAAGAGGGAGATGGATTATGAAGAGATGAAAGAGATGGAGAGATGGGGCATACTATTCTCACTGTCTGTATGATTACAAGAGATAAGTCTTTTGAATTTCAATAAAGGCTGAATCCATCATTTGCATTTTAATTATTATAAAACATGTGGTTCAGGGAGCTGTATCTCCTCACTGAAATAGGTAGTCGGTAGAAAATGTCCTTGAACGGACAAAAAATAAAACATCACTAAGCAACGTCCCAAATGGCACCCTATTTCGTATATAGTGCACTACTTTTAACCAGGGCCCATTGGGAATAGGGTGCCATTTGGGATGCGAACCAAACAAAACTCAACATCAACTTTACTTGACCTTCTCGTGATGCACATACAGGACATCTTTTATTGGCCTCTTAAAGATGGTCATGAACACTACACAGGGGCCTTCCCTGTAGCTCAGTTGGTAGAGTATGGTGTTTGCAACGCATGGTGTTTGCAACGCCAGGGTTGTGGGTTCGATTCCCACGGGGGGCCAGTACGAAGAATTTCTTTTTTAATGAAATGTATGCTCTGGATAAGAGCGTCTGCTAAATGACTTAAATGTAAATGTAAACAATAGAAAGGAAGCCAGACTTCCTCCCTCACTAAAATGAGATAGAGGGCCAACAGAGATCCTTGACAACCAATAAAGGATTGATATTTATCAAAGTTGACAGTACTGAACACGAAGATATTGTCAACCGCTGAGCTGGAAAAAAGTATGTGTGTGTGCGCCATTTGTAATGATAGTTTTGTTGACAATTCATGTTGAACTTGGACGGAGCAAATACTTCTTTTTTTTAAAACAGGATTGATTTGATAAGGATAGCTCATGACGTTGTGATACTGTAATAACCTTGCTCTCTGTAACCATGCCAGCAGACATGGGTAAAATGTGTATTCCAGTAACATCCAAATATCAATTTACTAAATGGTATGGGACGCATGTAACAAAGTGCTGAACTATTGAACTTTACTTCAGTAGGCTAACACAGTGTAGGTCCTGTGTGGCTCAGTTTGTATATCATGGCACTTGCAATGCCAGGATTGTCGGTTTGATTCCCACTGGGGCCACCCATATGAAAATGTATGCAGGCACAATAGTCACTTTGGAGAAAAGTTTTGCTAAATGATTGATAATTGTATATTATAATAATACAGTTGTTTTATGCGGTCTTACAGTGAATGGCTATGCCTACTATTGGATTCCAAATTGAAATGCTGTCCAGTGTATTTGGATAGGTGTTCTATTTTGACACTTATGCCATGTTATACCCAGAATGTCGTCTATAGGCCTGTCACCCATAGGCCTATTCTTGAGGAAAATTGCACAAGTGAGGTAAAATGTCTCCAATTGTGATTTTTTTTTTTTTTTCTTCTGATGGGTAGGCCTGACTGACTGACTCAAATAGGCCTATAATGATGTCACCAACTGGGAGAGCTATGATAACAGTGTGTCACTCCAAATATGTAAAGTGAATTTGAAATAGGCCTAATGTTCAAATCATGTAAAAAGTAAGCCTATTTGGTAACACTTTCCATAAAGTACATACCTATGAAGCTTTATAACGTCTTTTGTAATGCATTAATACACTTACATTGTGTTATGACAATATAGACCAATTATTTACAATAAGTATTTGGGTTGAGACCTGATGCCCCTCCAAAGCCTTCAGCCTACCATCACATCTAATCAAAATGCACGCAGGCCTATTAGGGACCAGAATGTTGACCTTTCATTCATTACAAATAATACAGTTAAACCCTGTTACATTTCTGACAATGTCTATAATATTATTCTCGGTGTCAATTCGAATAGCACACGCCTATTTATAATCTGGAGGAAGGCAAGGGGTTGGTGGAATAGACATGAAGACAGCTTGAAGAATCATTCATAGGAGAGTGACAGCCTTCTCTCTAGCTTGTCCGCCTGCGTACTGGAGGTACAGCCTACATAGACATGAGAATATGATATCTTGCTTTCGCAAAGACTAAAAATCTTAAAAATCTTAAAATGCAACCAAGATTTTAAAAAAAGGGCTTACAGTTTTCAAGGTAGCAGAACATAGCAGGATTCATTTAAGGTGAATGTTCAAGACAGTAGTCTACGCATTTTTTCCAATTTGTCTCGTCCCCAAATATCTACCAGATATCCACAGTACCATCTTGTGGTTCTCCGCTGAACTCACTCTGGTGATGTGGTGCCAGATTCAGCCTGGATGGGAATCTGCAGTCTACAATGCACCTCACACCTTTTGATAGGTATACGGAGGTGTTCAAGCTATGCTTAATGGTGGGTCAAACACACATTCACTGCAAGACGCTCCTCTCCCATTCTAAAAGCCTGCTATTATGTGGAATATAGATGACAGACAGACAGACAGACAGACAGACAGACAGACAGACAGACAGACAGACAGACAGACAGACAGTGGACCTGGCCCTTCAACACTGGTGGTGAGTGTATGGTTACAGTTGCACTTATAGCCAGCCTATATACTTAAATGAAATTAATTATGGCATCTCCATAGCAGTGCTGCCAAGAGCCGCTTTGTCATCTGCAGGGATTAAATAGCACTGGACATCATGGGTGCTGCTCTCTGTTCAAACACAGATAGCCCTTTCCAAGGGCTTGTGTGAAATAATGTGGCCACAGCCGATTAGAGTTGTGAATGGCATGTCCCTTAGGCTATAATACGTTTTTGCGCGTTTTTCTCCATGGTCAATTTGTCATTATCGAATCCAACGCATGTTGCTGTGGCCCTTTACATAAGAAGCGAATAAACAACAATTTGATCATTCTGGCTTTGAGCAAAGAAACCCCTCAACACGTCTTTAAAGTGCGTAGAGCATGGCTCAATCGTCTTTGCAATGCCAGGCGATTTCGTTCAACACATGGCTTGTTTTCATTATTACATTGAATAATGATCATACACATTTCTGAAAAACAGGTTGCGCGCCACGCACTTTAAGCAAATGACAGAAATTAATTCCCTGTGGTAGTCAAGCTCTTCTCAAAATGTCTGCAGCGCGAGTCCGGACAAGCCATATAATCGGAAAGCCGCCAGAAAACAGCCAGAAAACAAACAAATTATAGGTGGTCTAAATTAAACTAAACTGTGTGAAAGAGAAAATGGGTTTACTGACTATTTGTAGGCTAATAACAAGACTTACCTTTGCGATATTCCCACTGTGTGAATTTTGCTCGTAGTCCTGACTTCAAGGGATGTGATAATAAAATATACACCACCACACGGGAAAAAATAAAACTCCACAGTGTGCGCTCCTCTGAAAATCCCAACGTGACAGTGGGGTCCAGATAAAAACAGTCAAACTCTGCTTCAGGTTCTATGCAGAAAATACAAATTGAGGTTTCCGGGTGTTAATGACACACGTCGCCTATAAGGTAATTTCAGTAAGTCACTGTAGTAGCACGGTCAATTGTGCTGCATCTAATTTCCGTAATAGAGAGAAAGCGAGGAGAGATCGGACAGCAAAGACGAGAGATTAAGGATGGAAAGACCAGGGTTGTTCAGTCGGGCGCCCCCCTCTCGCTCTCTCTCTCTCTCTCTCTCTCTCACTCTCTCACTTTCTCCCTCTCTCTAGCTCCAGTTGCTATTGGACTACACTAAATGAAATGTACAAAGCCTGCAGCCAATGGATTGCCGCATTCTCTCCATCACTGTTAACCAGCTGCCAGTATGGACCAGTTTTGGCATCCGTGAGGAAAGGACAGGAGGGTAGCAGGTGTAGTACGGCATACTGTAGTTTTGTTTTGCTGATCATATTCACCCTGGCTGGCTGTTCGACCCATGTAGGTACCTGTAATGAAACGTGTATCAAATATCTATTAACAAACTCTTCAGCTATACAACGAGCCAATTCAGCTTAAGCAAAATTGAATTCAGCTTAAGCAAAGTTTCGATCCAGTAGCCAAGCACTGGCGTATCTTATTTGAACTGTTAGTGTTTTCATATATATTTAATGAAGCTTAAATGGAGGTAATCTGCCCTTAAACTGGCTGAGACACCGTGCCCTATAGCTATCAACAACTGAATAATAACACGAAGTGAAAAAGTTCTTTGGGATTTTCAACCAGCAGAGTGAAGCCAACTGTGCCAAAACGAAAGAAACAATTATATGGAAACATACATTTACATTTTAGTCAT
The DNA here is from genome assembly GCF_965601325.2 of Salmo salar. Lineage (NCBI taxonomy): Eukaryota > Metazoa > Chordata > Actinopteri > Salmoniformes > Salmonidae > Salmo > Salmo salar. The sequence goes on along the minus strand of NC_138307.1, from coordinate 7,931,419 downwards.
TTAACAGACGCTCTTACCCAGAACGAATTAGAAGAGCAATTAGGGTTAAGTGCCTTGTTCAAGGGCGAATCGGCAGATTTTTTATCTAGTTTCGAACAAGCAACCTTTCAGTTACTGGCCCAACGCTATACATATTTTTATCCTGCATTGCAGAGAAAACATGTAAAAGTTAACTACAGTATGCATTATCCCACACATGCCGATAGACAGACATGATTAAAGGGACCAAGAGATCTCCCTCTGAGTTCTGTTTCCAGCATAGATGAATGTGGTCGCCTCCGGCAGCCTAACGTAAATTCTGATAACCAAGTTTGCTTTGCCCTCATGTTGGTGCTAGCAAGCTAGCAAGCAGGCTAGGTAGTGCTAGGTATCAACAGCCAATCCATTAGGGGCTGGAAACTATAGTGAGCTTCGATTGGTCAATAGCAACGCGATGTCACGGAGTATTTGTATAAAGTTCAGCTTTCCCCAACTTTGGTCACACGCTGTTCACTCTGCGGTGCCCATGCTTGCTTCACCCAGCTTTATTGAGACGAAAATAAGGAAACCCTCACTAGCTCACCGAACCTATGTCAAATCATTTGACATTTCTGTCTATTTAATGTAGAGATTAGCCTACAAAGTAGCCTAGATGTAAATTCATTTTGTATAAGTCAGTCTTTAATTCACCAAGGTGTATTAGCATGTAGCCTGTGCTGAATGATTTTGTGAAAGGCAAAGACTTCCTGTGTTTCTGTTTAGGGATCCTCTGGCAGCACCTTACGGTCGCTGTCCAACGTCCTTTGGTGCTGAACATTAGATCGCGGGATCCAAATTGTACCGCTGTCCGTGGTGCTGAAATAACCTCTCGGCGCTATTTGCTTGTCTGTTAAGGCCAACACATTTTAACTTTCTACGCACGAAAACGTCACTATAGTAGGCTAATAAATTGCCTTCAAGTCATGTTTACCATTTCCCTTAGGGTTGGGTTGCCAAATTCCTCATAATCACTACAACACCTCACCACAACATGGTGTCGTCAGTCAGAGGCCAGTGTGGACAGAATCACATAGTTGTTTTCCTAAATGGCACACTATTCTCTACATATTGCACTATTTTTGTTAGGGATTTTGGCACTGAAGCCCTTAATCTACTTCCTCAGAGTCAGATTAACTTGTGGATACCATTTGAATGTCTCTGCGTGCAGTTTGAAGGAAGTTGCCAACTAGCATTAGCGCAATTACTGGAAACAGCTAGCATGAAAGGGATAGTTCTACCTCTCTAACTTCCTTCATACTGGACACAAAGTTAATCTGATTCTGGAGAAGTTGATAAAGGGCATCATTGCCAAAATCCCTAACAATCCCTTTAATCTCAAAGCCACTGCCGAGCACCCATTGTTTTAAAACATAGAGGTGACAAAACATCACTGAATGTATTATTCTAATCTAGGACCACACACACACACACACACACACACACACACACACACACACACACACACACACACACACACACACACACACACACACACACACACACACACACACACACACACACACACACACACACACACACACACACACACACACACACACACACACGCCTGAACAGTCTATGTAAGGTAAGTGTCACGCAGAACCATCCAACATTCTAGTCAGAAATACAAACATTCTCATCACATGTTAACGATGACATTCTCATTTTTGTTATTTTTATTCATACACATTTCGATGTGTTCTGGTCCTCTTTTTAGCCAATTAACTGCTGTGAAACGGAAAGTTTGCCTAGTCTGTAGAAGACAACCATTCTCTCTCTTGACATTTTGAACGCACTATTCTTATCTCAATATAGCTTTTCCTCTTCCTGAAGTTAATGTAAAAAGGCAGAATCTATTAGGTGTGTCCCAGAGGAGGCTGGTGGGAGGGGCTATAGGAGGACGGGCTCATTGTAATGGCTGGAATGGAATCAATGGAATGGTACCAAACACGTCAAACAAATGGAAACAGTGTGTTTGACTCCCTAGAGTTCATTCCAGCCATTATAATGAGCTCATCCAATAGCTCCTCCCACCAGCCTCTGGTATATACTGTATCAACCACAAAGCGTAGATTCACTCATACAATATTTGTGATGTTTGAGTTTCTCTGAGAAATCCAGCATTTCCAACGGCATTGCCAACCGCATTGTGAGTACATTTAAAAACTTTTTCCTTTTGTCTTTTTCCTATTTTGGAGGAATGATTTACATTAAACAAAGACCCCAATTCTGTCTCCACAATAATGTTTGGAAAAACTTCCAACATCTGTATCATTTGGGTTGAGCATTGAACACCACACTGCACACCAGTCTAAGTTATATGAAACAGGAATTTCTTACTGTCACGTCCTGACCATAGAAAGCTGTTATTCTCTATGGTAGAGTAGGTCAGGGCGTGACAGGGGGGGTTTTCTAGTGTAGATTTTCTATGTTGTTATGTTCTAGTTTTTGTATTTCTATGTTGGGTTTTGTTTGGGATGATCTCCAATTAGAGGCAGCTGGTCATCGTTGTCTCTAATTGGAGCTCATACTTAAGTAGGTGTTTTTCCCACCTGGGTTTGTGGGAGATTGTTTTTGAGTTAGTGTATGTTAACTCTTCGTCACGGTTTGTTGTTTATTTGTTTATTCAGTTTATTTTGTATGTATGCATAGTTTCACAGTTCAATAAAATATGTGGAATGATAATCCCACTGCACTTTGGTCCGCTTCATCCTACGACAACCGTGACACTTACAGTCTTTAGTTTGGGTACCTACTTGGCTTAGTAAATATATCAAATCAGAGTTGCTATACGAATATTAACGTGTCTGTTAAATAGGAATTAATTCATGATTAAATCATTATTTAATAACTCGCTCTGCCTAGATAAATTAAAGGGGATTCTTTAAAGTAAGATCACCTTCAACAGTTACAGGTTTCTTTCGGATTATAATGTTATGCAAATTATTTTAAAAAACGTTACTGTCACGACTTCCGCCGAAGTCGGTCCCTCTCCTTGTTCGGGCGGTGTTCGGTGGTCGACGTCACCCGCCTTCTAGCCATCGCCGATCCACTTTTCATTTTCCATTTGTTTTACACACCTGGTTTCAATTCCCCAATTACATGTTCATTATTTAACCCTCTGTTTTCCCCATGGTTTTTGTGCGTGATTGTTTTATGTATGTTCGGTCCGTTATTGTGGGCTCGGTATTACGACATGTTATTGGAATATTTGAGTAAAGTTACTTGTCTTACTCATCTCTGCTGTCCTGCGCCTGACTCCTCTGCACCAGCTACACCCAGACCACTACAGTTACTGGAGGAAAGAGTTGCTAAAACTACTGTAATAATGTAATATTCATGTAATTTTCATTTTAAAATGAACAGGAACACAAAAGGTCATTGGTCACACTGGTAGACATACAGTAAGGAGCTAAGTGGCATTGGAAACTGTTTGGTATCTGCCGCTGCATGTCAGTGGTCTGTTTACTCTACAAGACAAAGCTATTGCTGGAGGAAAGTGAGGAAAGTTTGGTGCCCAGACGACTCTGAGCCTCGTGAACTTGGAGTGATTTTATGCCCATAGGGGTTGCCCCAGCCCCACCTCTGTACATGGAAAGTCCAGACCTTTTGATCAAAATCATAAATGGGGGCTGCCACAGCAAGTGAGCACGATAGACAGAAACAGTTTGTTATACACTCAGAAAGAAATAGGTTTGGTAGATATCCAACATAACAAAAGCCCCCGATCACAATAATGAAGAACGGTCAAAGTCCTCTGACTATCGCTGTTAGGTATTTCTTACCGGATTCTCTCTCGTCATTTACTGTACCACTGATCGCCTTTAGCCGCATCTATGATGTCTTGACTATAGTGTACATGTTGGTTCCTGGTCATCTATGACCTCTACTGACTCACCATTTCCCAATCAACTTGGCTATGATCACCACAAATCATCTCCGGTCACACCCTCTTCTTCGACTGAATCTGGATGCTACAGTAACATACTGGATCCCGGTGTGGTGAATTAATGAAGTTCTCTGTATGTCTGGTCTACAGTAAAATGGCCCTCAGCTAGATTATGATGATCTGTAACACAGTGGGGAGGAGTGTGAAATTCCTCCATTCTGAGGCTGATTAGGAAGTCTTTAGCCTAGCTAATTTGTCAACGAGAGGCCCCTTCAACGGTTGGACTGTGAATAAGGCCTGGGATGCTCAATAAAGGACTCTGTTAATCAGGGGAATGAGATGACGAGGACTGTTGGATTCCCAGTGGATTCAAAATCCCCTCCTAAATGGGGTTTATGATGATTGACTGGACTCGGGAACAGATTGTAAATCATTAGCAGCAATGACTTCTGTTGTCACAGGGGTAGGCCTTCAAACTTTCTGCCTAGATATATTTTTGTATAGTATCATACTTTGTTTTTCGAACATTACTGTAGTGTAAAATGTAAACCGGCCTCTAAAAGTAATGTTTGTGCTATACCTTTGTACCTTACACTTCAGTTGGTGATTACCTAACAGAACATGCGATGCTCTCTTACCTAAGCCCCTAAGTCACCTCTTGTCCTGGGTGGCTGTGGAGTGTGGATTGTGGAAAGCACAGGAGGCCTTAGGTTCTATCATGAGGAGTCTTTGCAGAACACCTGAGCCCGTACACATAAAACAGTGTGCTGATCTAGGATCAGGTCTTCTCTGTCAATATAGTCTTATTCATTATGATCTAAAAAGGCAAAACTGAGAGGGTCTTACATAGTGGGCTTCGGTGAATGACGGCTTCTTTCAACATTTATCCACAGAGTTCCTGTCTTTCACTGTTTTAGGGAACGGTTTCTCAGACCCAGAGTAAGCCTAGCAAGAAGCATATTTCACGGGTTTTTGCCATTTAAAATGCTTTTTACTCTAGGATTATGCTTAATCTGTTTCTGGCAAACCGGCCCTATAGTTTGTTTGTTTAAGTGTGTTAGTTTGGATCAGTAGCATCGATGTCAAGATCATTGAGGGGCAGCGGGACAAACATGGCAACATGGAGTGTTTCCTGACAGGCTGCGGCCTGGGCACACACACACTGTTGTTGGAAATGCTCATGTACTTACCCTCGGCTTTATGCAAAACATGTTATGATTGCCACTGCCATGAAAAACAAGGGTATTTTATGTATTTATTTGCCTTGGGCAATCTGAAAGCTCATTTGTTTGAGCAGCCTATTGTTGGTGTCTATCTAGGGATGTCAAAATGCTGCAGCTGCTGAATTAAGTAGCAAAACAGCTATACTTATGCATTGATTCATTCATTTCACATTTGTGAACACCGATACACATCAGAGAAATGCGCTAGACATTTTAAAAGTTAACATTTTTTCCAAGCCAAACCAAAATACAGTATGAGCACCAAACATGGTTAAATACATGGTTTCAATTTGTCATCTGCCGTAATTGTCTGTTTTGGCAACACTATTCCAGTCATTGAGAAGAAACCCATTACCTATTATGAAAGACAGACATTACATAAAACAATTACTGCTAAATCAATGACTGTGTCAATTTACAGTGAAATATCATGAAATATGGGACTGAAGCTACAGTATATTTAGATATGAGCACCAAGCATGAAATCCTTCACCAGCATGTGTTTTTTTGCATTGGGACTAATAGTCTCTCCATGAAAACGAACCGTCACCCCTCAACCCCTTCTTGTCATGTATTTCACTCAAAGTCACACTGTGAACTTGTTAATGGTAAGGTTTGAGGCATTCCCATACTGTATACTCTTCATGTAGGAGTCCATCTCACTCCCATTTTTTATACGTGTTGTCACAGAGACCTGTGTAATAGGCTGCGTTTGTGTCTCAATGGCACCCTTTTCCCTATTTAGTGCACTACTTTTGGTCAGGGCCTATAGGGAAACCCATAGAGCTCTGTTCAAAAGTAGTGCACTACATATGGGATTTTGTCACGCAACCTGTGCTTTTACATATGTCTTCGTTTGACCAGAACATTCTGACCTGGTCTAATACTCTGTCGCACAAACTCAACTGCAGTTCTCTTTGCTGCAGTCGAACACACAGGGAACCAACTTTTTATTTATAAAATGCATTTTGAAAAGAGCAGATAGTTGGTCATGTATGACATCACCAAACCAGTTATATCACCCACAATTCATCTTCAAGACTTCAACTGTGAACCTCTTTAAGGTAGAGGTCTAGCGGGCTCATGGGTTCTGGTCTTTAAAGCAAAGCTATAGCATAATAGTAGCCTAGTGTATCAGTGAACTGATGACGGTCAGTTAACTAAAACATAACAACCAGCTAACGGACTACAGTAGCTGAGGATTCAACTCACACTGCTCTTCTACATGGCTTGGTAATGTGAACATGGCCAGCCAAGGTGCACCTGGTGCACAGGGTCCAACCCATACACTTTTCCCAGAAGTTCTCTCTCTCCCGCTCTCTCCATTTGTTTTTTATTCATCATAAATTCTCTGAAACCTCTTAGAAGGTCTTCCATGGGTCTGGGACAATGCAACTGTAGTTGTGTAGCTCTGGGAATTCATTGGGTTTCTCTTAAAGTTGTTGTTGTTGTTATTTTGGTTGTTGTTGTTGTTTTCTCTAGCTCTCATACTGTGCATGACGTGAGGACATGACTGACCCATGACTGGCCCATGACTGACCCATGACTGACTCATGACTGGCCCATGACTGACCCATGACTGGACCATGACTGACCCATGACTGACCCATGACTGACCCATGACTGGCCCATGACTGGACCATGACTGACCCATAACTGGCCCATAACTGGACCATGACTGACTCAGAGCCATCCAGGCCGTGAAAGAGAGAGGCAGAGAATGCCCAGCCCTCACTTCAGGCTCAGAGGCTCTGCTTTGGGCAACACTCCCTCTGACATGCAGCATCCATCCACAACCAATGGCTTTCCACACACCATGTAACTGGCACGCAGCATCAGCACTGCCCCACTTCTCCCTCCTGTTGTGAAAGCATTACCGGATGGCGCCCATCCGCCTCGCCCGCCCGCGCCGAGAGAGGACATGCATAAAACAAGGCTGAGCTGAGCCCCTGAGGTTAATGTGTGGACGAGCGCACAGATGCAGAAGGATCACTGACACAGAATACCTCTTATAAAACAAGAGAGGAAAGGATACGCTGCAGGACATGTTGAGAGTTGTATGCAGAGTGCAAAAAAAACATCATTTTTTACGCCTTTGCGTGTATTTGTTTCTATATTTCATGAGGAGTGTACTGGGTATTTCTGTTGTTGAGTACATTATATGTAATGTATTGTATGTAGTGTCTGCAGTAATATGACATCTTGAGGTTAGATATTATACACGAGAGTCGTCTTCTGTATGTTTGTGGATATTACTCTAGGATCACAGAAGCTGATCAAGGTAGGAGAAAAATCATTCATCCAAACGCATCAAAGAAGGACAGGATAGCTTGGCTTGTGTCCTTTATGATGTACAGCAGAGTACACATCAGTAAGGGACAACAGATCACAGAGGCTGAATCCCAAATGGCACCCTTCTCCCTACATAGTGCACTACTTTTAAACAGAGCCCCTTCATCCCCTTATGGGCCCTGTTCAAAAAGTAGTGTACTATTGTAGTGCCAATTGGGACGCATCCAGAATGAGCCATAAACAGGGTGTTGGATCCATGGGACATATTCTTGGAATGACTTGATGGGTTTCGGTTCGGGTCGATGCAGTCACCACCTGCTGCCCATCTGGAATGTATTGCTAGCTCCATCCCTCACGTCAACACCTGTGTGCCGCCTCTCTAACCCTGCAGCTTCTCTTCTCCCTGTCCAAGCGGTTACAACTTCCTCTGCTAAGAGGGCAATAGGGGGGTCAGAGCGGTTTATAGCCTTAATGTATAGTCATGGATCTGGATGTGGTTATCACGCCTACTCCCGCTCCGCCGCTCATCGTCGCCGGTCTGCTAACCACCGGCCCTCAGTAGTCTCAGTCTTCAGGCGGTATTGGTTTCATTTTTAATGTCCAGTACGCTTCTCTTGTTTTGTATAGCTTCACGTTCCTTGTTCTTAAACCCTCCAACTGCACTTGCTTCCTGACTCCCTGTGTCTTTGTTACAGTGGCTCCTGTTTTGAAGTTGTTGTTGTTCTGTCTTGTGCGTTCACAATCAATCTTGGAAAAATAAAGTAAGAAAAACGATTCATAGTTTATCTTCCATTATTGAAATGAGCTTCTTTTAAAATGTGACATATTGACAAAGCTACTTAACTACATTTGAATGGGTGTCAGATATATTAACCATTTGATGGGAGGGAGGCCTTGACCCCTGAGCTAACCTAGCCAATACAACGTCTCCATTCTGCTGTGCTAGGAAGGGGGCCTTAGCTTGGACCGTCCATCAACTCTACCAGGCTCTCTTTATAGGCTACAGGAGCCTATGTTGAGGGAAGCAGTAGTAAAGTACACTACTTCCATCAAGATGCGTTCAGACTGAGGTGCTCTGGTGACTTCTAGACCAGAAATGACAGAAATGAACCATTCATGCCATAATGAAGCTTCTGAATTAGCCAGTTCTTGTTATCTCTAGAGAAAAACAAATCTTCCCTCATTGACATTTTTAGAAGGAAACAGACATCGCTATAACAGGAGAGTGTAGAAGTCATGCGATATAAATCAAGAACATCTTAACATGGTTCTGATTGATTGATCATTGTAGACACCAATGGTTGGGAGAATCAATTAGGTATTGAACCAGCCTCTGGCTAATAGCTACCATTTAACTGGGCCTAAACAGCGAGACTGGTGATTGCATAAATCACAATATCAACATCTGTTTGTGTGTGTGCGTGCTTGCATGTGTGTGTGTCCCAATCCTTCACAGGCATTACTGATTACTCTATCCAGCTCTAGCCACAGGATCATAAGGAGAGGCTGACTATAGTGTCCCCAGATACATTGTCCCGTTCAGTAATGGTCAGTCATTGGCTCTATCTGGAAATACTGTGGTGGCAGTGCAACCCATGGGGACGCTGCCAACGATGGCCTCATTTGAAGGTGGAAATTGTGTGTGGAGATTAGAACAGTCACCTCTGTGTGTGTGTGTGTGTGTGTGTGTGTGTGTGTGTGTGTGTGTGTGTGTGTGTGTGTGTGTGTGTGTGTGTGTGTGTGTGTGTGTGTGTGTGTGTGTGTGTGTGTGTGTGTGTGTGTGTGTGTGCGTGCATGCGTGCCACTGAGTAAGTTCCATCAGCTTTCTTGTTCTGTGTCTATAAAGTGTAACATGTAGGTATACTATGTGAAAAGTCTGTTGATATTACATGAACTCGGTTCAACTGTGCCTGGAACTGCCCATGCTCAGGTGTTCCAGTGAGACTTACTCAGAACCCTACGGGCAAATAAGTCATTGGATCACAGGTGTAAAACAAATCCCCGCGTGGACTATAGTAGTTGCTAGGCGGATATGTCAACAATTACGGAACATGTCCTGAATTTGACAGCCATGAAGTAGGGTTATTACAAAAGACAAACAGGCAGATGCTGCCTCCCCCTTCTTCCTGAAATGTCTTCCACAGCCAAGGACACATCTGACAACGCAATTAAATAATCAACACATCATTTATTTGGAATTATACTCAAAATGATTCAATGCTTTTTGTATTATTATGTTACAGTGAATAGACAAATGAGTCATCACAATTCAAGAGACCGTCCTTTAAATGATGATGCTTCAGGTTATAATCATCAAATGTTTATTTTAATTGTGCTCAAAATGATCCCATGCTTTTCCTCACGATGAAGTCATAGTGAATGGTTGACAATAATATCTCTGAGCTGGACTGTTGGCTGACAGTAGTGTTGCAGCTGGTCTCTCTCTCTCTCTGTTGAGCTGAGCTGCCTCTCTCTCAGTCTAACTGTCACAGTCTGAACGCTTCGTTCTCTTCCCCCAGCTCTCTCTCTCTCTCTCTCTCCTCTCTCTCTCTCTTCTCTCTCTCTCTCACTTCTCTCTCTCTCTCTCTCTCTTTTTCTGGTGAAAGCTATGATCCCTTATTGATGTCACTTGTTAAATCCACTTCAATCAGTGTACATGAAGTGGGGGGAGATGGGTTAAAGAAGGATTTTTAAGCCTTGAGACAATTGAGACATGGATTGTGCATGTGTGCCATTCAGAGAGTGAATGGGCAAGACACAATATATAAGTGCCTTTGAACAGAGTATGGGGGGCGTGCAACTCAATATTAGGAAAGTGTTCCTAATGTTGGTATAATCAGTGTAGGTCAACTTCAGATCCTACACCTGTGTAGCTCAATTGCAAGCATAGTGCTTGCAATGCTGGGATCATGGGTTCAATTCTTTCCACCAATAGAAAAAGTACTAATGTGGACTAATGTGCTTTGCGATCTATTCTTTATTTCAAAGTAACTATCAAGTTCATCCATCATCACATTAAACTCGACTCAACCCTGTAAACGTTCCTGCAGTATTCTAATTGTTAATCAAGCTGAATAAAGTGAATTGTAATAGGCTTTTAATTGCTATTGATCTTATGGCTGTCTGCATTTGAGAATAATTCAATTTGGCTTGGGTACCATGTTCCACCAGCTGGTCTCTAAACTAGCCTAGTCTCAGACCAACAAATGACTCACAAGCCAACAATATGTTATTTAGCTTGTAAAGAGAAGAAAAAAACTACGGATATTCATTTGCTTCATTATACTATTAAGTTACAGAATAGCCCAACGGAAGTATTTCTGATTCTGAATGATAATTCATTAAAGCCGGCCCATTTTATTCTCCTTCGAATATCTATTTCAAACTCTCAGAAAGAAGACTATGAACTATTTTGCTCATTCGCTTTGCATTGTTCTCCATCTGCAACAGTGTGAAACGCCTCCCCAAATCCAGCGCTCTCCGGCGTTAAGCCTGTCTAATTCAGTCCGAGTTAGAGCATGAGGCTGAAGCAGAAACTGCAGACAGTGTCTATAAACACAATGGGTGCCATTTGGTACACAGCCTATATCTGAACAGTAGCCTAGCTATCTGGCCGATGGCACAAAACTCATTTGTAAGCCATGAATGAACATTGGCTTTTTTTTCGGAGCAGATCAGGATTTGGCACAGAGTATGCCATATGTGACATCGGTGAGGAGGTTTAAACAGACTGGATTCAATTGGATGTTTGATGAATGGTCTGTACAGTGAAAGGCATTTGACGTGACTCAAACTTGAAGAGGAGGTGGAGATGGGCTATGTGTGTTTGTTGACTGCAGTGATCAAGTTTGCTTACAATTTTTACACACACCATACTTCAAATATATCCAGTCTTGGTCATGAATACAACATGCATTGTGTGTTTTGCACATTGAAAGCCAATGGCTTCTGCAGACACCAACAAAGACTCAAGGTCTCTATCAATACTGAAGAAAACATTTGCTACCCAAAAGTGCACAATGGAAAAATATGCAATCTGAGTTTGGAAAAGTAGATGTAGCCATGATTCATTGAAACAAATGATAACTACATGTCAAACAATAAAACATTTTACACCATGATATCAAGCACTATCTGAAAAGACTTATAAATAGAAAGACAAGCAAATGTGCTGTTTCCTGGACACAGATTATGCCTAGTCCTGGACTAAAAAGCTAACTCAATGGAGAATCTCCACTGAAAGCAAACTCAATGGAGAATCTCCACTGAAAGCAAACTCAATGGAGAATCTCTACTGAAAGCAAACTCAATGGATAATCTCCACTGAAAGCAAACTCAATGGAGAATCTCCACTGAAAGCAAACTCAATGGAGAATCTCTACTGAAAGCAAACTCAATGGAGAATCTCTACTGAAAGCAAACTCAATGGAGAATCTCCACTGAAAGCAAACTCAATGGAGAATCTCTACTGAAAGCAAACTCAATGGATAATCTCCACTGAAAGCAAACTCAATGGATAATCTCCACTGAAAGCAAACTCAATGGAGAATCTCCACTGAAAGCAAACTCAATGGAGAATCTCCACTGAAAGCAAACTTAATGGAGAATCTCCACTGAAAGCAAACTCAATGGATAATCTCCACTGAAAGCAAACTCAATGGAGAATCTCCACTGAAAGCAAACTCAATGGATAATCTCCACTGAAAGCAAACTCAATGGAGAATCTCCACTGAAAGCAAACTCAATGGAGAATCTCCACTGAAAGCAAACTCAATGGAGAATCTTCACTGAAAGCAAACTCAATGGAGAATCTCCACTGAAAGCAAACTCAATGGAGAATATCCACTGAAAGCAAACTCAATGGAGAATATCCACTGAAAGCAAACTCAATGGAGAATCTCCACTGAAAGTGTTTTTTAGTCCAGGACTAGGCTTAATCTGTGTCCAGGAAAACCGGTCCTAACTGTTCATCGATAAAGGCAAAGAGTATTTGTTGTTCCCCACTTCTAAAACATGAAACTCCTCTCCTTGGATTACCCACCCACACCATTTGAAGGAGGGAAAGAAAGGAGGGAGGAGGTAGGAAGGAGGGAGATAAAGGAGGGAGGAGGGAGGATGGAAGGAGAGAAAGTAGGGAGTAAGGAAATAGGGAGAGAATGGAGGGAGGTAGGAGGGAAGAAGGAAGGAAGGAAGGAAGGAAGTAGGGAGAGAAAGGAGGGAGGAAGGAAGGAGGGAGAGAATGGAGGGAGGAAGGAAGGAGGGAAAGAAAGGAAGGAGGGGAAGAGGAAGAAGGAGGGAAAGAAAGGAGGGAGGAAGGAGGGATGGAGAGAATGGAAGGAGGGAAGGAGGAAGAGAAATGAGGGAGGGAGGAAGGAAGGATGGAGGGAAGAAAAGATGCTCCACTTGAGCTGGGCTCACACAGGGAGAAAACTTTTAATTAAAGATAATTTCTGCATCATTTATGAAGGCACCCTCTCTGCTGCCCAGGTTCCTGAGTTGGCTTCTTTCTTCTGCGTCCCAAATGGCAACCTATTCCCTATGTAGTGCGCAACTTTTGACCCGGGCCATTTGGAACACGGGTGGGTGACGTGACGGAACACAGCCCATTGGAAAGAACTCCTTTCAAAACAATACATGGTTTAAGCATTAGCACAGAACAACTCTCTACTCTCCTGCTGTTGCCTGAACAATGAACAAAGAGAGAGAGAGAGAGAGAGAGAGAGAGAGAGAGAGAGAGAGAGAGAGAGAGAGAGAGAGAGAGAGAGAGAGAGAGAGAGAGAGAGAGAGAGAGAGAGAGAGAGAGAGAAACCAAATTACAACACAGTCAAAACAAAACTACATTACTTATCGGGAAACACAAGCACAAAGCAAAATGCAGTGCTATCTGGCCCTAAATCGACAGTACACCGTGGCAAACTATTTGACCATGGTTATTGATCAAAACCTCAGAAAAATCTTGACAAAGTACAGGCTCAGTGAGCACAGCCTTGCCATTGAGAAGGGTAGACACAGGAAAACCTGGCTCCCTGTAGAGGATAGGCTGTGCAACCACAGCACCACAGCAGGATCTGCATTTCCTGACATAATGTAAAAAATATAAAACAATTAGAGAGTGTCATTTCCACAAATGTATTTTAGCCATGTCTAAAGAAACATGATATGAAGAAAATGTAGCCTATTTCAGAAGAACAGAATAGTAAACTCTGAGTTGTCCTTATGTTAGGTCCTGATTTGGCTATGCCATACGGCAGTTAATTTAGCAGACAAGATATGCTTAGAGTTCCCTGGCATTATTTTGTAGTATTTTATAGTACGAAGGATACAATTGAACAGAGCTGAATAAAATAGAAAGGATATTTTCTCCAAACGATTTGAGGGAGTGTGTGTCACGGGCGTCGTAAGGATAGGACCAAGGCACAGTGGGTAAAGTGCTCATCTTCTTAGTTTATTAGAACTAACACTTGAACAAAAGAAACAAACGACGAAACAGTCCCATAAGGTACACAGACTATACAGGAAACAACCACCCAATAAAACACAAGTGAAAACAAACCCAACTAAATATGGCCTCCAATTAGAGACAACGACAACCAGCTGCCTCTAATTGGAGGTCATTGCCAAAAACCCAACATAGAAAAAGATATACACATAGAAATAGAAAATATAGAACATAAACCAAAAACACCGAAACACACAAAACAAACAGCCCCTGCCACGCCCTGACCAAACTACAATGACAAATAACCCCTTTTACTGGTCAGGACGTGACATTGTGCACATGCGGCAATTCTGTGTTGAGCGGTTAACAAAGAAACAGGTACTCCAATATGCTTCATTTAGAGGTATTTGGGTAACTTTAGTTGTGATGCACAAGTTGGGATATATGTTTAGATTTTTAATACATTCTCTCTATTGATGATTTGAAAAGAATTGCATGAAAGGCATGAGCTCTGCTTTGTTTTTGTTTTTACACAGGATATACACACTTCATCAGTCTCTCATTTACAATTTGACAAGCACTTGATATTGTTTCAAATTTCCCAGCTGCATCCCTTTGTGTGGCCATAATGCCCCTTAAAAAAATCCATGCTTTTTGCACCCAGTGGCCATTGTGCCCTCATGCTGCTTGCTCCGAACACCTCTCATTCACATGGCTCTCCATCATGTGATCGGGTCTTTCTCACAGGCTACAAGTGAAGAAAGACACATCGTGGATGCAACTGCACGCATCCTTGTCCAATTCGGAGGCACATATTGAAGATAATAGAAGAACTGTCCACATTCACTTTTCGTCAAGGCACACCTATTAATTGAAATGCATTCCAGGTGACAACCTCATGGAGCTGGTTGAGTGAAGGCCAAAAGCGTGCAAAGCTGTCATCAAGGCAAAGGGTGACTATTTGAAGAATCTCAAATAATAAAAATATAAGGCACCTAAATGGCTCTCAGACCATAAGAAACAAGAATCTTTAATTTGATGAAATCAAGATTGAACTCTTTGGCCTGAATGTCAAGAGTCACGTCTGGAGGAAACCTAGCACCATCCCAACTGTAAAGCATGGTGGTGGCAGCATCATGCTGTGGGGATGTTTTTTAGCGGCAGGGACTGGGATACTAGTCAGGATCGAGGGAAAGATGAACGGAGCAAAGTACAGAGAGATCCTTGATGAAAACCTGCTCCAGAGCACTCAGGACCTCAGACTGAGGAGAAAGATAACCTTTGAACAGGACAACGACCCTAAGCACACAGCCAAGACAACGCAGGAGAACCTTCGGGACAAGTCTTTGAATGTCCTTGAGTGGCCCAGCCTGAGCCCGGACTTGAACCCGATCGAACATCTCTGGAGAGACCTGAAAATAGCTGTGCGACGACGCTCCCATTTTTTTTTTAATTAGCAAAAATGTCTTGCTTTGACATTATGTGGTATTTTGTGTAGATTGATGAGGGAAAATAACTATTTAATCCAGTTTAGAAAAAGGCTGTTAAGTCACAAAATGTGGAAAAGGTCAAGGGGTCTGAATACTTTCCGAATGCACTGTATGTACATATTTAATCATACTTAATAGGTTTTATGTAAATAGCTAAATAAATGAGTGCAAATAAAATCTTGATATCTTGAACTGGATTCCTGGCCGTAACGATGAAAATCAGTGTTGTCAACAATCTAGCTAATGCTAGCTAGCAGGAGTGTGTTTTAATTTGAATTACACCTACTGACTTTAGCTTGTTTTTCCACCAATGGTGACCCCAGAGTTGGCAATGGGCCAGATTTACATTGCTAAGGATGACATTTCTGAAGTAAGGAGTGGGCTGTATTCTGTGGGGAGCTCAAACTTTATCAGTCTCAATACAGAGAAGTTGCAGACAGCAGAGATGCCCTGATGACATCGAGCTGCCTGCCTACCTACCCTTGGACATGCTGACGTGACCACCACCTCCGACCACCACCTCCGCTGACCATCTAGCAGAGCTATGAGCTTCCAGATCCTCTCATGACCGTGGCTACCCATCTGCTGGATGCTTCAAACAGACTTGATCAAGCTGATCTAGCTACTGTAGGGCGGCAGGTAGCCTAGCTGTTAAGAGTGTTGGGCCAGTAACTGGAAGGTTGCTGGTTTGAATTCCCGAGCCGACACTGTGAAAAATCTGTCATTGTGCCTTTGAGCTAGGCACTTAACCCTAATTGCTCCTGTAAGTCACTCTGGATAAGGGTGTCTACTAAAATGTACTGCGGTAGCCTATATATCATTTTAAATAATTGTTTGTTAATTTTGCTTAACAAGCGCTTTGAGATTCTGTCTGTAATGAAAAGCACTATAAAAGTTTAAAATATGATTGTTATTATTATTTCCTTGTCCTCAATGCTTCTTCCTTAAAATGTTCTGTTAGAGAATGACAAGGCTGTTCCTTTTGAGATCACCTGGTCAAAACTTGAAAATGTCAAAATCGCATGCAAAGTAGATTTATTCATAATACTTTTAATAATTAAGAAGCACTTTTATGAACTTCCACTGTCCTCCAAGACTTGCTTAATTTCCTCATCACTTAAATATATACTGAACAAAAATATAAACCCAAAATGTAAAGTGTAGGACCCATGTTTCATGAGCTGAAATAAAAGATCCCAGTAATGTTCCATACACACAAAAAGCTTCTTGCCTCCAAATTTTGGGCCCAAATTTGATTACATCCCTGTTAGTGAGAATTTATCCTTTGCCAAGATAATACATCCACCTGACAGGTGTGGCATCAAGAAGCTGGTTAAACAGCATGATCATTACACAGGTGCCCCTTGTGCTGGGGACAATAAAAGGCCACTCTAAATTGTGTTGTTTTGTCACACAACACAATGCCACAGATGTCTCAAGTTTTGAGGCAGCATGCAATTGGCATGCTGACTGCAGGAATGTCCACCATAGCTGTTGCCAGATAATTTAATGTTAATTTCTCTACCATAAGCCACCTCCAATGTCATTTTAAAGAATTTGGCAGTACGTCCAACAGGCCTCACAAACGCAGACCACATCTATGGCATCGTGTAGGTGAGCGGTTTGCTGATGTCAACGTTGTGAACAGAGTGCCCCATGGTGGCGGTGGGGTTATGCTATGGTTAAGCATAAGCTACAGACAACAAACACAATTGCATTTATCAATGGTAAATTGAATGTACAGAGATACCGTGACGACATCTTGATGCCCATTGTCGTGCCACTCATCCGCCGCCATCACCTCATGTTTCAGAAGATAACGCATGGCCCCATGTCGCAAGGATCTGTACACAATTCCTGGAAGCTGAAAATGTCCCAGTTCTTCCATGGCCTGCATACTCACCAGACATGTCACCCATTGAGCATGTTTGGGATGCTCTGGATCGACATGTACGACAGCCTGTTCCAGTTCCCGCCAATATCCAGCAACTTTGCACAGTCATTGAAAAGGAGTGAAACAAAATTCCACAGGCCACAATCAACAGCCTGATCAACTCTATGCGAAAGAGATGCCTCGCGCTGCATTTACCTTGCGCTGCATGAGGTAAATATAGTCACACCAGATTCTGACTGGTTTTCTTATCCACACCCCTAACTTAATAAAAAAATATATATATCTGTGACCAACAGATGCATATCTGTATTCCCAGTCATGTGAAATTCATAGATTAGGGCCCAATTTATTTATTTAAATTTACAGATTTTCTTATATGAACTGTAACTCAGTAAAATCCTTGAGATTGCATGTTGCGTTTATATTTTTGTTCAGTATATAGACTGTACGTATTATCACAATGAGAGCACTGAACTCGTAGTACTGTTCCACAGAGATGTCTGTGGAAACTGCAAACCTTACATATTCAAATGCATCCTACTCAGTTGGGTGAGGCTAGACGGACAAGCCTGGTGACCAAAATTGATGACGATGTGCACTGAGTGTACAAAACATGACATAGACTGACCAGGTGAAAGTTATGATCCCTTATTGATGTCACCTGTGAAATCCACTTCAATCAGTATAGATGAAGGGGAGGAGACAGGTTAAGAGGCATTTTTAAGTCCCGATACAGTTGAGACATGGATTATGTATGTATGCCGTTCTGAGGGTGACTGGGCAAAACAAAAGATTTAAGTGCCTTTGAGCAGGATATGGTAGTAGGAGCCAGGCGCACCGGTTTGAGTCGGTCAAGAACTGCAACGCTGTTGGATGTTGTTGTGTTGCCGGCTTGTAGCGCAAACTCTCCCCAATGAGCAGTAGGCTGTATCACGGTGATATCTAGATGGTTACTATACTAGCAAATACCAATATTACAAGTTATTTCTCTTATAGGCTGCTATCCTCGTCTAAATATAATTTGAGTGGGATGGAACAAATTGCCCACGTTGCTCCCCCCAGCGACATGTGATACTGCTGCCCAGTGGGAAGCGATACTGGTGGGAACTGGGAAGCACCTCGATACAACATCGTTGCACTGGTCATTCACACCGGCTTGTCATTACATTAGCTAATTGGCATGTCACGGTGACACTACAAGTTATTTCTCCCTCACCCATCGAAATAAACATTACTTTCTTTTGCAAGCACCATTGTGCTGTTGTTGCCAGCTAGCCAGCATAAACTAGCTAGCTAGGAAGGGCTCATCGTCAGGATGATTGACTGAACTGACCGAACCAAATCCATTCGACTCGACTTTCAGCAGTGTGACATACGTCATCAATTTGAGCACCAGGCGTGTCTGTATAGCCTCTCTCAGTTCAGTCATTTCCCACTGTCTATTGGTCAACAACAATTTACCCTTCACTAAGCTCTTCCCTGGAAGACCAATTCCCCATTCAACCGCTGAGGGAATCCCCTCACAATGAACTCAAACTGTGTTTCTAATAAGGCCTCTGGGCCAGACGGATTAGCAACGTTTTATGGCCAATGAGACTGAGAGCTAGCTAACCGACTGAGTTGGCAAACAATGTAACAAAAGTATAATTTCGGATTCAGAAAAATACTCCCAACAGGCTCTGCATTTCAGGAATCACAGTAACAAGTACTCCTGCTGCACTGTTCAGTTATTTAACCATTAAAATGTACTTTTTTTAAAAGAAAACGCTGATTTTGCCATAGCCCTGATACTGGTTTCCATGCGATTTAAACGTGAGCTTGTCCGAGGTGTCAGACTCGACGACATTTGCTATCCTTTGGAGAGTCGCGATTGATTGCCCAAAAGGGCCATTTGTGTATTCATGTTCATGTATCGTTGGTGACAATGGCTCACGTACACTGTGAAATGCATCTACAGTAAATCAAAATGATGACACAATGATTTATACAACATGACACACGTCACTTCACATGGTACACTCTAATTTATTAATATTTTGTACAGGTATTTGCTATCGCCTATTAGACTGACATCAACATACTGCACCAGTGTGCAGGACAAAATAATACTAAAATACCAGATGTTTTACCAGATGTATGAATCTAAAGCATCCAGTTGGCATTTCCACTCGCCACCAAATATGGTATTGAGAGGAAGCCCAGTGGCTGGCAGTGGGAGAATATGGAGCGAGATGGATTTTGGCAGACATTTTGCTAATTTTGTCATCGATTAAACATTTGACCTCAACACAGTTTTCTGTTCCCAAAACAAAAATATGTTATGAACAGAGTGGACTACACGTGCGCACTTCACAGAATAGGTGTTCCATAATGGAAATATCCAAATACATGCTAGGATGTCAATAGAGTCTCACTAGCTCGTGCTTGGCTCTGCCCACCTCCTTGCTTGTTCTGGCTCTATGATTCATTTGCTCCCATTGGAAACGACAAGCCCTGATCTATCTTGGGTTAGTTATACAAATCTTTGCTACAAAACTGTAAATTCAGGTCTATAGGTAAATTCTATATTGTATGGTGTAGGTTTTTGATCATATGCACAATACAGTTGTTGCTCTCTTGTGTTTTCAATATATTTATGGTTTCCCAGACTGCGAATAATGGTATGGTATATCTGTGACAAGTGTAAAAAAGTATTGAAAATGTATCCTTTGCTCAAAGCTTTCTTTTCTTTTATGAGCTGCTTGTTCAGTTCAAAGTCTCAACTATTCACCCTTGTTGCTTAAATTCGGGGCTGCAGCTCTCTCTTTGTCTGTGTTTTAATGTTTTAATGGCTCCTACTCCTTTCTTTGATTATTGCTTACGAAATTGATGTGGATATAACATAATCCTCCACTGGATTTGTCTCTCTCCGCCTTACCCAATTGTTTTTGCGCTTCTGCACCTCTTTTCAGTCCACCATCTCCCAGTGGTGGAATTGTACCTAATTTCTGTTGTTCTCCTTCCTTTCGTTTGAATATCTGTTTCCCTAAGATAACATAATAACCCAGAGAGAGGCTTGCGACGAAAGCCTCTCAACAATTCATTATCCAGAAATTGACAGCAGGTTGAGTATAACATTAATGGAAAATTAATATACAATGCCAACATACAGATAGTTATGTATGTCTAGTTATGTCTCAAAAACTAGACTACAGCCTATATGTGCCATAAAACTGCTCTGTATAACCTAGAGGTCATTTCATGCTGTGAAAATAGTCACTTTTATATGTATTATGCTATGCTGTGGTACATGCATCAACCAACATCGTATCTAGTCTCCCAGAGTATTATGGGCTGTTTATCAAGCAGTAGTCAACTACCTTGAACATGCTAGTTCAGAGGTTGTACTAAGTGGCAATATATCCTCTGAATCATCCACAAATCTTTGCTGACACTAGTCAGAACTCTTTGTCATCCATTTCAGAACATCATTCACTTCAGAAAAGCCGCAGGAGTTTTGCAAGATATAATATTTGATTTGTCATCAGTATCTTAACGTTGCACCATTGTTTCCATCTCTAGCTACCTGAACTGAACTGACAAACAGTTGCCCAACAGCCCGGCCCCTTGATGAACGAACAACTTCAAGGAACAACCTGCTAAATGGGGATCCAGGATCCTCTGTCTTGCAGCAGAGAATGTCTATTTGTGGTGCGGTTTAGACATGAATTAATTCAATGTGATTTAGAATTCATGAGGAATGGCTGCTAACATCTTTCACCAGTCAACACGGTTCGTCTTCTCATCCCTCTCCATCCTCCTGTTTTACCTGGCTGACAAATGAAAGGAATAATTCATGCAGATGCATCGCAGGTCCCTCAGAAAGAGAGAGAGAGTGGGGGAGAGAGAGAGAGAGAGAGAGAGAGAGAGAGAGAGAGAGAGAGGTGATCCTGGGACAGTCCCGTATTGCAGGCCTTTTCAGGTGTCCCAACTTTAATTTTATACAAAAAAGGTAATTTTGCAAGCAAGGTGCATCAATGAATTCAGGCTACAAGAATGTACAGTTGTGGCTAAAAGTTTGAGGATGACACAAATATTAATTTTCACAAAGTCTGCTGCCTCAGTGTCTTTAGATATTTTTGTCAGATGTTACTATGGAATACTGAAGTATAATTACAAGTATATCATAAGTGTCAAAGGCTTTTATTGACAATTACATGAAGTTGATGCAAAGAGTCAATCTTTTCAAGACCTCTGCAATCCGCCCTGGCATGCTGTCAATTAACTTCTGGGCCACATCCTAACTGATGGCAGCCCATTCTTGCATAATCAATGCTTGGAGTTTGTCAGAATTTGTGGGGTTTTGTTTGTCCACCCGCCTCTTGAGGATTGACCAGAAGTTCTCAATGGGATTAAGGTCTGGGGAGTTTCCTGGCCATAGACCCAAAATATCGATGATTTGTTCCCCAAGCCACTTAGTTATCACTTTTGCCTTATGGCAAGGTGCTCCATCATGCTGGAAAAGGCATTGTTCGTCACCAAACTGTTCCTGGATGGTTGGGAGAAGTTACTCTCGGAGGATGTGTTGGTACCATTCTTTATTCATGGCTGTGTTCTTAGGCAAAATTGTGAGTGAGCCCACTCCCTTGGCTGAGAAGCAACCCCACACATGAATGGTCTCAGGATGCTTTACTATTGGCATGACACAGGACTGATGGTAGCGCTCACCTTGTCTTCTCCGGACAAGCTTTTTTCCGGATGCCCCAAACAATCGGAAAGGGGATTCATCAGAGAAAATGACTTTACCCCAGTCCTCAGCAGTCCAATCCCTGTACATTTTGCAGAATATCAGTCTGTCCCTGATGTTTCTCCTGGAGAGAAGTGGCTTCTTTGCTGCCCTTCTTGACACCAGGCCATCCTCCAAAAGTCTTCGCCTCACTGTGCGTGCAGATGCACTCACACCTGCCTGCTGCCATTCCTGAGCAAGCTCTGTATTAGTGGTGCCCGATTCCGCAGCTGAATCAACTTTAGGACACGTTCCTGGCTCTTGCTGGACTTTCTTAGGCGCCCTGAAGCCTTCTTCACAACAATTGAACCGCTCTCCTTGAAGTTCTTGATGATCCAATAAATGGTTGATTTTGGTGCAATCTTACTGGCAGCAATATCCTTGCCTGTGAAGCCCTTTTTGTGCAAAGCAATGATGATGGCATGTGTTTCCTTGCAGGTAACCAAGGAAGAACAATGATTCCAAGCACCACCCTCCTTTTGAAGCTTCCAGTCTATTATTCGAACTCAATCAGCATGACAGAGTGGTCTCCAGCCTTGTCCTCGTCCTCGTCAACACTCACACCTGTGTTAACGAGAGAATCACTGACATGATGTCAGCTGGTCCTTTTGTGGCAGGGCTGAAATGCAGGGAAATCTTTTTGGGGGATTCAGTTCATTTGCATGGCAAAGAGGGACTTTGCAATTCATCTGATCACTCTTCATAACATTCTGGAGTATATGCAAATTGCCATCATACAAACTGAGGCAGCAGACTTTGTGAAAATTTATATTTGTGTCATTCTCAAAACTTTTGGCCACGACCCTCCTGTGGATGTTTGCTCCAACTCCAGTTGTAACCATCCTGATTCAGCTTCTCAAACAGCTAATTATTAGAATCAGGTCTTCTAGATTAGGGTTGGAGTGAAAACCTACGGACGGTAGCTCTCCAGGAACAGGTTTTCCCGGCATCTAAACAGTGGATGAACATGCGCAGGTAGCCTACTTTCTGAAGTGATTTGTTTGACAATATGATGAAAACATCATGGCTGATTGTGTTCATGCCAAATTAAAAAGTTAACAAATGTTTACGCTAAATTACGTCTTTATTATTAGACCCATTATTGTACCTTTTTTTTGCGCTACAGAGAAAAGAAAAAGGTTTGTTTTGAAATGTCTGTAGCATTCTGTTCATGTACAGTATCTGAAGAGGAGCGCTATACTGTCTGTCCTGGTGCTGGTTTCCGCTCTTTTTAAATTCAAACTCGCCCTTCTTTACACTCTTTTCTATTTCAACTCTCTCTAATTGCAACCCATTCCTCTGGTCAGTGTTAACTTAATTCCAGTAGACAGTGGGTCTTCTCAAAATTCAGCAGGCAGACCTTTGTAAATATAGGGCTGGCAGGCTGAGAGGGGGTGTACACGACCTTGGTTCTGGTGAGTCAGGACATGATGAATTAAAAAAGCTGCAAGAATCCATGGCTGAATGTTCGCCTTTGTACGTGAAGATGCAAGCAACAATAGCAGAATATGCGGTCTTCACATGAGCCGAACATTTTCTAAGGATGCGTGAGTGGAACAGTACTATGACCGTCATCAAACATATTGTAGGTCTATGTGTGTTTCATTTCAAGTGATCCAATCACAGGAGGTTGGTGGCACCTTAATTGGGAAGGACGGGATCGTGGTAATGGCTGGAGCGGAATCAGTGGAATGGTATCAAACACATGGTTTCTATGTGTTTGATGCCATTCCATTAGCTCCGTTCCAGATATGATTATGCGCCGTCCTCCACTCAGCAGCCTCCACTGGATCCAAGCAATGAAGAAATAGGTTGATTTTCTTAACATACTGACGTTGCACTGTTGAAGACTTTTGCTCCACAAGGAGCTAAAAGGAACAAGTTAAGTAGCTAAGTCAAGTCATTGTAATTAACATAGTGTACAATGATGTCTCCTTGTCTATTCATCAATTGAAAAAAATTCCCTTCCAAAACTGTGAAATTACTTGGTGTATGTGCTTAATCAACAGTTGTCTTCATCCCCTAGCGTTGTGTGCTGATGAAGCCTGCTTTGGCTGGCAGCTAGAGCTAGGCCCATGTCTGGAGGCTAGCTAGCTCCAAGCAGGAACACTAGGCATAGCCTGTATCCCAAATGGCACCCTATCCCCTTATAGTGTAATATTTCTGAACAGAGCCTCATGGGCCCTAGTAGTGCAATATATAGGGGATAGGGTGCCATTGGGGATGCAGATAAGCACCCTAGCTAGCTCCATGCAGGAAAACTAAGTGCCCTGGAACTAAACTCCCCCCACCATGTTTCCCACAGAGAGGGAAGCTTCCAGGATCCCTTTGATGAGCGCAATTTCCGTCTAATTAATGAGGTGAAATTAGGGGATACGGGGCTTTTTTTTTTACATCAGCCTTAATTCTTCTGATGGCTCATTAAAAAACATTCTGTAAGCGCCCTGTGATGTGATAGCCTGCCCCTTCTGTGTGCAGAGAGAGATGGGGGGGGGGGGGGGGGCAGGGTCTTTCTATGAACTAGGGTACCACTGAGGATTTCCTAAACTGGACAACTTGTTGATAAGTCATCGATAATAATCTGCAAAAAAAAATAATTACATTAAGCTATAAAGGGGATCATTACTATATTCAATAACATTTGCGAGTTGATTTAAAACCTATGTTTAACCCTTTATCATGGTTGGTGTCTTGACGGATTTGTCCAAAATATAAGACATTACTTTTCTGTCCTTGCATTTATGGCAGTGTAAATTGTCATTATATCATATATTATGCATTAATCAGTTAAATTAGACATTGAACTTGAATCCCTGTAAGAATCCTGGATCTACAGTAGCTGTTGGACAGTATTTTTGTATAGAGATCTCACAAATGCAGGGTAACTACGTAACACTTCGTATCTCCTTACGTTACGGAGTGAAAAGAGTTTCATGGGCACACAAATAACATTTTCTGAATGCCAGTCAAGTGACAAAGAGCTGTTGTGATAGCACATGCGATGCAACAACAGGAGAAGGGTGTAATTGCACACAGCAATTAGGGGCGTTTTCTGATATAGGCGTTTCTTGATATCAAGCTACTCCCGTTGATGCTCGCTATTGGTCCATGGCCGTTTCTTTCACGTCGGTGTCACGACCGTCGTATGAATAATTGGACCAAGACGCAGCGTGAGTAGAGTTCCACATTTTAATGATAGTGAAACTTCCAAAACAACAAAGATATAACGATCATGAAATACGTAGCGCACATAGGCACTCATACAAAATAATCTCCCACATAGCAGGTGGGAAAAAGGACACACTAAGTATGATCCCCAATTAGAGGTAATGATATTCAGCTGCCTCTAATTGGGAACCATACACACACACCAACATAGAAATATAATACCTAGAAACCCCCCTAGTCACGCCCTGACCTAAAACACCAATCCCGAGGACTCTCTATGGTCAGGGCATGACAGTACCCCCCCCCCCCCCCCCCCCCCCCCAAAGGTGCGGACTCTGACCGCAAAAGCCTGAAACTAGATGGGGAGGGTTAGGGTGGGCAACTAGCGTCGGTGGCGGCTCCGTTGCGGGAAGTAGCACCCGCTCATGGAGCCGGGCTGAACGCCGTGCCCGGACTGGGCACCGGTGTAGAGGAAGGCTCCGGCCATGGAGCGGAACTGGACGCTGTGCCTGGACGCCGTGCCTGGACTGGTCACCGGCGCAGAGGAAGGCTCCGGCCATGGAGCGGGACTGGAAGCCATGCCTGGACTGAGCACCGGCGCAGAGGAAGGCTCCGGCCATGGAGCGGGACTGGACGCCGTGCCTGGACTGAGCACCGGCGCAGAGGAAGGCTCCAGCCATAGAGCGGGACTGGACGCTGTGCCTGGACTGAGCACCGGTGCAGAGGAAGGCTTCGGCCATGGAGCGGGAATGGACGCCGTGCCTGGACTGGGCATCGGCACAGTGGAAGGCTCCAGCCATGGCACCGGCACAGGAAGCTCCGGGCCATGGACCGTCACTGGAGTCTCCGGACCATGGACCGTCACTGGAGAATCTGGACTGTGAACCGTCGCTGGAAGCTCTGGACTGTGAACCATCGCTGGAAGCTCTGGACTGTGAACCGTCGCTGGAGGTTCAGGGCTGTAGACCGTCGCTGGAGACTCCGGACTGTACACACGCACTGGTGGACGAGTGCGGGGAGCCGGCACAGGACGTACCGGGCTGGGAAGGCGCACTGGAGGCCTGGTGCGTGGAGCCGGCACAGGTTGCACTGGACTGATGACACGCTCCTCAGGGCGAGTGCGGGGAGCTGGCACAGGACGTACCGGGCTGGGAAGGCGCACTGGAGGCCTGGTGCGTGGAGCCGGCACAGGTTGCACCGGACTGATGACACGGTCCTCAGGGCTAGTGCGGGGAGCCGGCACAGGACGTACCGGGCTGGGAAGACGCACTGGAGGCCTGGTGCGTGGAGCCGGCACAGGTTGCACCGGACTGATGACACGCTCCTCAAAACGCCTGCGCTGCAGCATACTTCTAGCCAACATCTTTCTCCGATATCCCTCCTCAAACTGCTCCATCAACTCCCAGACGGTCTCTGGCTCTCTCCTCGGCTCGGCCGACCACCCCTTGTGCCCCCCCCCAAAATAATCTTGGGGTTGCCCTTGGGTTGTTTGTGGCCGCGGACCCTGGCGTCGTCGCTGTCCTCCTTTACTCCTCGGCGACTCCCGCCAAGGAAGGGTCTCGCATCCACCTAGTATCTCTTCCCATGACCAACTCTCCTTCACCTCCTGGGCACGCTGCTTGGTCCTGGCTAGGTGGGATATTCTGTCACAACCGTCGTATGAATAATTGGACCAAGGCGCAGCGTGAGTAGAGTTCCACATTTTAATGATAGTGAAACTTCCAAAACAACAAAGATATAACGATCGTGAAATACGTAGCGCACATAGGCACTCATACAAAATAATCTCCCACATAGCAGGTGGGAAAAAGGACACACTAAGTATGATCCCCAATTAGAGGTAACGATATTCAGTTGCCTCTAATTGGGAACCATTCACACACACCAACATAGAAATATAATACCTAGAAACACGCCTAGTCACGCCCTGACCTAAAACACCATGGAGAACCCAGAGGGCTCTCTATGGTCAGGGCGTGACAGTTGGAGACAACAGTTGTTGACAACTGTAGCATTGTAACTAAGCTTAACCATACCCATTTTCCTAACCTGTCTCCTAACCTGCCACACTAATTCACCTAACCTGCCACGCGAATTATCCTAGCCTGCCACCGTAGTTATCCTAAACTGCTTTGTAAACAAATCATCTGTGTTGAGAAACCATCAGTATTGTAAGACCGGAATTAACCAATGGCAGGTATCAATAGGCATTTCCTGATAGCAGGACAAACCCACATGAAGAAACGCCCCAAATTGCAATCTGCAATTACACCATATTTGACCGCAGCCCAAGTGCTGGAAAAAAGCTGTTCGCAAGCAACGGCCAGAATATTTTGCTGTCTAATTCGTTATCCTGGTGAAGACAGTTGTGCCTGGATCCACGTTGGACCTAATATCCCTAGCGAATTGGTGTTGATCGTCTGTTGTCTGCTTGACTTACAGCAGGGTCTCGTTCATCAAGGTAATGAGTTCATGTTTTGTGCCTTGAATTGGACACTGAGTCTAGGTCTACTGTGTTCAATTCTGTAGGATAGACTGTTGCGTAACACCCAGCGCTATTCCTTTTAATGATTTTATATATTGACAACACATTACATAGCCTAGTGGGCTCATTCACACAATGATCTGGTAATGTAAATGTAATGAAATAACATGACAAATATATTGCGTTTTCCATGTTACACTTGCAATACAAGGGGCTTGAAGTAGCCTGCTTGAAAAGTCCTTGTAATTATTGCAGCCAATTTAAAAATTCTCCTGCTGCCTTAAATTATCTGTGATAACATTTGTAATCAGTTTCTGTGCTAGATGTGGCCACTTTCATTTGTTTCCGGCTGTTTCAAATTGTAATGTTGGCTTCAACTTGGCTTTACATACAAATCCTTTCATTAAAAAAGGAAACTGGTTTTTGGTAACGTTCTCATTATAAAAACAGCGATAGTGAGATTCAAATGGTGAGATGAATGCTACTGCTATTCATGACTTTAGCCTACAGAAAAAACACCATGCAGGCATCCAATCTATTTAGTCAGGAAATCCACATTACTCTCACAAATTTTAGAATGTAATAATCATTTGAATAAAAGTTGTAGAGGACTACTTTTTTTTACACTTTTTGCATGCTTTTGGGGGTAAAAGGAGGGTTCTGTATTAGGCCCTATATGTACAATTATATACATTTTACTATTGTATAACATTGAGAATGTTGAAAATTACAATTAAGTGCTTGAAAAAGTGCCTGGAAGTCCTTGAATTTGTATCCCAACATCACACATTAGCCCCATTATTTATAGAAAGACCCATCTCTTTCCAGCTCTTTCTTTCTTTCTTTCTTTCTTTCTTTCTTTCTTTCTTTCTTTCTTTCTTTCTTTCTTTCTTTCTTTCTTTCTTTCTTTCTTCTCTCTCTCTCTCTCTCCTTCCCCATCCAACTCTTTAGTTTCTGGCAGGGTGGGAGAGGGTGGTAGAGGCTCCGGGAGGTTGAGTCCCCTGCGGAGAGAACAAAAGGCCAAGGAAAAATGTCATCCTGGCAGGCCACACCATCAGGGACGGCCGCTAATTTATCCCTGTGATAATTCCGTTTGTCAGGATGTACCACCGAGCTCTAGGCCAGACAGACACAGGGGGATCACAGCCAGGCAGTCCCGTAGCCTTATACAGCCTTACATTGTGCCTCAGTGACTATTCTCTAGAAAAAAATCACTATGTATCAATTGTACATAACTGCCACTATCTGGGACATTGCTTCTGTTTCTAAAGTCTGTTTCTAAAGTTCCACTGTGCACAGCTTCACACTGTACAAAGGGCAGATTTCTATTTGGAAAGCAATAGAATCTTACTCAAACCTGCCCTGACATTTCAAGACTCCTGCATGTACCACAGACTAAAAACTATTTCCTCTCCTTAGACCCTGGCCTTCAGAGGGCCTGTGGTGCACAGTCATCATGTAGCATACTGTAAAAACAGAGAGTATGAACCAATCCCTGGTAGTTTCATTGAAGCAAAGATATTCATATCAGGTATTTATACAGACCTATTAACTCAGATTTGGCCTTGACAGAATGTTTATTTGATTGAATGCTCTTAGATGTACAGTTGAAGTTGGAAGTTTACATACACTTAGGTTGGAGTCATTAAAACTGGTTTTTCAACCACTCCACAAATTTCTTGTTAACAAACTATAGTTTTGGCAAGTCGGTTAGGACATCTACTTTGTGTATGTCACAAGTCATTTTTCCAACAATTGTTTACAGACAGATTATTTCACTTATAATTCACTGTATCACAATTCCAGTGGGTCAGAAGTTTACATACACTAAGTTGACTGCGCCTTTAGACAGCTTGGAAAACTCCAGAAAATGATGTCATGGTTTTAGAAGCTTCTGATAGGCTAATTGACATCATTTGAGTCTATTGGAGGTGTACCTGTGGATGTATTTCAAGGCCTACCTTCAAACTCAGTGCCTCTTTGCTTGACATCATGGGAAAATCAAAAGAAATCAGCCAAGGCCTCAGAAAAAATTCTAGACCTCTAGATCAGTACAAACAATAGTACGCAAGTATAAACACCATGGGGCCACGCAGCCGTCATACCGCTCAAGAAGGAGACGCGTTCTGTCTCCTAGAGATGAACGTACTTTGGTGCGAAAAGTGCAAATCAATCCCAGAACAACAGCAAAGGACCTTGTGAAGATGCTGGAGGAAACAGGTACAAAAGTATCTATATCCACAGTAATTTCACATTCTTAAAATAAAGTGGTGATCCTAACTCACCTAAGACAGGGAATTCTTACTAGGATTAAATGGCAGGAATTGTGAAAAACTGAGTTTAAATGTATTTGGCTAAGGTGTATGTAAACTTCCGACTTCAACTGTATATACCCTTAAAAATGATTTTAGGACCTTTGGAGTAAGGCCTACTGATTTACCAGTTCATCCCCATTTAACGCTGGCTGCTCATTCTGTGTTGGAAGGCAAAGGTTTAGACATAATGATTTCTAGTTTGAGCCAAATAAAAATCAATATGTTCATTTATTGTCAATTTCATTATTATTTTTTAAAATAATTTCTGTCTATATTAGAACATCAAGGCAAACATTTTACTGCTTTAAATGAAATAAGTAATCTATACAATTGAACTGATTTAGCATTTTTACCCATAACTACGGGATGAATAAATATATGTTGAAAGTGGTGCACTCAAACACTGTATATCAAAACATCTTGAATTGGTGCTTGTCAACCCTGTTATGTGACATTATCCATTCAAAAGACGTCACCTTGGGACATTCATTCAGTCTCAAGACTCTGAGTCACATCAAAAACTCCATCCACATCTCAATACAAAAGACTGTGTCCTTTCTATCCTTGCCTTCCTTTCAGACCGACTGCAATGCAAATAAAACTAGATAATAAATCAACAGACATGCAGCCAGAACCATGCAGTGCTCCTACAGATAGTTCCTATACAGCTCTCTGGTTTCAATGTCAAATCCCCTTTCAGAGTCAGACACTCCATTCACACTCCATTCTGTGTCAGTGACACTGACGAGTGAGACACTTCACATTCAGACCAAACACATTGGCCGTGTCCCAAATGGCACCCTACTCCCTATATAGTGCACTACTTTTGACCTGGAGCACTATATAGGGAAACGGTGACAATTGGAATGCACACAATCATGATCTGTGTTTATCGAATGGTCACAGATGGATTTGTTTGCCGTTGCCTGTACAAATGGTAGTTTGCCGTTTGCTGCTGAAATGCATCCTTGAAGCGCTGATGTATTGAGCCAACAAATAAAACACAACATTAAAGGGAGTATAGAAAACATGATTTCTTTCATCATTTTCAGCTGAATTCTTAGCCTCCTTGACTGTCATGGCCCAGGTTTAATAAAGTATTTCAATCTGTTCAGAATGTGAAACTCAAGTAGTCTACTATGTCTTTATTCCGACATCAATTACATTTTTTGTTCAGTTTCTTCTTTTTAATAAAAGTACATTTAATCAAAGGTTTAGCAGACTCATTTTGTTCTTTCATAGATACGTTCTATTATAAATCTGTTTGGATATTTAATGAAACAAACAGCAATTTTAGAGCAACAAAATCATCAACCGATAAAACTACTTTGAACCCTGGACAACACCGAAGATCCTCTGGGATTTCAGCACCAGGGACAGCGACTATCTCCCACACCTCTGGTGTGTGTGTGTGTGTCTGTTCATTCTGTCCAGCCAGCAGAGTTGTGTTCTGCATGCCCATCAGACAGACAGGCTATGGGGGCATCACTTACTGTCTACCCCAGGCCCCAGGGGAAGGGAGTGCATATAATACTGTTAGCGACCTGCTATATTTTCACACTGTACAGCACATATGATCTGTGGTAGAACACTCACACACAATTCAGAACCACTGTATAGCGAGCGTGTGTGTGTGAAACCTCTGTGTATGCGTGCACGTGTATAAATACTCATGTGTAGTCTACATGCATGCGTGTCCGGGCACACACACTCCACCAACATGTGCGTGCGTCGATAGATGTTGAGTGGAGCTTACAGTAGTCAAACTGATGCACATCCATAATGCAGTATATCAGGGGTAGGTGGCAGCCCGGTGTTACTGACGTGTTGCACATTCAGACGCCAGAGGCCCTTTTAAAGGCGCCCAGAGCACGCTTTACTGTGCTGCTTCAACTCCTTAAATGGATTTCAGCCCTAAATGCATTTATATTTCAGTTGCTTACATTGCTTTTAACGTGGCGTCTTCTTAGAGAGATCTCTGGAGGAGGAGATGGAGACGGGGGGCGGTTGGGTATAAAGGGTTTGTGAGTATTTGATTACATGCAACGATAGGGGATCTAGTCCTACCACCAGACAGAGCGCAGGCTGTTTGTGGGGCTCCTCGGTGAGACTAGCCCTCGTTCGTTACTGTGACGGTTGAAGACCACGTCAGTGTTTCTCTGTTAGTGTTCCTGAGCTAAGGAGAGAGAGGAGAGGCGCATCGATCATCTGAAGAAGAAATCCTCTGTTAACAATGTGTGTACTTAACCACTGTATACCTCATAAGTAGACGTGTTCCACAACACAGAATGTGATATGCACGTGTTTTTCAATGTCATACATCGGAGAGAGCATTAAATCGGTAGTCACTCAGTGGTGGAAAAAGTACCCAATTGTCATACATGAGTAAAAGTAAAGATACTTTAATAGAAAATGACTCAAGTAAAAGTGAAAGTCACCCAGTAAAACACTACATGAGTAAAATTATAAAAGTATTTGGTTTTAAATATACTTAAGCATCAAAAGTAAATGTAATTGCTAAAATATACTTAAGCATCAAAAGTAAATGTAATTGCTAAAATATACTTAAGTATCAAAAGTAAATGTATAAATCATTTCAAATTCCTTATATTAAGCAAATCAAATGGCACCGTTGTCTTGTTTTTATATTTATGGATATCCAGGGACACGCTCCAACACTCAGACATAATTTACAAAGCATGTGTTCAGTGAGTCCGCCAGATCAGAGGCAGTAGGGCTGACCAGTGAGTCCGTCAGATCAGAGGCAGTAGGGCTGACCAGTGAGTCCGCCAGATCAGAGGCAGTAGGGTTGACCAGTGAGTCAGCCAGATCAGAGGCAGTAGGGCTGACCAGTGAGTCCGCCAGATCAGAGGCAGTAGGGCTGACCAGTGAGTCCGCCAGATCAGAGGCAGTAGGGTTGACCAGTGAGTCCGCCAGATCAGAAGCAGTAAGGATGACCAGTGAGTCAGCCAGATCAGAGGCAGTAGGGCTGACCAGTGAGTCAGCCAGATCAGAGGCAGTAGGGCTGACCAGTGAGTCCATCAGATCAGAGGCAGTAGGGCTGGCCAGTGAGTCTGCCAGATCAGAGGCAATAGGGATGGCCAGTGAGTCGGCCAGATCAGAGGCAGTAGGGCTGACCAGTGAGTCCGCCAGATCAGAGGCAGTAGGGATGAACAGTGAGTCTGCCAGATCAGAGGCAGTAGGGCTGACCAGTGAGTCCGTCAGATCAGAGGCAATAGGGATGGCCAGTGAGTCTGCCAGATCAGAGGCAATAGGGATGGCCAGTGAGTCTGCCAGATCAGAGGCAGTAGGGCTGGCCAGTGAGTCCGTCAGATCAGAGGCAATAGGGATGGCCAGTGAGTCTGCCAGATCAGAGGTAGTAGGGCTGACCAGTAAGTCCGCCAGATCAGAGGCAGTAGGGCTGACCAGTGAGTCCGTCAGATCAGAGGCAATAAGGATGGCCAGTGAGTCTGCCAGATCAGAGGCAATAGGGATGACCAGTGAGTCGGCCAGATCAGAGGCAGTAGGGCTGACCAGTGAGTCCGTCAGATCAGAGGCAGTAGGGATGACCAGTGAGTCGGCCAAATCAGAGGCAATAGGGATGGCCAGGGAGTCTGTCAGATCAGAAGCAGTAAGGATGACCAGTGAGTCAGCCAGATCAGAGGCAGTAGGGATGACCAGTGAGTCCGCCAGATCAGAGGCAGTAGGGATGACCAGTGAGTCCGCCAGATCAGAAGCAGTAAGGATGACCAGTGAGTCAGCCAGATCAGAGGCAGTAGGGATGACCAGTGAGTCCGCCAGATCAGAGGCAGTAGGGATGACCAGTGAGTCTGCCAGATCAGAAGCAGTAAGGATGACCAGTGAGTCCGCCAGATCAGAGGCAGTAGAGCTGACCAGTGAGTCGGCCAGATCAGAGGCAGTAGGGATGACCAGTGAGTCTGCCAGATCAGAAGCAGTAAGGATGACCAGTGAGTCGGCCAGATCAGAGGCAGTAGGGATGACCAGTGAGTCCGCCAGATCAGAGGCAGTAGGGATGACCAGGGATGTTCTCCTGAATTGGACAATTTTTCTGTCCTGCTAAGCATTCAAAATGAAATTAGTACTTTGGGGTGTTAGGGAAAATGTATGGAGTAAAAAGTACATCCTTTTATTTAGGAATGTAGTGAAGTAAAAGTTGTTAAATATATAAATAGTACAGTACAGATACCCCCAAAGAATGATGCATCTACTGGACAAGGATTTATTTGCATTTGTAACTGACACGAAAATCAGATCCTTACTCTTGGCTTCAGGGTGGGTGTTGGTTATTTTGTGAACTGTGAAAAGGAGATGTGTTGTTGCCATGTATTATATGATTGTATACATTCATATAAGGTGGCTCCAATGCCATGTGCAATACATGGCACATCCTTCAACTCTATCCTCCGACGCAGAGATTTAGCAAACTGTGATGACTACTCAACTATAATATCTGAAGCTCCGTTTGTCAAGGCAGACTATACGTGTCATCTCATCTTCCTTGGTCTTTGTTTTCAACCCACACGTGAAAATGACTAGACACATACAGCCTATTTCTATGCCTAAGTCCATAATGACACCCTATTTCTTTGATAGTCCGCTACTTGTGACCGGGGCTCTGGTCACAATTTGTGCCTTATACAGGAAACATAGGGTGGCATTTCGGATGCACCCTATCATATTGTTATGATCTGGTGGAACAATCAAATGAGTGTGATTCAAGTCTAAATAATGAATCACTTCACATGATGAATTGGTCTGTGCAGCATGGTTGAAATTACAAGCATATGACGGTATTAACATTTGATATGGTTAGATTGAATGTATTTCAAATGAAAAACCAAACGTTCCATGTTTGCTCTCACATCCCAAAATAGCACAAGGGACTCGGAGGGAGAAACCAGGGAAGGATGAAGATTTCTAGTTCCATTATACTTTATTTCAAATAGATTAATCAATCTTTCATTGTTCTATTTGAAACATAGATTTCTTGTTTCCTTGCATACACAAACGTGTACGCGAAATTGTCATCTGTAACAAGCTACCTGCTCGTGACATAACATATTCTCTCATCATACAATAATGCATAAACCATGAGGTGTAGCCCGATATATTTGCATCTTTGAAAGATTGTTCGGTCTTGTAGAGATTGCAAAGCACTCATCTCCATATCCTCTGCTACAGAAGACCGGCTCCTCTTGGCCAGAAGAGTCTTTCATATCTCAATCCGAGCTCCACGAGATCCTTTGGATGCCAAGATCTGATTGAAGAACTCACTATGGATGCCATCTCTCCATTTTCACAAGTCCACAGTTCGAAAGGAAAATTGTAACTTGCCACATCATCATGAGGATGCATAATGTACCATGATGTAAAACGCATCATCATGGTGATGGTGCAAGTCACACTTTGCTTCTTGAAAGTCCAATATGTCGAAGACTTGAAATAAATACCAAAATTAAAACTCAGCAAAACAAGAAACGTCCTCTCACTGTCAACTGCGTTGATTTGCAGCAAACTTAACGTGTAAATATTTGTATGAACATAAGATTCAACTGAGACATAAACTGAACAAGTTCCACAGACATGTGACTAACAGAAATGGAATAATGTGTCCCTGAACAAAGGGGGGTCAAAATCAAAAGTAACAGTCAGTAACTGGTGTGGCCACCAGCTGCATTAAGCACTGCAGTGCATCTCCTCCTCATGGACTGCACCAGATTTGCCAGTTCTTGCTGTGAGATGTTACCCCACTCTTCCACCAAGACACCTGCAGGTTCACGGACATTTCTGGGGGGTAATGGCCCTAGCCCTCACCCTCCGATCCAACAGGTCCCAGACGTGCTCACTGGGATTGTGATCAGGGCTCTTCGCTGGCAATGGCAGAACACTGACATTCCTGTCTTGCAGGAAATCACACACAGAACGAGCAGTATGGCTGGTGGCATTGTCATGCTGGAGGGTCATGTCAGGATGAGCCTACAGGAAGGGTACCACATGAGGGAAGAGGATGTCTTCCCTGTAACACACAGTGTTGAGATTGCCTGCAATGACAAGCTCAGTCCGATGATGCTGTGACACCGCCCCAGACCATGACGAACCCTCCACCTCCAAATCGATCCCGCTCCAGAGTACAGGCCTCGGTGTCACCCCTGGTGAGACAAAACCGCAACTCGTCAGTGAAGAGCACTTTTTGCCAGTCCTGTCTGGTCCAGCGACGGTGGGTTTGTGCCCATCGGTGACGTTGTTGCCGGTGATGTCTGGTGAGGACATCAGGCCTACAAACCCTCAGTCCACCCTCTCTCAGCCTATTGCGGACAGTCTGA
Source organism: Salmo salar (assembly GCF_965601325.2). NCBI lineage: Eukaryota > Metazoa > Chordata > Actinopteri > Salmoniformes > Salmonidae > Salmo > Salmo salar. The sequence goes on along the minus strand of NC_138307.1, from coordinate 7,895,097 downwards.
GCACTGATGGAGGGATTGTGCGTTCCTGGTGTAACTCGGGCAGTTGTTGTTGCCATCCTGTACCTGTCCCGCAGGTGTGATGTCCGGATGTACCGATCCTGTGCAGGTGTTGTTACACGTGGTCTGCCACTGCGAGGATGATCAGCTGTCCATCAATTTATTGCCCTGGCCACATCTGCAGTCCTCATGCCTCCTTGCAGCATGCCTGAGGCACGTTCACGCAGTTGAACAAGGACCCTGGGCATCTTTCTTTTGGTGTTTTTCAGAGTCAGTAGAAAGGCCTCTTTAGTGTCCTAAGTTTTCATAACTGTGACCTTAATTGCCTACCGTCTGTAAGCTGTTAGTGTCTTAACGACCGTTCCACAGGTTTATTAATTGTTTATGGGTCATTGAACAAGCATAGGAAACAGTGTTTAAATCCTTTACAATGAAGAGCTGTGAAGTTATTTGGATTTTTACAAATTATCCTCGAAAGACAGGGTCCTGAAAAAGGGTTGTTTCTTTTTTTGCTGAGTTTATATTTTTGGGGTGGATTTGTCCTTTAAGGCTGTAGACTTAGAGAGTGGGAATATGAAAATGGATCAGTTGCATCCATAGAGAGTTCTTCAATCAGATCTTGGCATTCTTTTGTGCTCCCTTCTTTTGCCGACTCAAATGCAGCCTGCACTCCGAAGATAGGCTTACTGTAGATGCTGTTTTTGCTTAAGAACTGCACACCAAATCTGTTTTTACGTCATCTTGGGGGTGACCCACCTTGCACACAGTGCAGTTATTTGTTTATAATTTTCTTGCTAGTATGAACAAACAAAGAGGAGTTCTTTATTATCACTATCACGGAATGCTACTCCAATAAACTAATTTAATTTACAAAGTAAGCCTCATGACTTGGCACATGGCTTCCTCAACCGCTGAACTGCTCTTTGCATAGTAAGGGTTTTCTATGTCGTTCAATACAAACGTGGAACTTTCGGATAAGCAATATCTCGAGGACCAAGGCCCATATTCACAGTCTCAGAGAAGGAATCAGTTTTGCCTTTTAGATCATAACAAATAAGGGGAAGCTGATCCTAGATCAGCACTCCTACTCTGATGGACTTTGTGAATATGGGGACCCAAATGTTTACCCTAAACAGTTTGTTGGCCCTTGCTGCTATTAATAACTGAAACCAATGACTTTTATGAGTCATAAGTCTAGAGAAAACCCACTGCTATATCCCAAAGCAATAATGCACAAGTCTCTGTGTCTATGTAATCCATTGCTTTCATTTTCTCAGGTGTTTTATCACATTAAAGATGAGCCTACATCCCTGAAGGAAAGACATTAACTGCTTTCTGCTTTTTTAATGAAAGCCACCATATACTGTATATGTCTTGATAATGCATGACAGTGAAGTCCGAATGACAGTGAAAATGTACAATGGCTGTCTGCCGTTATCAGATGAGCTTTCTCATTGAGATTTCAACCAGTGGGCTCGTCAGCCAGTAAGAGGATGGGGGGAAAAAAGAAAAGCTTTATTATAACATTCTAAAATGAGATCATTCAATACAACGTCTGTTTTTCAAACTTCCCCTGTTGAGTGGCACTTGTCTGAGTGCTGATCAAATCCTGTCTAGAAAACCAACTGATGTTGAAAATGAGTGGGGGTCCACCGTCCCTCTTCTGCCCTCCCCAGCATGATGTGAAGACGGGCCTGAGAAACATGTTAGCTAGCCCTCTCTCCGCCTCCCTCACTTGCTCTCCTCTCTGTTTCTCTCCCCATCTCTTTGTCTCTGGCAGAATGAGAGTTGAAAGGTAAGTAGGGAGGGGTAAAATAATAGTTATTGGCAGTAGATGAAGAGTGCTAATTTCCTAGGAGAGATAGGAGCCATTGGGGCCCTTCTAGTCACAAGCAGTCAGGTGGACTGGCATTACAGGTGGAATAGTAAGCTCTGATATCAGTTATTGCAGAGTGCTTTTCCTATGCAGGTAGTGGCTGGATCATCAGGCTAAACTGATGGTGATTGGTTGCCCAGATGAGAGACGTAGCCAATAGGCTGCTCCTGGGCGGACCAAGTACCTCTGTCTGCTCACCATAGTCATAGACCTTGAGGGGGAGGATGAATGCTAGCAGAAGAGAAGAGAAAAAGCTATTATGTCCAACAAAAAGGACAAAATGCTTTGTGAATAGCAACTGCAACATGGGGAGATGGACTATTCAGTGTATTCCACAGAAACGCAATAGAAAATGCATGTTGAATGCCCACTTGGTAACTCCATGTGCATTTTACAACAATACTGGTGAATACTGTATCTGCACTGAGCTACTTCTACCATTTACCGCAATAAATGTCTCTGTCATCACTTATTTGATACAAAGAAAATGCATTTCAAATAGCAAAATATAACTCCTTTAGACTGTGGCAAATGGCATTGGTCGTTATGTACCATTCATACCCTGATCTCACTACATTTTACAGACATAATGTTCCAACACCATCACACTTATTGCGTAAGTACACACCCATACATGCATAATGTACAGACACACACATGCATATACACTGAGTGTACAAAAACATTGGGAACACCTTCCTAATATTGAGTTGCACCCCATTTTGCCCTCAGAATAGTCTCAATTCGTCTCCTCCCCTTTAGCTACACTGATTGAAGTGGATTTAACAACTGACATTAATAAGGGATCATAGCATTCACCTGGTCTGTCTGTCATGGCCCTAATGTTTTGTACACTCAGTGGATATTCACACAATCTCACACAATCTCACACACACACACACACACACACACACACACACACACACACACACACACACACACACACACACACACACACACACACACACACACACACACACACACACACACACACACACACACACACACACACACACACACACACACACACACACACACACTTCAGGGCATGAGGGGCTAAATGACTTGTAAAACGGCTGAGTGATGAAGAGGAGAGGAGGAAAAGCCTCAGAGATTAGACCAAGTTGAGGATGAAAGGCCAGGGATGCATGGAGGCCGGGAGGGGGAAGAAGTATAGTGGATGGAAGGATACTACAGCAGTGAAATCCTATTTCAACAGCCTGAGGGAGATGAGGAAACAGGGCTCTACATTAGCTCTCAGTAACTCTACTCCTGTGTTCAGTCGTTTCAGGGGTTTTCTCAGGGAAGAGAGAACATGTGAATTCCAGCAGCACTGCTGAGGCAAACATGAGTGAAGATGAAAGAGCTGAAGATTTCTCTCACCATTTTTATTGGATTACACATCCAAGCTGGGAAAAGTGTATTTGGCATTTCAATAGGCCCCGCTCAAAGAAGAGTGGCAAATGGTATGAAGCAGGGAAAAGAGGGAGAATCGAACAGCTTAAACTGCAGTTGGTTAAGAAATCTGTTCAAGGACATTAACTCAGAGACGGATACATCTTTACCTAGAATGACTGTGTTGGACTCTGGTCAAAAGTAGTGCACTATGTAGGGAATAGGGTGCCATTTGGGATGCACACCATATCACAATAAAAGCCTTCAAACTGATCGGCAGTGAGTTAATTACAATACCAACCTGTGTAAAAGGTTCAGACAAGAAAATTACATCTCATTATGTTGACAATTCAACCATTATTCTCAGCCGTTCTCACTATTTGGCCAAAGCAAAAATATTAATATTCGACTAACAACAACTTGACCACAGTTCCAAGTAACAATCAAATTCAGCGTCATTGCATAATTTGGATCAGCATTGTGATCATTGTGATTAGCATCATTACATTGCTTTGATCAGGCTAAATGGTGAACATGGGGGGTAAAAAGCAGGGGTGGATTCTCAGCCCTGAGCAGGAAGCGGAGATGGAGCTCAGTCATAGGCCGGCAGGCCGAACATCTCTGGTTTGAAGTCCTCCATGGTCCTCAGGACCAGTGTGGCCTCCTGGGTAAGGGCTCGGTCCAGTTTGTCATCAGGGATCATGACCACCTGCATCCCAGCCGCCAGGCCGGCCTTAACACCCATAGGAGCATCCTCAAACACCAGGCACTGTTGAGAGAGGAAACAAGACAAGCAGGTGCTGGATGTCATACAGTGCTAAATAAAAAGTGAAAGGAGACAATAGGATTTATAAATTCACATGGGGGCATAATGAAGTGAACAATGGTTCATGTAATTCTGCTATACAGTCAATTATGTATTATAACCTAGTGTGTCCACTACAGGAGGTTGAAGGCAAAGTACCAGAAGTTATCCATTTTTTAAATAGAGGAAGTATGACAAGGTTTATGATGCCTCATTATGCAACCACAACATAAAAACAGTACAGTCTATTGGCACAGCATAAAGCACAAAGTCTTGGACTGAGAAGCCTATGTCTATGAACTGCAACTCAGTGTCTGGTGGAGAAAACAGAGCAGAGGAAGGCTGTCATACTGAAGAACTCGTGTTGAGGTGAGGTGACCCACAGTATGCTTTGGACTCTTACCTTTGCGTCACAGCTGCATGAATAGAGCCAGCATACAAATGAGAAGCCAATATGGAAGCAGTGTGGAGAAGAATGGACAAAGAACTGAGTGACCAGAGCTTCCCTTTAATTCATTGGGAACTTCCGACATCCTGCGCTTTTTGAACCTCAATAGCTACGCTTCCTGGCTTTTCAAACAAAACACCCCCTCCAAAGACGTCTCCCACCACTCTACCTAACTCAAGGTTCAATCAATCCCTATAATTTGAATGAGTGCACAAAATAATCACAAAATTACACTATTTTCTGCAATGTTCTTTCTTCTACGTGATTTCCCTCCAATGTGCCTTTGACTTACCTCACACACTAATGGTGACAGACAATGTAATTTAATTGTACCAGATTGACCTAGCAGCTTTGGAAATGCCCTAAACCACAACTACCAGTCAGTCTCTTCACTAATTCTCAAATGGAACTAAAATAACCTAATAAAGGGTTCGCAGGTGGAACAATAGAAGCCGACTCGAGGACTTTAGAAGATTTGACTAATTGACTCTTGTGATGTCACAGCCTAGAAGTAGCCTAGCAGAGGGACAGTAAGTATGGAAACACAGAGCAGCAAGGCTACCGAGAGGCCCTAGCTAGATAGTTGCTTCCAATCAAGGGGCAATAAGAGTCTGAATTAGGCAATGAGCCTGGAAAATGAACCTTTAATCAGTGTTCAATAGCTGCATTGTAATGGACGAGAGGGAAACAGGACTCAAATGCACTGCGACTCCATGTTGGCTCAGGAGGAAGGCACATAGCCTGAGTGCCAGTCTGTTTGTGCTATCATGCCAACTCCTTGTCATGCCAAACATGTTTGGCTTGACAATGAGCAATGGTGTTTGCAAGGGCACAAGCAGATCTGTGACCAGGCTACAAGTCACAGCAACAAAGAGAGATTGGGGTGGTGATTTGCCTTATAAAGGGTCAAGGGTCTTTTCTACCACTCATTGTTAGGACAATAGAAGTTTGCTTCAAAAATCAATATTTTATTGTTCAACTACAGGCCTGCTATACCATGCATTGGGAAGAGTGAACGGAGAACAGACAGAGAACCCGAAGTCGTTCGCCATGCAGGCCTCCAACAGCCAGCCCCATGGAAGATTAACAACCAGTCCCGAGGCATACACCCAAACACATGCAACATTCATCAGAACCAATTGAATCTGTATTCACAGTGTACCCAAGGCAGTCACTGCCGCAACACAAGAAGAGTGGGAGACTCAGTGTGTGTGTGGATACCTCCCAAATGACACCCCATTCCCTACATAGTGCACTGCTTTTGACCAGGCTCGTCTCAAAAGTAGTGCACTACGTAGGGAACAGGATGCCATTAGGGACGCACATCAGACTACAGTGGCTGATGCCAAGACTACTGTGATTAGCCAGCTCAGCAGCACGTCACACACACTCCCTTTACAACGGTGTATTAAGGGGAGATGACAGAACAGAGCATAGTGTTGTTATGGAGCAGATCCAGAGCCTGCTTGGCAGCCAGCAGCAGCTATTTCAGCAGAACAGACCATGACGTTTAGTTGTTTACAGGACTATCACAGGACACTTAGGACAAGGAGAGAAAAGTTTCCCTCAGAGAGACTGGGACTGGAGAATGGGATTGAATCCTATGGACAGTTATGAGTTTTAATCATATGTTATCAGCATGTTATGTGACTGAGTCATATGTATGTTATGTGATTTAAATCAGATACACTATTTATACACAAAAGTATGTGGACAGGATTTGGCTATTTCAGCCACACCCGTTGCTGACAGGTGTATAAAATCGAGCACACAGCCATGCAATCTCCATATACAAACATTGAAGAGCTCAGTGACTTTCAACATGGCACCGTTATAGGATGTCACCTTTCCAAAAAGTCAGTTTGTCAAATTTCGCACCTGCTAGAGCTGTTCTGGTCAACTGTAAGTGCTGTTATTGTGAAGTGGAAACATCTGGGAGGAACAACGGCTCAGCCGCGAAGTGGTAGGCCACACAAGCTCACAGAACAGGACCACCAAGTCCAAAAAAATTGTCTGTCCTCACTCACTACCAAGTTCTAAACTGCCTCTGGAAAGCAACTTCAGCACAATAACTGTTCGTCGGGAGCTTCATGAAATGGGTTTCTATGGCCGAGCAGCCGCACACAAGCCTAAGATCACCATGCGCAATGCCAAGCATCGGCTGGAGTGGTGTAAAGCTTGGCACCATTGGACTCTGGAGCAGTGGAGACGTATTCTTTCGCGTGAAGGATGAATCTGGGTTTGGCGGATGCCAGGAGAACGCTACCTGCTAGAATGCATAGTACCAACTGTAAAATTTGGTGGAGGAAGAATAAATGGTATGGGGCTGTTTTTCCATGGTTCGGGCTAAGCCCCTTTGCTCCAGTGAAGGGAAATCCTAACGCTACAGCATACAATGACATTTTGGACGATTCTGTGCTTCCAACTTTGTGGCAACAGTTTGGGGAAGGCCCTTTCCTGTGTCAGCATGAAAATGCCCCCTTGCACAAAGCGAGGTCCATACAGAAATGGTTTGTCGAGATCGGTGTGGAAGAACTTGACCAGCCTTCACAGAGCCCTGACCTCAACCCCATCGAACAACCTTTGGGATGAATTGGAACGCCGATTGCGAGCCAGGCCTAATCGCCCAACATCAGCGCCGACCTCACTAATGCTCGCGGCTGGATGGAAGCAAGTCCCCGCAGCAACGTTCCAACATCTAGTGGAAAGTCTTCCCAGAAGAGTGGAGGCTGTTATAGCAGCAAAGGAGGGAACCAACTCCATATTAATGCGCATGATTTTGGAATGAGATGTTCGACGAGTAGGTGTCCACATACTTTTGATCACGTAGTGTATAATATATGATGGAATCATATGGACTCTATGTTATGGTAGACAAGTGCGTTGGCTTGCTGCTAGACAGTAGGCTTATGCTACTGTAAACAGAGACCAGGGTCTGGATCTGTGACGCAGACTTGACCTGGCAACATGGTCAGTCCTTCGGGGAAAACTCATCAGATGCGCCACTTTGCCCAGACGGAGAAGCAGAGAACCGTAGGTCACAGGTCGCCATACGCACTCAACCTACACATGGACCCAATAACATACACATGGACCAGGGAAATTAGGAAATAAAGCTGGGTCTACCAAATTACAAGCAGATGAATGAGGAGAGGAAGGTACAGTGGGGCTCAGACGTTATTTTACAGAAAACAAATTAACAACATACTTTCAGCATTCATAAAGGAAAGGGCACTCAACATGCTCGGCACTGACAAATGACAGATGATTGGCTTAAAGAAAATGACAGTAAGAAGATTGTGGGATGTGTTTTGATAGACTATCATTGATCAAAACCTATTGCTGAAAAAACACTTACAGTTGAAGTCAGAAGTTTACATACACCTTAGCCAAATACATTTGAACTCAGTTTTTCACAATTCCTGACATTTAATCATAGTAAATATTCCCTGTCTTAGGTCAGTTAGAATCACCACTTCATTTGAATAATGTGAAATGTCAGAATAATAGCAGAGATAATGATTTATTTCAGCTTTTATTTCTTTCATCACATTCCCAGTGGGTCAGAAGTTTACATACACTCAATTAGTATTTGGTAGCATTGCCTATAAATTGTTTAACTTGGGTCAAATGTTTCAGGTAGCCTTCCACAAGCTTCCCACAATAATTTTGGCCCATTCCTCCTGACAGAACTGGTGTAACTGAGTCAGGTTTGTAGGCCTCCTTGCTCGCACACACTTTTTCAGTTCTGCCCACAAATTTTCTATAGGGTCATTGTCCATTGACCCATTTGCGACCAAGCTTTTAACTTCCTGACTGATGTCTTGAGATGTTGCTTCAATATATCCACATAATTTTCCTACCTCATGATGCCATATATTTTGTGAAGTGCACCAGTCTCTCCTGCAGCAAAGCACCCCCACAACATGATGCTGCCACCCCCGTGCTTCCCGGTTGGGATGGTGTTCTTCGGCTTGCAAGCCTCCCTAAGGTCTTGCAAGGTCTTTAGAGTCAAACAGTTCTATTTTTGTTTCATCATGGCGGGTTTGGAGCAGTGGCTTCTTCCTTGCTGAGCGGCCTTTCAGGTTCTGTCGATATAAGACTCGATTTACTGTGGATATAGATACATTTGTAGCGGTTTCCTCCAGAATCTTCACAAGGTCCTTTGCTGAAGTTCTGGGATTGATTTGCACTTTTCGCACCAAAGTACGCTCATCTCTAGGAGACAGAACGCGTCTCCTTCTTGAGCGGTATGACGTGGTACCTTCAAGGTGTTTGGAAACTGCTCCCAAGGATGAACCAGACTTGTGGAGGTGTACAATTTTTTTTCTGAGGTCTTGGCTGATTTATTTTTGATTTTCCCATGATGTCAAGCAAAGAGGCACTGAGATTGAAGGTAGGCCTTGAAATACATCCACAGGTACACCTCTTATTGACTCAAATTATGTCAATTAGCCTATCAGAAGCTTCTAAAGCCATGACATAATTTTCAGGAATTTTCCTAGCTGTTTAAAGGCACAGTCAACTTAGTGTATGTAAACGTCTGACCCACTGGAATTGTGATACAGTGAATTATAAGTGAAATAATCTGTCTGTAAACATTTATTTGAACAATTACTTGTGTCATGCACGAAGTAGATGTCCTAACCGACTTGCCAAAACTATAGTTTGTTAACAAGAATTTTGTGGGGTGGTTGAAAAACGAGTTAATGACTCCAACCTAAGTGTATGTAAACTTCCGACTTCAACTGTAAGTGTTAGGGATTGGCATCCTCTCAGTCATGGATAGAGTTACCCATCAAATAGAACGCAGTTTTTTTATTTTATTGAAGCCTCTCTAATGCAAATTCAGTTGAGTGTAGTGTACCGCAGGGCAGCCGTCTTGGGTCATTGATTTCTGTTTCTATTAATGACCTTCCATAGAATATACATTGAGTGTAGAAAACATTCTAAACATCTTCCTAATATTGAGTTGCATCCCCCCTTTTGCCCTCAGAACAGCCTCAATTCGTTAGGGCAAGGACTATACAAGGTGTCAAAAGCATTCCACAAGGATGCTGGCCCATGACTCCAATGTCCTTTGGGTCGTGGATCATTCTTGATACACATGGGAAAATGTTGAGTGTGGAAAAACCCAGCAGCGTTGCAGTTCTTGACACACGCAAACCGGTGTGCCTGGCATCTACTACCATAACCCATTCAAAAGCACTTAAATATTTTGTCTTGCCTATTCACCCTCTGAATGGCACGCACACAATCCATGTCTCAATTGTCTCAAGGCTTAAAAATCCTTCTTTAACCTGTCTCCTCCCCTTCATCTACACTGCTTGTCGTTGACATCAATAAGGGATCATAGCTTTCACCTGGATTCACTTGGTCAGTGTATGTCATGGAAAGAGTAGGTGTTCCTAATGTTTTGTACACTCAGTGTATGTCGGCTACGACAGTAAAATAAGTAATTGACACCCTTAACATAGAGCTCCAGTCAGTTTTAGAATGGGCATCTGGCAATAGGCTGGTGCTAAATATCAAAAAAACTAAAAGGAACATTTATGAGACAAATCACTCACTCAACCCTAAAGCTCCTCCAGATCTATTATTGAATAATGTGGCGATTAAGCAACTTAAGGAGACTAAACTGCTGGCCGTAACCCTAGATAGCAAGCTACAGTATCATGGTCAAATCATATAGACTCAATAGTTACTCAAATGGGAAGAGGTCTGTCCATGATAAGATGTTGCTCTGCTTTCTTGACATCTCAGTCGACCAGACAGGTCCTACAGGCCTTTGTCGCACCTGAACTACTGCCCAGTTGTGGGGTCATGTGCGACAAAGAGGGACATAGGTAAATTACAGTCGGTCCAGAACAGAGCAGCACATTTTGCATTTAGATGTACACAGATGGCGAATGTCAGTAACATGCATGTCAATCTCTCCTAGCTCAAAGTAGCAAGATAATGATGTGTTGAACGTACTGAACTGCCTGTTCAAGCAGTTGGCACACAGTTCGGACACTCATCGGTACAACACAAGACATGCAACCAGGAAGTCTCTTCAGTCTCCAGGTCCAAAACAGAGGCTGGGAAACGCACAGTACTAATAGAGCCATGACTACATGGAACTCTCCGCCACCTCAGGTAACTCAAGAAAGCAATAAAAACAGATTTTTTTTAAAAACAGATAGAAGAACACCTTACGGCGCCAAAAGGGACTGTGAAGAGAGACATTTTGATATATTTTGTATTGTAATTTACACTGTGTTATGTATTGAATTATGTAGGTGGGTGGCCTTGCACAAGCCTTGGCTTGTCTGAGCCAGAATGGCTCATCGGGCAGGAGACATCTCCTGCTCCTGAAGCGTGAGACAGAGGCAGATTATGTATATTATCTATTTTAGTCGTGTTTTTTTTCTCCTGTATGGATCCCAATAAATACTACTACTAAATACTCCCTTTTACTGTGTCATTTTCATGTTCCTGGAAGGACACATCAAGAGAGATAAAAAAATAAAAATTGCGTATTTTGAATGGACTTTTGACACCCACAGTTGTTTGACAGTGATCCATTCAATTCTTTCCTCAGGTGTTAGATCCTAAAGAGGCTGATCCCCTGCTCTAACATATTACTTTACTTGTCGCTTTTGTCACCGTCTGACACGACAAGGCAAACCAACTATGTCAACACCAGAGTGCCCGTGTGTCTTAACTTTCGCACGGCTTTAAGACGGTGCTTGTCACAATGACACAGCCATTCACTAAAATAACAGCGTTTGTACCGTCTCTTTCCCTTCAATATTTAATCAGAGCAGTTGACGTTTTGTAAATATCATTCTGCTTCTCGCTTTGTTTTCCGACGCCATTCTGGCCTGAGCTTAATGCAATAAGGTAGGTAGTGCAGCAGTGTGCTCATTCATCGAACAGTCGGTCTCAGACTGATGCATTCTCAAACTTGATGAACGGTACCATAGCAAGAAAATACTTGAAACTAACATCACACAGTAAGGATTTGTGCGAGTGTGTATATTCGGGCCTGCAAAGTGGGTTGTTGAGTGAGTGAAGAGACAGTGATAGATAGCCTGCTACATCTTCTAAACAATCTCTAAGCCCAGGGCAGGCTGACTGCAGGATGTGTAACGTTTTATCACCTGTGCTACGGGGTACTTTGTTATACATAGGAAACAGGAAATGCAGGCCATCATTTAAAAATCCGGAGGTCCTAAATGGCACCCTATTCCCTTTATAGTGCCCAACTTTTAACCAGGGTCCATATGGATCTGTAGTGCACTCAAAAGTTGTGCACTATAAAGGGAATAGGGTGTCATTTGGGATGCAGCCCTGGAGGGCACAGTGTAAATGCATAACAGGGCAATCCACTGGCCTCCAGAGGGCTGCATTCACAAGGCTAATGAGTGGTTTGGTCAACCCAAGGAAAAACACATGGAGAGGTTTGTCACTCTAGGCCAGATGGCAGACAGGAGCAGAATAGCTTTCATTTGATGTCTGAGGAGTGGGGACAACGTTTTCATCTTTTACTCAGACAAAAAGACTAGGTTTAGAATAGTCTCTTCTAACAGCCGCTGTGCTCGCGGAGCGCCCTGAATCTGTTGAGAGAGATTATGTTTTGAAAGATTTAGGATACATACAGGCTATGGAACAGGTAGACTTCATAAATAACCATAGGTAAGGGTCACATTATCTAGAAATGGCAAAAATAGAAGGTCAAGGTAAAGACATACCTATTGATGATTGAGTGAAGTCAATTCTCTCCCGCACCACCTTCCACAACTACCTTCCAGATAAGAAAATGATTAACAAACCATGATACTACAGTGGAAAAGTCCTTCCGGAAATAGCCTTTAACTTGTCTACCAGCTGTGACAGTGACACTCCCTGGGAGCTTATAAAAATCCCCATTGACCGAGTGTCTGTCCGTAAATCTTATATCTTCATGCCAGTGTTGGCATTTCTTTCCAACAGAATAAAAAGGAGTAATCAATACTGTTAAAGCTCCTCATAAACTCAGACAAACTCGCTGACAATGTATTCTCCCCGTTCCTGATTTGGTGTGGACAGAAAAGGACCCAACAGGCTTCGTGAAACACTAACATGAAGTCTGTGCTCATAAAAGACTTTAACAAATAAAATATATTGTGTCTCTGAAATGAACGGGAGTTCATAGGATATTAGGCCACTAAAATGCAGCACTAGATATAAAAACCCAAACAAGCCCACTACTGCTGAGTATAAGGCCAGCAGTATTACATCTACTGCTATTAAGGACTGACCTTCTGACCACTTAAAGCACCACCGTGTCCATAATCTTTTTGCAGAGAACTTCAAAGCTCAAATATACCTTCTCCGTCAAAGCACATGGGACTGTCTGTTCATAAGGAGCATCGTTAGGGCTGTAGAATAGCACAGCCTTAACTATTCAGATAGATAGATCAACAAGCCTGTTTTAGTCCCTGACCATTTCAACCCACCGGTGCCAAACACACTGGGCACAACAAACGCTTCACAGTTGACACTGTGATAGCTAAATTGAAGAATATAAGAAAGAAATTGACTATATGGTCGAGAAATATTGAATAATGTGCCTATTTTGGGATTATAGCAGCAGTTAACCTTTTATTATGTGGTTGGTGCATCTGCACAGCAGAAAGGCCCACTGGGTCCTGATAGTTGAAATGGCCATAAAATACGGGGGTGTAGCTGAGGCGACTGGCTGTCCCTAAATCAGCATTGTGTTGTTGTACCATCATTATATAGGCTAGCTCTGGAGCCAATACTGTCTCTGCACTGACTCTTTACACCCTCTGTGTGAGTCTCTCTGTGACTTAGTCCCAAATGGCACCCTATTCCCTATACAGTGTACTCATTTTGCCCAGAGCCCTATGGCCGTGGTCAAAAATAGTGCATGAAGAGGGAATATATTGTCATTTGGGAAGCAATTGGGTCTTTCTGAAACATCTCGGTGCCTCACTTTTTAAATAAGGTTTCATGTCCTAATTGTACCGTATTTGGTGCTATAAACCTTTCCTTGGTGTGAGGTCATTTATGATTAATGGTAGCTGGATTACTTTTCTCCCTGTCTTTCATCGTAAGTCCCAAACTGCACCCTATTCCCTACAAAGTGCACTACTTTTGACCAGAGCCATTTGGGACACAGCCTATGTGAACATGAACTAGAGCTTTTTCATGTTTCATTAATCTTAGTTGGTAGGCTGAGCACACACACCTTTAGTAAAAACCTTTTCTCTATCTCCCTCGGTCTCCCTCCCTTTCTCCCTCACTCACAGTATTTTTTAGTGCTGGGGAGAAAGTGAAAAATGGAAGAGGTGGAGGACTAATTCCTTGCACTTTGGTCACCATAGAGACAGAGTACTGGGCTGGGCACATTACTTACTTGTGAGACGGTTTTAAGCAGTCTGCCAGGCGTATTACCTGCAGTGTTGCATAGCATCATTATGGCCCTCAAAATGCCTCACGCCACTTCATGCCTGTATTCCAGGAAACCTCTCTCCCAATAACGTTGATATAAACAGCAAACTTTTAAGCACCAGAAGAAAAATGCATCCTGAGAAAATGATTGACATTTCACTGCATGATTGAATGATGTACAGTTGTAGAGAAAGCTTAAAATAATGCTTACACTTTAGAGGTAAGAAAGGACAAAAAAAATACAACTCAAATGTATCACCTACATCTGTCTTCGCTGCAGTTTCTGTAAAATGCCTCACTACAATTAATTAAACTCATTGTAAATTCATCACTGCTTCTACTAATCTGGTGGTTGGAGAGAAGCTGCAAACACAATGTTTATACACGCTCCCATTTTCTTTTTATTGCATTCTGTCTTTCTCCTTTCTCCTCCTTGCAATCCTGAATCGCAATCTGCCCCTCCCTCCCTACTTCTCTCTCTTTCTGTGCTTAGGCAAAACTGTCACGGAGAGAGGAGAGGAGCCATCATAATTCGTTATTCCACTAAACCGATTCCCCTCTCAGCCGCAGTTCCAGCTCATCAAGAAAAACGCAAGTCCTAACTGGGGATGTTTGGAAGCCACCGAGATTAAAAAAGCAGGCCGACAATTAACAAAGGCTGCTGCTGCTGCAGACCCATTTGCAGAAAAATCTACAGCCCTGCACCTGTTAGGGAGATTCATTTACCTCAAAAAGGAAAACAACAAATCCAAAGCTATTAACCTCTCTTTCGGGTTTTCCATTTGATAGCGCTCTGTAAAACTAACTGAATATTTATGTAGTCTTCTAACCCTAATGATTGTAGACATATTCATAGGTGGGTTTGCTAAAACAGGCATGGAAGGTGATTAAACATGGTAGTGGCTACATCCTAAGTAGCACCCTATTTCCTATTTAGTGCACTAGCACTATGGGCCCTGGTCAAATGTAGTGCACTATAAAAGGGAATAGGGTGCCATTCGGGATGTACACAGTGTGGTTCCTCAGTGTTGTGGGAGTGTTGCGGGAGTTTTCATGGCTGGTGTTGACAACACAGATCTGTTACAGCTACCCTCAATAAACCAAAACATTGGCATTGAAAATGGAAATGAACGAGAGAGTATGAAGTCGGTTATAGGCTTAATCATTTCCCTCGCTTTCTGGATGTGTAAATAAATGAAAGTCCACAGGGTCCTATAAATAAGGCCTACACTTTCGATAGCCTGGTTTGGATCTGCTACAGTCGATCAGTCAGTTAGTCAGTGTCTTGATAATAACTCCTTTGGCGTTTCTTAGGAACAGGTGAAAGCTGGGGCATTGAAGCATGGCAGGACGACATTAGCCTTGGTAACCTTCCTAACAACAGAATTGGTTATGGCCTTAAGAGTTAACCCACTTTCTTGGAGGTATAAATGCAATTCCCCAGGATCCTATAAAAACAATTTCGTTTATCTGCTCAATGATTAGTCTATGAACGAATATACTAAGTAACAAACGAAAAAAACGTCTTAACAAATTAATTGGTGTAAAACTTTTAGGGGTTGCTCTTTTTCAGCATTCTAAGTTGTGCCAGCCCACTGTCCACTACCCTGTCCCTCTTCCTATCATTTATAGCATCTGAGCCATGATTGGTAAGAATTGGTGACCTTCGGGCTGCGTTCCCCCTCCAACATTACTAGGTGTGAATGAGAGTTAGCGTGTCTACTGGTCTGTCCCTCTTATCGTGGCTGGTTATTTTATGCTTAGCTTATTTATTCATGAGGCAACAAGAATAGGGCAATAGTCTACTCCACTACCCACTGTGGGCTACTGTCCCTCTCACTCGCCTGTCCCTCTTACCGTGGCCGGAGGTGCAGGAGGAGTGAACCTGCTGGCACACACCAAAAAGGAGTCAGGCTGAGGTTTGCTGTTTTTCACATCGGGGTCATCCCCCAGGACGATGTGGCTGAACAGGTCAAAGAAGGCTTTGTGCTGACTGGTCTTCATCTCGAACGCCAGGCCTGCTGAGCTTGTTGCTACGGCGATGGGCACATTGTGTTTACGGAGATGGTGGACGAGATTCTCCACTCCTGGTTACACACAGACAAACAGTACCAGTCAAAAGTTTGGACACACCTACTCATTCAAGGGTTTCACTTTATTTTTACTATTTTCTACATTGTATAATAATAGTGAAGACATAAAACATTTTAAATAATACATATGGAATCATGTAGAAACCAAAAAAGTGTTAAGCAAATCTAAATATATTTTATATTTGAGATTGTTCAAAGTAGCCACCCTTTGCCTTGATGACAGCTTTGAACACTCTTGGCATTCTCTCAACCAGCTTCATGAGATAGTCACCTTGAATGCAATTCAATTATCACATGTGCCTTGTTAAAAGTTCATTTGTGGAATTTCTTTCCTTCTTAATGTGTTTGAGCCAATCAGTTGTGTTGTGACAAGGTAGGGGTGGTATACAGAAGATAGCCCTATTTGGTAAAAGACCAAGTCCATATTATGGCAAGAACAGCTCAAATAAGCAAAGAGAAACGACAGTCCATCATTACTTTAAGACATGAAGGTCAGTCAATAAGGAAAAATTCAAGAACTTTGAACGGTTTTTTTCAAGTGCAGTCGTAAAAACCATCAAGCGCTATGATGAAACTGGCTCTCATGAGGACCGTCACAGGAAAGGAAGACCCTCTGCTTATCCTCTGCTGCAGAGGATAAGTTCATTAGAGTTAACTGTACCTCAGAATTTGCAGCCCAAATAAATGCTTCACAGAGTTCAAGTAACAGACACATTTCAACATCAACTGTTCAGAGGAGACTGTGTGAATCAAGCCTTCATGGTCGAATTGCTACAAAGAAACCACTACTATAGTTAAGAACACCAATAAGAAGAAGAGACTTGCTCGGGCCAAGAAAGACGAGAAATGGACATTAGACCGGTGGAAATCTGTTCTTTGGTCTGATGAGTCCAAATTTGAGATTTTTGGTTCCAACCACCGTGTCTTTGAGACGGAGAGTAGGTGAACAGATCTCTGCATGTGTGGTTCCCACCATGAAGCATGGAGGTGTGATGGTGCTTTGCTGATGACACAGCTTCCCTGTGGCTCAGTTGGTATAGCATGGTGTGTGCAACGCCAGGGTTGTGGGTTCGATTACCACGGGGGGCGAGTACAATTTTTTTTTTTTATAAAATAAAATGCATGAAATGTATGCATTCACTACTGTAAGTCGCTCTGGATAAGAGCGTCTGCTATATGACTAAAATGTAAATGATTTATTTAGAATTCAAGGCACACTTAACCAGCAGGGTTACCACATCATTTTGCAGCTATACGCCATCCCATCTGGTTTGCGCTTATTGCGACTATCATTTGTTTTTCAACAGGACAACAACCTAACACACCTCCAGGCTGTGTAAGGGCTATTTGACCAATGTAGAACATTTTTGACAATTTGACAATGTAGAAAATAGTAAAAATGAAAGAAAAACCCTTGAATGAGTAGGCGTGCCCAAACTTTTGACTGGTACTGTACAGTACACATCATTGGTTTGTCCTACACACAGTAAATACTAACAAATCCAAACAAATTGAGCCCAGTTCAAATCCAGGATCACACTCCCTCTGCCTCATGCCCTATAGCATGGGTACTCAACTTAAGCTATGAGGTCCAGAGCCGGCTGGTCTTCTATTCTACCTGATAATTAATTGCACACACCTTGTGTCCCTGGCCTAAATTTGCTCCTGATTTAGATGGGAACAATTAAAAGAATGCAGTGGAACTGGCTTCAAAGGTCCAGAGTTGAGTTTGGGGGCACTAGCACTCTGAATATTGACAGTCTGTAGTGTAGAGTCTTCCTACCGATACAGGACACACACACAGTAATGAAAACATGGGATTAAAGTTTGTTTGTCAATAAACTCAGAGACTGATATTTCATAGGTGAGAATCAATTATTTTGTTCATGTTATGGTAACTATGAAAGCTATACCACACTACATATCTCACACACACACACACCACTTAGCTACCTTGCATCAATTGAGCTGAAGGAAATATCTTCTCCTGTATTTTTCTAGTCTCACTGAGAAGTTCCTCTGGTGTCATTGGTAGTTCTAGTGAGTCTCGTATAATGGTGGAAGCCTCCATAGCTTTCTTCCCCATCACAGAAGACTTCACATCCCAGGTGTATTTCTTTCCAAACCGGTCGCATACTTCCTGGTATGCCACCGTGTACAGCCTCTCTGTATCTGCAAGTTCAAAACAGAGCAAAATAAAAGTTAGATAGCTATGTTATCACCACACATGTTTAACTTAAAGCTAAAATCCTTAGTTGCTACATCAAGTTTTGGACATATAAATTAATGATATATACCCATTGATTCTTGATGAATAGAACTAATAAATGCCTCATGAGCTTAGTTCAACTGTCTTTCCCCATCAGAACCCAAATGATAAACAATTGTTGTAAAGAACAACATGTAAACAAACTGTATAGCTTCAAAACATGGTTAAATCTATAATTTTGATATCATGGTTGGTCAGTTCTCGTGCACTCATATCTCTATGAATTTGAGTGGTTATATTTATCCACACACATCCGCTCAGCTTTTTACTGAAACAGAGGCTTTTAACTAAGGATTCTAGCTTTAAATCACGACATTCAGAAGACTATGCAAGACAGCAAATGGAAATGATTAGCCAATGTTATGGTTGTAGAAAGATTCCTTTACAGATAGCTAGCAAACGTTACTGTTCATTTAGCTTCACCATGGTTGACACATATGAATGAATGAGCTGTTACTGAATGCTAGGCCTCGTGTCACATTTGTTCCAGCATGTAATTCCATCGTTTGAAATGCAAATAGAAAGTGTATATTTATAACCTAATAATAATCCATCCATGTCGAAAAGAACATGGGTCACCGGTTTAAAACTCGATTGTGTAGACATAATTACAGTAGCTGCCAACACCACGACAAAAACCAATCTTCAAATCAATGAACCAGCTAGCTAGCAAGCTAACGTTAGCTATAGTTAGTAGGAAGATGGACAACTGGTACCAAAGTCTCAGTGCCAAGTTAACTATCAAGTAGCAAACTAAATGTATGATTTTATTAATTTCTAGAACGTAGATAAACCTGTTTACATTACACAATATCAAAATTATTTAGTAATCTCACAATTTAAATGTACGAAAATGACGCTGTCGCAAGTAAATGGTGATTCTTTAGTCGGCCAAGATTTTGCAATGGCTGATGGGCAAGGTAGTTTTATGCTCAGAACCCACTTCTGCCTATTCACTTAGAAGAATTAGTCTCATAATATCCCACTTATCTAGAGAAATGTAGACCTAATCTAAATGTGATTTGCTACATTTAAAACACATGTATGTATTTGTTAATTTTTTAGATAACTTCACATACAACATATTGTTCTTAAATGTTGATTCAAACAGACAAGCAGTGTTGGACCTAAACCATTGATGTAAACTGATGAATGTAGGCCTACTTTTCACTTGTCAATATTTATTTGTAGGCAGCATTTAAAATATCAAATATTGGCTATATTTTCATTTAATTAATTAATTAATTAGCATAGTGTTATAAAAAAGGATTGAGCATTATGTGGTGACGCTCTGGGGAGGCCAGGATAACTTTCGTTCATCACCCACGATGGCACCGCCAATGTGTACAGTCCCAGCGCTCTGTCTACACGTTAATAATCCTCGCTTGTGATACAGTTTTGGAAACTGTACTTTCATATTGAGAATATATATTTTTTAAACTAAAGGTAAATTACTATGCACCTTTTCTGGCCATCATTGGCTCATCATCACAAGGCCTAGCCTTCATTAGACTATCAGAGACAATCCTAAAGCACACCACCCCTAAAGCAAACCATCAATAGATATAGGCTAGCTGAACACCTAATATATTGCAATCATACCATTTGATACTCTTTATAGCCTTATGTTATACAGTTATAGGCCAGTAAAACTAAATTGCCACTTTTTTCTCACAGAAATTAGTATAGGCCTACATTTTAGACTGAAGTTAATTGTATTTATCTAATCATTGTATTACCTTGCAGATACAAACATGACACTTGCATAGAAGGGGAAGGTCTTAAGCAATTAACATCTGCACTATTTACATTATGCTGATAAGCTCATTAATTTTGGGCGACTGATTGGTATCAACCTTCGCTGCAATTCCCCTGTCATGTTTTGGCCTCTGCGAGATATTTGCCATCACCCTTTTAAATGAGGAAAAGTGAACTGAAATGCAAATTCAGCAGCTAAGATCAATAGAGTTTTCTCTGGGGGAGCTAAGCAGAGGACCTATTGCGAACACGAACACAGCCATATCCTTGAGGAGTAAGTGTTCAGCAAAGGCCAGGCATGAAACCATAGTAGAGGTAAAAAATTCAGAGGTAGTTTACTCTAATGCAGAGGAAAAACCCTGACTGGACCTGACAGGCCAACCCCAGGTGGTAAAGGTAGGCAACAACACCTCCGCTACGCTGGGGCATCACAAGGGTGCTTGCCCAGCCCCCTCCTGTAGTCCCTGTTCACCCATGACTGCGTGGCCACGAACGTCTCCGACTCAATCATCAAGTTTGCAGACGACACAACAGTGGTAGGCCTGATTAGCAACAATGACGAGACAGCCTACAGGGAGGAGGTGAGGGCTCTGGTGGAGTGGTGCCAGGAAAATAAAAGAAGGAGCTGATTATGGACCTGATGAGACAGTAGAGGGAACATGCCCCCATTCACCTCGACAGGCTTCAGTGGAGAGGGTCAAAAGCTTCAAGTTCCTTGGCATGCACATCACTAACAACTTGAAATGGTCCATCCACACAGACAGTGAAGAAGGAGCAACAGCGCCTCTTCAACCTCAGGAGGCTGAAGAAATTCGGCGTGGCCTTTAAGACCCTCACAAACTTCTTCAGATGCACCATTGAGAGCATCCTGCACCGTCCATAACTGCAGGGCTCTCCAGAGGGTGGTGCGTTCAGCCCAACGCATCACCGGGGCCACACTGCCTGCCCTCCAGGACATCTACAGCACCTGGTGTCACAAGAAGGCAAAGAAGATCATCAAGGACCTCAGCCACCCGAGCCATGGCCTGTTCACCCCGCTACCATCTAGAAGTAGGAGACAGTACAGGTGCAATAAAGCTGGGCCCGAGAGACTGAAAAACAGCTTCTATCTCCAGGCCATGCCAGCCGGCTAGCACCCAGTACTCTACCCTGCAGCTTAGAGACTGCTGCCCTATGTACACAGTCATTGAACACTTTAATTATGTTTATATACTTTTACACACTTCATAAATATATATATACTGTATTCTAGTCGAGGCTCATCCTATATAACTACTGCTGTACACACCTTTTCTATTCATATACTGTCCATAATACCTATACACACCATCATATACAGTACATATAGTGTATATTTATATTCCGGGACTCATTCTAATTTTTATATATTTCATCATTCCTTTCTTTACATTTTTTGGATATGCGTGTATTGTTTTGTATTGTTAGATATTAAAGCACTGGTGGAGCTAGGAACATAAGCATTTAGCTACACCCACGATAACATCTGCAAAATATGTGTACACGACCAATAAAATGTTGCTTTATTTTATTTGCATTTATTTTTGCTAAATTCGTTGTTATTTAACAAGCCTATTGTAGTATAAGCTATACCAAAGTTATTGTCCATTTTCATTCACCCAAAATAAATGTCATTGCAGGCCAGGGGCGTAGTTGGTTTTTGAACATTGGGGGGACCAATTTTGATGCTGTTGTGTGGGGCCTCCCCTAGATAAAGAAACATTTGAAAACGAATTTCCTGCAATTTAAAGGCCCAACGGAGATGTTTTTATCTCAATATCAAATCACTTCTGGGTAACAATTAAGTACCTTACTGTAATAGTTTTCCATTAAAGTAGTCAAAAAGAGGCCTCCCGAGTGGGGCAGCGGTCTAAGGTACTGCATCGCAGTGCTAGAGGCATTACTACAGACCCGGGTTTGATCTCAGGCTGTGTCGCAGCCAGCCGCGACCGGGAGACCAATGAGGCGCCGCACAATTGGCCCAGCGGTGTCCGGGTTAGGGTGAGGGTTTGGCTGGCCAGGATGTCCTTGTCCCATCGCGCTCTAGTGACTCCTTGTGGCTGGCCTGGTGCCAGCTGTATGGTGTTTCCTCCGACTCATTGGGGCAGCTGGCTTCTGGGTTAAGCGAGCAGTGAGTCAAGAAGCAGTGTGGCTTAGCAGCGTCATGTTTCGGAGGACACATGGCTCTCGGCCTTCGACCTCTCCCGAGTCTGTACGAGAGTTGCAGTGATGGGACAAGCCTGTAACTACCAATTGAGGTAAAAAGTAATAATACATTTTTTTAAAAGCAGTCGAAAATAAACATTGTTGTTTGTTGTTGCTAAAAACTATTTCTCAAGCAAGAATGTCACTATGATTGTCTGGGTGTGGTCTTAGCGGGAAGGGGAAGGGTACCTCCAAAACCTGCTGATTAAAATGTCCTGTGTTGATTGTATTCTCAACCAGCAACTATTAGGAATTAACAGCTGAATGATCAGTTGTTGTACTATATGACACAAAATTTGCTATGATACTGCATTTTGACTGCACTAGGCCTCTAAGGTTTTCCATTACTCATGGCCTCTCTTTCCTAAAACATAGGGAAAAAATTGGGGAAAAAATTGAGTGATGTATGGAGGACAATATAGGAAATATAGTGGGTGTGAATATTTTACCAATAAAATGTCAGCCTCAAAGAAAGCATTTGTTATTTTTATTCAAGAAACTTTATTTGGTTGGTTTTCCACACAAAAGATTAAAACATAAAAACGCTTGTTAGTTTTTTGAGGTGCATATGAAAAGGACTATTCAAAGATGCTCTGCTGGTCAATATTCTGTGAAAAGAAATGGAGCAGATATCTTATACTAATCTGTCTGTACAGGATTTTATCCATAACCAGGCCCAGGCATAAAACAAGCCTTGGTAAGAAAGTACGTAAGCCTTGGACAAGTAAGCCTTGTCTGAGCCAGAATGGCCCACAGCTGCAAGAGCTTATCTTCTGTAGCATGAAGCAGCTAGATCTATATGCTGTATTTTATACCATCTATTGCACCTTGCCTATGCCGCTCGGCCATCACCCATCCATATACTTACATGTACATATTCTCATTCACCCCTTTAGATTTGTGTGTATTAGGTAGTTGTTGGGGAATTGTTAGATTACTTGTTAGATATTACTGCACTGTCGGAACTAGAAGCACAAGCATATCGCTACACTCGCATTAACATCTGCTAACCATGTGAATGTGACCAATAACATTTGATTTGATTTGCCAAACAAAGAGGCATCAGATCCCATTCTCAACTGGGCATCGAACCCCCAACCTTTTAATCTCAGGGTGGACTCTAACCACAAGGCCAAGGCAGATATTTCGAAATACATACAGTGCCTGCAGAAAGTATTCATACCCCTTGACTTATTCAACATTTTGTTGTGTTACAGCCTGAATTCAAAAGGGATGAAATATTTGTTTTTCTCACCGATCTACACACAATACCCCATAACGACAAAGTGTTTGTCTAATTCAAGGATAGCCAGGGGCGCACTCCAACACTCAGACATAATTTACAAAAGTAGCATTTGTGTTTAGAGCGTCCACCAGATCAGAGGCAGTACGGGATGGCCAGGGATGTTCTCTTGATAAGTGTGTGAATTGGACCGTTTTCCTGTCCTGCTAACCATTCAACATATCAGGGAAAATATATGGACTAAAAAGTACATAATTTTCTTTAGGAATGTCGTGGAGTAGAAGTAAAAGTAGTCAAAAATATAAATAGTAAAGTACAGATACTTAAGTAGTACTTTAAAGTATTTTTGCTTAAGGCCAGGCACCACAGGCAAAAATTGTGATTTTCTGTCAATTTTCTGTCAAATGTCAATTTTCTGATTTTGGGATATTTTGCAAAAATAACTCCATACTTTCATCAAATGTAAAAATAAATCGGCAATAGTATATAAATACTTGATTTGTATAATTGTATCCCAACTCCTTGAACTACACCTAGCATGCATTTTGTTCTTGTTAGCATGTTTTATGTAGAACTTCAACCGCTATTCTTAAAACTCCATGTTGAATCATATACCATTTAAAAAGTTTGTTTTCCTAAGCATATGGTTAGCTAGTCCATACATGGATATATCATTTGTAGACGTAGGGCTTCATGCGGAAAGATTTTTCATTTCCTGACATCCAATTGGTTACTGGCATTTAAAGGCTCTCTCCGGCAACCTGATTGGTTAAAATGTCTCATGTGCCGCGCAGCGCTTCGTTGTTTGATAATATCCCCCGCGAAGAATCCACGTAGAGACAAAATGAGAAAAACTCGCAAAAAAATACCTACAGTATGTGAATAAAGTTAAGCGAACTCAGTTAGCCAATGAGAGAAAAGCATTGAATGAATTAAAAAATGCATGTAGAGGAAGAAAAGGAGATAATCGACAGCAGCGCATCGAGACGCAAATTAGTTGAGATGAAGATGAGAGCTAGCAGCGATCAACCAGACAGCAGCGTCTTTTATTCCACACGTCACAATTAAACCAACTTGTACATTATTTGATTTGCCCAAAGTATCTAAACACTGGACTGAAAATCACCATAGACCCCACCAACCAGGGATTCTGTCATGATAGAATGTGCACATTGTGAAGGTGATGCATTTAGGAGTGTTTACACTTCCCCCAGGCTGCAGGGGAGATGTGGCATTTGATATAATTATGAGAACGGTTCTGCTAGCCCACGATCTTCGCTATGTAGCTCTAAAGAAAATAATCAAAGTCCTAGGGATTCCTTTCTTGCTTCTCAGCTCATATCAGGTAAATAATATCAGGTAAATAAGGGAGAGTAGCCCATTATTGTCAGGTGACTTGCTGTGTAGAAATAATATTTATTTCCTTGCGCTAGCAAATGTATTCAAAGTGAATAAATAGAGTGATAGGAAAACAATTATACAATGAGACTGTCACATAGGCCTACGGTGTCATTGGGCTGTAGCCTACTGTGATTACAGAGAAATTAGCTTTTAAATACATGCTGATATGCTAATATTTACATAGGGTAACATGCTGATATTTAGTCCTGCAGTTATGACTGTAATGGCGACAGACATAATAAGTACTTTTTCCCTTAGTTGCAGAAATTCAGAGAGGGCTACAGTCAATGGAGAGTGCTGCAAAGCTAATTAGAAGTGCATATGCAGATATACAGTAGACCGAGACATAGCAGAGTTGCCGAAGGATGTATACATTCATGTATAATTTAATGGCACTTGGTATAAGAGAGGATTCACTTCAAACTACGGGATAGTTGTGTGCATTGGTGCTGGTACCAGCGAGCCCTAGAAAATAGTGAAGATCCACCCAGTCACAAAAACCATGGAGGCCATACATATTTTAATAGAGAGGTTGCACAGAAAATGATACCTGTATATCTATCATAGGATGTCAAATAATAACCTCCTCAAAATATTGCAGCACAGAGGAACCCAGAATGCAAATGAATGTCTGAACTCTGTAATATGGTCGTGATGCCCCAAAACTGTCTTTGTGGGCAAAAGCTACATTGACGCAGCAGCCAGTATGGCAGTAGCCACGTTCAGTGAGGGAGCCACTGCTATATCAAATGTGATGGACAAATTGTGGCTTGACAGCACTTTGGTGGCACTGGAAGCAATGAGAGAAGAGAATGAGAGGCGTGTTGTGAGAGCTGATGCTGCTTCAATGGAGTGTGCCAAGAGTAGGCTCAGGTCCCAGGACACGGTCAAGAAAGTAAAGCAGCACCAGCAACAACTCAAAGAGGGCTTTACATATGGGGCAGGCATAGCTGATTAATGCACATTTCAACAGCCATACAACAGCCTTGTATTTGAGAAATTGAGCAAAGTGATTTGATAATTTGCCCAAAACTGCAGATTTACCCAACAGACCAGTATTCCAATCATATGCTCTATTGCTTGAAACAAATGTGTTAAATGTGCTTATGTATTTGCTAAAAGGTTTATTGGATTTTTATTTGTCAGTTTAGAAGTGATACATGAATAAGAGATGAATTAATGTGACATAAATGGTCATATTTATGGAAAATACATTTTAATTGCATTAGCCTATCTTTATCGTCCATTTTCTCAAAATGACGTTTCCCATGAGCCAATGAATTTTTCTCAGTCTTCAAAGGACGTACTTTCAAGTTATTCCACACACAGGTTCTTAGGTCTTATAGTCAGACTTTTACAGAGGGAAGGAGGTTGACAATGACCCAAAACACAAGGCCAAGGCAACAAAGGAGTGGCTCAAGAAAAAGCACATTAAGGTCCTGGAGTGGCCTAGCCAGTCTCCAGACCATAATCCCATAGAAAATCTGTGGAGGGAGCTGAAGGTTCGAGTTGCCAAACGTCAGTCTCGAAATCTTAATGACTTGGAGAAGATCTGCAAAGAGGAGTGGGACAAAATCCCTCCTGAGATGTGTGCAAACCTGGTGGCCAACTACAAGAAACGTCTGACCTCTGTGATTGCCAACAAGGGTTTTGCCACCAAGTACTAAGTCATGTTTTGCAGAGGGGTCAAATACTTATTTCCCTCATTAAAATGCTAATTATTTTATAACATTTTTGACATGCGTTTTTCTGGATTATTTTGTTGTTATTCTGTCTCTCACTGTTCAAATAAACCTACCATTAAAATTATAGACTGATCATTTCTTTGTCAGTGGGCAAACGTACAAAATCAGCAGGGGATCAAATACATTTTCCCGCACTGTAGCTGAGTACCACTCTTCATATTTTCAAGCATGGTGGTGGCTGCATCATGTTATGGGTATGCTTGTCATCGGCAAAGTCTAGGGAGTTTTTTTAGGATAAAAATAAATGGAATAGCACAGGCAAAATCCTAGAGGAAAACCTGTCTCAGTCTGCTTTCCAACAGACACTGTGAGCCAAATTCCCCTTTCAGCAGGACAATAACCTAAAACACAAGGCCAAATATTCACTGGAGTTGCTTACAAAGGCGACATTGAATGTTCCTGAGTGGCCTAGTTACAATTTTGACTTAAATCAGCTTGAAAATCTATGTCAAGACTTGAAAATGGCTCTCTAGCAATGATCAACAACCAATTTAACAGAGCTGGAAGAATTGTTTAAATAATGATGTGCAAATATTGCACAATCCAGGTGTGCAAAGCTCTTAAGCCATGTTCACATTGGCAGTTTGAAGTGACTTAAAACCAAGTTTTTTTTGCATATCCCTATTCGAATCTGTTCTTTTTCCAGCGGGCGAAACAACCAAAAAGTACATGGAATCGGATATTTCAAGCCACATTTCAAACCACTTCATAGGTGGTTTGAAGTCAGATACAAATCTGATTCCTGGCCGTGCGACTTGTGTCTGAACGTTCAAATCTTATTTAGTTGTCCACATGTGGTTTTTAGACTTATTGGGCATATCTTGTTGCTTGCTAACTACTCTGTTGACAGTTTGACAAGAACACGTTGTAGCCAACTAGCTTGTTAATTGTTTACAAATACATTTCTGAATTTGTTAGAAAGATAAACAGTTACCATCTTATTCTTTGAGGCTTTAAAAGTGTTTTTCTAGTTTCCCCAGTTTTGACCATTCTGCCTGCCCTGACCCTGCCTGTCGTTCTGTACCTTGTCACACCACCCTGGATTATTGACCTCTGCCTACCCTGACCCCGAGACTGCCTGCCGTTCTGTACCTTATGGACGCTGATCTGGATTACTAACCTCTGCCTGCCCTTGACCTGTTCTAGTAATAAACTTTTGTTACTTCGACACTGTCTGCATCTGGGTCTTCTCCTGAAACGTGATAGCTTCAAGTTATTTCAGATTTCACATCCTACTTTACACAGGCTCAGAAAATATTCTACTGTGTCCCGTGGGAATCAGAGATAATTATTGCTCAATGCAAGCCATTTCTATCTACATCGTCCACAGATCGATTTATTAGCAAAATAGACGGCCGGAACTGGGACGAAAACCACGCAGGTCCCCTAAACAGGGCACTTTACATCTAAGATGTTTTAAGGTCTTCAGCGTGAACAAGGCTTTAGAGACCCAGATAGACTCGTAGCTATCATCGCTGCCAAATGTGATTCTAACATGTATTGACTTAGGGGTGTGAATACTTATGTAAATTAAATATTTATGTATTAATTTTCAGTAAATGTGCAAATATTTCTAAAAACATGTTTTCACTTTGTCATTATGGGGTATTTTGTGTAAATGGGTAAAAAAAAATGTCAATGTCACGCCCTGACCAGTATAGAGTATATTTGGTTATTGTAGTTTGGTCAGGACGTGGCAGAGGGTAGTTGATGTATGTATTATGGGGTTTGTCACTGGTCTATGTCTGTGTTTCTATGTCTAGTTGATTGGGGTTGGACTCTCAATTGAAGGCAGGTGTGTTGAGTTGCCTTTGATTGGGAGTCCTATATAGTAGGGTGTGTTTGTCTTTGTTTTTCGTGGGTAGTTGTTTGAGAGCACTGCTTTTTGTTGAGCCTGCATTCACTGTTTCATGTCGCTAGTTTGTTTATTGTTTTCTTCCGTGGTGTTCGCATTATTTTATAAATAAATATGTTGAGCACGAAACCCGCTGCGTATTGGTCCACCTTTTCTGACAGTGATTTTAACATATCGTCAGATGAAGGAGAAGACTGTGACAGTCAATGAGTTATGAATAGTTTCTGAAGGCACTGTATATCTGGGGAAGGGTATAGCACCATTTCTAGAGTGTTGAAAGTTTCCAAGAACACAGTGGTCTCCATCATTGTGAAATTCAAAAAATATAACCAGCCTAGAGATGGCCATCCAACCAAACTGAGCAACCAGGCAGGAAGGACCTTGATCAGGGAGGTGACCAAGAACCCAATGACCACTTGGACAGAACTACAGAGTTCCTTGGCTGAGATGGGAGAACCTGCCAGAAGGACAACAGTCTCTACAGCACTTCACCAATCTAGGTATCACAGGGGTCGTGGAATGGAGACCAAGACGCAGCGTGTATAGTGCTCATTCTTAATTCTTTAATGAAAACACTTCAACAGCAAAACAAGAAAAAACGACCAACAACAGTCCCGTCATGTACTTACGACTAAAACGGAAAACAACTACCCACAAACCCCAAAGGAAAACAGGCAGCCTAAGTATGGCTTCCAATCAGAGACAACGAAAGACACCTGCCTCTGATTGGAAACCATACCCGGCCCAACATGAAAAAACAACACATAGAAATAGAAAACTAGAACACTCCCACATAGAAACAGAAAACCCAAAAAACCCACACAAAACAACCCCCTGCCACGCCCTGACCATATTACTATGGCAAATTACCTCTTTGCCTGGTCAGGACGTGACACTAGGCTTCATGGGAGAGTGGCCAGACGAAACCACTCCTGAGAAAAATGGTACATGACAGCACACCTGGAGTTTGCAAAAAGGCACTTGAAAGACTGGGATCATAAAGCAAAAGATTTTGTGGTCTGATGTGACAAAAATGTAACTCTTTGATGCAAAGAGCTATGTCTGGAGAAAACCATGCACAGCTCTTTACCTGTCTAACACCATCCCTACAGTGAAGCGTGTTGGTGGCAACATCATGCTATGGGGATTCTGATCAGGGGCAGGAACTAGAAGACTGGTAAGGATAGAGGGAACAATGAATGGAGCCAAATACAGGCAAATCCTTGATGATAACCTGCTTCAGTGCAAGCGACCTTAGACTAGGGCAGAGATTTACGTTCCAACAGAACAATGACCCAAAGCATACAGCCAAAGCAATGCTGGAATGGCTTCAGAAAAATAATATGAAATTCCTTGAGTGGACCAGCTAAAGTCCGGACTTTAATCTCATTGAAAATCTGTGGAAAGACTTGAAGATTGCTGTTCACTGCTGCTCCCCATCAAATTTAACAGAGGTTGAGAAAATCTGCAAGGAGGAATGGGAGAAAATCCCCAAATCCAGAAGTGTAAAACTGATACAGACATACCTACGACAACTCAAAGCTGTAATCGCCTACATAATTTCTATATGGTTTTGGACATTCAATAAGGGATGCACGAATGTGGATATTGCAGCCCGATACCGATATCCCGATTTTCTTTTTCAGTTTATGGCCATTCTAGCACAGATAAAAACTGCAACCAATGAGTTCATAAGGCTAATAAGAAAAGATGTGAAATGATTTGATACATTTTTTATTTGCATCACAAAGTGACTGAAATGGTTTTGGAAAGTTCACAAAAATATGACTGAAGATCATCAGGTAGAAATTGTGTGTGTAGAAAATAAGATCCGCATTGCTTTCAAGTGCGGTTGTGTCACTTTCCCTTCTAACGAGACCTGCATGGCTTGTGAGCATCGTACCAGGAAATGGAATATGTTTGCTTTCAGTGATAGGGTCATAATAGTTGATAGCTCCAACCGTTCAAAAGTTAGAGCTACATTTTTAGGACTTGCTTTTATGCCAACTACTCCTATGCAGTGCTGTTTATTAACTGACAGTTTGATTTTCATCTTTGTACAGTCTAATATAATTGATTTATAAAACAAGAATAGACCTATACAGCAGTTATTTAAAATATTACCTTTGCACCATAGTACAGTGGTTCCCAAACTGGGGTGCGCAGGAGGTACTGGAGGGGGACCACGGCCAGATGCAAAAAACACTCAATGTGGACCGTTTTATCTCCATCTCTTCATTCATAGACTCAATCATGGACACTCTTGCTGACAGTTGTGGCTGCTTCGCATGATCTATTGTTGTCTCTATCTTCTTGCATTTGTGCTGTTGTCTGTGCCCAATAATGTTTGTACCATGTTTTGTGCTGCTACCATGTTGTGCTGCTGACATGTTGTGTTGCTACCATGTTGTTGTCATGTGGTGCTACCATGCTGTGTTGCGATGTGTCGCTTCCATGCTATGTTGTTGTCTTAGGTCTCTCTTTCAGTGGAGGCTCGTGACTTGAAACTTTTAGGAGAATGGGAGACCGACGGAATAGGCGCGGAACGCACGGAGACGACAAAGTGTGTTTCAAAAATCGTCAAAGACTAATTATTTTAACCTAAAGCATTTAATAAAGACATTTATAGTACAATATTGTGGGGAATGGGAATGGGAATGGGAGGGCTACTTACACAGTGTTGGAAAGGGATCACAGCAGTGATTGAATGAGGGTATGATGCATGAGTTGAGGTGTTCAGAGGCTTGACCAGTGCTGGGCAGAATTTGACTGGGAAGACAAGAAAATATAAGACAACACACTACACAGTTAGACAAAAGAGCTAAGAATGAGTTAGTCCAAGCAAGGAGTGAAGTCAATGATGTGTAATAATGTGATTGTCTCTACATACAGTAATGAGAGACAATTGACAGGGGTACTCACAGTACTTGGAGGGGAAACATTCAGTGTGCCAGTGAATGAGCGGGCACATGAGACTTCAGTTCATGTCAGGAGAAAGTTGACAAAGGTAGTGGAGTAGTCATCACCTCTTAATCATGGAACAGGTGGGGACTTAGCTGTAAATACAAATAGCAGATACATTCCATTACAGCTGCGCCACTGTAGGTTTGGACAACAAGTTTCTCTATGAACATAAACTCAGACATCTCAAAATTCATAATATCAAACACAGACTGCGCATCTCGCACACTTGACACATTAAAGTATCCAAAGAAACGTTCCTGAATAAAGCCCTGATCACGCACATACAGTACCTGACGATAACTGACAATAATCCTTATAACTAAATACTGTTTGAGTCAGAAGTTTACATACACTTAGGTTGGAGTCATTAAAACTCGTTTTTCAACCACTCCACAAAAGAATTGTTAACAAACTATAGTTTTGGCAAGTCGGTTAGGACATCTACTTTGTGCATGACACAAGTAATTTTTCCAACAATTGTTTACAGACAAATTATTTCACTTATCATTCACTGTATCACAATTCCAGTGGGTCAGAAGTTTAAGTTGACTGTGCCTTTAAACAGCTTGGAGAATTCCAGAAAATAATGTCAGCAAGGAAGAAGCCACTGCTCCAAAACCACCATAAAAAAAGCCAGACTATGGTTTGCAACTGCACATGGGGACAAAGATTGTACTTTTTGGAGAAATGTCCTCTGGTCTGATGAAACAAAAATAGAACTGTTTGGCCATAATGACCATCGTTATGTTTGGAGGAAAAAGGGGGAGGCTTGCAAGCCAAAGAACATCATCCCAACCGTGAAGCACGGGGGTGGCAGCATCAAGTTGTGGGGGGGCTTTGCTGAAAGGAGGGACTGGAGGGAGTTTATTTTTACCAGCACCAGTGTGCAGTTTTCTCTGACAGAATGGCCAACTCTGACAAAAATGTTGTGGACTTTTTGTTGAAGAACCCCTTCCATTCTATGGGGTACACGGAAAATGTGCGAATTAAAAGCTAGGGTCGACCTCTGCCTGAGATCAATTTCATGAAGAAGGATGATAAGGTGAGGGCGTTCAATATCAACTGGTATCAAATGTATAGCTGGTTAACAGGGAGCCTTTCATCAGGCCGCCTGTATTGCTGGCCTTGTATGCTTTTTGGAAAGACTAAACCTTGGTCGAAAGGTGGGTACAGTGACCTGAAGAACATTAAGTGTTCAGCTAAACGAAAAAACAAAAGCAGGGCATGCAAGAATTTGTTTTTAGAGGACACAACGAGAGGGAAAGTTCCGTTAACAAAGGCAACTACAAGGAACTTGCAGGTAATTGCGCGTTACGATGCTTTACTTGCTGAAC
The DNA here is from genome assembly GCF_965601325.2 of Salmo salar. NCBI lineage: Eukaryota > Metazoa > Chordata > Actinopteri > Salmoniformes > Salmonidae > Salmo > Salmo salar. Next base: position 7,862,250 of record NC_138307.1, on the reverse strand, counting down.
ATATCGAACTTTGCCAGCACCAGTGTGCAGTTTTCTCTGACAGAATGGCCAACTCTGCCAAAAATGTTGTGGACTTTTTGTTGAAGAACCCCTTCCATTCTATGGGATACACAGAAATGTCAATGGGATGTCGAAAACAATTCCAAATGATTTGATAGCTTTCATCGCATCATCAATTAAAAGTTAGATTGAAGAGAAAGGTTACATTTACATTACATTTATGTCATTTAGCAGACGCTCTTATCCAGAGCGACTTAAAAATTGGTGCATTCACCTTATAATATCCAGTGGAACAACCACTTTACAATAGTGCATCTAAATCTTTAAGGGGGGGGGGGTTAGAAGGATTACTTTATCCTATCCCAGGTATTCCTTAAAGAGGTGGGGTTTCAGGTGTCTCCGGAAGGTGGTGATTGACTCCGCTGTCCTGGCGTCATGAGGGAGCTTGTTCCACCATTGGGGTGCCAGAGCAGCGAACAGTTTTGACTGGGCTGAGCGGGAACTGTGCTTCCTCAGAGGTAGGGAGGCGAGCAGGCCAGAGGTGGATGAACGCAGTGCCCTTGTTTGGGTGTAGGGCCTGATCAGAGCCTGAAGGTACGGAGGTGCCGTTCCCCTCACAGCTCCGTAGGCAAGCACCATGGTCTTGTAGCGGATGCGAGCTTCAACTGGAAGCCAGTGGAGAGAGCGGAGGAGCGGGGTGACGTGAGAGAACTTGGGAAGGTTGAACACCAGACGGGCTGCGGCGTTCTGGATGAGTTGTAGGGGTTTAATGGCACAGGCAGGGAGCCCAGCCAACAGCGAGTTGCAGTAATCCAGACGGGAGATGACAAGTGCCTGGATTAGGACCTGCGCCGCTTCCTGTGTGAGGCAGGGTCGTACTCTGCGAATGTTGTAGAGCATGAACCTACAGGATCGGGTCACCGCCTTGATGTTAGTGGAGAACGACAGGGTGTTGTCCAGGGTCACGCCGAGGCTCTTAGCACTCTGGGAGGAGGACACAAGGGAGTTGTCAACCGTGATGGCGAGATCATGGAACGGGCAGTCCTTCCCTGGGAGGAAGAGCAGCTCCGTCTTGCCGAGGTTCAGCTTGAGGTGGTGATCCGTCATCCACACTGATATGTCTGCCAGACATGCAGAGATGCGATTCGCCACCTGGTTGTCAGAAGGGGGAAAGGAGAAGATTAATTGTGTGTCGTCTGCATAGCAATGATAGGAGAGACCATGTGAGGATATGACAGAGCCAAGTGACTTGGTGTATAGCGAGAATAGGAGAGGGCCTAGAACAGAGCCCTGGGGGACACCAGTGGTGAGAGCACGTGGTGCGGAGACAGATTTTCGCCACGCCACCTGGTAGGAGCGACCTGTCAGGTAGGACGCAATCCAAGCGTGGGCCGCGCCAGAGATGCCCAGCTCGGAGAGGGTGGAGAGGAGGATCTGATGGTTCACAGTATCAAAGGCAGCAGATAGGTCTAGAAGGATGAGAGCAGAGGAGAGAGAGTTAGCTTTAGCAGTGCGGAGAGCCTCCGTGACACAGAGAAGAGCAGTCTCAGTTGAATGCCCAGTCTTGAAACCTGACTGATTAGGATCAAGAAGGTCATTCTGAGAGAGATAGCAAGAGAGCTGGCCAAGGACGGCACGTTCAAGAGTTTTGGAGAGAAAAGAAAGAAGAGATACTGGTCTGTAGTTGTTGACATCGGAGGGATCGAGTGTAGGTTTTTTCAGAAGGGGTGCAACTCTCGCTCTCTTGAAGACGGAAGGGACGTAGCCAGCGGTCAAGGATGAGTTGATGAGCGAGGTGAGGTAGGGGAGAAGGTCTCCGGAAATGGTCTGGAGAAGAGAGGAGGGGATAGGGTCAGGTTGTTGGGCGGCCGGCCGTCACAAGACGCGAGATTTCATCTGGAGAGAGAGGGGAGAAAGAGGTCAAAGCACAGGGTAGGGCAGTGTGAGCAGGACCAGCGGTGTCGTTTGACTTAGCAAACGAGGATCGGATGTCGTCGACCTTCTTTTCAAAATGGTTGACGAAGTCATCCACAGAGAGGGAGGAGGGGGGGGGAGGGGGAGGAGGATTCAGGAGGGAGGACAAGGTAGCAATGAGCTTCCGTTGGCAGACGAGGAGAGAGCAGTAGGAGTAGCAGTGTTATCTGTGGTAATCCATGTTTCCGTCAGCGCCAGGAAGTCTAGGGACTGGAGGGTAGCATAGGCTGAGATGAACTCAGCCTTGTTGGCCGCAGACCGGCAGTTCCAGAGGCTGCCGGAGACCTGGAACTCCACGTGGGTCGTGCGCGCTGGGACCACCAGGTTAGAGTGGCAGCGGCCACGCGGTGTGGAGCGTTTGTATGGCCTGTGCAGAGGGGAGAGAACAGGGATAGACAGACACATAGTTGACAAGCTACAGAAGAGGCTACGCTAATGCAAAGGAGATTGGAATGACAAGTGGACTACACGTCTCGAATGTTCAGAAAGTTAAGCTTACGTTGCAAGAATCTTATTGACTAAAATGACGAAAATTATACAGTACTGCTGTCTGGTGGAGTAGGCTAGCTAGCAGTGGCTGCATTGTTGACTTTGAACGTGTAGCTGGCTAGGTAACCTCGATAGTTTCAGTACTACACCTTGTCATGATACAAAAGCAACTTTGTAGCTAGCTAACATAACACTAATAGGTTGACGTCGCACATTTTTTCGCGTGCGCTCAGGTAGGCTTTCCACTTTCCTTCGGTAAATATTTAGCAAAGTTATTTATTTAGCAAAGATGATAACACCGGACAGACACAAGCAAAAACTCATGACATAAATGTTGCAGCAGCCTAGGCTACACCTAATATTAGAAATCTGACATGCTGTATCGGATGAAAACAAGACTATTTTTCAGTCTGATCAACTGTAATTACTGGAGGTTGTTGGCATCTTAATTGGGCAGGACAGGCTCATGATAATGGAACGATATCAGTGGAACGGTATCAAATCACAGAATCAGTGGAACGGTATCAAATCACATCAAACACATGGTTTCCATGTGTTTGATGCCATTCCATTTTCTCCATTTGCCCTTATTATGAAACGTCCTCCCCTCAGCAGCCTCCTGTGCCTGCCATAGTATACTATACCATTGGGGAAATGGGTCCGCAGTAATTCATAAAGGAAAACGTTTGAATCACAGAATCATAATAAAGATCAGATGACTTCCACTTAAAACCACTAGACATCAGTTGTTTTCCAAATGGCACCCTATTTCCTATATACAGTAAAGTGCCCTATGGGCCCTACTTAAAAGTAGTGCACTAAATAGGAACTAGGGTGCCATTTGGGGAGCATAAATTGTTTACTCTGTTCACTGTTCAGTCATTAAGAAAAGCCTGCATGATGCAAATGATTGTGGAGCATCTTCAGCCTCTTCCTCTTCCCCTTCCATAGCCTAATTAGCCACACAGAGACCATAAGCACTTGAAACTGAAGTGTGCTCTAATTTACACACTGCTGATAATAATGGTGATACAAGGCAATCAATTGTCACTTGTTGGCTTCTCTTGATTTTCAATTACAGGGTTTATGGTAAGACTATGGCAAAATTACTGTAGGCTGGGGTGGAGAAGATGTTTAAGAGTTTGATCTGGTTAACTAGCAGAGGTAGAACTATTCTTATTCCATTTTACACACACTAGTGAATAAAGACTTGAGAACCTGCACTTCTCATCTTGGTCTCTGGTAGCTAGCTAGCTTCTTAGTTTGGATCCCGCAACGCAGTTGGCATCAGTTGCTGGGACTGCTTGTGTCTTTCCAGTGATCCTGCAGAAATGATCTCTGAGAAACTGAAGATGGACCACAGGAAGATTGAGGTGGAGCGTGCCCACAGGACTGAAAAGCCCACCACCGGCCCAGGTGATAGGCCCAGGCCGATAGTGGTCAAGTTCCTGAGGTTCAAGGACATGGTAGCTGTTCAGGAAAGCCAAAGTTCCAACAGCTGGGCCTAAAAAAGAGATCATACAAAAGATTTTGCTGTGACTCTTATGTGGATGATGTTAAAAATATTTGTTGGTCTGATGTGATTAATGAGGAGCATCCAGACGCTGCACTTGATGCATTTATGAAATTGCTTCTTCCAATTATTGATAAGCATGCACCTGTTAAGAAACTGACAGTTAGAACTGTCAAGGCTCCATGGATTAATAAGGAAATGAAAAATTGTATGGTTGAAAGAGATGGGGCAAAAGGAGTGGCTAATAAGTCTCACTGCACATCTGATTGGCTTACTTACTACAAACTGAGAAATTATGTGACTAAACTCAACAAAAAGAAGAATAAACTTTATTATGAAGCCAAGATCAACGATTTAAAGTATTATGGAAAAAAAACTTTGGAATACTTTAAATGAAATTAAGGGCAGAAAAACATATTCAACTCCATCTCATCAAATCAGATGGCTTATTCATCACAAAACCATTTGATGTTGCCAATTATTTGAATGATTATTTAATTGGCAAAGTGGGCAAACTTAGGCAGGAAATTCCAACAACGAACAGTGAGCAATTGTATTCATGCATAAAAAAGTAATTCCGCTACCCATGAGTGATAAAGCGGCCTTACTTAACAGCAGACCTATAAGCTTGCTGCCAGCTCTTAGCAAACTGTTGGAAAAAATTGTGTTTGACCAAATACAATGCTATTTCTCTCTAAACAAATTAACAACAGACTTTCAGCATGCTTATAGAGAAGGGCACTCAACATGTACTCCACTGACACAAATGACTGATGATTGGTTGAAATAAATTGATAATAAGAAGATTGTGGGAGCTGTACTGTTAGATTTCAGTGCAGCCTTTGATATTATTGACCATAACCTGTTGCTGAAAAAACGTATGTGCTATGGCTTTTTAACCTCTGCCATATCGTGGATTCAGAGCAATCTATCTAATAGAACTCAGAGGGTTTTCTTTAATGGAAGCTTCTCTAATGTGAAACATCTAAAGTGTGCTGTACAGCAGGGCAGCTCTCTAGGCCCTCTACTCTTTTCTATTTTTACCAATGACCTGCCACTGGCATTAAACAAAGCATGTGTGTCCATGTATGCTGATGATTCAACCATATATGCATCAGCAACCACAGCTAATGATGTCACTGAAACCCTTAACAAAGAGTTGCAGTCTGTTTTGGAATGGGTGGCCAGTAATAAACTGGTCCTGAACATCTCTAAAACTAAGAGCGTGGTATTTGGTACAAATCATTCCTTAAGTTCTAGACCTCAGCTGAATCTGGTAATGAATGGTGTGGCTGTCGAATAAGTTGAGGAGACTAAATTACTTGGCATTACCTTAGATTGTAAACGGTCATGGTCAAAACATATAGATTCAATGGTTGTAAAGATGGGGAGAGGTCTAGCCATAATAAAGAGATGCTCTACTTTTTTGACACCACACTCCAAAAAGCAAGTTCTGCAGGCTCTAGTTTTGTCTAATCTTGATTGTTGTCCAGTTGTGTGGTCCAGTGTTGCAAGGGAAGACCTAGTTAAGCTGCAGCTGGCCCAGAACAGAGTGGCACGTTTTGCTCTTCGTTGTAATCAGAGGGCTGATATAAATACTATGCATGCCAGTCTCTCTTGGCTGAGAGTTGAGGAGACTGACTGCATCACTTCTTTTTATAAGAAACATTAATGTGTTGAAAATCCCAAATTGTTTGCATAGTCAACTTGCACACAGCTCTGACACACACACTTATTCCACCAGACATGCCACCAGGGGTCTTTCACAGTCCCCAAATCCAGAACAAATTCAAGAAGATAAAGCAACACCTCACGGCACAATTCCTCTCCCCTATTTGACCTAGATAGTTTGTGTGTATGCATTGATATGTAGGCTACGTGTGCCTTTAAAAAAAAATGTATGTAATTCTGTCCTTGAGCTATTATGTCATTCTGTATTATGTTTCATGTTTTGTGTGGACCCCAGGAAGAGTAGCTGCTGCTTTTGCAAAAGCTAATGGGGATCCTAATAAAATACCAAATACTTGTACAAAATTAACCTCATATTTAGTCTACACACACATCCATTTGGATCATAGAACTCTTTTCCCTGTGTTATTCCACCTGTATCAGCCTAGAACACAGCACTTATTACTGGAATAAGATATTGATAAAACACTGCATTGCAACATATTATCACGTTTGTCGTATGATGAAGACCAAGGCGCAGCGTGTGTATCGTTCCACATTTTATTTTAAATGTGAAACTATGCAAGACATACAAATAAACAAAACAACAAACCGTGACGAAGAGGTGCAACATACACTAACTCAAAATAATCTCCCACAAAACCTAGTGGGAAAAACAACAACTTAAATATGATCCCCAATTAGAGACAATGACCAGCTGCCTCTAATTGGAGATCATCCCCCCAAAAAACAACAGACATACAGAAACTAGAACCCCACATAGAGATAAACTAGACAAAACCCCCAACATAGAAAAAAGAAACTAGAACCAACATAGACATAAATAAACTAGACAAAACCCCCTGTCACGCCCTGACCTACTCTACCATAGAAAATAAAAGCTTTCTATGGTCAGGACGTGACACATATAATATCCTCACTCCCACAACAGAGCCCAGGTGTATATACTGAGCAGATTGAAGCATCTTGCATGTGTTGCATGTGTTGAGCCATATGGACTCAAAGACATGCACTATGTACACTATATGCCAGAGGACGTTCGTTGTGTTTATCCTTAAAACATCCCATGTAGTTGGTATGACAGTAGATATGCGCATCTTAATATAAATACATACTGCCACACCCTGATCTGTTTCACCTTTTCTTGTGATTGTCTCCGCCACCCTCCAGGTGTCGCCCATCTTCCACATTATCCCCTGTGTATTTATACCTATGTTCTCTGTTTGTCCGTTGCCAGTTCGTCTTGTTTTGTCGAGTGAACCAGTGTTTTTCTCATCTCCTGCTTTTTCCCAGTCTCTCCTCCCCCCCAGTTTGGACCCTTGCCTGTCCTGTCTCTGCCCGACTACTCTGCCTGTCCGAACCCTGAGCCCGCCTGCCATCCTGTACCTTTTCCCCTATACTCTGGATTTTCCACCCTTGCCTGTCGTTGCCTTCCCCTGTTGTTATAATAAACATTGTTACTTCGACAGTCTGCATCTGGGTCTTACCTTGATTCCTGATACATACAGTACATATACAGTATCACTAAAACAGAACATCTTGAGAAAGATGCATATACAGTACCAGTCAAAAGTTTGGACACACCTACTCATTCAACGGTTTTTCTTTATTTTTACTATTTTCTACATTGTAGAATAATAGTGAAGACATCAAAACTATGAAATAACACATATAGAATCATGTAGTACGAGAGGGAATGCTTTTCCAACTGTCTTGAAAGAGTTCCCACGTATGCTGAGCACTTGTTGGCTGCTTTTCCTTCACTTTGGTTGAGGTCAGATGATTGTGGGGGCCAGATCATCTGATGCCGCACTCCATCACTTTCCTTCTTGGTCAAATAGCCCTTACACAGCCTGAAAGTGTGTTGGGTCATTGTCCTGTTGAAAAACAAATGATACTCCCACTAAGCGCAAGCCAGATGGGATGGCGTATCGCTGCAGAATACTGTGGTAGCCATGCTGGTTAAGTGTGCCTTGAATTGTAAATAAATCACTGACAGTGTCACTAGCAAACCACCCCCACACCATCACACCTCCTCCTCCATGCTTCATGGTGGGAACCACACATGCAGAGATCATCCGTTCACCTACTCTGTGTCTCACAAAAACACAGTTGTTGGAATCAAAAATCTCAAATTTGGACTCATCAGACCACAGGACAGATTTCCACCAGTCTAATGTCCATTGTTCGTGTTTCCTGGCCCAAGCAAGCCTCTTATTATTATTGGTGTCCTTCAGTATCAAATCAAATCACTTTTTATTTGTCATATGTGCCAAATACAACAGGTGTAGACTGTTATTTACTTACAAGCCCTTAACCAACAAGGCTTTAAGAAGTTAAGAAAAAAAAGTGCTAAGTAAAACATTTAAAATAAAAGTAACAAATAATTAAACAGCAGCAGTAAAATAACAAGCGAGGCTATATACAGGGGTTACCGGTACAGAGTCAATGTGAGGGGGGCACCGGTTAGTTGAGGTAATTGAGGTAATATGTACATGAAGGTAGAGTTAAAGTGACTATGCATAGATTATAAACAGAGTAGCAGCAGCGTAAAAGAGGGGTCTGGGTAGCCCTTTGATTAGCTGTTCGGGAGTCTTATGGCTTGGGGGTAGAAGCTGTCGCTTGCCATGCGGTAGCAGAGAGAACAATCTATGACTAGGGTGGCTGGAGTCGTTGACAGTTTTTAGGGCCTTCCTCTGACACCGCCTGATATAGAGGTCCGTGATGGCAGGAAGCTTGGCCCCAGTGATGTACTGGGTCGTACGCATTACCCTCTGTAGTGCCTTGCGGTCGGAGGCCGAGCAGTTGCCATACCAAGCAGTGATGCAACCAGTCAGGATGCTCTTGATGATGCAGCTGTAGAACCTATTGAGGATCTGAGTACCCATGCCAAATCTTTTCAGTGTCCTGAGGGGGAATAGGCTTTGTTGTGCCCTCTTCATGACTGTCGTAGTGTGTTTGGACCACCGTGTTTGGACCATGATAGTCTTTAATGAACTTATCCTCTGCAGCAGAGGTAACTCTGGGTCTTCCTGTCATGTGGCGGTTTTCATGAGAGCCAATTTCGTCATAGCGCTTAATGGTTTTTGCGATTGCACATGAAGAAACTTTCAAAGTTCTTGAAATGTTCCATATTGAGTAATGATAGTAATGATGGACTGTCGTTTCTCTTTGCTTATTTGAGCTGTTCTTGCCATAATATGGACTTGGTATTTTACCAAATAGGGCTTTCTTCTGTATACCACCCCAACTTTGTCACAACACAACTGATTGGCACAAATTCATTAAGAAGGAAAGAAATTCCACAAATGTACTTCTAACAAGACTCACCTGTTAACTGAAATGCATTCAAGGTGACTACCTCATGAAGCTGGTTGAAAGAATGCCAAGAGTGCAAAGCTGTGATCAAGGCAGAGGGTGGCTACTTTGAGGAATCTAAAATCTAAAATATATTTTGATTTGTTTAACACTTTTTTGGTTACTACATGATTCCATATGTGTTATTTTATAGTTGTGATGTCTTCACAATTATTCTAGAGTGCAGAAAATAGTAAAAATAAAGAAATATCCTGAAATGAATAGGTGTGTCCAAACTTTTGACTGATACTGTAGGTTCGATGGTGATGATAAAAAAAAAATATAATAAGCATCAAATAATGCTTCCTCAAATAGTGTGTCAACTAATTTATCTGTTTTCTTACTGCATTTTTATGTAAACATTGCATGGACCAGAGAAGACATCATTTTCATTGGTTTCAATAGTGCACCGGCACCACACACCATGCTTTTAAACTCCTCTGAAAACAAAAGGTTTGATAGGTTTCAAACACACCGCAGGACTGTCTGTAATTGGTCTCTGATGCCTTCACAGCGGCGCAATTAAGTCTTCAGATCTTCCCCAGATTCCCCGAATGTCAAATCAGGAAGCAGTACACACACCAGGAAATGCATCATCAAGAAGAGAGAAACCGTGCTCTGAAGTAAACAGCCTAGGTGCCAGTGTTGCTTACAAACCCGTATATATAAAGCATCTCAGAGTAGGAGTGCTGATCTAGAATCAGGTACCCCGTCCATGCTATCTTATTCATTGGAATTTAAACTTATCCTAGATCAGAGACTCTGAGATGATTGCCCTTTAGTAAATAGGTGTCAGTGCTGGTTACCACGGTTACAAACCAGGTCTGACACACTAACACTTTGAGGCCCACGGTCAGAATCACTCGCTATTACATCATCGTCACATCACTGAGATCCATGTAGCCTATTGATGAAGGCAGTTCCCCAAGGTGAAGAGTTAACCTTGCCAGCGTCTTTGGACTTTTGAGATATCAAGCACTCACATTTTCTTTACTCTGCCCAGACGTAGACGAATGCCTGGACCTGTCAACTTGTGTCAACAGGAAGTGTTTCAACTTCGAGGGACGCTTCAACTGCTTGTGTGACCAAGTATTCCCGCTCAGTTTAGATGGACGAGTCTTGCAAAGGTAATATCCTAATTCTATGCCCTACTGCCTGTCTGTTTGCAATGTCTACGAGGACACAAAATAAATTAGTTGAAATAGTAAATGTTCTGGCAAAAAGAACCATTGTTTACATTGATATTGGTTGTCATAAGTATACCCACACAGGCTAACCTATCAACCGCACACCTAAAATGCAGGTCTATATTTTGGTAATTCCAACATCAACCAGTCATATTATGATAATCATTGCATACTTCCCAAACTTAAGGAAAAGCAAACAATTGACATGAAAATGACATTGTTCATGAGAAATGAATCCCACCTTTGATTATATCTCTCAGAGGACAATAATCACTTCTCACTGGTTGTGTTCCAAATAGCACCCTATTCCCTATATAGTGCATTACCTTTGACCAGAGCCCTATGTGCACTACGTAGAGAACAGGGTTTCAATTGGGACGTAAACATTGTGTTTCTCTACAGAGCCACTCATTTCTATCACATTGTACCTCGTCTTTTTAGCTGGACATAGTCATTACCCTTACAGAAAAGCCACATGATATCACATGAAATTACACATGTGAAATCATGTGAAAATTTATGTTTTTGGAACACTTCACATGTATTCACATGTGAAATTCCTGTATTTCTTCTGTAAGGGTTTGATCATAGGTGCCATTGCCTTGCCGACTGAAGTGGTCTCACACAGATCTCTCTCAATGCTACTTTGAAGGGAATTAAACATGACGATGTCTGTTTTGTTGAATCAATGTGGAATCAGAACATGCCGCCCTTAACTGACCTGAGCGCTTTGAGGGGACTTCAATCACAAAGGGAATCCCTAGGATGGATAATGTGACTGCCAATTATATTTGTAAACAGAACTCTCCCCACATGGCTTTAGTTATTGTGCAGCCTGTTTCATTCCTTAATAGAGACATGGGTAGTATAGTGGATTTTGCTACAGTATGTTGCTATTCAATAAAAGACCACGACTGCGTCCAAAATGGCCCCTATTCCCCCATGTAATGTACTGCTATTGACCAGGGCCCAAAGGGCTCTAGCCCTAAGTAGTGTCCTATAGGGAATAGGGTGTTATTTGAGACGCACCCTATGAAAGACCAAGGTATGTGTTTGTTTTGAAAATACAGCCAAGTCAATACAACTGTCACTGAAACAAACAAAACATCTCACAGAGGGAAATGTCCAATGAGGATGTCAATGTCCTTCATAAAATTTGACTAAACCACTGCTTCTAAGGCTCACTTAAACCCTATTGGTCAGAATTCCAGAAGATGTTATTGGTTTTAAGCAATGGAGAAGTTAGCAATTGTACATGTGGGCTGAATACATTCTCAACAAAATACTAAAATGTGAATAAAGACATATGGCATGAAAAAGTATAAGATATTATTTCCATGAGTAACAACCCCCTTGGGGTGATGCCGATTGTTTTCAGAGATTGCTGCTGTCGGAATAGCACACTTGACATTATTGTTATCGCTTCTACGATGAGTCCCAATAGCTTGTGAGTCCTTGCTGGTACACAGAGATGACGGCTCTTGTAATTGTGCCAAGGCAACACGGTGTACAATCTGACTCATGTCATTGAGAGTGGGTAGTGGGTATGTACAGTACTACAAATGCAGGGGTAAGCTGCTTAATTGGAAGTCTAAGGTGAGAGAAAGAATTAGAGCAAGACAGAGAAGGAGGGAGGACGAGAGGAAGAAAGAGGGAAAGCGAGAGGGAGAAACAGAGAAGGACAGAAAGGGAGAAAGAGACAGAGAGAAAGAGAGAGAGAGACACGTAGAGACCTGGCCACTGCAGCTAACTCTGTACAGTAAAAACAGTGGTTTCAGTCCACTGCTCTTCAAAAACATTCCCTAGCTGCTTGATATTCCACTTGATTTATGTGCCTGTCACGGATGACATGCATCGACCCCTGAGCACGCCGATTCAATATTCATATCTTTGTTGGGCACACCAGCGTACGTCATTGCATCTGTCCTGACTATTTGCCTCTCCGTGAAATGTTGACTTCCCTCGCTCTCTTTTATTGTTTACAATAAATAAATAGCACACCGGCCGCAGACCAATGTCCTGTTGGAAATAGATGTCCAAAAGCTTTGTTGAGAAATCACAATAGCCCATGGTTTTTGGACACAATGTAATGTGTTTAAATTAAGCCCCATTTGGTGTGCAGGAATAATAATCTTATGGTTCTAATTAGAAACGATTAACAAAACTCAAAAGTCAAGGCTATGTTAAATGTGTTTGAAGGAAGGTAAGGGATCAAATAATAACCGACATTTTGATTATTATACACTATATACTGCATCAACTGAACATAATGTTCCCTCAGAAATGTGTTGGTCAGAGACTAATTATGATAAGTGATGTGATCATTTTCTTCTACTGTAAAGAGCAATCACTAATGTGCAGATACAATGATCAGGGGTATAGTGGACCAGCCATGTGTTAGATAAACTAAATGTATTTTTAACATTTTTTTTTAAAGAATCTATTAAATAAGCTGAGTACCATGTATTTCATTCCCACTGTTTAATAACTGGAACTACAGAACCTCATCTGATATCCATCTGCCTCATTACATCTACCATAGCTAAATGTATCAGTCTGGTAACGCGAGTTCACTTATTTACACTTCAGTAAATAGACATTACAGAGTCAGATCTTTGTTGCTGCATCTTTTATCAGAGAGATGAATTGCCTTGTCATAAGTGGATCATTTCATTGGCTAAGGGGGCCAAAATAAAAGAAAGAGAAAATGGAAGAAAGAAAGAGAGAACTGAAGAAAAAAACTCAATTTAACTATTGAACAAACAGCATGACACTTACAAAGTGTTTAAACCACTAGATTTAATTAATTACTTTAAAAAAGCATAGGGGGATTTGGAACTATGACACATGGCTAATGCCTGGAGTAAAGGGAACTTGTGTTAGCCAGATTACATGACAATGTGAGTGTATTTTTTTCCACCCTAAATGTAATCTATTCTATAGTATACTTTCCTTGCCAGCCGCCAGGGCACAAAGGTTTAACACACTAACATGGAATTACACACACCGCCACTGCTGTCTTAACAAGTAGAATTTCTGACCTGTCGCTCCACATGGTTTGCCAATGTGACCCCCCCCCCCCCGCTTTCCAGTGGGGTAGGACAACTGTATATTAATAGCGTTTCAAAGGCATTGTAGAGGTGTGTGTGGGTGTGTGTATATGTGCGTGCCATGTAATTGTGTATACGTGTGTGTGTGTGTCCATGTGATTAAGGGTGGACATAGACAGAGAGAGAGAAAGAGAGAGGGAGAGGGACCAGGAGAGAGAGAGAGAGAGAGAGAGAGAGAGAGAGAGAGAGAGAGAAAGGGAGCAAGAGAGAGCGAGAGCAAGAGAGAGAAAGAGGTAGAGAGAGAGCAAGAGAGAGAGAGAGAGAGAAAGGGAGAGGGACTAGGAGAGAGAGGGAGAGAGAGAGCAAGAGAGCAAGAGAGAGAAAGAGCAAGAGAGAGAAAGAGAGAGAGAGAGAGAGAGAGAGGAGAGAGAGAGAGAGAGAGAGAGAAAGGGTGATTAATAGGACCATAAAATAAACTCAAGGGGAATGTTGAGTTGTGAAGGCTCTCCTTGAGAAATGGCATGAAAGATACATAAGGACAACATCAACCCATCATCAATCACCAGACTAAGACTTGAACATACATTTACACAAAGCCAAGCCTCTCAAGCAATCCATGGATAAAGCCGGTTCCTCTTGCATTCAAGGTGTTAGGATTTATGGCTCAGAAAGACTAGTCATCGACAAGTTATGAAAATGCACCCTATTGCCTTTATGGTGCACTACTTTTGACCGGGGGCTGATAGGGCTCTGCTCAAAAGAAATGCATTATATAGGGAATAGGGTGCTATTTGGGATGTATCCTTCACCTACCAATCAACAAGAGTTGTATTTATTGTGAGGAGATGGAAATGAACGTTCCAGGCCTCCACTCCCCCTCCCTCTGTCCATCTGCATACTGCCTGTCATTTGAAGCATGATGGTGAGTGCTGGACTGTACAGTATGTGGTCCCACAGGGCCTTTGCATGAGCATTATAACAATAATAATGGTCTTATCTAATTACCATCAACAATCCCAGTTCCCAGGCCTGTCTGACCTACACTGGGCTATACGTCACTGTCAAGCATCCAGCCGCAGCAATTAACATGAACAGAGCTCTCGCTCTCTTTCTCTCTATCTCTGCTTTCCCTCTCTCTCTCTGCTCTCTCTCTCTGCTCTCCCTCCTGCTCTCCGTCTCTCTCTCTGTCTCTGCTCTCCGTCTCCGTCTCTTTCTCTCTGCTCTCACTCACTCACACACTCTCTCTCTCTGCGCTCCCTCTCTGCTCTCCCTCTCTGCTCTCCGTCTCTCTCTCTGTCTCTGCTCTCCGTCTCCGTCTCTTTCTCTCTGCTCTCACTCACTCACACACTCTCTCTCTCTGCTCTCCCTCTCTGCTCTCCCTCTCTGCTCTCCGTCTATGCTCTCCGTCTCTTTCTCTCTGCTCTCACTCACTCACTCACTCACTCACTCACTCACTCACTCACTCACTCACTCACTCACTCACTCTCTCTCTGCTCTCTCTTTCTCTCTTGCTTGAATGTTGCTGATGTCTGCGTATGTAACACAACATATTAAAGGTGTAGGGTATGAGTCTATTTTGAGAGAAGCATCAAAGCATGTGTCTCGTGTGTGTCCTTGCATGTAGTTCTGTGTGTGTGCCTGCCTGCTTGCCTATGTACATGTGTGTGTGTGGGACACGTACAAACACACTTGACTTGCTGTGTGTGTGTGTGTGTGTGTGTGCCCATTTAATTTTTTCTGGGGAACCTGTGCCCTTATTTAACATTCCGAGCAGAGGTAGTACATATCAGGGATCAAGGTAAGTCCCAGATGCAGACTGTCAAAGTAACAATGTTTATTGTAGCAATAGGGGCAGGCAAAGACAGATCAAGGCAGGCAGTGGTCAAAAATCCAGGGTAAGGCAAAGGTACGGGACGGCAGGCGGACTCAGGGTCAGGGACAGACAGAGTTCAGTAAACCAGAGGTGGTGCAAAGGTACAGGACGGCAGGCAGGCTCAGGGTCGGACAGAGAGGTCAGGCGGGCGGGTACAGGGTCAGGACAGGCAAAGGTCGAAAACCAGGAGGACGAGGAAAGAGAGGCTGGGAAACGATAGGAGCTGACAGGGAAACCACTGGTAAGCTTGAACGAACGAGACAAACTGGCAACAAACAGACAGAGAACACAGGTATAAATACACAGGGGATAATTGGGAAGGTTGGGCGACACTTGGAGGGGGGTGGAGACAAGCACAAGGACAGGTGAAACAGATCAGGGCGTGACAGTACATGAGTGTTGGTCTCTGGTTGTCACCCTGTACACTGGTCACTCTGCTAATAGTGAATTATATAGTAGCCTATTATCAAGAACAGATGCTACTGGTGAGAGGCCCAGAAAACACTTAGTGTTTGTCCCAAAAGGCACACTATTTCATTTATAGTGCACTACTTCTGACCAGGGCCCTGATCAAAAGTAGTGCACTATTAAGGGAATAGGGTGCCATTTGGGACACCCCCCTTACACACTAGACCCACTCCTTATGTGCTGTGTTTCTGAAGGTCACGGTTAATTAATTTGTACTGCAAGTTCAAAAGAAACTGATTAATGGCACCATTTCAATTCAGAAATAATGTCAGGATGTAAGCATTGTCCACTGCACTTGGCTTTAACCGTTTTCTACACAATGGTAAGATTTATACTCATGAGAACAGTCCATTGCCATTACCTTATTAAGGCTTGAAGATGAATGTAATTGTTAACAGTTGTCCTAACTAACAATGTACCATATGAACAGTTCCCTCTAAAACAAAGAGTCGAACACAATGGGCTTATGTGATAGTGCTACTGTAATGAATAACCGTGATGCTCCTGTATCTCCCTCACACTGTGTCGTGTGGCTGATGTTTTCACTGATGTGCCACTTATCTTACTTCCACCCACGTTATACAATTAGCATCTGCTTGTGTATTTTGAAATATATTTTGTACATTTTGGTCTAGTGATATTTTTCAGTGTGTAGAGAGCTCTTTGAACTGCTGTATGAAAAGTGATATACAGATAAAGTTCTTACTAATATTATAAACAAAAGGCTTAGGTTTACAGGATAGTTTTAGTTCAATATATTACAGATCCTCAATTACCCACGTTAGGCGGAGTACTGTATATCATTTTTTTTTATACATTCCCAACAACATATTTATAGAAAGAAACAAAAATTCACGAGGGAAACGTTGTACTGTATTTCCTGTCATAGTGGCATCCCATGACCACCTGGTAAGAGATTAAATGACAGCAATACACTGCTATTGAGTTAGTATAGTCTAAGCAGACACCATTGAAAACCACAATATTTACAATGCTTTGAGCTGAGGTGGCATCGCTCTCTCTTCTCTCTCTCTTCTCTCTCTCTTCTCTCTCTCTTCTCTCTCTCTTCTCAGCTCCCTCTCATTCTCCCATGGTTTCAGTCAGGAGAAGAGGAGGATGGCTGGAATCGATAAAAACGTTTCTCCCAGAGTCCTCCAGTAACTGACTTGGCTTTCTCTGTGCTGTGCAGACAGACATTCAATCTCGGTGGCACTTTACGAAAAGAACTCTCATGCTCTCCCTGCCTTCCTTTAGAAGCGCTGAATGTCAGGAGGCTTTATTACACGATTGTGGGGGATCTCCAAGCGGGTCCAGGATTCTTCCTGGTCCTCCCCTTCCCTTCAGCTAACTTCTAAGTGACATATCAGTGTGTGGTGTAAGGCGAGCCAGTGGCAAGAGGAGGTAATTTCGCACCGTGCTAGCTATCGACCTCTACTGAACTTTAAACCAGCTTCACTTACACTGTGGGCAGGTTGTTTCATTTGAGGGACCAGGTCTTCTAAAGTGCTTCCCTATTCCCAAACTATTCTCTTTATTAGTTCCTCTTCACAGATGGAATAGCAAATAGCCTGCCAGTTGCCCTAGTTGTGCTCGCCAGTCCAATTGCCTTCTAAAGTCTATTCTGGTCCTGCGGTCTCATCTTGAGGTGTGATGAAAAAGCCTAAAAAAGCCTATCTGTGTAGATATCAGTGAGTAATATATCATATCATCACCCACTGTTAGTTTGCTAAATCATTTGAGACATACGTAACTAGCTGATGATAACTGTTGGGATATGTATTTAATGAATGTATCATATGAATGTTTTGATTTCGATACAGGATCGCCTTTATACAGTACGCAAAAAAACACTTTCTAGACTCAAAGCTCGGTTTTGAAGCACAGGCAATTCCACAACAAAAACAAAACAAAGAAATCCCTCTTAAGATAAAAAGTCATTACAATCTGCCATGGTGGTTCTTCAATCACTTAGAGGCAACGCTCCAAGCACCCTAACACTACACATTTCCAATGTATTTAACATTCATGCGAGCACATGAATATGATCATCCAGTTAGCTCTCCCATGACTGAGTGAGTTATACATTTTCATGAGCAGATCACAGGGAAAGCATATCATAGAACATGCAATATTACCAGCGCCAATGAATTCTCAAACCCTCTCTCACATTAACATTTAATGGAGGATCTCAAGATGAAATGTGACTAGCAAAGCCTTACTCACACTATTCTCAATAGGCAAGCAATAGGCCTGTACATTAGAATTGGAATTTCAAAACCGCTATTTATACCAGTGATCTACCCACTAATTGATAACACCAAGCTCCTTATGTTAAATCAATGTACCTCTGTTTGGTATAGCTGTTACCCTGACATTACGTCTAGCATTCAAACACTGTTTATTTTTCAGAATGGTACATCGTTATCCTCGTCCTCCTTAAAACCTACAAGAGCCTAATGAATTAGGGATCTAACAATCACAATTTGAGTCAATTGGGGATATTTTCCCTTGAACTATGTAGCAATATTAAAGCTTCATACCCATGTTTTCACGCAATATCACAGTTGTGTGCCATGGGCAGTTTGATACATTTGTATGAGGCATAGATGCACGTAGAAAGAAACCAATTACCGGCCACGCTTTGCAAATGAAATTTGATATGTTCTGTACAACCTCAGAGTACTGAGTGAGAACATTGTAAAATGTATTAGCTAGTGGGCCATCTATAAAGTGAGACACCACTGCTTACTGCAGATTGCTGCGCATGGTGGTGACTATGCATCAGTCAACAATAAAGCAGAAGCAACATTTAGCATCCATATTCTGGGCCCTGGGCCATGTAACACCTGGCCGCATCCCGAACGGCACCCTATTCCCCATATAGTGCACTACTTTTGACCAGGGCCATATGGGCTTTGGTCAAAAATAGTGCACTATGTAGGGAATAGGGTGCCAGTTGGGGGCACAACCCCGGAGAATGGATAAATAATCCCTCCTCGGACTTTGGAGAGGTTCGTATTTACAGTCGGTGGACAGCTAATTCAGGAATGTATGCTACAGCCCATCAGTGGAGGTCAGTCCAGCAGTGCCTTATTAAATGTCATCGCACTGCACACAATATTGTGTGTGAGTGCGTGCGTGTGTGTGTGTGTTACAAACAAACTGACGGAAGGAAGGAAGGAAGGAAGGAAGGAAGGAAGGAAGGAAGGAAGGAAGGAAGGAAGGAAGGAAGGAAGGAAGGAAGGAAGGAAGGAAGGAAGGAAGGAAGGAAGGAAGGAAGGAAGGAAGGAAGGAAGGAAGGAAGGAAGGAAGGAGTGAAGCACAGCTGTTCTGATGTGTGTCGGTACCATCTACAGTACGTCCATTGGTCAGGCAGGCAGGCTCAATATTTTGGCTCTTGCCGAGACGGCTGTAGAAATCTGGCCCAGATTTCAAGCCAAACAGTGAGCACCATTTCACTCTCCATTCCAAAGTTGCCGCAATGCATATTTCATGAACCCTCTGAATTAAGAGGCAATGATTAGATATTTGATGACAGATCATCTGAGTCAAGAACATTGCATAGCTGAATGATGTAGTACATGAAGGACTCTTCTCCCTAGGGTTTCCCTTCCACTGCAAGATCTGTAGAAACAGAATAAATGAAGTTCTGTCAATAACACAGGAATCTCTAGGAATCTCAGTTGCATTTATAGTTGCCATAAGTTTGATCTATATGGCCATGGACACAGAACCAATCTATGTTATCCTTCTACGTAACGTCACTCTAACTTTGGTACATTATTGTGAGTGTAGCGAAATGCTTGTGCTTCTAGTTCTGACCGTGCAGCAATATCTAAGTAATATCTAACAATTCCACAGCAACTACCTAATACACACACATCTAAGTAAAGGAATGGAATAAGAATATAAACATATAAATATATCCAATTATACTGTAATACTCTATATGCAAACCCCATACATTATCATTCGCCTCTACACCCCTCCTGATTTAATTGCACCTGTAGGGCTCCTGCTGGATGCTCACTCCTCTGAAATGTCTCCACTGATCTCTTCATCTCCTGGCAGGCTGAAGGATCTGCTCTTCATTCAGGAGAGGATGGAGATACCAGGGAATGAGGATTTCAGTTGCACAGCTCCTTCTCAGAAAGGCAGAGGGAAAGCTTGCAGTATCCAAAAACAAGTGTATAATCCACAGACTACAAAAGATAGTCTTGACTTTAGTTCTATTTATTCTTTGCTGTTTCATTTTTTGTTTTTACTAAATCTGACCAAAAGGAGTGCCAATCAATTACTAAATACAACACTATGGTCTTTGTTTTGCTCAATATATGACTTCCTTGGATACATACTATTTTGTACCCGATCTGATGCAAGAAACATCCTTTGTTGTATCAGTGGCAAAACTAGAGATTATATATTTCCAAATAGAAATAGAAAACACCTGTCACGACTTCTGCCGGAGTCGGTCCCTCTCCTTGTTCGAGCGGCGCTCGGCGGTCGACGTCTCCGGCCTTCTAGCCATTGCCAATCCACTTTCCATTTGTTTTGTCTTTGTTTTCTACACACCTGGTTTCAATTCCCCCATTACATGTTCATTATTTAACCCTCTGGTTTCCCCCATGTTTGTGTGCGTGTTTGTTCTATTGTTCAGGCTGTTACTGACGGCTGGTAGTTTGTTGCCGGGTTTTGTTATTACGCCCGTTTATTTTCGTGGTACCGGTATTTTTTACGCACCGCAGTATTGTGTTTATACTGGTGTTATCTTGTATTAATTACCTTGTCCACGCATCTCAGCTCTCCTGCGCATGACTCCTTTCACCAATTACCCACAGCCTTGACAACACCTGTTAGTTTGGTTACTGCCAGTACTGTCGGCTGCAAGGGCAACACAAATAACAGAACAGGAATGGTGGACCAATTAGAAGAAAGTGCAAGTCATCTTTTCTGATGTCTAAAGTAATACAATAGAATGAGAACTAAATGAACCAGACACTTCGTATTAGCCAAATCAGTCTAGTAATAATGATTTATTTACCTGATTATAAATTCAGCTGATCATTCCGTGACTGGATACTGAATTGCCACAGACACGATCAATAGCATTATATAATATCAATTTGAAAAAGAGAGTGGGAAGGAGAGAGAGAGAGAGAGAAGCAGATATAGAGATAAGTAGAGAGAGAAAGGCTATATCCCTTTCCTTGTCCTTCCTTTACTTTGCTCTTGTCCTTCAATAGGAAGCCCGTCCCATGAGACATACTGTAGGTGCAACTGAAACACAGTCGGGCACACAGGTCCACCAAGGCCTCACTAGCTTGTAATCTCAGAGGTTGCCAAGATAGCACAGCATCCTACTCTTCCACAAACCTTCTCCTCCTCCAACCCTCATCTCCATCCTCCCTGCCTCCCCTCCTCCTCCCCCACACCATACTCCCCATGGTTTTGAACAGATTTTTACTCCTAAGATCTTGAGAGCCAATAAAAAAAAAATCTATGGACATGCAGGCTTTTGTTTCTGTTGGTTGTGCTTTCAGCACTAATTTATCACAGGAAGTATCGTAATGATAGTTTCTGTCATGTCATTACAATGTGTCAGCCACAATTTTCCTCATCACGCCGCAGCCCACGTGGAAAACACCCCATAATAGCCCACTTAGCATACGAGATGAGTTTGCTCTCCAAAGGTACGGTAACTTCAAATTTAACGTACGTCATTCAACCACAACACTTACAATCTGAGTTGTGGTGGACATGCTTCCAATACAACTGCAGTTGCACTATTTTGAGGAGAAGTGAGTGGATTTGGTCTGAAACACGACATTGTTATGTATTGCTGATATTAACCGGTGGTGCCTGGATATGTTTGTGTTTTTAACCACACAGTGAGATGAGATGGTCTGGCTGTCAGGCCTGCTTTGGCTGCACTATTCCACCTTCTATTTACAGCAGTGAGTGCAATCTGTCTGCCACATCATCCGGGAAAAACACACTGTCAACTTTACACAACGCTGCTGCATGGTGTGTGTGTGTGTGTGTGTGTGTGTGTGTGTGTGTGTGTGTGTGTGTGTGTGTGTGTGTGTGTGTGTGTGTGTGTGTGTGTGTGTGTGTGTGTGTGTGTGTGTGTGTGTGTGTGTGTGTTTAGGTGGCGGGCGGCATCAGCAGGGAAAAAGCATATACAGTATATTATACGACAGGTCTCTCCTGAGCCGTCAATGGCAATATTGATAATCTGGATTCATTTCCTGTTTGCCTGAACGTCAGGAGGACTTAAGTGAAGGCTCGCTGCCTGCCGGAGTGTTTCTTACCAACGCATACCGACGTCAAAAAAGATAAACCTAATGCAGTGGCACTTTGGAGAAAATGTGTGTACATATGATTTATTGATTTACCCTTGTGGAAACACAATTGAATGTCGAAATTCATAGAAGCACAGATGATATGTTTATTGGGTGCGAACACACACACACACATCCTACTATATGCCAAGACAGGTTGAGTTCAAAATACATTTCCTGGGTGATGTCCAGTGAAGGCAGCCATTGTGGAAACGGTAGAAAGTAAAAAGCTGTCTGAACTGAGCTTTAGCTTCTGTACCAACTCTCTGAGGTATGACACAGTAACACACACCCTTTCTGAGTTTCAAACTCATTAGTGTAACACTTCGACAGTCAGAGGAGTCCTCCCCACCATGACTCAGAGACTCACAGTCCTGCAGTGCCTTTATCCTTGAGCTTGTGTGTGTGTGTGTGTGTGTGTGTGTGTGTGTGTGTGTGTGTGTGTGTGTGTGTGTGTGTGTGTGTGTGTGTGTGTGTGTGTGTGTGTGTGTGTGTGTGTGTGTGGGGTTTCAAAGCTAGCGGTAATTTACCAAAGTTACTTTCATTTTCATGTAATGATTATTGTAATCTATGGTAACTTTGGTAAAGTATACTTGAATAAAAAAAATGCATTCATATATATTTATTCATTTGTTATATTGAAAATAGCCTAATGCAGTTTTTTTAAAAGCATCTAATCAGCAATGGCATTATATTGAATTAACTTTTCCAACTATTGACCTTTTTACAACTGCCACCAGTTTGGTGTCAAAACATTAACAAAGACATATTGTCACGTCCTGACCAGTAAAAGGGGTTGTTTGTTATTGTAGTTTGGTCAGGGCGTGGCAGGGGGTGTTTGTTTTGTGTGTTTCGGGGTTTTTGGTGTATGTTCTATATTTTCTATTTCTATGTGTTTATCTGGGTTTTCTATTTCTATGTTGGGGTTTTGGAACGACCTCCAATTAGATGCAGCTGGTTGTCGTTGCCTCTAATTGGAGGCCATATTTAAGTGGGTTAATTTTCTCTTGTGTTTGTGGGTGGTTGTTTCCGTGTATAGTCTGAGCACCTTACAGGACTGTTTTCGTCGATTGTTGTGTGTAAGTGTTTGGCTTTTCTTCAATAAAAGGAAGATGAGCATTCACATACCTGCTGCGTTTTGGTCTACATATGACACATATTGGCATAGACAAATAAATAAAAGTATGTAAACAAAATATATAAAGGATATGTCATGCTGAAACCTTCATATTAACACCAATGGTATTCATTAAGTTGATGGTTTATATTTAGTATAATGGTTTACAGCTTTTTATCGTCTTATTTTATTATTTTCTTTATTGTCACGTAATAGGCTACACAGAGGGACAGAGATAATTACAGACACCTGTGATAATCTGTACCAAAAACTGTCATTAAATGTCATCTTATAAAATTCCTCCCAAAAACTTGAAAGCTACCAAAATTCTGGTAGTTTACTGGTAAACTTTGAACATTTCCAGTAATATATCCTCCCTTTGCAATGTATGTGTGCGCGTGTGCGTGCATGCGTGTGTGTGCACTCGTGTGTGTATCCTGTGTACTGAAGTGTCAGACAGACTGCCATTATTGTGAGTGCTAGCTAGGACTCTAGGATGCGGGGGCAGTGTGAGGGAGTGTGATCCTGAATTTGAACTGGGCTCAATTTAAATGGATTTGTGAGTATTCACTGAGTGCAAGTGTAGGTTACAGGGAATAGCCTTCAAAATAGGACAGGTGCATGTGATGTCAGATGTAGTAAAACAAGGCATGTCCTACGTGTGAGGGTTAAAAGACCACGTTTGCATCCCAAATGGCCCCCTACTTCCTATATAGTACACTTATTTTGACCAGAGCCCTATGGGGGATAGGCTGCAATTTGGGATGCATATCCTGAGTGTGTCGAAAAAGGTGCAGTTAGACCAGTGATATGATTAGTTGGAAGCCTACAGGTTAATAATACCCTTCACTGATCTGTCTTAGGGCCTGCCATTAACTCCGTGTAAATATATTTCACTGGTCTCACACAAAAAAAAGACGGTGAAGAGAGAAGGTTCGCTGACTGGTTCAATCACAGTAATTAAGGTGAGGCATTCCACTGACTATTTGCATAAATGAGCTCTTCTTCGATCATCGTTCACAGGATTTGTCCGTGCTCAACGGTGGGGGGGAAACTTCCTCTGCAGCATTTTTTGACAAGCCCCGAAATCAAAGACTCGGCAGCGATTTACAAAAATCTATAATACTTTGAAGGCTTCTTGCCACTGGTTGTGTCCCAAATGGCAACCTATTCCCTATATATAGTGCACCACTTTTGACCAGACCCCAATGTGCCCTGGCCAAAAGTAGCGCACTACAAATGGAATAGTGTGTCATTTGGTGCCCTCTGATTCCTAATTAGGATGACAGTGTTACCCTATCCCACTCAATAATGTGTCTAAGTGTGCATACAAATGTGCGGTGGTGTGTGAGATCGTTTGGGTCTAATGAGACTGCAACATATAGTAATTAAAAGGACCAAAGGTAGGATCTGATGGATAAATATCATGGCCTCAGGTCATGTAAAAACCACACAAATCACTAATAATGATACGGCACGTTTAGACAGCTCTGTCAGATCAGTCTCATAATATACTAGAATGTAACAGACGTTGTGGGGTTAAACAATAATTACTGGAACTACCAGCAAAGTCCATCTTTCTTGCTGTCTTCTTGCTAGCAATGTTATTCTCAGTATAGTGGAACATGGCGTGAATCTTGTGTTGTGAGTGGGGGTGGTCACAAATGGCTAACTCCTTCCACGACTGGTGCCAGAGATTAGAGAGAGCAGACCTGTCCCAAGATCAAAGCTGAAGCTTTATCTCCGATCCCAGATCTGGGCTCAACACTTCTCCCAAACCTTCGTCAATGAGATAGGGATCTTAAATGCTCTCTGAGTGTTCTCCTTTAATCTGGAACAGCCACTAATATGCCTCATTACTCCAGCAGTCTGGCGAGAAGAAAAAGATAAATGGATTGGAGGGGACCGACCCTTCCGGTATTCCTTTTGAACCATCTTGCCTTTTGTTTTCAATGATTAAACAAGTCAAAGATGGTATCAGGGTCAGAGATATGTGGTGTATCATGACAGCAAGATAAGCTTGGTTGTGGGCTAGAGGGGCCCGCAACAGTAGTCTGGTGGTACCTTGCTCCGGTAGCCTAGACATAGAAAAAAACTGCTTGGCTCACGGAAGTGGTAGGCTAGAGGAGAACATCGTACCGGTGGTGACAAAGGAGGCGGGGAGAAGCAGTAGAAAGAAAGAACTTACACGTCTGTTCCAAGTGTATTCCAAATGTTTTCTTTGTGAGCGAGCTCACTCCCGGGGGACTCTGAGAGACTCTCTCACCTTGGCGCGTCCCAGGGGGGTGTTGGAGATGGAGGGGAGCATCACTTCGACAGGTGCAAAAGCTTGTTTCACACCACGGTGCACAGCTAATAGGCATACTGGAGTTGGGTGTGTGTGCTATGCTGGACATGAACTGATGGCACGCAAAATGTAGTACAGTCCCCATCCCCCATTCCACTCCACGGCTGAACAACAGATGGTACGGTAGCCTATGGGAACCTGTAATTCACCGTTCATCAGAGGATGCAGGGCAGAGCAGGCAGGCCAGCCCATCCTTTAAAAAAAAACTAGATTGAAGCTCTTAAGCTATAATAAACTGCAAAATAAAAAATACAGGCGACACCATGGACTGGAACTGTTGTCGTTTGGCATTCAAAGAAACTCATTTGTTCGATCATAAATAAATCATTCATTGTCCTCTACGAGAGCTTCTAAATTGCTACGGTCTATCTCCTACCATTATTTAAACAAACCCTTGCAACTAGGAGTAGGACAGTAAAAAAGGTATAAAATATTGCCTAAAATGGAGCATTTAAAATGGAGCGTTTGCTTCCTATGTTAGCAAAGGAAGAAAAGCCATACCTGATGCCACTAGGCCTGTGTTTGCTGGAGCATATATATTTTCTGCATACAAACTAAAATAATAAAATGGACTGCTGAACCCATGCATGACCTTGAGTCTGAGCCCTGGCACCTAGCTTCTTGCCTTTGAGTGAGAAACCCATTAAAATGTAGCTGTCTTCTGAAAATAAATGTTGTTTCAAGGTGCTAATGCATCACTAGACAGGTGTTAGGGTGGCTCCCCGAGGTCAAATCTACAATGCTAATGTCTTCAAAAACAACAAACTGGTCTTGTGGGTCCTTTTGGAGGCTGCAGCCTGTTTATCCCATGTTGGTTCCAAAAGAACCCAGCAGAGGTTTGGTCGGTAATAGCTGCAATCAATAATTGAAGGTACATCTCCCTCTATGTGAGCACCAGGCTCTGGCACACCAGCACAGAGGCAGACAACACGATTACTGACTGCGTCGCAAGACTTGTTTTCCATCTGCTGCAGCGAAAGAAAGTAGTACAGAGGAAACAAGAGAGATTTATGCTGTCATGGCTGTGCCGTATTTGGCATATATATAGCTGATGTATCACTTATGACTTGAGCTCGCTAGTTTTGATGACGAGGGACCTCTTGTAATTAATCTCAGTTACAGGAGATACGCTCCGATAAGTTAACTGTTCGCGAACATCAGGCTTTATGTAGTGAAGATGAAACGGAGCTATCACAGGTCACTGGACCGGAGAGAGAGACATTAACTGTAATTTTACAACACTATGTCTCTATGACGAGTTGTCAAAATGAAGAACATGTGAATTGTAAACAGATTTTTCAAATGGTACAATTTCAATGGCTGTTTGTACGGCTCTGCTAACAATACAGTTGACTTAAGGCACCCAGATAACTGACAATGGCTCAACCCAATACTGTAGACCTTGTCCTTGGTAACCTGAAAGAACAATGATAGGTTAATAGAAGAGCATGTAAACGCTTAGAATAAAAGGTTCTATCTAGAACCAAAAAGGGTTCATCGGATAACCCTTTGAACAACCCCTTTTGAGTTCCATGTAGAACCCTTCCACAGAGGGTTCTACATTGGGACCCAAAAGAGTTCTACCTGGAACCAAAAAGCTTTCTCCTATGGGGACACCCGCAGAACCCTTTTGGAGCCCCTTTTTCTAAGAGTGTAGAAAAACAACATATGTTTTTGAAAACTGGACACACACTGTCACACATGCACGCACACACATATATATATATATATTATATATTATATATATATATATATATATATATATATATATATCACACACACACACACACACACACACACACACACACACACACACACACACACACACACACACACACACACACACACACACCCCGACTTCAGACACGCACACACCTTTCTGCCCCCCTCAAGGTCATCCTCAGCAATAGCTTAGCACTCATAAAAACAGAACACGTGAACTTGGTTGCATCAGCAGCAGAGCTCTGATAATCACGGCCCTGGGTATTCTCTTACAATCTGACTGACTGTCCACCATCCACTTACACACCATCTGTAGTCAATACGCATCTGAAAGCTCACTCTACTCGAAAGACCTTTCTGAATGTCTGTGCTTCTTTAGCCAGTCAATGACAGGTGGGCGTAGCTTTCCACGACGCTAATGGGTTGTGGTGTTCTAAAAATGATCTAGGGCTTGTATGAGTCACTCTCAGAGAAGGGGTACGAAGAAGAAGAAGAAAAAAAACTCATTTATATGGAACGCATAAACAAATTAAAATGAAAGAGAGGACTAACATCAACATTTGTTTTTACATTTTAGTTGTTTTGCAGATGCTCTTATCCAGAGTGACATACAGTAGTGAGTCCATATATTTTTATATATTTTTTGTACTGGTCCCCCGTGGGAATCGATCCCATAACCCTGGTGTTGCATTTGCCATCCTCTACCAACTGAGCCACATGGGACATATTAACATCCCGACTCCTATCCCCCCTCTCTATAACAGCTATAGTGAGAGGACTAGCTAACATCCCCCTTCTCCGATCTCTAATTCCCTCTTTTCTATAGCAGTCATTTATCCACCAAGGCAGTCAGCCATCATGCAGTATTGAACTGTAATTTGGTAAATACTGTTGTGGGAGTATTGTCTTGTTTAGTTTTTTTTATTGTCAAATTAGATAATATCCACTAGTAGCCTATATAACCGCTGTTTAACACATAAATACAAGTTAATATACACCCAATCTTCTGTGACTGTTTTCAATAAAGATGAGATTACATCCAAAAGTATAGTGGAACCCACTCTCTCCCACAGTGATGTGCAACAAGCAAGGCTTTATTCTAACTAGTCGCTCTACAGTAGGAATTACCAAACTGGGGGTACGTGCAATGCCGTCGGCGGCACGCCAAATAAAAATGTGATACACATTTTCAAACAGTCCATTTAGATTTTCCAACAGGGCTATACATTTGGGTGAGGTTTTTTTCTCGCCTGAGTAGCCTCATTTCACTGCCCAAAATAAAATGAAACCATCTAGTGTTCAGCAAAATAACAACACAATGTCAAATACAGGTAGCCTAGTCAAATAATTAACATCCAATCACATTAACCGTTACTGTCTCGCGGGAATGCCACTAACGGTCCGTATGTAGCCAAACGTAGCTGCTGCTCATGTTGGTATCTGTACTGATGATGCAAAAGCCATGACAGGGAGACATAGTGGAGTGGTAACGCGCGTGCAAGCAGTTGCTCTCGACGCCACTTGGGTACACTGCAGCATCCACCGAGAGGCTCTTGCTGCCAAGGGAATGCCTGACATCTTGAATGATGTTTTGGATACTACAGTGAAAATTGTTAACTTTGTTAAAGCAAGGCCCCTGAACTCTCGTGTATTTTCTGCACTATGGAATGATATGGGCAGCGACCATGTAATGCTTTTACAACATACAGAAGTGTGCTGGTTATCAAGGGGCAAAGTATTGTCCATTTTTTTTCAATTGAGAGACGAGCCTAAAGTTTTCTTTACTGACCATAATTTTCACTTGTCTGACCGCTTGCATGATGACGAGTTTCTCACACGACTGGCCTATCTGGGTGATGTGTTTTCTCGACTGAATGATCTGAATCTAGGATTACAGGGTCTCTCCGCAACTATATTCAATGTGCGGGACAAAATTGAGGCTATGATTAAGAAGTTGGAGCTCTTCTCTGTCTGCATTAAAAAGGACAACACACAGGTCTTTCCATCATTGTATGTTTTTTTGTGTGCAAATGAACTCAAGCTTACAGACAATGTCAAATGTGATATAGCGAAGCACCTGAGTGAGTTGAGTGAGCAATTATGCAGGTACTTTCCCGAAAAGGATGACACAAACAACTGGATTCTTTATTCCTTTCATGCACTGCCCCCAGTCCACTTAACGATATCTGAACAAGAGAGCCTCATCAAAATTGCAACAAGCGGTTCTGAGAAAATTGAATTTAATCAGAAGCTACTGCCAGATTTCTGGATTGGGCTGCACTCAAAGTATCCTGCCTTGGCAAATCGCGCTGTTACGACACTGATGCACTTTGCAACCACTTACCTAAAGTCAGCAAAAAAAGAAACGTCCCTTTTCAGGACCCTGTCTTTCAAAGAAAATTCGTAAAAAATAAACTTCACAGATCTTCATTTTAAAGGGTTTAAACACTGTTTCCAATGCTTGTTCAATGAACCATAAACAATTAGTGAACATGCACATGTGGAACGGTCGTTAAGACACTAACAGCTTACAGACGGTAGGCAATTAAGGTCACAGTTATGAAAACTTAGGACACAAAAGAGGCCTTTCTACTGACTCTGAAAAACACCAAAAGAAAGATGCCCAGAGTCCGTGCTCATCTGCGTGAACGTGCCTTAGGCATGCTGCAAGGATGCATGAGGACAGGGCAATAAATTGACGGACAGCTGATTGTCCTCGCAGTGGCAGACCACGTGTAACAACACCTGCACAGGATCGGTCCATCCGAACATCACACCTGCGGGACAGGTACAGGATGGCAACAACAACTGCCCGAGTTACACCAGGAACGCACAATCCTTCCATCAGTGCTCAGACTGTCCGCAATAGGCTGAGAGAGGCTGGACTGAGGGTTTGTAGGCCTGTTGTAAGGCAGGTCCTCACCAGACATCACCGGCAACAACGTCGCCTATGGGCACAAACCCACCATCTCTGCACCAGACAGGACTGGCAAAAAGTGCTCCCCACTGACGAGTTGCAGTTTTGTCTCACCAGTGGTGATGGTTGGATTCGCGTTTATCGTCGAAGGAATGAGCGTTACACCGAGGCTTGTACTCTGGAGCGTGATAGATTTGGAGGTGGAGGGTCCATCGTGGTCTGGGGCAGTGTGTCACAGCATCATCGGACTGAGCTTGTTGTCATTGCAGGCAATCTCAACGCTGTGTGTTACAGGGAAGACATCCTCCTCCCTCATGTGGTACCCTTCCTGCAGGCTCATCCTGACATGACCCTCCAGCATGACAATGCCACCAGCCATACTGCTCGTTCTGTGCATGATTTCCTGCAAGACAGGAATGTCAGTGTTCTGCCATGGCCAGGGAAAAGCCCGGATCTCAATCCCATTGAGCACGTCTGGGACCTGTGATGGCTAGGGCCATTCCCCCCCAAGAAATGTCTGAGAACTTGCAGGTGCCTTGGTGGAAGAGTGGGGTATCATCACACAGCAAGAACTGGCAAATCTGATGCAGTCCACGAGCAGGAGATGCACTGCAGTACTTAATGCAGCTGGTGGCCACACCAGATACTGACTGTTACTTTTGACCCCTCCCCCCCTTTGTTCAGGGACACATTATTCCATTTCTGTTAGTCACATGTCTGTGGAACTTGTTCAGTTTATGTCTCAGTTGTTGAATCTTGTTATGTTCATACAAATATTTACACGTTAAGTTTGCTGAAAATAAATGCAGTTGACAGTGAGAGGACGTTTCTTTTTTTGCTGAGTTTATGTGAGAGTGGATTCTCGGCCCTAACTAGCATGAAAACTAAATACAGGCACAGACTGTGTGTGGAGAATTATTTAAGACTGAGACTCTCTCCAATACAACGCAACATTGCAGAGTTATGTGCATCCTTTCAAGCACAACCTTCTCATTAACCTGTGGTGAGTTATTCACAATTTTTGATGAACAAATAAGGTTTCATATGTAAGATGGTTAAATAAAGAGCAAAACTATTGATTATTATTATATTATTGTTTGTACCCTGGTCCTATAAGAGCTCTTTGTCACTTCCCACG
Organism: Salmo salar; assembly: GCF_965601325.2. Lineage (NCBI taxonomy): Eukaryota > Metazoa > Chordata > Actinopteri > Salmoniformes > Salmonidae > Salmo > Salmo salar. The sequence continues at coordinate 7,831,068 of NC_138307.1, read as the reverse complement.
AGCCGGTTTGTGACTGAAACTCACACTCATTCTTATGTTTAATAAATGTATCGTATAGTGTGTGTGGCTGGCTTACAATGATGGCAAAAAACATCATTTGAGAGTTCGCTGACCCTGGTGCTAGAGAGAGTACGCAGCTGGAGGTTGAATGTTTGAAGGGGTACGGGACTATAAAAAGTTTGAGCACCACTGCTCTACAGGAACACCTAAAAGAGATTTTAGAGAGATAGTCAATTCCCCCCATAGGGTAATTTTGGGAACACCACAGTAATCAATGCATTTGCCTTAGGGCATGTAATCAGGTATTAAGATGCAGCATGTAAAATATATTTTTTATTCTATTTTAAACCCCCTCTTGCCAACTGTAGTCTCTGGATGATTAGGACCAGAATAACTATGCTAATTGTTCAATAAGAGCACTTTGCTCCGCTTCAAAGCAGAAGATTTTTGCATAACATTTCCCTGCAAGTTCAAAGCTATCGTTATGCCGAACAAATGGCCTTGACTATGGGGGCTGGTTTAAACGACGCACCGAAGAGAGGGAAGGCGGTTGTGAGGCGTCCATGTAATTGCGTACTTAAAACAAGGCTATCATAGAGTAGACCATTTTGTTATATATTTGTTGTAAAAGGCAATACTACGTGCTTTCTAACTGATCTTAATTGGGTATTCGTGTCAAGTGTTTAAGCGCTATCTCATGTTGTGTCAAAATATGGTAGGCCTATTAGCGCAATTTTGTGAGCAGGACTTTCAAAGCAAAAGCACTGCTTTTCCATATAGTCAGGCACTTTCAATGTGTGTCACCAGACCAGCCTGTCACGCCCTGACCTGAGAGAGACGGTTTATTTCTCTTTTTGTTAGGTCAGGGTGTGGGGTGGGCATTCTATGTTTTGTATTTCTTTGTGTTGGGCCGAGTATGGTTCCTAATCAGAGGCAGCTGTCTATCGTTGTCTCTGATTAGGAATCATACTTAGGCAGCCTTTTCCCACCTGTGTTTTGTGGGTAGTTATTTTCTGTTTTGTCTTCGTTACCTGGCGGAACTGTTTGGCTTTTCGGTTTGTTTCTTTGTTCTAGTGTTTTCATTGTTTAAATAAATATAATGAACACTTACCACGCTGTGCTTTGGTCCCCTCTCTACGATAGTCGTAACACAGTCCTTCAAACCTTTCCAGTACGGCAGATTCCCTCAAGGAGGTAAAGGCCTTTCCTTTCCTAAAAGTTTGTTTGAACAGAGTCCCTAAACTTAGCTGTATGTGGTGGGCTTGGCATTTTGCTGAAAAAACTAATCCAAGATTGTGTCACGTTCGTTGTTAGAAATGGACCAAGGCGCAGCGTGAGTAGCGTTCCACATCTTTAATATATAGTGAAACTAAGCAAAATACAAAAAACTAAGAATAAACGAAACGTGACGACAATGCAACTACACATAAACAATATCCCATAACCCACAGGTGGAAAAACATGCTACTTAGTATGATCCCCAATTAGAGACAGTGATTACCAGCTGCCTCTAATTGGGAATCATACACAATCACCAACATAGAAAAACAAACCTAGAACCCCACATAGAAATAATAAACTACACTAACCCCCCAGTCACACCCTGACCTACTCTACCATAGAAAATAAGGACTCTCTATGGTCAGGACGTGACAGATTGTCGCTTTAATTAAGGTTGAATCTATCGTTCCAGGATGACATGTCACATCAACGCCTCAAAGTTCTGCTGGCCAAGTTTCAGTCAATCCAAACAGTCTTCTGTCATAGAGCACTACAACGTGCTCTCTCCGATCCCCAGAGTCTGACAGACAGACAGCTACATGAAGCAGCCCAGGAAGGAAGCAGGATTTGAGTCTGACAGACACGGCTAAGGCCCTACCTAAGAAGCAATAACCCCTCCGAGGGCCGAGTGGAATGGCAGTCAGTCGGCAAGGTCATGATAGCAAAAGGGGGCTGCGTGCCTCCCAGCACTGCATTAATCCATCCACAATGTCACCGAGCTGCCTCACCGAGTCACTGCCACCTCAATCACCACCACCACTCCTGACATTTTCGCTGTGTGTGAAGCTCAGTTGTATCACACATCTGTTGTACATTTGATCAATTATTTGTTTGGTTTATTACTGTATTATTTCATTGAAAAGACCTGAATACATTTTATTGAATATTTTTGTATAAATATATATATATATATATGTCCACGTTGTCTTGGCTTTACAGACTGTGGGAAGACAGGCTTGATCTTACTGCCGATCAAATCAGGTTCACTGAAGGTTATTTGGATGTAAAGAGAATTTAACGTTATCCCAGATTGCTTCGATTTGGGATTTATCTTGCATTGTATAATATGTATCTGGTACAACTTGGTTGGTGCCAAAATCGTTAGCATTTTCTGGAACAAATCAGCAATGAATGTGGTATGCGGTATGTGATCCTGGACGTGGTGGATGTGGAATGTTGTGATAAAGAGAGCTGCATACTAGACGGGTTATTCCATGAAAGAGTGCCTTTTTGCGTCCATTGATTTTTTTAAGTTGAAATTGTGCACCAATATCTAATTTTAACAGCCTGTTATATTAAATGAAGACAGCAGGTGTTCAAACTGTAGAACCCAGTTCCTACATTTGAATATAAAAATAGATTTTATCAAACAAAACTATGCTATCTTTTATCTCTGGGACCCTCAGGATGACAAATCAGAGCAAGATTACTGAATGCAAGTACATTATTTCCCTTCAGAGGTGAATGTATCAAACCAGTTGCCGTGATAAAGTTGTTTTGTTGTTGTGCACTCTCCTCAAACAATAGCATGGCATTTTTCATTGTAATAGATACTGTAAATTGGACAGTGCAGTTATATTAACAAGAATTTAAGCTTCCTGCCCATATAAGACATGTCTATGTCCTGGAAAGTTGGCTGTTACTTACAACGTCATTCTAGTCACATTAGCGCAAGTTAGCAACAACCGTCCCGGTTAAGGGACACCGATCCCATAGAGGTGAAGAACACCTGCTCTTTCCATGATGTAGACTGACCAAGCTATGATCCCTTACGGATGTCACTTTTTAAATCCACTTCAATCCTTGACACAATTGAGACATGGATTGTGTATGTGTGCCATTCAGGAGGGTGAATGGGCAAGACAAAAGATTTATGGTAGGAGGTAACAGGCGCACAGGTTTGTGTCAAGAACTTCTGCTGGGTTACTCACACTCAACAGTTTCCTGTGTGTATCAAGAATGGTCCACCACCCAAAGGACATCCAGCCAACTTTACACAACTTTGGAAAGCATTGGAGTCAACATTGGCCAGCATCACTGCGGAACGCTTCCGGCACCTTGTAGAGTCAATGCCACGACAAATTGAGGCTGTTCTTTGGGCAAAAGGGTGGGGGGTGCAACTAAATAGGAAGATGTTCTTTGTACACTCAGTGTAGATCTGGCTATCAAGGTATGTAGCACATCACTCTTACTTTGGTACATTAACACCCTCTTGCACACTCTATCTCTCAATTTCTCTCTCTCTAGCTCCCTCGTCTCTTTCCATGTCTTGTTCTTTCTCTCTCTCCTCTCTCTCCGTGTCTTGCTATTTCACTCCCCCTCCTCTCTCACTAGCTTCAATGTTTAATGTTTAATTTATACCATCACTGCAAAGTAAAATCAACAGGGGGCTGCATGCTGTGTGGAGCAGAGACAGTTCCACAGTGCCCCCAACTGGTTATCTGGGGGAAGTGTCTCATTGATGGGCGCAGCATTACAGAGCTTTCAAAGGCAACATCAGGCTGTTTATTAAAGCAGACAGAGCTCAGCCATATAGCCAAAGGTGTTTTGCTATGTTTAGCTAAAATACAGAGCCTCAGAAGATATTATGTAAGCCTTCCTTCATAACATACTCCATCCATTTCACAGAAAGCTAGCATATAAACGTACTGTCAGTTGGGTTGGGTAAGTTATTTTCTAAATGTTATCATTTACGTTACCTGTCCAAAATTGTCATCAATAATGTAACTTTTGGATTATCAAAAGTAATCTGATTACTTTCAGTTACTTTCAAATTACTTTCCTGTTAAGAGACATTAGAAGAAGACAAAAAGGATACATCAAACACATTTGGTGTGTCATCATAGTGGTCTCTGACTTGTGGTCAGACTCGTTCAGGTGGAACAAACCTAAACTTGAGGCTTATTCAATGCTGAATTGAATGACACGGAGAAAACAGAAAGGTGATGTGTTTTTTTGCAAACATCCTTTCTGAACTTAAAAGTAATCCAAGAGGAAATCATCTAGTTTTTCAAAAGTATCTGTAATCTGATGACAATATTTTAGCTGGTAACGTAACTGATTACAGTTACTGTGTTTTGTAATCGCATTACATGCAACTGATTACATGTAGTCAATTACTCCCCACCCCAAGAAATAGCAGAGACAGACAGAGAGACGTTATTCTTTGCCTTTGTCATGGTTAGAGAGAAAGAGAGAGACTGGTTAGCCTACTTCTGCGTGGAATGATGTCAGTGCCTTTGTGGTCTAGTAAGACAGGCACAGCCTGACAAACAAGTCTTTTTCACGGTTACATTTTCTGGAGATTGTCTCTTATATATATATTTTTAAATTGTACCTCCTTTTTTCCCCCAATTTCATGATTACAATCTTGCCTCATCACTGTAGCTACCCAACGGGCTCAGGAAAGGTGAAGGTCAAGTCCTCTGCGCCCTCTGAAACATGACTCGCCAACGCTCGCTTCTTAACACCCAGTCACTTAACCCAGAAGCCAGCTGCACCAATGTGTCAGAGGAAACACCGTTCAACTGATGACCAAAGTCAGCCTGGAGGCACCCGGCCCGCCACAAGAGTGCGATGAGCCAAGTATAGCCCCCCGGCCAAAGCCTCCCCTAACCCGGACGATGCTTGACCAATTGTGCGCCGCCCTATGGTACTCCCAGTCACGGTAGGTTGTGACACAGCCTGGGATCGAACCCCAGGCTGTAGTGACGCCGCAACACTGCGATGCAGTGCCTTAGACCACTGCGCCACTCGGGAGGCTGATTGTCTCTTATTTTATCCCCAATTAGTTTGGAACACTTTACTTGACACCCAGTAAACACTTTACTTGACACCCATAACCATGTCATAACAGCTGACATAACTTGTCCTAACCTTTCGTATGGTCATAACACTATAATGACCCATATATTTACACAATGTGACAATATCAAGAAGCATTATGCCCATCATAATCATATAGCCAGATAGGCCTATCATGTACATGCCCTCATATCAGTCATCAGTCAAAGAGAGGGTGTCTTGTCCTGCTCCTGAAATCTGCTCCTGCATTCATCCCAGTCATCAGCAACAGAGCATTGGTGTAGGTCCATGTCTAACATCAATATGTGCACAATTACAATGACAATTTAGTATGGTCAATTTACGTACTGTTGACACGTAGGCTTTTCCCAAAACACGTATGTTTTGCCTTGTGTGGTAGGTTTTGTGGGTTTTGACACTCATACTTTCAGGCTCCCGAGTGGCGCAGTGGTTTAAGGCACAGCATATCAGTGCTATATTTGTCACTACAGACACCCTGGTTTGAATCCAGGCTGTATCCCAACCGGCCGTGATTGGGAGTCCCATAGGGCAGCGCACAATTGGCCCAGTGTCGTCTGGGTTTGGCCGGTGTAGGCCGTCATTGTAAAGAGGAACTTGTGTTGTTTTATATTATAAAAACACTACACCGTAAATGAGATTGAGGTTACAACTCGAGTATAAGATTCTGTTTCGTTACAGAAAGCAGATGCTAATTAACGAGAGGGCAGTTTAGGTCTCTCTCCTTTATGGAGAACCAAAAAAATAGTTTGTTTGTGTACAGTGAAACTGTATTTTTGCCTACTAAGGGCTTGTAAGTAAGCATTTCACAGTAAGGTCTACACATGTTGCATTTGGCGCATGTGACAAATAAAGTATTTTACTTCTGTTTCCATTATCAAACCGTTTATAACTTGTTATCTCAATGACACACAATGCAGCTGATAAGCACAGTAGTCATGACAAAGACTTGTTATTCTTTGACAAATAGATTTTGTACAAACATAGGTCAATTTTATCGAAGAGTGTCTCTTCCATGGGAGATTAAGGATTAAAAAAAGAACATCAAGGCCCATAACCCATAACGCTCCCTATCACTTAGAACAAGCATCAGAGGCTGAGTAGAATTCAATAATCTAGAATAAGGAAGTCATACAAAGTAGCAGGACATACACACAAGGCATGCGTACTCCTGCTCCCCTCTTAGCTTTTCAGTTACATTTTGTCTCGGTGGACGCTGGTCAGTGGAAAGTCTTTCAGGGCACTCTGGGGTCTACATCTTATCAGTTAGACCTGCCACCAAATAATGGAGGGAAAAAAGCTCTCTGTTTGAGATTGATAAAGGCAGGAAGACCGTTTACCCATCAAACGCTCAGGCTTATCAGTAATGCCAGTCTCGAGAGGTCGTCTGCGCTGCACTTGTGTGCTCTGAAGAGCATATGTGTCTGTGACTGCGTCCAAATTGGTACCATATTCTACAGACCCTGGTCAAAAGTAGTGCACTAAATAGCGAATAGGGACACAGTCTCCGGAGCCTTCTATCCCAGCTTTATGACTCTGTTTATTGATGCATCTTGGATTGTTTTCATTAATACCAGAAGTATCTTGATTGAAGATATGCCTATCAATTTTGTTTGCTCATAGTGTTTTATGACAATATATCTGTTTTTTGTTTGTTTGTACGTACGTGTGTGTGTACAAGTGTATGTGAGCGCATGTACGAGTGCGTGCGTGCATCTGTCTGTCTGTGTCAGTCTGTTTGTGGGTGCCGGTGCATGCATGCAAGCGTGCATACGTGTGTTTGCCATAAGGTCAGATGGTCTCCATTTTCTCATGTCACAATACTGTGGTGCAAAGTTTTCTACAATACCTCAGTGTCTTTCCCCATTTCAAACACCGGCCAAACAGCTGCGGAGCTCTCTCTATGCAGCCCTGACACCCCAGTCATGTTGTGTCTACAGAGTGACAGAAACACAGGCCATCATTGTGTAACATGCTGCAATTTGAGTTCCTGGTGGCAGTGAGCCTGCCAGTGTTTCCAACTATCAAATAAAATCAAAGTTTATTTGTCACGTGCGCCGAATACAACAGGTGTAGACCTTACAGTGAAATGCTTACTTACAGGCTCTAACCAACAGTGCAAAAAAAGGTATTAGGTGAACAATAGGTAAGTAAAGAAATAAAAACAACAGTACAAAGACAGTGAAAAATAACAGTAGCGAGGCTATATACAGTAGCGAGGCTATAACAGTAGCGAGGCTACATACAGGAACCAGTTAGTCGGGCTGATTGAGGTAGTATGTACATGTAGATATGGTTAAAGTGACTATGCATATATGATGAACAGAGAGTAGCAGTAGCGTAAAAGAGGGGTTGGTGGGTGGCGGGACACAATGCAGATAGCCCGGTTAGCCAATGTGTGAGGGCACTGGTTGGTTGGGCCAAATGAGGTAGTATGTACATGAATGTATAGTTAAAGTGACTATGCATATATGATAAACAGAGAGTAGCAGCAGCATAAAAGAGGGGTTGGGGGGACACACAATGCAAATTGTCCGGGTAGCCATTTGATTACCTGTTAAGGAGTCTTATGGCTTGGTGTAAAAACTGTTGAGAAGCCTTTTTGTCCTAGACTTGGCACTCCTGTACCGCTTGCCATGCAGTAGTAGAGAGAACAGTCTGTGGCTGGGGTCTTTGACAATTTGAGGGCCTTCCTCTGACACTGCCTGGTGTAGAGGTCCTGGATGGCAGGCAGCTTAGCCCCAGTGATGCACCGGGCCGTACGCACTACCCCCTGTAGTGCCTTGCGGTCGGAGGCCGAGCAATTGCCGTACCAGGCAGTGATGCAACCAGTCAGGATGCTCTCGATGTTGCAGTTGTAGAAACTTTTGAGGATCTGAGGACCTATGCCAAATCTTTTTAGTTTCCTGAAGGGGAATAGGCTTTGTCGTGCCCTCTTCACAACTGTCTTGGTGTGTTTGGACCATGATAGTTTGTTGGTGATGTGGACACCAATAAACTTGAAGCTTTCAACCTGCTCCACTACAGCCCCGTCGATGAGAATGGGGGCGTGCTCGGTCCTCCTTTTCCTGTAGTCCACAATCACCTCCTTAGTCTTGGTTACGTTGAGGGATAGGTTGTTATTCTGGCACCACCCGGCCAGGTCTCTGACCTCCTCCCTATAGGCTGTCTCGTCGTTGTCGGTGATCAGGCCTACCACTGTTGTGTCGTCTGCAAACTTAATGATGGTGTTGGAGTGGTGCCTGGCCATAGAGTCGTGGGTGAAAAGGGAGTACAGGGGACTGAGCACGCACCCCTGGGGGGCTCCAGTGTTGAGGATCAGCGTTGCAGATGTGTTGTACCTACCCTCACCACGTGGGGACAGCCCGTCAGGAAGTCCAGGATCCAATTGCAGAGGGAGGTGTTTAGTCCCAGGATCCTTAGCTTAGTGATGAGCTTTGAGGGTACTATGGTGTTGAACGCTGAGCTGTAGTCAATGAATAGCATTCTCACATAGGTGTTCCTTTTGTCCAGGTGGGAAAGGGCAGTGTGGAGTGCAATAGAGATTAAGTAATCTGTGGATCTGTTTGGGTGGTATGCAAATTGGAGTGGGTCTAGGGTTTCTGGGATAATGGTGTTGATGTGAGCCATTACCAGCCTTTCAAAGCACTTCATGGCTACGGACGTGAGTGCTACGGGTCTGTAGTCATTTAGGCAGGTTGCCTTTGTGTTCTTGGGCACAGGGACTATGGTGGTCTGCTTGAAACATGTTGGTATTATAGACTCAATCAGGGACATGTTGAAAATGTCAGTGAAGACACCTGCCATTTGGTCAGCACATGCCCTGGTAATCGGTCTGGCCCCGCAGCCTTGTGAAATGTTGATCTGTTTAAAGGTCTTACTCACGTCAGCTATGGAGAGCATGACTCGAAGCGAGCATAGAAGTGATTTAGCTCGTCTGCTAGGCTCGTGTCACTGGGCAGCTTGTGGCTGTGTTTCCCTTTGTAGTCTGTAATAGTTTGCAAGCCCTGCCACAAAGACGAGCGTCAGAGCCGGTGTAGTACGATTCAATCTTATCCCTGTATTGATGCTTTGCCTGCTTGATGTTTCATCGCAGGGCGGAGCAGGATTTCTTATAAGCTTCCGGGTTAGAGTCCCGCACCTTGAAAGCGGCAGCTCTACCCTTTAGCTCAGTGCAAATGTTGCCTGTAATCCATGGCTTCTGATTGGGGTATGTACGTACTGTCACTGTGGGGACGACGTGTTGAGCTGTAGCCTATGTCACTGTGTTGGTGTTTGTCTGCAGTCTATTGCAGACAGAGAGCAGAGTTGCCACTGCCACACCCACATAGTGGGCACGGCAGAGGGAGAGAAGTGGGGAGGTGTGGTACTGTAGTAACCAAGCATACGTAAGGGAAGAACTGAGACAAAATGTTTATGATTTTGCATTGTGTTTTGATTAAAGGGACGTGTATGTTCTATTGTCTCCTGCTCTTATAGCATATGAATATAGAAGTTGGAATGCACTGTGCCTAATCAGGTCACAGTGAATAGGCTATGTTATGCAAACGTCATCAGCCTACATTGTAAAGTGCATGTGGAAGGTCAAAAGCTAATGTGGCCAGACTTGTGGCTTGGACTTCAACCTTCAATACTAATGCTCATCCTAAACCCTTGGTTATAAGCAAATGTTGAACTCTACGTGAGCCCAGTGTAGTAAAGTCAACATCTTTACCTTCTGCAAACACTGAGCACACAGCACCAGTCCATTGGCAAATGTTTATTACCCATTAACCTTCAATGATAGAAGACCTTTTGGCTGTAACGTACATATCAGCCTCACTGACTACTTAGTCTACTGAGGTTGAACCGCCAATGATAATTTGGTTGAATTTACTACAAGTGAAAGGAGTGAATGTTGCAAGGTGATGCTATGTATGACACACACACACATACACACACACACACACACACACACAAATATGAGGGATCTGACGTTGCATATTACACATAATCACATGAATAAGATGTCTTCCGAAGCTTGAAATACACCATATGGGACTCTTTCCTTCTGACTAGAGCATATACAGTCAGAGAGAGTGCATGAAGCTTTCTCCATTCTATCAGTTCCAGCCACTGGTTGCAGCAACCAATCATAACCTCAGGAGGTCTATGGGGAGATAAGAAGACAGACTGGTTTGGTACGCATTGTTTCTACAGACAGACTGGTGTCTTATGGGGGGGCAGGCAAGGTGAACTAGAGGTAGAAGTGCTGCAGGTAACTCTAACACTGCGGCCAATACAGACACATAGTTGGACATTTTTGTCTCAGATCAATGCTTGATTATATTGGATGAAAAGAGTAGCACATTACTGCAGTTTCTAATATTCCATCTAGGGGGCAACAGTATTAACAACAACACAAGTTACATAACTAAACTAACATATGACTTCTTCCAGACACAACCAAGTCTGAAGAATCCAGGAGACACTCTCATAAGACGCTTAATCTCTCTCGCTCACACACACACATTCACAATCACACACACAAAGACTCGCGCACAAAGACTCACACACACAGACTCACACACAGACTTACAGCAAGCTAGTTTAAGATGACAAACGACACATTCGATTGGCTATATTATCAGTGAGAGGGATTTGAGAGAGGAGGGATAATTGCAGTAATTTTAAACACTGGTGGCTGTCCTAAAAATCACTTTAGGAATATTATAGTGAATCTTATGGGTATTTATGGGAGCTTTCAATACAAACCCACAAGTTGTTCTTAGTGCTAGTATTGGTCAGAGTAGGAGTGCTGATCTAGGATCAGGTCCCCCTGTTCATGCAATCTTATTTGTTATGAAAAACTGATCCCAAATCAGCACTCTTACTCTAAGATGATTTGTATATGCAGCCCCTGTTCTACTGTATGGTGACCTTTTGTTTTGGAAAAAAGCTCTATTCCCTGCAGGATATTAGGCCCTGAAGAGAAGGGAGATCCCAGCTCGCTCTAGTTACCTTAGATGCAGCTCACTACTGTTGACTGTAACAGACTGTTGTCAACATGTGTTCCTCTCTTAATAAGATTCATCAGGTGAAGATATCTCTAACAACTACTGTTATCGGGCGAAGTGGTTCTCCTCTGCTTCCTTGTACTTGCAGGAGTCTTTTTACAAACCTCAATCGTGACAGTACAGGAGATCATTTTCCTGCTGGTTAGCTCCCTTTCTAGACATGCAAGGTCGTTCCTTTACCCTACTTGTATTTTTCCACCAGTTTTTGATCCTATAAAGTTTTACACTGTGTTTGTTTATCTATAAAATTCCTGTCTATGCTTGCATGTTTGAAGGCTACCTACTGTAGCATTCCGCTCTCCATTCCAGAGCCCAGTCGACATGTCATTGTTGTTATACAATAACACAGTGTGCTGTCTTGCTATGCACTGTATATTTCCAGTCCCTGAAGGGTGAAAATTACTCAATGATGACAGGGTCTCTCTGTTAGCTCCAGCATGACCTCACCATGCACTTTTACGATGCAATTGTTGTTACATTGTTGCTTTTACTACACCAATGCAAACACACTGGGGAATACAGTAATGTGTCACGACTTCTACCGAAGTTGGGTCCTCTCCTTGTTCGGGCGGCGCTCGGTGGTCAGCGTCGCCGGTCTTCTAGCCATCATCGATCCCCTTTTCATTTTCCATGTATTTTGTCTTGTTTTTCCTCACACCTGGTTTCAATACCCTCAATTACTTGTTGTGTATTTAACCCTCTGTTCCCCCCCATGTCTCCCCCCACACACACAGGGAAACACCACGATCTTGGTCGTTGTGGATCGGTTCTCTAAGTCCGGCTGTCTCCTCCCTCTGCCCGGTCTCCCTACGGCCCTACAGACTGCGGAGGCCTTGTTTACGCACGTCTTCCGGCACTACGGGGTGCCTGAGGATATAGTGTCTGATCGAGGTCCCCAGTTCACTTCGAGGGTCTGGAAGGCGTTCAAGGAACGTCTGGGGGTCTCGATCAGCCTTACCTCGGGGTTTCATCCCGAGAGTAATGGGCAGGTGGAGAGAGTGAACCAGGATGTGGGCAGGTTTCTGCGGTCGTATTGCCAGGATCAGCCGGGGGACTGGGCAGCGTTCGTGCCCTGGGCCGAGATGGCTCAGAACTCGCTCCGCTACTCCTCGCACCGGGGGACCGGGTCTGGCTCTTGACCCGGAACCTGCCACGCCGCCTGCCCTGCCGGAAGCTGGGTCCGTGGTTTGTGGGGCCATTTAAAGTCCTGAGGAGAGTGAACGAGGTTTGTTATAGGTTACAGCTTCCTCCTGATTACCGTATTAACCCCTCGTTCCATGTGTCTCTCCTCAGGCCGGTGGTGGTTGGCCCGCTCCAGGAGTCTGAGGTGCGGGAGGTTCCTCCGCCCCTTCTGGACATCGAGGGGGCCCTGGCGTACTCCGTTCGCTCTATACTGGATTCGAGGCGTCGGGCGAGGGGCCTTCAGTACCTCGTGGAGTGAGAGGGGTATGGTCTGGAGGAGAGGTGCTGGGTTCCGGTGGAGGACGTGTTGGACCCTTCAATGCTGCGGGAGTTCCACCGTCTCCGTCCGGATCGCCCTGCGCCTCGCCCTCTGGGTCGTCCCCGAGGCCGGCGTCGGCACGCTGCTGGAGCCGCGCGTCAAGGGGGGGTACTGTCACGACTTCCGCCGAAGTCGGGTCCTCTCCTTGTTCGGGCGGTGCTCAGCAGTCGGCGTCGCCGGTCTTCTAGCCATCATCGATCCACTTTTCATTTTCCATATGTTTTGTCTTGTTTTTCCTCACACCTGGTTTCAATACCCTTAATTACTTGTTGTGTATTTAACCCTCTGTTCCCCCCATGTCTTTGTGTGAGATTGTTTATTTTATTGTAAGTGCTTGTGCACATGTTGACTGGTGCGCGACAGTTTTTGTACCCATGTCCTGTTACTTTTTATGCCGTTGGTTTTTGCTATTAAACTACTTCGGCTATTACTTAGTTCTGCTCTCCTGCGTCTGACTTCCCTGCCACCGGTTACGCACCCCTTACATAATGTCTATTGTCCCCTTTCGTTTGTATCTGCGTATTAGTATGAGGAAGGAAAGCCTGTAGGCTGTCAGAAAATAGGTCTGTCAGAGAGCCAATAGTTTAATGTGTTGGACAAATATGACAACTGTTTGTTTCTCATGTACCAAGTTACCTGGATGTTATCCTGATGCTGTTGCAGGGTATACTAAATTAATAGAACTTCTTACACTGATCTGTGGTCAGTTTAGCATTGTCACGTCCTGATCCTAGTAAGATGTCATTTTCTATAGTAGAGTAGGTCAGGGCGTGACAGGGGGTGTTTTTGTGTTTTTCTATGTTTTCTATTTCTATGTTTAAGTTCTAGTTTTTCTAATCCTATGTTGGGATTGTTTGGGTTGATCTCTAATTGGAGGCAGCTGACCCTCGTTGCCTCTGATTAGAGATCATATTTAAGTAGGGGTTTTTCTTCCTGGGTTTTGTGAGTAGTTGTTTTCTGTTTAGTGTATGTTCACCTGACGGAACTGTTGTCGGTTGTTTTGTTCTAGTGTCTTCATAATAAAAGTGAATATGAGCACTATACACGCTGCGCCTTGGTCCCCTTTATACGACCCGCATTACAAGCATTTCCCGTTTAATGGTTAAGTTTGGGATTGGGGAGGGAAAGCTGATCTGAACTGTGTTGATTCTTTGTTTTTTTTGGCGTTTTTTCTTTGTTTGTTTTGTGTGTTTTAGGTATTAGTACTATCATTGTAGAGGCCACTGATGTTGGCCTATCATTATTACATCATCTAGAATGTTGGCATATTGATATTTGCTCAAGACCGTGCTTTTCAGAAAAGCTTTCAAGAACCTCTGCTAATTCTGTTCTCATGTCCTCTGGATCTGGTGACACCTGTCTACAGCTTTGATTGTTGTCTGTTCTGTGTTTTGAATTATTATTTTCTATGTATTTACTTTGCACCTTGGGTCTGCGAAAAGCTCTTTACAAATTAAATGAATGATTATTATTATTTGCAATTCCAGAACTGTGATGACGTCACAGATATAAATCTATCCTGATTTACCTCTGTGACATGACCATTTAAATTGGCAAGGGATGGTGTAAACATTCCAATGTTACTGCTACCAAAACTATCTACTACTATTTGCGAATGCCTGCAAAGTATTCAAATCTAATTTGATTTGTCACTTGCTTCGTAAACAACAGGTAGACTAAGAGTGAAATACTTACTTACGGGCCCTTCCCAACAATGCAGAGAGATGTTATTTTTAATAATAGAAAAATAATAACACAAGGAATAAATACACAATGAGTAACGATAACTTGGTACCGAGTCGATGAGCAGGTAGATTGAGGTAGATACAGTATGTACTGTACAGGTAGGGATAAAGTGACTAGGCAACTAGACAAAATATTTAAGTGCCTTTGAACGGGGTATGGTAGTAGGTGTCAGGCGCACCGGGTTGAGTGCGTCAAAAACTGCAAAGCTGCTGAGTTTAACACTCAACAGTTTCCGTGTGTATCAAGTATGGTCCACCACCCAAAGGACATCCAGCCAACTTTACACAACTGTGGGAATCATTGGAGTCAACATGGGCCAGCATCCCTGCAGAACACTTTCGAAACCTTGTAGAGTCCATGCCCCAACTAATTGAGGCTGTTCTGAGGGCAAAGGGTATTCCTAATCTTTTGTGCACTCAGTGTTTATCGTTTGTATGGTATTATTTCTTGACCATGAAGGGGAGGTCGTGGAGGCAGACAGTCTAAAGTCAGTGTCAAGTTTCTGTATTTTACTTTATGTTTTCTACTTTGTGTATTTAGTTTCTAAACTGTTAGTTAAAACTACTCCATTATATTATTAGACCAGGTATTCCCAAACTGGGGTACACACAATGCCGTCGGGGGTACGCCAAATAGAAATGTGATTCACATGTAAAAAATATTTATATTTTCAAATAGTCCATTTGAGGTTTTTTTCTCGCCTGAGTAGCCTTGTTTCTATCAGGTGTGAAGGTAAGACCCAGATGCAGACAACGTCGAATTAACAATGTTTTAATGATCCAACAGGGGCAGGCAATATACAGGTCAGGGTAGGCAGAGCTCAATAATCTAGAGGTGGCGCAAAGGTACAGGTCGGCAGACAGGCTCAGGGTCAGGCAGAGTGGTCAGGCAGGTGGGCTCAGAGTCAAGGCAGGCAAGGGTCAAAACCAGGACGGCGAGAAAAAAGAGAGACTGGGAAAAGCAGGAGCTGAGACACAAAAACGCTGGATGACTTGACAAACAAGACGAACTGGAAACAAACAAACAGAGAACACAGGTATAAATACACAGGGGATAATGGGGAAGATGGGCGACACCTGGAGGGGGGTGGAGACAATCACAAAGACAGGTGAAACAGATCAGGGTGTGACAGTTTCACTGCCAAAAATAAAATTAAACCATCAAGTGTTCAGTGAAATAACAACACAATGTCAAATACAGGTAGCCTAGTCAAATAATTAACATCCAATCACATTAACTGTTACTCTCTCGTGGGAATTCCATTCCATTCGCTCAAAAATTGATAAATGGTTGAAAAAAGTAAGGCCAGCGTCCATAGAGACACATACCAGCTCTACTGGTAGTACTGCTACTACCAACAGTACTACACCTGCACCCAGGGGCGCCGCCAGGGATTTTGGGCCCCGTGAAAAGATAACACATTGAGACCCACCACCACAGGCCACACCAACCCTGCACAATTGCTGTAACCACATACCTCCAGAACCCAATCGACCCATTCAAAGCTTTAATAACTCTACCTTTGCAGGCTTGCAACTCTCTTGCAGTCCAATATTTACTGTACGATATTTATTGACAGTGAGCTGTGGAAATTTAACACTGTGCAGACATGCATGCAGCATTCTGCATACAGTGGAATGTGGAAAGACTGATGCCCTCTATAAGAAATGTGCTAAAGGCCATTTTTTACAGTCTAAATGTAATTTTAATTATACAATTCTTGAATAGAAAATGTATGAATAACTTAAAATAAATATAACTTAAATATACATTAACCTCTTCAATTAAAATACATGTACATTATCATCTATAGAATGATATAACAAATAAAATAATCAAATCAGCAGCAGATTTTTGAACAAAGTATACATACCAACTAGAAAATAAGCAGCTGTAAAAGTGGAAATGGAAAACAAAATGGAAATGGAAATGAAAAGAACTGTTGGTGGCGCTAGAGGAAAGGTCAAGTGGTCACCAAATCAATAGGTTTCTTCCACTTGGGGTCTTGATTGTGCACAACAAATTATATGGCAATCCAGCCATTACTTTGAGATATATCTTGTTCTCAGTCTGTTCTCAGTCTTGTTCTCAGCCTGTGGGCATCATGTGTGTAGTGATCCAAAATCCATAGCCATGTCATTTAACAGTTATCACTGGCCCTTGCTCAGCCTTACTCATCAAGAGCCCAGCGCTGAGTTTTCTTGCTAGCAAAGTCACTGATCAAGTCTTTGAAGTCCAGCTTTCCAGCTAACTGACTGCAACGCCTATCCTGGGACATAGTGGACCTCAAATAGTTTTAGCTTACTGAAAGCTCTCTCGCAACCAGCAACAGTCACAGGCAGTGTGCAAAATATATGTAAAGCAATGCACACTTCTCCAAAAATGCTTTGCAGCTACATCTTACAAACTGCATTCAGGAGACCAAGAGGGGACAAGTTAGGGGGGAAAGTGGCAACATATACAGTGTTCAGGTGTCTAACTTCATTTTGAAACACAGGTGTAGGATCTCTGGAATACTTCATGTAACTGACAATTAACCTATCAGTCTGTGTCATTGTTTTTTGTTTTAATTGTTTATGCATTCGCTAAGCGAGGGAAATTGTAAGACAAGCGGAACTACGTGGCTAAGAACTGTTGTAAAGGGGAGCATTTAGTGATGGGTCGTTCGTGAACGAGTCGGCTCTAAGAGCCAAGCCAACTCAGTCACAGTCAGAATTTGTGTAGAATTTGCCAAAACAAAATCTCATATAAAGCCGGTTCTACACACAACCTACACCGGCATATGCGAACTGTGCACCCAACTGTGAAGCTAGCTGTAGCGGAGCTTCGAGAAACCAGCGGGCCTGCTAGTGATAGTGGTGGAGCCAGCACCTCCACACATGGAGCTGTATCCACTCAGTCAAGTAGGCCTACTCTGCGACCCACAGCAATGCAGTCGTCTATGGACCAGTTTATGCCAAAGTCTGTCTGTAGCAAAACAAGGCCAAATTGATATTGCATTGGCTAAAATGATTTCCACCAATTTCCAGCCATTTTTTATCGTGGAGGACAGAGGTTTTAGAAATTATAGCAATAGTCTAAATCCAATGTACACAATTCCAAGCAGGAAAATTTTAAAATGGACCCATCATCCATGTCTTGCCCACACAATCAACCTGATTTGTAAGAGATGCTCTGAAGGTGATGAAGCTCACTGTGGACAAAGTGAAAGCAGCTGTGGAATACTTCCACTGGAGCACAGTAGGTGCTGAAAAACTCAAGTCTACACAACGCCAGATGGGGATGCCTGAGCTGAGGCCTAAACAAGACTGCATTACAAGGTGGAATTCAACTTTTTATATGTTGAAGCAGTTTCTTGAGTCAAAGGATGCCATCATCGCTACCCTGGCTATTGTCAATGCACCTGTTGATGCTCTGACCCAAGAGGAATGGGAGGCGGTGGAGGAGGTGTGCAGAGTCCTGGTGTGCAGGTCACTGTGGAGATCAGTGGAGAGATGTACAGTAAGCAGTTATTACTACATCACTATTTAATCCAGTATAATATATGTATATGAGCAGCAGATGAGAATGTAGTATATAGAGGCTCTCTGCATGTTTACTTTTTGCCAAAAACAAGAAAAGAAAAATAAACTTTTGGTTTTATTAGTACATTGTAAATCAAATATTATATTAATAATGAAAGGTTAATAATTGAATATTGAAAAACGTGTACCTAATGTTCTAATAATTTTTTAGGGCCCCATCGGTCACAGGCCCTTAGAATCGGTCTAACTTTTCCCCCCCATATGGCGCCCCTGCCTGCACCTGTTGACGACACAAGTTGTTCTGCTTCCTCGAGCACATCCAATGCTAGCATCAGTAATTCTACATTTGTTGTTAGCCAAACTTGCATGGACACTGACAGTTGTGAATTTGATGCAGCCGAAGAGCTACTGCCTCCTTACCCGGGAAAGCTCCGAACAACAGACAGGGATGATCGAAGAGGCGCAAATATGATGAGAACTACATTCATTTGGGGTTCACTTATATTGGGAGTAGTACCTTTCCTCAGCCACAGTGTGTTATATGTGCAAAAGTACAAAATCTCACAACTCGATGAAACCTTCACTCTTGCGCAGACATTTAGAAACAAAACATTCCAATTTGAAAATAAGCCACGGGAGTTTTTGGAGCAAGAATTAAGACTTTTGAGTAGTAAGACGTATAAAAGAAACAGATACCATTAATAAGAAGGGGCTATAAGCATCTTATATGGTGAGCTACCGAGTGGCTAGGACAGGCAAGCCACATACTATTGTGGAGGACTTCATTCTTTCTGCTACCACGGATATGGCTGGGACTGGGGCCCAAAAAAACTATACAGATAATGCCTCCATCAAACAACACTGTTTCACAATGCATCAGTGACATGGCAGGAGATGTTTTGAAACAATTACTGCTTCGCATACAAGCCAGTGAATTCTATGCATTACATGCTGACCACACCACTCACGTCCTGTGCGCAAGCATCGCAAAATAAATGTACACATACATGTTATTCAATCATTGCACCCACACTGCTCACACGTGCCAACGAACGTCTGCGTTGCCAAGCGCTAAAATAGAAGTCAGTTCTATTTGTGACTCTGAACACAGTGCATGTTCTGCCTCTCCCATCTCCTCATTGGTTTATAGAAGCAGATACCGATGTGCCATCTCCTCATTGGTTATACCGACGTGGGTAATTGAAAGATTAACTGAGGTCGGTCGGTCATGGTAATACATGTTATTATGAAAGTTAGATGCCAATCGCCATAAAAAGTCCAAAGACGAAAAGGCCTGGAAGGAGAAGAAATGACTAGAAACAATTCGGTTGACCGTTTTATGTGTGGATTAATTGTCGGAGTACAGGACCTTGTGCATTTCAGGTAAAATAGCAACTCAACGTTTATATCCCAGGACAGATTAACTAGCAACAGCAAGCTAGCTAAATAGGACAAATTAGCTAGCAACTGCAAGCTAGCTAGCTAAATTGCCATAAATGTTTAATGCTTTTCGACCTGTCCCCAAATCAATGTAATTGGTTCAGAGAATGTTTTGGTATTTCAATCTGCGTGTCGTGATCGCATTTGGTGTGAGGGGACAAAATCAATTTGCACACGATGGCGCACGTGCAAGTTCGTTTTGGGCATGGTGTCACAGCTGGATGAGTCAACAGACTTGACGGGCCTGGCACAGCTCCTGGTATATGTCCGTTACGTTTTTGGGGGGTCAATTAAGGAAGACATCTTCTTCTGCAAACCACTGGAAACCAGGACAACAGGAGAGGATCTTTTTAAAGTACTGGACAGCTTTGTGACATCAAATGGACTTTGGTGGTCAAGATGTGTTGGTATCTCTACTGATGGTGCAAAAGCCATGACAGGGAGACATAGTGGAGTGGTAACGTGCGTGCAAGCTCCCGACGCCACTTGGGTACACTGCAGCATCCACCGAGAGGCTCTTGATGCCAAAGGAATGCCTGACAGCTTGAAAAACGTTTTGGACACTACAGTGAAAATTGTTAACTTTGTTAAAGCAAGGCCCCTGAACTCTCGTGTATTTTCTGCACTATGCAATGATATGGGCAGCGACCATGTAACGCTTTTATAACATACAGAACTGCACTAGTTATCAAGGGGCAAAGTATTGACATGTTTTTTTTAATTGAGAGACGAGCTTAAAGTTTTCTTTACTGACCATCATTTTCACTTGTCTGACCACTTGCATGATGACGAGTTTCTCACACGACTGGCCTATCTGGGTGATGTGTTTTCTCACCTGAATGATCTGAATCTAGGATTACATTACTCTGCGCAACTATATTCAATGTGTGGGACAAAATTGAGGCTATGGTTAAGAAGTTGGAGCTCTTCTCTGTCTGCATTAACATGGACAACACACAGGTCTTTCCATCATTGAATGATTTTTTTGTGTGCAAATGACCTCAAGCTTACAGATAATGTCAAACATGATATAGCGAAGCACCTGAGTGAGTTGGGTGCGCAATAATGCAGGTACTTTCCTGAAATGGATGACACAAACAACTGGATTCGTTATCCATTTCATGCCTTGCCTCTAGTCCACTTACTGATATCTGAACAGGTGAGCCTCATCGAAATTGCAACAAGCGGTTCTGAGAAAATTTAATTTAATCAGAAGCCACAGCCAGATTTCTGGATTGGGCTGCACTCAGAGTATCCTGCCTTGGCAAATCACACTGTTAAGATACTGATGCCCTTTGCAACCACTTACCTATGTGAGAGTGGATTCTCGGCCCTCACTAGCATGACAACTAAATACAGGCACAGACTGTGTTTGGAAAGTGATTAAGACTGAGACTCTCTCCAATATAACCCAACATTGCAGAATTATGTGCATCCTTTCAAGCACAACCTTCTCATTAACCTGTGGTGAGTTATTCACAATTTTCAATGAACAAATAAGGTTTTATATATAAGATGGTTAAATAAAGAGCTAAATTATTGATTATTATTATACTATTACTTGTGCCCTGGTCCTATAAGAGCTATTTGTCACTTCCCACAAGCAGGGTTGTGACAAAAACACACTCATTCTTATGTTTAATAAATGTATCGCATAGTGTGTGTGGCAGGCTTACAATGATGGTAAAAAACAACATTTGAGAGCGCGCTGACCCTGGTGCTAGAGGGGATACGCAGCTGGAGGTTGAATGTTTGAAGGGGTACGGGACTATAAAAAGTTTGGGAACCACTGTATTAGACTAATGGTGGCATGTTCCTCATCATGGAAGCATGTTGGTAGCAGACCTGGGTTAAAATAGGCCTAATATTTGAAATCTTTCAAAAAGCGTTTACTTCAGCCTGTCTGGAGTGCCAGATGGGTGGAGTTTGCGCTTCTGTGACTATTTAATTTGTTCCAATGGGCCAGGCAAGCTTAATCAAGCACAGATTTGAACCCAGGTCAGATTGTTACATAGAATTAGAATGTTTCATTCTACGGGTTCTTTTCTTTTTAATTATATATTCTATCCCACTACAATCAACCCATAGAATTAGCATAGTTCATTACATGGGTTCTATTCATTACAATTCTATATTATATCCCACTACAACTATCAACCCATAGAATTAGAAGGGTTCATACTGTAGGGCGGCAGGTAGCCTAGCGGTTAACAGTGTTGGGACAGTAACTGAAAGCTCGCTGGTTTGAATCCCCGAGCCAGCTAGGTGAAAAATTGGTCGATGTGCCCTTTAGCAGGGCACTCAACCCTAGTAGCTCTGGATAAGAGTGTCTTCTAAATGGAAAAAATGTATGGGTTCTATTCATTCTTATTCTATGGGTTGTTAGATGTAGTGGGTTTAAATACTCATTTCATATACTGGCTGAGGAGAGGAAGGAGGCGTCATTTGATATAAAGAAGGTGGAGGAGGACAGGAGGGAGATTGAGAAGAGGGAGGTGCAGGTGGAGAGGAGGGAGAAGACTGTGGGAAGAAAAGAGAAGATTAT
This sequence comes from Salmo salar, assembly GCF_965601325.2. Taxonomy (NCBI): domain Eukaryota; kingdom Metazoa; phylum Chordata; class Actinopteri; order Salmoniformes; family Salmonidae; genus Salmo; species Salmo salar. The sequence goes on along the minus strand of NC_138307.1, from coordinate 7,809,153 downwards.
AAGGAGAGAGATCAGATCGTTCTGAAAAGCGAATGACTGATGGAAGAGAGAATGGCTGTCAGGGAGGAGAATGAGAATGTTCAGATCTAGGGGGGAAAGGAGGTGGAGAAGGTGAGAGTGCAGCTAGAAAAAGAGAAGGAGAAGCAGAGGCTGAGGGCCGGAGTCCATGTTGAGGAGACTGAGAGAAGAGGACGCTCTTGCAAAACTCCTGGACATAAACAGAGGAGAGATAGAGAAGCTGATCAAAGACAAGGAGTGGCTGAGGCAGGAGTTGGAGAGGAGGAAGGAGGAGTAAGAGGCGTTGGTGAAAGAAAGACAGAGACTGGTGAGTAGGATGGTCGAGAATTAAAGAGACATAAAACTGTACAGACAGTCGCTACGTAGCATTAAGGTCAGGAGTAGAACATTTTATAGCCCTAACCCAACACATAATCAATATATTCTAACTGTAACCCCTCACCTTTGACCCCAGTATTAACTGTAACCCCCATATGTCCTGTTTTTATTTTGTTGCAGCTCTCAATTGGTTGTTCTACCACCTTCCTCTTCACCCTTAGGTCCCCAAGGGGACCCACCTCCAGCAACTGTAAAACCAACAGCCAACTACCTCTCCTCTCCTCTTCTTTCCTCACCTCTCCTCTCCTATGCCCATCTCTTCTCCCCTCTCCAAAAATAAACATTTATATTTACATAGAAAATGTTGTTTGTGATTGCTTTTGAAATAAATAGGTGGTCTAGATAGATCTACTGTATGTTCTAGTTCGATGTCTACTAAGTTGGTCTAGATTCTAGAACTTGAGATAGCAAGCTAACAAGCTTGTGAGTGCAAAGCCGCACCAGAATTAAAAACACATATTACCATTTTGTAAATATATCTTTTTTTAAATGCTTTCTATTTCAGAAAACATCCTGGATAAATACTAAAAGAGCATATTTTCCATAAGATGTAGGTAGAACTGTGGTCTAAATGGATAGTTCAGAGCTTCTGCACTTGTCTATAACCTATAGGAAACAATATATGGTCTATACTTGACTGGGGGTTTCTCACTTTCGGGTGACACAAATTGCAATATGGAGGAGGGGAATTGGCAGGTATATGCACATTTAATAGTGTAGTATTTACTACAGGTAAAAAGTGTAGTGTTTTTGCAGACATTACTGTAGTATTTACTATAGTATTCTACAGATACTACAGTTTACTATATAATTATATAGGAAGTACTGTAGTATTCTATAGTAAACTGTAGCATTATATAGTAAACTGTAGTATTCTATAGTAAACTGTAGTATTCTATAGTAAACTGTAAATCAAATCAAATGTTATTGGTCACATACACATGGTTAGTAGATGTTATTGTAAGTGTAGTGAAAGGCTTGTGCTTCTAGTTCCAACAGTGCAGCAATATCTAACATGTAATCTAACAATTCCACAACAACTACCTAATACACACAAATCTAAGTAAAGGAATGGAATAAGAATATATACATACATATGAGATGAGTGATGCAAGATATGTAAACATTTTTAAAGTGGCATTATTAAAGTGACTAGTAATCCATTTATTAAAGTGGCCAATGATTTCAAGTCTGTATGTAGGCAGCAGCCTCTCTCTGTGTTAGTGATGGCTGTTTAACAGTCTGATGGCCTTGAGATAGAAGATGTTTTTCAGTCTCTCAGTCCCAGCTTTGATGCACCTGTACTGACCTCGCCTTCTGGATGGCAGCATTGTGAACAGGCCATGGCTCGGGTGGTTGTTATCCTTGATTATCTTTTTGGCCTTCCTGTGACATCGGGTGCTGTAGGTGTTCTGGAGGGCAGGCAGTTTGCCCCCGGTGATGTGTTGTGCAGACTGCACCACCCTCTGGAGAACCTTGCGGTTGTGGGTGGTGCAGTTGCCGTACCAGGCGGTGATACAGCCTGACAGGATGCTCTCAATTGTGCATCTGTAAAAGTATTTTAGGCGACAGGATTTTAGGTGACAAGCCAAATTTCTTCAGCCTCCAGTAGTATTTTATATTAAACTGCAGTGTTCTATAGTAAACTGTAGTATTTTTTATGTGGGGGAAAAAGTAGGTGCAGACACTTATTGCTTCTATGATACTTGTGGGTAGAGGTAGAGGTGTATCATACATAACTGTGTGTGTGTGTGTGTGTGTGTGTGTGTGTGTGTGTGTGTGTGTGTGTGTGTGTGTGTGTGTGTGTGTGTGTGTGTGTGTGTGTGTGTGTGTGTGTGTGTGTGTGTGTGTGTGTGGGGGGGAGCCAGCCTGAGCCAGGCCCCTTAGTGTGCCATGTGTCAAGTGAAAAGTAATCTGAAGCCCGGAAACAGCTGTTCTCATTTGGGTATTTTGACAGTAGGTCATTAGCAAACATGTCTTGGGTTTTCCTCTGAAAATTGAGAAGGCAGTGAGGCACTCCACCAGTCTCTCTCCACACCCCAGCATCTCATCCCCACCCTCCCCACCACAGCCCATGAGTAAATATTACACACCCCATTACTCAGAGCTTTCAGTTTTTACTGTATCAAGGGTTTACAGAGAGAGTGGAGTTCAGTCCGCTATCTAAAACCTCGCCATTTGATATTAGGCTACATTTAGCTGGTGCTGTGTACTGGCACTCTTTACTGTCTGTATCAATTCAATCTCACAGTGGAAAGCAGACCGTGTTTCATTTGATTGGCATGTCTTCAAACTGTACATGTGGAAAGAACAGTTACGGCTATTTTCCAGCTGTCTGTCAAACGGGTCTCCGCCCCTTTAATCATACCATTGGTCAATATGCACATGGGGTGTTTACTCATTGGTCGTTTTTTTGTCAACACAAAGCATTCCCCACCTCTCCTTTGCCCTGTATGTGTGTTGTTGAACTGGGTGAGGTTCTGCTTGCGAACGAAGCGGAGAAGTAAATAATTTAAATGTCTCATATCTTTCTTGCTAGCCAACTAGCTTCCTATGAGGGGAGTTCAACTAGCGAGATAACACGAGACCCCCTAGCTGCTCAAGCGGAAATGGGCAGTATCCGTTTGTAGTTTGACATTAGCTAGCTATAGGTGGTTGGTCATTCATTCAGTCGCTAGCGGTGGGATGGTTTTCTTTTGTGTTCGCTATATATTGCTAGCTACTCTGTTTGCTATGGCTAGCTAGCTTCTGCATTTGACAGCAGTGACCGCTCGAGATACATCATGCGATTCCGCAAGGATACGATCGTCACCTGTTTTCTAGCTATCAAGACAAGATGCTCGCTTGTCCAAGGGAAGTAGCAACATTTGATTTAAAACCATAGTTGGTATTAGGGAATAAGGCGGATACTGATCTTGAGAATTGGCTACTGTAGCCGTCATTGGCTATCTATCCTCGGCGAAACCGGTTTGGTAGCTAACTAGTTGGCTAAAGTGATTGCTAGCATAGCTACATTTGGATGCATACGGAAAATGGCATCGGCAAAGGTTGGGATAATTAATGAAAGCAACTCCATTCGTGAGAGTGCCAAGACCTGCGCGAGCAGTCCCATGTTATTGGCCGGAGCAGCATCGTTAACGTTGAATAACAGGACATACTCACTCGATGACCTGGACACCATTGCCACAGTTGGTAAGTTTAGGCAGCAAGCCAGTATGTTGCAGTACACACACTGGTGAAACTGGTCTGTCTATCACAGGGCTTCTCACACCATCCTGCCTATCAACTAGGCTATATTGGGCATAGGCTACTACTACTGGTACATGTTTGGCTCGTGCACAACAGCACAAGCAATGAAAGCCAAGGCGACTATGTGATCAGCCATTCCATGGGATATGAGATCATGACGTGGTGATGTGCTGAACATGAAACATCATTCAACTATGGAGTCAGAAGATAGCAGTCTGCTACTTCATCTGTCAGCCGGATGGGGACAAAGACGTTCTCCATTTCAGTCATGCCCACCCAAAGGTTTAAAGTCCACCCTGTGGCCCAATCATTGAGGAATTCATCATCCCACACAGTTGCTGGGATGGTCAACATTTTCTTGACATGACAATAGGGGAAATATCTGTGTACATCTCAGGGATCAAGCAGGAGAAATGGCCACGTTGCAAACATGAAATAACCAGCTTGAGAAGTGAAAGCTTAATGGAGGAAACGTTTACTTCCCTCATTATCAGAATTTTGCAACATTGAAACCCTTTCGACTAGTTCAGAGAGGATGAGTATAAATTATTTGTAAAAAAATTATAATAAAGGAAATGGCTTTATTAGTAATGCAGGTGTCAGATGTTCCTGTTATTGTGAGCAGTGCCCTGTGAATGTCAAAGGAATGTCAAAGTTCGCGTTTGGCTCTGCTCACTCTTGTATGGGCATGTAAGGCCTTTCACTGCATGGGTAATGTGTCAGCAGGCTCAGCTGTTGAACAGTGTGTTTTTTTCACATGGGTGGAGTCCTCTGTGGTGAGTCTAATGCCAGAAACCAAGAATGTTAAACAACATGCGCTACTTCAACACTGAACACAGGCTACTGATCACGAAAACCACTTCATCTTTTACAGCGCTCTCATATTTCATTCATGACAAGGAGGACACTTAGCTAATAGAGAATTCCCATCATTCTAAGCCCACGCGATCAGGGAAAGGATGAAGCTTATAGGCCGAAGATAAAATCATCCAATTTGCAAAACCTTTTGTTAGATGATGATGATGATGATGATGAGAGGGATTTACTTCTTATGACAAATCAGTTGTATGTCTTGAGGACTGCTTTTGTCTAATGGTCATTGAAATAATGAGGCACCTTGCTCTCACGTGACATTTGAAGCTTACAGTCATTACAGGCATTTTGCCCGTCTTTCATGCATAGGAAACGTTTTTTGTTGATGAGGCAAAAATGGTGGGGCCTGAGCCTACATCAAGATACGTGGCCACTGGCCAAGTGCATTGAGTAGCTAGGCTCTTATCAGTCCACGTCTGGCCTTGTTCCGTCAAATATGTAGTGTCAGTCAAATAAAAACACGGGCCTATCTATGTCTGCTCCCACAAAATTAGAACAAGAAGCATTCTGTAGTCTATTCAAATACATGTAGGCTAGCATCCAGCAAACCAAGAATCTGACCAAATAACACACCTTAAGTGTCGCTGGGAAAACAGGTGTCACTGTTTCTCACTCTAATGGATTCAGTTCAGTTGTGGAGCAAAAATAGGTCAGTCATTTCCCCTTCACTTTTCCAAGTGATCTAGACCTCTGGTTTGCTTCCATGCAAAATACCTCACATTGTTGTTGAGAGAAACATCCATTTTGTGCCATTTATTATCATAAAGCCTAGCTGTTTGAATTTTTTTTGGAAACACTATTCAGTACACCATGCAAGTATTCAGTGCAGTATTTGGTGCATATCCCTTTGCCTCAGGCGTTGCTGTATTGGAGAGAAAAGGAGAAACCAGGCTTGACCCACTTGCAGGGGTAAACCTATGTCACATTGCCAAATTAAATCACGGGACATTTCTGGTGGTAATCACTCAATATAATGAAAATAGTATATACAGTTGAAGTCGGAAGTTTACATACACTTAGGTTGGAGTCATTAAAACTCATTTTTCAACCACTACAAATTTCTTGTTAACAAACTATAGTTTTGTCAAGTTGGTTAGAACATCTACTTTGTGCATGACACAAGTAATTTTTACAATTGTTTACAAACAGATTATTTCACTTATAATTCACTGTATCACAATTCCAGTGGGTCAGAAGTTTATATACACTAAGTTGACTGTGCCTTTAAACAGCTTGGAAAACTCCCGAAAATTATGTCATGGCTTTAGAAGCTTCTGATAGGCTAATTGACATCATTTGAGTCAATTGGAGGTGTACCTGTGGATATATTTCAAGGCCTACCTTCAAACTTAGTGCCTCTTTGCTTGACATCATGGGAAAATCAAAAGAAATTAGCCAAGACCTCAGAAAAACAACTGTAGACCTCCACAAGTCTGGTTCATCCTTGGGAGCAATTTCCAAATGCCTGAAGGTACTACGTTCATCTGTACAAACAATAGTACGCAAGTATAAACACCATGGGACCACGCAGCCGTCATACCGCTCAGGAAGGATACGCGTTCTGTCTCCTAGAGATTAACGTACTTTGGTGCGAAAAGTGCAAATCAATCCCAGAACAACAGCAAAGGACCTTGTGAAGATGCTGGAGGAAACGGGTACAAAAGTATCTATATCCACAGTGAAACAAGTCCTATATCGACTTAACCTGAAAGGCCGCTCAGCAAGGAAGAAGCCACTGCTCCAAAACTGCCATAAAAAAGCCAGACTACGGTTTGCAACTGCACATGGGGACAAAGATTGTACTTTTTGGAGAAATGTCCTCTGTTCTGATGAAACAAAAATAGAACTGTTTGGCCATAATGACCATCATTATGTTTGGAGGAAAAAGGGGGAGGCTTGCAAGCCGACGAACACCATCCCAACCGTGAAGCACGGGGGTGGCAGCATCATGTTGTGGGGGTACTTTGCTGCATGAGGGACTGGTGCACTTCACAAAATAGATGGCATCTTGAGGAAGGAAAATTATCTGGATATATTGAAGCAACATCCCAAGACATCAGTCAGGAAGATAAAGCTTGATCGCAAATGAGTCTTCCAAATAGACAATGACCCCAAGCATACTTCCAAAGTTGTGGCAAAATGGCTTAAGGACAACAAAGTCAAGGTATTGGAGTGGCCATCACAAAGCCCTGACCTCAATCCCATAGAAAATGTGTGGGCAGAACTGAAAAGGCGTGTGTGAGCAAGGAGACCTACAAACCTGACTCAGTTACACCAGCTCTGTCAGGAGGAATGGGCCAAAATTCACCCAACCTATTGTGAGAAGCTTGTGGAAGGCTACCCAAAACGTTTGACCCAAGTAAACTGGGAATGTGTTGAAAGAAATAAAAGCTGAAATAAATCATTCTCTCTACTATTATTCTGACATTTCACATTCTTAAAATAAAGTGGTGACCTAAGACAGGGAATTTTTACTCGGATTAAATGTCAGGAATTGTGAAAAACTGAGTTTAAATGTATTTGGCTAAGGTGTATGTAAACTTCCGACTTCAACTGTACATGCACACATCTAAAAATGCAACAGGAGCTACAAAATCAGCGGAAGAAAAATGTCAGTTTGCTGCGTCCACAAGAAGATTAGGCTACTTGAGGGAGCAACAAACGGTGATTGGAAAAGTACATTACCGTATGTCTTTACTGTGCCGACAGGTACTAGGCCTAACCTCCCTAGACGGTTGGCTTCTGCAGCAGATTCCTTCTGAATACAAACAAAATATTGATTGAGCTGTTGCCTAAAGACTACACACATGTCATTATTAGTTCACTTATATTGAGCAAGGTGCTCACTATGTTTGCCAAAAGATTTTCTCTTGCTGTTTTTGTGCTTTAGTAGTGTATGCCTGAAGCCTGCTTGTTGGGAATCTCTAGATAAGTAGTACAAGGCCCACTAGGAGAGGACAAACATTCGTAGAATATCCATCTGATTGTGCTGACCTTACAAGAACACATCTGCCTTGAGGCGAAATGTTTTCAGGTATAGTTGTACAGTTGAGCTCAGAGTCAAACCTGACAGTTATCTAACCTCTGTCTTATGATATGATGAAGAAGACAAAGGAAGGGTTTGGGCTTTGTTTGCTTGCTCCTATTAGATTACTATGGAGACTGAGAACAGGGAAGGACAAAGATCCCTTGTATGAGGTAAGCCCAAACGTGCTAGAAGCCAACATTCCATGACTCTATCGGGGATTGTGAGTCCATCTCTCGGTTCTCTCTGTTTGTCTACTCCCTCTCTCCTTACTCTCAGTGAAATATGACTAAACATAGGGTGTTATTTTGTACTCCTCTTGACCTGGGGATGGGAATAGAGAAACAATCTGAATTGTTGACCGAAATAATGAGCTCAGACTTGTAAAAGAGTGAGAAGACAACTCAAGAAATCTTGGACAGTTCTTCCAGGTTCAACCTCTTTAATTGTTGGAAGGGTGGAAGACATGTCAAAAATAAATATGGCATTCTGATTTCATGAAATAACTTGATCCAGAGATCTATTCCTGATTATCAAATGTTATTTGTCACATATGCCGAATACAACAGGTGTAGACCTTACAGTGAATGCTTACTTACAAAAAAATTATGGTGGTTGATTTGTAGCAGAAATAATCTGAATTTAATGTTGCTCTATGACCTTTGGGGGGGTGAGAGAGAACTTAACGCCTTGTCTAATGACTGTTCCTCTCTCTCTCGCTGCTTCAGGCACAGGGACTTTTGGCAGGGTGTTCCTGGTGAAAGACAAGAAGAGCAGGGCGTTCTACGCTCTGAAAGCTATGAAGATCCCCGACGTGATCCGGCTGAAGCAGGAGCAGCACGTCCACAACGAGAAGGAAGTCCTGACCGAAGTCAACCACCCCTTCCTCATCAGACTGTGAGTGTCTGATCACCTCAACGACACATAACGTAACAAAACATAGCCGAACATGGCTGTCATAACATCAAGAGAAGGAAGTCCTGATCGAAGTCCACCTCCCCTTCCTCATCAGACTGTTATTGTCTGATCACCTCAACACCACCGCCATCGTCAGCCACAGATCTGTTGGAAGTGGATTTAATATATAAATAATATATGCCATTAAGCAGAAGTCTTTATCCAAGGTGACCTCCCCTACAGTGAGTCTATACGTTTCTAGAATATGTATGTGATTAGGTGTGTTGAAACCCACGACCTTGGTCTTGCTAGCACCGCGCTCCTACCGACTAAGCCACACAGGGCCACTTTCCACTTGTCCTCCACAACCGTTTTGACAAGGCCCATGCCACATACTGTAAGCTGAGCAAACACTGACCAGACTACTGTGTGGTCCAACTCTCTACATCCAACCACTGTTACCCGACCAATATTTGCGTTTGGCTAGAGTCACCTTGTTCAAATGTACCGGTGTGTTTATTTCCTGTTTATACCTTCCAGGTTCTGGACCCACCATGACGATCGTTTACTGTACATGCTGATGGACTACGTTCAAGGCGGGGAGCTGTTCAGTTACCTCCGTAGCCGCGGGCGCTTCAGCAACACCACGGGCCTCTTCTACTCCACGGAGATCGTGTGTGCCATCGAGTACCTCCACTCCAAAGAGATCGTCTACCGAGACCTGAAGCCGGAGAATATACTGCTGGACAGCGAGGGACACATCCGCCTCACGGACTTCGGCTTCGCTAAGAAGCTCTCGGACAGGTACGATGTAATGCCGTCGAGTACAACTTTATTGTCCTTTCGAGAAACGGAAATGTGTCTTTGGACTGTGTTATTACGTTTCCAACTTTCCTGAGACCACACACACACACACACACACACACACACACACACACCCTTGAGACTAGAAGCAGCACTGGGTCAGCCGCAGAGCAGCGTCCCAGTATGAGCTGTTCGTCCCCACAGGTATCATCCCATCTGGGAGCAGGTGTACTGCACAGCTAGGACATCCTTAATTGTTAGACATTAGGCCCCCTAACAAGTCATTACCAGGATATTATTAGACTGCCATGTTAATTGTGGGAGTGAATGCTGTTTGTTTTTCTGTCTCATTGTAAGACTGTAACACGTTTAGGAATTGTAGCCATACAGACACATTTGCCTGCTTGGTACAGTAGGGATATAGATATCCTTCCTGAAGTTGTCATTTTACACGTCCATATAATATTCAGAGTGTATGGAGGGGAATCCTCGCTCTATCTAAGATGGAATCCAAAAACATGAGAAAGAATGCAAAGATGAGATGGAAATTGCCATTATTTTGTTTTTATATTAGCGTTCCAAGTAGCTAGTCCTCTTCAGTAACCTCCGTATAGGATTGGAAAGCTGCAGCACTGCAGTAGTGTAGTGATACTGCAGTAGCACTAGTGTTTTGCAGGGAGCCTCGCTGAACACAAACCTGACCCACTGACATGTAAACAAAATGGACTAAGATTACATTTTCTCTGGCCGGGAGAGTAAAACAGATTTGGAGTAGATGTGTCTCTGATGTGCAACTTGTGACCCACTTAAAGAAATGGAAGGCAAAAGGAATTGCCTCGACTGCGGCGTGGGTGTGAAGAACAAACGAATGAGCGAGTTGGCTGGTGGTGTTCCTCGTCTGTGCGCGTGCTTGCCTGTGCGCGTGCTTGCCTGTGCGCGTGATCACTTTAGAAGGTGAACCACACTGTTGATGCTTCCACAGTGCCACCTAATGGCAAAATGGACCCGCTTTGGTTCTAGGATGTGCTCGGAGGTTACCGGTTTATTAGACTAGCTTTGCCAGTCGTAGAGCAGCACTCTGTTCAGAGAGTACTCTTGAGTCTGAGGTAGATATGCCTATCAGATAAAGGTTGCATGCCACAAAGAAATATACAACTACAACGCAAGCGGCGTTTTCCGCGTTGCGACCGGTGTCCCGTTGTCGTTCACATCAAAATCTATACCAATGGTGGAAATGTACGAATGAAATCAGGGACCTCGAGCCTGCTCCTTAAACAGAGTAACCATTTGCATACAAATGAACCATCACCACGGCAACTGACCAAGTTATTTTCCAAAGGGCCAGTTTTTTTCCTTCTTCAGAACATAAAAAAAAATCTGATTTAAAAATGACCATTTGTTGTGTCATATTCTGTTCCCCACTTCAGATACCCTCCCTGCTTGCCTGAGAATAGTGATCCAGGGTTGTGTATGTCCTCCGAACAGTGTTAATCAGCTGTACTATTGAACCAAAGACATTGATCTACCAATAACACAACCAGAACCAATACTTCCAGCAAACTAAAGCTCTGTCACTCTGTTGGATCCATATACCACCCGTTAGTACTGTGAGGCTACACACGCCGTATTAGTTACACCACGTCAGTGTACATACTACTGTGAGATCAGCCTGCGTAGGCTACACTACCACTGACTGAAGGACCAGTCGACTGACAGCTGATACTATTGTGAGAGCGACCTACATACAGGACACTACTATAAACAGCAGGGTGATTACTTTAACAAGACTGGGGTTGTCTTTCCCTGTATGTAACGGAAGTCTCTTCTCTAGGGGTAAGTTCATTGGAATGTGCAGTGTGTGCTGCGTACAGGGTGACCCTTGGGGAAACCTAGGCTTGGAAGGATCGTCCGTCAGTTATTATTGGCTACACATCCAAAATAAACGTTGTACATGTGTGCATGTTCCTGTGTTCTGTTGTAGTAACGTAACATCTCTAATGTAAATGGTTCAAACCTAATATTGTTTCTCTTTAATGTCTCTTTCTCCTTCGGTCTCTCTCCATCGCTCCATTCAGGACGTGGACTCTGTGTGGAACCCCAGAGTACCTGGCCCCAGAGGTCATCCAGAGCAAAGGTCATGGCCGGGCGGTGGACTGGTGGGCCCTGGGGATCCTCGTCTTTGAGATGCTGGCTGGGTGAGTAGTCGTGTCCTGTCGTCTGACTGAATGGGAAGGACTGGTTTTGAGCTGAACGCTAGTGTCATGAGTCCTGACTGGGCAGGGGTTTAACTGAATACTGTAATGTCTCCTGACAGGGCAGGGTTGAACACCAGGGGGCCCCAGTCCACCAGAGGACAAGATGACTGTGTGGTAGTAGCAGGGGTTGGGGTCAATTTCATTTATATTCAGAAAGTAAACTAACATTCCAATTCTCATTGATTTTATTGGAATCGGAATTCCAGTTTACTTCCTGAATTGAAATAGAATTGATCCCTTGCTAGTGTAGTAGTATGTATGAAGAGTGGCTATCCTCTATGGACAGTGGGCTCTGTCTATGAACAGTGGGTAGTATCAAGCAGAATGTCTGTGGCGAGTCAATGGAGAGACAAGTGTGCTGTTATTCAGAGAGTTGACCTTATGAGGTTACGTCACTCTGTAGTGGGCTTAATTCCAAGACCAGTCTGCCTTGTGTTTCTGTGATGACAGAGGTGGACGGTCTTAAGGATGAAAGGAAGGTTACAGATTGAAGAAAGGTCAAAGGTAACTTATTCTGACACATTCCCACCTGTGTGTGATCTGTGGAGACCAAGGTTTCATAATAACAAACTCTGGTGGCTTTAAGCTATGCTCTCTCGTCTGAGAACCCCGCTCAGTCACTCATTAATTCAAGGCCTACAGAAGCACTGCTGAAATAGGATTTCTATAGACAGGCCGTAGTTGTACCATAGCTTAACGACGCCTGTTCTGTGTTCCAAATGGCACCCTATTCCCTATGTAGTGCACTACTTTTGAACAGAATCCTGGTCAAAAGTAGTGCACTACGTAGGGAATAGGGTGCCATTTGGAAGACAGACAGTGCCGCCGGGCCGTTTAGCTATGGTACATCTGCGGCCTGATGTCTATAGAAATCTTATTTCAGCAGTGCTTCTGTAGAGTACACTGGCCTTGAATGAATGATTCACTGACTGAGTGGATGTCTGCTAGCAACATATAGCATCACTCACGTGGCCGGTTGCTCTTCCGCTCCTCTTTGAGATGAGGAAACCAAGTTAAATGATTTGGTCTACATAGCCCAGCCTACACATGAGTTAAGTGCTTGCTTTTTGCTTATAATCCACATGCATTTCTGCAGGCGTCACATAGGCTACACCCTACATATTTAGCCTATGTATGTATGCATTCACTGAACTGTGAGTCGATCAAAGTGTCTGCCAAGTGCCATATTACCAAGCAATAAGGCACGAGGGGGTGTGGTATATGTCCAATATACCACGGCTAAGGGCTGTTCTTAGCCATAACACAACGCGGAGTGCCTGGATACAGCTCTTAGCCGTGGTATATTGCCCATATATCACAAACCCCTGAGGTGCCTTATTGCTATCATAAACTTGTTACCAACATAATTAGAGTAGTAAAAATAAATGTTTTGTCATACCCGTGGTATACAGTCTGATATACCACAGCTGTCAGCAAATCAGCATTCAGGGCTCGAACCACCCAGTTTATAATATTACATAGACAATGCATTGGCTCACACAATCCATGGAAGCAAGAGAGAAGGGCTCTGATAGTGTACTGAACATAACGCTATCACAGAGGTTCCCAACCAGGGGTACTTGGCCTATCCACGGGGGGGGTACTTGGCCTATCCGCAGGGGGGTACTTGGCCTATCCGCAGGGGGGTACTTGGCCTATCCGCAGGGGGTACTTGGCCTATCCGCAGGGGGGTACTTGGCCTATCCGCAGGGGGGTACTTGGCCTATCCGCAGGGGGGTACTTGGCCTATCCGCAGGGGGGTACTTGGCCTATCCGCAGGGGGTACTTGGCCTATCCGCAGGGGGGTACTTGGCCTATCCGCAGGGGGGTACTTGGCCTATCCGCTGGGGTGTACTTGGCCTATCCGCTGGGGGGTACTTGGCCTATCCGCGGGGGGGTACTTGGCCTATCCGCGGGGGGGTACTTGGCCTATCCGCGGGGGGGTACTTGGCCTATCCGCGGGGGGGTACTTGGCCTATCCGCGGGGGGGTACTTGGCCTATCCGCGGGGGGTACTTGGCCTATCCGCGGGGGGGTACTTGGCCTATCCGCGGGGGGGGGTACTTGGCCTATCCGCGGGGGGGTACTTGGCCTATCCGCGGGGGGGTACTTGGCCTATCCGCAGGGGGGTACTTGGCCTATCCGCAGGGGTGTACTTGGCCTATCCGCAGGGGTGTACTTGAGAAGACTCATGAGTCCATAGGCCTACTGGTAAAATACTCATGAGGGGGTAAATCAGGGGTACTCCAGGCCGAGCAAAATTCAGTTGGTGGTACAGTAACCGAATAAAGTTTGGGAACCACTGCCTAGCATGTGAATTAGCCGCCGCTAGAGGGCACTAGTTATTAGAACCTCAGGACAGTACACAGGGTGGGTTTGGGTGTGTATTGTTTGTTGTAAAATCAGAGATTTGACTTCATATCTATGCCTTTTGAATAAAATGAACATTGATAGACCTAGTATTTAGCAGCTAGACGTTTAAAACAATCACTCTGCTTTTCTTCACTACATGGCTGAACAGTTGGGAAAATATCATCTGTAACATGAACTCGATTTATTTTCATTTTTTTATTTGCTAAATTATTTTTGGTATTTACCATATTGATTAAATCTGTATGAATATAGAACCGTGCGTGGTAGTGAAGTTGTCAGCGAATCAAAAGTCTTTCTGTACGTGCCTCCTCACGTCACCCTAGTATATTCATGTCCCAGTGGGGAATTCAGTGGCCTTGGGCTTCTAGTGAAGCAAAATTTGACCTTCTTCTTAGCATCCATCACACTGGTCTTTGAAGTGTGCGCGCACACTCCGCGCTCCAGGAGACAGAAGATCCCTTCAGAACAACACGCCCTAAAGGTTGCCTGCCGGGTAACTGTTTTGTCAAAGGTCCTGTATCTTCCGTAGTGGAAGGATGCAGAGGGGGGGCTACTGAAAGTTCCGTGGTGTGGTAGGTTTACACACTGACATCCATCCGCCCCAGGGTCCTTCCTGACTTCTGGGAATAATCATGACGAGGTCACCTGTGCACTGAGCTCCACACACACTCAGTCCAGCCCAGTCCGCCTCTATCTTACACACACACACTGACACACACACACTAACACACACACACACAGACAGTCCAGTAGGCTTGTATCATCCTGTATCTAATCCTTCCTAGAGGGGGAGCCTGCTCTCCTTAATGAAAACCGCCCTGTGTGTGTGTGTGTGTGTGTGTGTGTGTGTGTGTGTGTGTGTGTGTGTGTGTGTGTGTGTGTGTGTGTGTGTGTGTGTGTGTGTGTGTGTGTGTGTGTGTGGTCCTCCCTCCCACTCACGTCACATCTTCTCTGGTCAATGTAGCCTATTCCAGTTCCAAGCTAACCAGAAACCGTTTTAATTTCTGTTTTCTCTGCAATATGTGGAAGATGAGTGTTCTTGTCGATTGTTACTGTAGCTGTGCTAGTTTTAAATCTACTCCTAAACACCTAGGCCTACTCCTGCATACAGACGATCCTAACTCCTACTGCTAAACATGTTAGTAGTTCCCTGTTTTGATTTATCCTGTTTTCACCATTTCCTTCATCCGTTCCTCTCCCCGTCCTCCTTCCCTGTGGAATCTTGGCGACACCTCAGGTGTTACGTAAACCGTAGGTTAGTGTTACATAAGAGGAGCCGAGTCTCTAGTCTCTCACTTTTCATCACTGGGGACCTAGACTAATCTACCGGCAGGCTGGCGGGGGTGCCTGGGGGAGCGGGGTGGGTAGCCTGCACTTGGCCTCCCTCTTTACCATCCAGTAAGAGGAGGACCCATCAGGAAAGCAGCTCTCCGTTGATTCATCCTTTGGCTCCCCTCGTATTCTACCAACGCCCAGACTCTTCCTCTTTTTCCCCCTCCCTTCTGCTCTGACATTCACTGCAGAGACCTGTCCCTGCTAAAGACATTACATTCCCCTTGGAAACCAGCTTTTCTGAAGGACTTTATTCTGATCTCAGGCCATGACCAAAAATCATTACCGGGCATTATTTCTCCCTTCCTTATCCTGTCCGTCTTAGTCATTTCAGTCTATTGACAGGTTTTGACTGATGTGTGCCGTCATCCACTGATGCCGTTCTTGTTTTGATAGTGGTCTTATCTGGCTTTCGTCTGACCGTCTGACTTGAATTAATCTATTACACAATTCTCTGACCTTTTACATAAAAGAATATTGGTCTGTGTTACACATCTAACAGCCTCCAGGCCTCCATTCCACAGTCAAGAGGTTTCTGTCTCCATTTTGACTGGCTCAGCTCGGCAGCCCCTGTGACAAACTGGTGTGATTATCCGGCTCTCTGCTGCATGTGTAATGCGTTTAGCTAGGCTGGCCTGGCCCATTTATGTAAAGCAGCCTGCACGGTTAATGGTTTGTCCAGGCTGGAGCAGTGCTGGGAAAGGGCTCACCATTAAACCATCGGAGTCACCAGAATGCAGCTGACTGGTCTGAGGAGCTAAAGCTTTGTACTACACAGAGACGTGTAGGCGAGTGTGTTCACACACATGCATGTGCGCAGACACACGCACAGAGTCAAACAGGACACACAGGTCACCAGATGAGTTATTTAAACTGTAGGGTCATGTGTTTCACTGCGTTGTGTTGTCGTTTACTTTACTGCAGCCCTTTCAATTTCCTGTTTTATAGCTAGGTTTACATCCATCAAAAATCTGCATAAAAATATGTGCATTTTCCCACCACAGATGTGTTTCCATCAAAAATGATTTGTTGCGCATAAAAAGCTGTGCTTTTATCAAAAACCTTTTGTGGTTAAATTCCCATGTACCGAAAAATAAATACTAGTAAATGGGTTTCCATCGCATTTTCAACTCTACTGATGGTTTTGTCACAAAAAAATTGTGTTTTATATAGCAAATGTGCCCACTCTGGTCTTGGCACCTGGCCCCTAGTCAACAGCTCTCAGATACAGTGTGGGTAGACTACCTACATTTATGAGATTATTATGGATCGAAAAGCGAGATGATTTGTCAAACAGCAGCCATGCATTGATCATCATGTCACCATCATGTTCATCAGCGTGCACTTTCACCACCCTGTGATGTTCATCACAACTTATTTCATCTGTAGCCTAATAAACTGCATGCTTTCCCATGTCGTAGTGGGAGGACGTTTTACATAATTTAGCAGACGATCCAGAGCGACTTACAGTAGTGAGTGCGTACGTTTTCATACTGGACCTCCGTGGGAATCAAACCCACAACCCTGGCATTACAAGCGCCCCATGCTCTTCCAACTGGGCTATGCAGGACCACACAAAATATAATTGTGTGACACTAAGTTTACTTCAATATAATGGTTGTCAATATTTGCGCATGAAAGGCATTTCTACTGCCATTTCTTGCATTATCAATTTTACATAGACAAAAAGATCCCCATTTTGTATAGTGTATTTTTCTTGGCGGGCAAATGTCCGTTTAAAATATAAAAAAAATAAAAAAATAAAGTTTACCGACAAACTTGCTGTTTCCATCATGCCTGTCGTGCCATTTTAATCCGACGTGCTTGGCTCACATAAATAGGTTGGATGGAAACCTGGTTTCTGAATCTATTTTTACACGGTGATTTCATTTTATTAGTGTTTGCTAATAGGAACAAACATTTTGAAGGAAATCACCGGTTGAGGAGAGATGACTGTTTTTCTGACGTGTTTTTTTATTTTTCCCTCCAGGTACCCACCGTTTTTTGATGACAATCCCTTTGGTATTTATCAGAAGATCCTCGCCGGGAAGCTGGAATTCCCGCGGCATCTGGATTTTTATGTAAAGTAGGTTGTACACACACACACACACACACACACACACACACACACACACACACACACACACACACCCAAGCACAGGGGATTGTGGGTGAAATAATGGAGGGAAAGTCTCCAAAGTCTACCACTAACTCGGCACAAACGTATTCCATTATGATACATAATATATGATAAGCCATCTTATAACATTTTGACTTGTGAGGAGAATGTATGGATGTTGGTTTTCACATCACATTTCAATCTGATTTTTAGATTTAGGTCTTGATGTGCAGGAAATCAAATGTTCCTGAGATAAGTCCTCCAGACTGTTATTGGAAACACAACCGCATCCACCTCCACACTCTCTACCCATAACAAACATAGTGTGTTTTGGAAATGCATTACCAATACTCATGATTAGGACCTGACAATTGGAATTTGGCAGGGCTGCATTGTGAATACCTTTTAGTTGTGTATGTGCATCTAGGAATGTACCAAAACCAATATTTAACCTATCTCTCCAGTGCGTGCATGTGTGTGTGTGACCACCGCATGTGTGTGCCTGCCTGCGCACGCAGACAATGTGCGTGCGCGTGCGCGCTAACGGCTGCGTCACACAGTGTAACCATCCTCCCAAACGGCAGGGTCAGGGTCAATCAGCCTCCCGTGCAGAAGATGAAGAGCTAGCTACGCTGAATGTCGGATGCGGGCCCTCGCTAATGACACACTCTGCTGAGTTGGAACTCGTCCTTTAAAACCATCACAACCATCACACTGCTCCTCAGAACAGCTGGAGGCTGGAGTAATGTTAGGAGATTACCGGCTTTAGAAGGAGAGGAGGACCTGGGCTGCACTCAATCAGCCCTGACACACTGGCCCAGCCGGATACCTGGGAGAGGCCACACACATACAGTGTTACCTAACGCACGCGCACACACAGTCCCGCTGCTACATAACACACTAACAATAGAGCCCCAAACACTTAAGCCATCTATCTTTTGGCCCCAGACAGACAGAAGGGTTTTCTTTTTAAAAATATTCCCTCCAGCTATATCACTGTCACTTTGACCCACTCCCATCCATCAGAACTGATGGGTAGAACCTGAGTTGTCTGTCTCTGGCCCTGTCCGTGTTTGTCTCTCCATTGCAGTAACTCTTTTCTATCGCAGAGAAGACGTGTTACAGTATTACTGAACAGGTGTAAGACCAACTTGTTGTAAAGTGTTATATGCCATTCAAATAGGGGGCGGCAGGTAGCCTAGTGGTTAGAGCGTTGCGCCAGTAACCGAAAGGTTGCTTGATCGAATCCCCGAGCTGACAAGGTAAAAATCTGTGGTTCTGCCCCTGAACAAGGCAGTTAACCCACCGTCATTGTAAATAAGTTGTTCTTAACTGACTTGCCTAGTTATTTTTATTTATTTTTTTATAAGTATGCCATTCAGAATATACTGTATTTAGTAACGTCGCTGTGCAGGGCTTTCTGCATAGAAAAGTCTCGGGGGTCTGCCTTAGTCCAAACAGAAAGAAAGAAAAGTTAAACAACTAAACCAGATATAAACTATGAAGAAAAGATAATGGGCCTTTGTCATGGCGTTGGGCCCCGCAGATTTTTTTTTTAGGTTTGAGTCACTCCGATAGCATAAAGACATGCATAAGTCATGGCAAAATGTGTAGATTTGCAGGAAATGTGCTTTAAAAAAATAAATAAATAATGATCTCCACCAAAAGGCAAAATATGTAGAATTCCACAAAAATGTTGGTTGGTGACTTCACCATTGGCCACGCCCCTGCCATTCCCACCACCCCATTTTGATCCAGAATAAAACTCTGCTGTGTGCTATATTTCCATAGAAATGTACAGTGACATTGTTTATCGCTTACATATTGCTTAAGACAGAACTGTCTCAGATTGGGAAATCAATTGGAGTTAAGGAAAGTTGTATTTCCCATCAACGTTTCGTAACTCAGGCTTCATGACCATGTTTTTATTTAACCAGGGGGAAAAAAACATTGATGTTAGAAATGTCTTTTGTGAGGGAGACCTAGCAAGAGGTCAGCAGGAAGTACCCAGTGGTGTACGTACAATTACAATGGTCAGTGACCTTTTCTTTGACCAGAGCTTTAAACTCAGACACTGTCCTCCAGTTTTAAAGTCTTTTGTAGTTCGTTCCAGGACCAAGGAGTATTATAGGAGTAGGATTGTTATTATGTATTTATTTATTTTTCTTCTGGGGGGGGGGGGGGTGTGTTTCCCCATTTCAGTCCTTGCCCTAGGAACTGTAAAAGAGAGCCACTGAATGAGGACGGAGGCTGTATAATTGTGAAGTTGATGTTACTTGGGAGGGTTTAAGACACTAAAATGCAGACTCAATATTCGGCTGGTATATTTCCGTCTGCGCTGGCAGCTCGTTGGTTTGTGAGATACGGCAGCTTTATTGAAAAGCTCACTCTGTCAGCGCCCGGCCGCATATCATCGGAAAACTTACACTGTCATTTTTAAAGGCATTGTGAATCATCCCGAATTCATCCCTAAAGTATCCCAACGTCAGCATGTTCGTAGTTGTGAAAACTTTAACTTTAAAACCTGTCACTTTCCCTCAGTTAAAAGAGGGAGCGGGAAAGAGCGAGAGAGGATGTTTCTGTCTGGATGAACCTCACACACATATACACACACACAGGATGTACCTCTCTGTTACCCCATGGCACCTTTATGAGTCTGTCAGTTTATCTGTTGTTCCAATAGCCAAGCTCATCTATCTTGTCAGCTTTTGGACGGAGACAGACCTCTTGACTTCTGACTGAAACTGCAGACCTGCAGTCGATCTGCTGTCTGAACACACACACACTGCTGTCTGGAGACAGTCACAATGAGTTCACACTAACAATCTGTCTCCCTGACTGTCTTTCTGTTGTTTTCCAGAGATCTCATCAAGAAGTTCCTCGTCATTGACCGAGCCAGGAGGTTAGGCAATATGAAGGTGAGGTTCAAGATCCAATAATTATTGAGCTTTAGAAAGGTTTATTGTCCCAAGCTATACTAAAACATTACACAAGAACAGATACACAGTACTAATTAAACCAATTTTAAAGTATTTTGTTGACTCGGGCAGGTTGTGGAGTGAGTCTTTTGCAGTTTGACGTCACGGTCTCAACACTGAGACAGGAAAGGGCCTAGGGAGTGACTGAATGTCTGCATTTGGTTCCAATTAGTTGGATACGCAGAGGAAGTTGCTGTAGAGGTAGTTTGCACCCTTAAAGGCGTGGGAGGGGGCAGCAGGGGTTTAGGGTGGATCACAGAGAAACATGTTTCCCCTGCACTGTCAGTGAGTCAGTTTAGTAGTTAATCACATGGTGTACTGGTTCATTACTTAGTCCTGCCATTAAAACATGACTAGGCATTCTATGCTAATATCAGTTCTATCTTGCTGAAAAGATGCTCCCTTTTGGTAGCCAGGTTGTCCACTGTAGTAGTAGGAGTGAAGCCAGTATGCACAAGCCATCTGCACAGGAAATGTTTTTGCACAGCGAGAACTGGAGTCTCCCTCCACAATGAACACGGTCTCTTGGTAACACCGTATTCCCTTTTATAGTGCACTACCTTTGAACAGGGCCCGGGGGGCTCTGGTCGAAAGTAGTGCACTAAGTAGGGAATTAGGGTTCCATTTGGGACGCAGTGTCACTCAGTAGAGTGATCTGTAATTCCTCTTGAATAAATGAATTTCTTTTTACACCACTGTGATGAAATGGCTCTCCGTCATAACAGGAGGGATTTTATATTTACTAGACACTTTATTTTCTACTAGACACTGAGCGGTCCAAAGTAGGCGCCATGCACATCTTAACTCTCATGGCGGACTGATTATTCCTTGTTTGCTTGCCTCCATTGTGTACAGTTTGTATGTGTGCCTCAGGAACACTGCAGGCCTGGCTTTTACTCAGCCACCAAAGATGGAAAGAAAAAAAAAAACAAGTGTTTATCTGTTTCAGACTTCTCGTCCCTGTAGTCTACCGCAATTTTATGATTCATTCATTGGAATCATATATGTATCTGGCACTGACGTTCAATCGAAGGATGAGTTCTGAGTGTTTTAAATTATACTGTTCAAAGGCATAAGAGTCCATGTGGGAGTATATGATGTCTCTTTTCAATGAAACAAACTGTTGGTAAGCACAATGATTTAAATACACATAATTCACCACACGGTCTGTTATTAACTTGTGCCTCAAAGGGTTTTCTGAGGAAAATGCGCTAGTTAGCTGACTAGCTAGCTGACTCAAGGAGTGGTCTAGCTACACACTCCCAGTATACAGGGAGAATCACCACAGACACCACAAAGTGTTTAGAAAGAATGAAGTGTTTTGCTCTAATTCTTATTATTTCAAACCCTTTATTCCAGATGAGAAGAACGTTATTTATCTTGATTCCAGTGTGTGTTGAATAGAGCGCCCGCAGACGGCTCTGATGCACAATGTCTTCTCTTGCAGAATGGAGCAGACGATGTGAAAAAGCACAGATGGTTCAAGTCTATAGACTGGGATGGCGTACCTCTGAGAAAACTGAAGGTCTGTCACATTGGCTATATTACACACATCAATGGGAACACACGTAAACGTACACTTTATTTTCAGTATATACTGTTTTCATTAAACTCACCATTTAGAGTTGATGTACTTTTGAAAAAAAAACGCCTGCTTTTTAGCTGTTTGACGTATTCAGCGTCACATTATTTTTGTTTCCTCAGCCACCCATAGTTCCCAAGGTGTCCCACGAAGGTGACACGTCTAACTTTGATGCCTACCCCGAGGACGAGTGGAAGAAAGATGCCCCTGTGCCTGCAAAGGACTTGGAAATCTTCAAGAACTTCTAGAAAGGCGGAAGTAACGACAGAAATACTTCCGAAAACATTTAGGTCTTGTAGAGAGATACTCAAGAACTTTTAGACCTTGGAAAAGGTGAGTCAAACTTCTAGATGTTGAAAAAATATCCTTGCTGGATAACAGAAAGACTGGTAAATCACCTGAGATGTCACCATTCTATGGTCAACAAGAGAACTTCCAAGCGTCCAAGTCCCAGAACGTTATCTTGCTTGAAGACATTGAAGTGTTCCACATTGGGTGGAAGAGCAGGACAGAATTGACCTAAAAAGAACTAAAAGCGCCATCATATCGCCACGATATTTATCTAACATTCATTTCCTTTCGTTTGAAAAAAACGAAAAACCTCAATCCTCAGTTTCTTTGTTTCTCTGAGCCTTCTACTGTTATGCAAAAAATAAAATGATGGTCCTCTTTGAACCAAAGGGCATTGTTACTGAAATGAATATGTTTAAAATGCAATAATCAGGAATTTTATATTTTTTGGGGCCAAAAAGGTTCCAGTTTTCTTTGTTGGAACTTGTAGGACTCAACCAACCGAGCAAAGGTTATGATCCAAAAATGATCACGCGTACAGTAGACTCAGTATTGAGCTGTACATTAAGTGGAATTTAGATATGTGGTTACTATATCCTTAGAATATTGTACTGGATATTTGTCAATGAGAAAGTATGAAACTTGTACAGGAACGTACTACAATATCATGCCAAGCAAGCTTTGTAATATCATTTTATTGACTGGCCGCTAGTCAAAGAGGCTGTTAAACTTGTCATTTTGAGCTGTAAGTACTTGGCTATCTATCGGCCAGACATCCTTGCATGTGTGCATCAAGGCCAGACCAGAAAGCACTTGTAAAAAGGTGCCTTACTTACTTCAGGATCTTGGATGTGACATACTATACGTCTTCTTCTTTTCTCCTGACAAGCTAGTGGTACTTTTTCAACTTTTATTTATAGAGCACACACTGTTTATACTTGAGCTGTGCTGTTGAAAACGTTGACTGTTAATAATAATATATGTGGAATAATTGTTGTGTGGAAGAAGTGTAGCTAGCTACTATATGTGGAATCTGGTTCCTCCCGTCTTTTTCTGATGTCCACCTCGTCCTATTTTGCTGTTCACACAGTAACAAAAAATGACCCTGTATATTGACTGGTATGTCTATCTTTGTCTCTTGGTCTCTTTCACGTACTTTAAAGAACTGTAGAATACAGATCTCCAGCTGGTTTCATGTATAGCCAAGCAGGAAGTAGTCTCAGCAAGATGCTTGTCCATCTGTTTCAGGCAGCCAATAAACTCTTGTCTTCTCTCCACCAATCATATCACTGGCTAGTAGAAAGCACATCATGAATAGACACGTCATGAGACAATCACAAACTGTCTTTCGAAAACGTACTTAGTAACACTAAGTCATTTGTGTCCCTTTAGTCAACTTAAATGATTTGAATTGAACAATTTGATTGCTTGTATGTCATGTTTTATGTAATTTTCTTAACCAATCATGGAACAAAACTCAGTGTGAGTTTATTTAGTCTGTTTGTATTGTTTTGTTTTTTTTACATTTTCTTTTTTTTTTTGTGTGTGAAGTGTGTTTCTAGGGAATTTGCTTTACAATCCTCAGCCTTTTGCCTTTTTTGTAAGATGTTTATGTATTAGCAAAAAGAAAACGAATATGAAAGAAAAAATACTGTACTTTTAGGTCAATACAAGCATATTTTATACCCAATACCATTTTACCAATGCCTTTTGTCAAAGTGTATAGATTTTTTTTTATTATTATTTAACAGCCTACCTTACAAACTTTGTATGGCCTTTTCATATTGTTAATGTTGCAGTATTGTATTTAACTTCTTCAGATACTGTTTAAAAGATCCACACAACCAGGATTAAAAACACCTCCTATCCACTGACTCAACAACTGATTCTCTTTCCTCTCAGAAGTGTGGTTGTAATGTATTAATAGTGTTAACAATTTGGTAGTTGCTATACTTTGCTTACTGATAGGCTAGGTGGAATTGTCTCCATATTGCAATGTAATCGTTTCAGATATACCAGAGTACTTGGGGTGGTAGGAGCCAGGATTAGATTTGTAATTCGGCGTAGGATGTCATTTTCTATTTCCACATTGGTATGTAAATGTAGACAATATGTAAGTGATGTGACTGACTGTTGTCTGGTTGGCCAAATGCTATCAGAGTATCAAAACCTATAATCTTGTCTATGATTCAATAGCTCTTAGCTGGCCTTAGTAGTGTTAGCTACCACTATTTCAAGTCATCAGACAAATTTAACTTTTCGGAGTGTTTCCGTCGGTTGGTAATTTGTCTACAAGTTCACCGGCCTAGTCTGTATCTACCCAACATTGAAATTGAGTTGTGTGTGCATGAACACTTTAAACCGCACAGCAGTCATCGATTCTGGAGCTTCATTATCCCCTCTCTTAAAGGCTCTCATTCATCCAAATTCATCTAAAAGGTATAGTTTGGTCTTATGTACGAACTACAAGCACCAAGGTACCATTTTAAAGGTGCCCTATTTCAAGAAAGTCATTAGTGTTTACAGTGGAAAGTGACTCATGTGTTGTCTGGACCTCCTTGTGTTGCCTGCTGGGTGATGACATCCAAGTCTGCTCCAGAGACGCACAGCAGAGTGGAGCAGCCTCTGTAATAACTGACTAATGAATCCCTTATGATCAGAGAGACTCCACTGAGACTCTGCGGCTGTTTTTCAAGTGGCACCCTATTCCCTATATAGTACACTACTTTTGACCAGGGCCCATAGGGCTTGGATCAAGAGTAGTGCACTATATAGAGAATAGGGTGCCATTTGAGACACTTACACTCTTTCCCTGACATCCCAGGAAAGGGTGTGTGTGTGTGTGTGTGTGTGTGTGTGTGTGTGTTCGTTCGTTCGTTCGTTCGTCTGGGAATATCACATCTTCCACCTGCTGCACAGTGCAGCTCATGTCCTGTTATTTACTGTAATGGATGTTTGTACATCTGTGTTTACCATTTATGTTTCTGTGTTGTTCAGCAGATGCTAACGATGACTCATGTTTGACTGGGGAGAGGGGGTCCAGTCGGCCACAATGACTCAACCATATCACAGTCTTACCATAGACGCCCATTAGGCATGGAAGGTAATTAACTCTAAATCATTCCTCATTACGAGTGATTGAGAATAAGTTAATTGAATTAAACCCTTTTACAAAAACGATTACGTTCCGAAAATTCAAATTCAAGCCTTAGGACAAAAGTGCTGTGAGGTACCTCTGCTCTGTCATTGGCACAATGCTAGAGCCCTAACAACACGCTTTAGTGTTAACCTCTCACCAGCGGGCGGTCGTAAACAGGAGCCCCGCCTGGACGCCTGACCACCAAGTAAAAGACTAGTCTCTCCTCCGAGCATCCCCCACCCGCCCCTTAATGACAAGCGGAGGTCCGTTCTGACGACACTTTAAACATTGTTGTTATGTCAGATTGTCAATGGCACCTGTCATCAGTTTGGCATTGCCTTGTGACACTGCCTTGTTGAGAGGTGCTAACAGGTACATGTACCCTCAACGCTATACTTGACTCAACCACTGAATGAGCGCATCATGGAGACTAGGTGACAGTCAGCGACTGATAGGTTTTGACTTCAGCGTCTTGTCTCTCTCTCTCTGGGGATGGCAGCCTATAGTGGTGCACTCATTATGACTTAGCGTCTCCTATTGGTGGATGAATGCAGAGACAGCAAGTTGTGAAAGAATACCTGAGACGGAGGACTGAGCTAGCAAATGACCTTAATGACAGGGGTCTTTTAGTGGGAGCATGGAGCAGGAACCACTTTAATTTGAGAGGTAGCGTATGTCTGGGCCAATAGCCAAGGGGTTAATGACCTAAGAAGGGTCTGGATTTCAATTACATGACATATGTTCCCTACAAGGATTCACCACCCAGGTAGTATCACTATTCAGAGGTTGGTGGATAAAAAAAATACTGAACAAAAATCTAAACTAAACATGCAACAATTTCGATGATTTTACTGAGTTACAGTTCATATAAGGAAATCGGTGGAAGAGCTGGGACATTTTCAGCTTCCAGGAATTGTGTACAGACCCTTGCGACATGGGTCTGTGCATTATAATGCTGAAACATGAGGTGATGGCGGTGGATGAATGGCACGACAATGGGCCTCAGGATCTCGTCACGGTCTGAAATTGCCAATGATAAAATACAATTGTGTTCATTGTCCGTAGTTTATGCCTGCCCATACCATAACCCCACCGCCACCATGGGGCACTCTGTTCACAACGTTGACATCTGCAACGCTCGCCCACACAACGCCATACACGTGGCCTGCGGTTGTGAGGCCGGTTGGACGTACTGACAAATTCTCTAAAATGACGTTGGAAGCGGCTTATGGTAGAGAAATTGGCATTAAATTCTCTGGCAACAGCGAGCGTGGTGGACATTCCTGCAGTCAGCATGCCAATTGCACGCTCCCTCAAAACTTCAGACATCTGTGGCATTGTGTTGTGTGACACAACAGCACATTTTAGAGTGGCCTTTTATTGTCCACAGCACAAGGTGCACCTGTGTAATGATCATGGTGTTTAATCAGCTTTTTGATATGCCACACCTGTCAGGTGGATAGATTATCTTGGCAAAGGAAAAATGCTCACTAACAGGGATGTAAACAAATTTGTGCACAATATTTTAGAGAAATACGTTTTTTTTGCGAATGAGACATTTCTGGGATTATTTATTTCAGCTCATGAAACATGAGACCAACACTTTACATGTTGCGTTTATATTTTTGTTCAGTAGACACACCGTTTTTTGCTTACTGCATAGTTTGAAATCTGGCCATATTTAGTGATATTTATATACTCTCATTCTCTTCTTCACGTTTGTTCCTATCCTAACAAAGTGACAGAGAGGGGTAGAGGAGATAGAGAGCATATTTGTAAGTTTTTGAACTATTTTTCCTAACTCTTTCACTAGTAAATGGATACATATGCTTCCCAAAAAATCATCCATCAACATAACAGCTGAACAGCTGGATGTGATTGTGTCTCACAAAGTCTTGTCCCTAAGCTACGTCCTCTGGTGCTGAAGGCCCATATTGGAGCGCTTCACAGGGCTAAATCATTCACGACTCCAAATACCTCACATCTCAATGTGTTTAGAAATATTGGCATATTCTTCCAGCACAGTTATCCTTATTAGTTGAGGTCTATTTTTGATTAGTTTTGATTGGTTATTTTATCCGTTTTTACGTTAGACAGTGCTCAGACAGCAGCTGTAGAAATGTTTGGTTGTTCATACATGCTTGTTGCAAGTTAAAGCTGTGTAGTTTTTTTTAACCTATTGACACACTAAATAAGAAGTTTTGGCTGCCGCCCTGTCATCGGTGCAATGTTGAAATGTCAAGCATGATTTGGAATCATCTCCAAAATACATCTTTCTGGCATGGAGGAAGGAAACATTAAACAGAGCCTGATGGCTGGAAGACAGCCGGGAAATGTATCATCCCTCAGGCAAGGAACCGGTCCAAACACAGCCTGCCTGGCCTCTCTTCTCCTTCTCTCCTCTACCGCTGTCTCTCTCAAGCTAAGCTAACATATGGAATTGTTTTAATGTGATCATACCATGGATCATTTAGCTGTTTGATTTGGAATTTTTGGATCCCTTTAGGTATCCCCAAAAGATGATGAACATTATTTGATAAAATATTGAATTTGGCCATTAGTCCTATAGCCCATTGAAACGCATTGAATAACACATTCATAAATAGGAAAAAGAAATCATAAGGAATAAGGTTTTGAAGTGTCTGTCCTATGTCTAGGAGATATAACCGCAGATGTAGAAGGGCGTCATAGGAGGATGCGGTGGATTGAGACGCAGCCCATGCAAAAATCTCTAGTCTAAACTGACGGATTTTGTTGGGGATAGTTTTTTTTATGTTACATAGATTTACGCATGGGTGTGTCAATAGACTTAATTACTAACCAATGACGGTAGTAAACGTCCCTTTTTCAGAACCCTGTCTTTTAAAGATAATTCGTAAAAATCCAAATAACTTTACAAATCTTCATTGTAAAGGGTTTAAACACTTTCCCATGCTTTTTCAATGAATAATAAACAATTAATGAACATGCACGTGTGGAACGGTCGTTAAGACACTAACAGCTTACAGATGGTAGGCAATTAAGGTCACAGTTCTGAAAACTTAGGACACTAAAGAGACCTTTCTACTGACTCTGAATAACACCAAAAGAAAGATGCCCAGGGTCCCTGCTCATCTGCGCGAACGTGCCTTAGGCATGCTGCAAAGAGGCATGAGGACTGCAGATGTAGCCAGGGCAATAAATTGCAATGTCCGTACTGTGAGAAGCCTAAGACAGCGCTACAGGGAGACAGGACGGACAGCTGATCATCCTCGCAGTGGCAGACCACATGTAACAACACCTTCACAGGATCGGTACATCCTAACATTACACCTGCGGGACAGGTACAGGATGGCAACAACTGCCTGAGTTACACCAGGAATGCACAATCCCTCCATCAGTGCTCAGACTGTCCGCAATAGGCTGAGAGAGGCTGGACTGAGGGTTTGTAGGCCTGTTGTAAGGCAGGCCCTCACCAGACATCACCGGCAACAACGTCGCCTATGGGCACAAACCCACCGTCGTTGGACCAGACAGGACTGGCAAAAGGTGCTCTTCACTGACAAGTCGTGGTTTTGTCTCACCAGGGGTGATGGTCGGATTCGCGTTTATCGTCGAAGGAATGAGCGTTACATTTGAGGCCTGTACTCTGGAGCGAGATTGATTTAGAGGTGGAGGGTCCGGGATGGTCTGAAACAGTGTGTCACAGCATCACCAGACTGAGCTTGTTGTCATTGCATGCAATCTCAACGCTGTGCGTTACAGGGAAGACATCCTCCTCCCCCATGCGGTACCCTTCCTGCAGGCTCATCCTGACATGACCCTCCAGCATGACTATGTGATCCAAGATGGCGTAGCAGTCAGACGTCTTTGTCCTTCGTCTTGTCGTGTCCCGTGTGTGTGTGTGTGTATGTATGTATGTGTATATATATATATATATATATATATATATTTACATCTTTTCTTCGCATATCTTTTTATTTAAAAAAAATCTAAAAACTCAACCTCAAAACACTCTCCTACAACACGCCTCACCAATAAAAATAAATACAATTAAAAAAAGTATTTACCTCAAATCTGAAATCCACAACAGAAGCTAGCCAGCGGTTGGCCAGTTCACTGGCTAACGTTGGAGTTCAGCTAGCCACGGTTGGCGGTCAGCTAGCCACGGTTGGCGGTCATCAGCTATCCCTTAGCTCGAAAAGCTATCGCCAGTTTTGTACAGCGTGACTCAGACCAGAGCATACCGGACCTATTTTCTCTCCATATTTCCGGATTTCTACCGAAGGCTCTGGACATTTACACCTGGATCTTGCAGCTAGCGAGCTGCTACCCGAGTGACTATTGGCTAACGTCGGTCCCGGTGCTAACATCAATTATTCCGGAGCTAGCCAGCTGAAGAGTTCCATCAGCCACTCCTGGGTTACAATCACCTATCCGGACCCGTTTTACTGCCGATGCGGAGCCCCATCAGGCCTTCACGACTGGACTACCGACGTTATCTGCCCGAGGGAGTTATCCAACTGGCCCCTCCGTCGCGACGTAACCTGAACGCCCATCTGCGGCCCGCTAATCGTTAGCTGTCTTATCGGCTGCTATCTGAATAGGTCTATCGGACAATTTTCTTGGGACACTATAACTATTTTGCCAATTGGACTGGTCCCCCCTACCACACTGAACCCCACTAATCTACAGACGGAAACGCACGAGGTGGCTAAAAACAGACCTCCCTCCATCTTCTGCCAGCTTTCTACCTATGGCCCGGCTAACTGTCTGAATCTCACGGGACCCTTATGATCACTCGGCTAAGCATGCCTCTCCTTAATGTCAATATGCCTTGTCCATTGCTGTTCTGGTAAGTGTTTATTGGCTTATTTCACTGTAGAGCCTCAAGCCCTGCTCATTATACCTTATCCAACCTTTCAGTTCCACCACCCACACATGCTATGACATCTTCTGGTTTCAATTATGTTTCTAGAGACAATATCTCTCTCATCATCACTCAATGCCTAGGTTTACCTCCACTGTATTCACATCCTACCATACCTTTGTCTGTACATTATACCTTGACACTATTTTATCGCCCCCAGAAACCTGCTGCTTTTACTCTCTATTCTGGACGTCATAGACGACCAATTCTCATAGCTTTTAGCCGTACCCTTATCCTACTCCTCCTCTGTTCCTCTGGTGATGTAGAGGTGAATCCAGGCCCTGCAGTGCCTAGCTGCACTCCAGGCGCTCTCCCCAGGCGCTCTCTTTTGATGACTTCTCTAACCGTAATAGCCTTGGTTTCATGCATGTTAACATTAGAAGCCTTCTCCCTAAGTTAGTTTTATTCACTGCTTTAGCACACTCTGTCAACCCGGATGTCCTAGCCGTGTCTGAATCCTGGCTTAGGAAGTCCACCAAAAACTCTGAAATCTTCATCCCTAACTACAACATTTTCAGACAAGATAGAACGGCCAAAGGGGGCGGCGTTGCAATCTACTGCAGAGATAGCCTGCAGAGTTCTGTCCTACTATCCAGGTCTGTACCCAAACAATTTAAACTAATACTTTTAAAAATCCATCTCTCTAAAAACAAGTCTCTCACCGTTGCCGCCTGCTATAGACCACCCTCTGCCCCCAGCTGTGCTCTGGACACCATATGTGAACTGATTGCCCCCCCCAATCTATCTTCAGAGCTCATGCTGCTAGGTGACCTAAACTGGGACATGCTTAACACCCCAGCCATCCTACAATCTAAGCTTGATGCCCTCAATCTCACACAAATTATCAATGAACCTACCAGGTACCACCCCAAAGCCGTAAACACGGGCACGCTCATAGATATCATCCTAACCAACTTGCCCTCTAAATACACCTCTGCTGTTTTCAACCTAGATCTCAGCGATCACTGCCTCATTGCCTGCATCCGTAATGGGTCAGCGGTCAAACGACCTCCACTCATCACTGTCAAACGCTCCCTGAAACATTTCAGCGAGCAAACCTTTCTAATTGACCTGGCCCGGGTATCCTGGAAGGATATTGACCTCATCCCGTCAGTAGAGGATGCCTGGTTATTTTTTTTAAATGCCTTCCTCACCATCTTAAATAAGCATGCCCCATTCAAGAAATTTAGAACCAGGAACAGATATAGCCCTTGGTTCTCTCCAGACCTGACTGCCCTTAACCAACACAAAAACATCCTGTGGCGTTCTGCATTAGCATCGAACAGCCCCCGTGATATGCAACTTTTCAGGGAAGTTAGAAACCAATATACACAGGCAGTTAGAAAAGCCAAGGCTAGCGTTTTCAAGCAGAAATTTGCTTCCTGCAACACAAATTCAAAAAAGTTCTGGGACACTGTAAAGTCCATGGAGAATAAGAACTCCTCCTCCCAGCTGCCCGTTGCACTGAGGATAGGAAACTCTGTCACCTCCGATAAATCCACTATAATTGAGAATTTCAATAAGCATTTTTCTACGGCTGGCCATGCTTTCCACCTGGCTACCCCTACCGCGGTCAACAGCACTGCACCCCCCACAGCTACTCGCCCAAGCCTTCCCCATTTCTCCTTCTCCCAAATCCAGTCAGCTGATGTTCTGAAAGAGCTGCAAAATCAGGACCCCTACAAATCAGCCGGGCTAGACAATCTGGACCCTTTCTTTCTAAAATGATCTGCCGAAATTGTTGCAAGCCCTATTACTAGCCTGTTCAACCTCTCTTTCGTGTCGTCTGAGATTCCAAAGCAGCTGCTGTCATCCCCCTCTTCAAAGGAGGGGACACTCTTGACCCAAACTGCTACAGACCAATATCTATCCTACCCTGCCTTTCTAAGGTCTTCGAAAGCCAAGTCAACAAACAGATTACCGGCCAAGGGTTCAATTCTTGGGCCAACTCTTTTCTCTGTATACATCAATGATGTCGCTCTTGCTGCTGGTGAGTCTCTGATCCACCTCTACGCAGACGACACCATTCTGTATACTTCTGGCCCTTCTTTGGACACTGTGTGTTAACAACCCTCCAGACGAGCTTCAAAGCCATACAACTCTCCTTCCGTGGCCTCCAACTGCTCTTAAATACAAGTAAAACTAAATGCATGCTCTTCAACTGTTCGCTGCCCGCACCTGCCCGCCCGTCCAGCATCACTACTCTGGACGGTTCTGACTTAGAATATGTGGACAACTACCTAGGTGTCTGGTTAGACTGTAAGCTCTCCTTCCAGATTCACATGAAACATCTCCAATCCAAAGTTAAATCTAGAATTGGCTTCCTATTTCACAACAAAGCATCCTTCACTCATGCTGCCAAACATACCCTCGTAAAACTGACCATCCTACCGATCCTTGACTTTGGCGATGTCATTTACAATATAGCCTCCAATACCCTACTCAATAAACTGGATGCAGTCTATTACAGTGCCATCCGTTTTGTCACCAAAGCCCCATATACTACCCACCACTGCGACCTGTACGCTCTCGTTGGCTGGCCCTCGCTTTATGCTCGTCGCCAAACCCACTGGCTCCAGGTCATCTACAAGACCCTGCTAGGTAAAGTCCCCCCTTATCTCAGCTCACTGGTCACCATAGCAGCACCCACCTGTAGCACACGCCCCAGCAGGTATATCTCTCTGGTCACCCCCAAAGCCAATTCCTCCTTTGGCTGTCTCTCCTTCCAGTTCTCTGCTGCCAATGACTGGAACGAACTACAAAAAATCTCTGAAATTGGAAACACTTATCTCCCTCACTAGCTTTAAGCACCAGCTGTCAGAGCAGCTCACAGATCACTGCACCTGTACATAGCCCTTCTATAATTTAGCCCAAACAACTACCTCTTCCCCTACTGTAGTTATTTATTTATTTATTTTGCTCCTTTGCACCCCATTATTTCTATTTCTACTTTGCACTTTCTTCCACTACAAATCTACCATTCCAGTGTTTTACTTGCTGTATTGTATTTACTTCGCCACCATGGCCTTTTTTGCCTTTACCTCCCTTACCTCACCTCATTTGCTCACATTGTGTATATAGACTTATTTATCTACTGTATTATTGACTGTATATTTGTTTTACTCCATGTGTAACTCTGTGTTGTTGTATGTGTCGAACTGCTTTGCTTTATCTTGGCCAGGTCGCAATTGTAAATGAGAACTTGTTCTCAACTTGCCTACCTGGTTAAATAAAGGTGAAATAAATAAAATGACAATGCCACCAGCCATACTGCTCGTTCTGTGCGTGATTTCCTGCAAGACAGGAATGTCAGTGTTCTGCCATGGCCAGGGAAAAGCCCGGATCTCCACGTCTGGGACCTGTGAGGGCTAGGGCCATTCCCCCCCAAAGAAATATCCGGGAACTTGCAGGTGCCTTGGTGGAAGAGTGGGGTATCATCATCTCACAGCAAGAACTGGCAAATCTGATGCAGTTCATGAGGAGGAGATGCACTGCAGTACTTAATGCAGCTGGTGGCCACACCAGATACTGACTGTTACTTTTGATTTTGACCCCCCCCCCCCTTTTGTTCAGGGACACATTATTCAACCATTCATCCTCTGAATGGCACTCATACACAAGCCGTGTATGAATTATCTAAATGCTTAATCCTTCTTTAACCCGTCTCCTCCCCTTCATCTACACTGATTGAAGTGACATCAATAATGGATCATAGCTGTCACCTGGATTCACCTGGTCAGTCATGGGAAACTCAGTGTATATTGTCTATTACTTATAATACATGGAGAAAATAGTACATTCTATGTTTCCTCCTTTAGCTTGTAGCAAGCTGTAACATACCGTGCTGCCAACTCTGTAACATCAGACCTTTCCCCAAAAATATACAAAGTGTCTCTTTGTTTGATTGTTCTGTGAATGTAGAACTTTTCATTTTGAATGTGGGGAAGGAGTCTTTAATTAATAGATATTTGTGGCAGGTGATTAGAAAATGTTCTTCACTTTTTAATCGCTCCTGATACAAAGGGATGACAACCTGTCCTCTCTGGCTAACAATGTGTTTTTGATGGTGTCCTGTTTCAATTGCCAGGCTATGATCACTAATTCTGTATTTGGTTAATGTTTTTCTTTGTTTGGGGTCTTTTACACGGGTTAAGTATTCACGGGTGAAGTGAAGTCTCTTTCCATCCACCTCTGGCCTGCTGGCCCCCCTACCTATGAGGAAGCACAGTTCCCGCTCAGCCCAGTCAAAATTGTTCGCTGCTCTGGCACCCCTATGGTGGAACAAGCTCCCTCACGACGCCAGGACAGCGGAGTCAATCACCACCTTCCGGAGACACCTGAAACCCCACCTCTTTAAGGAATACCTAGGATAGGATAAAGTAATCCTTCTAACCCCCCCCCCTAAATGATTTAGATGCACTATTGTAAAGTGGTTGTTCCACTGGATATCATAAGGTGAATGCACCAATTTGTAAGTCGCTCTGGATAAGAGCGTCTGCTAAATGACTTAAATGTAAATGTTCGGTAGCATTCCAACTTTCTCTGACCTTTTGACCTCACTCCACCAATAGTTGATATATGCATTCTTATTATTCATCTCCAGCTTCTCTTAAGTGTTGCCCTTGGGGCCAGCTCACTTGTGCTAATTTCAATCTTGTGTTTTTGGGCCAGTTTTGTTAAGGGGTCAGTCACTGGGCAGAGACTGTGATGCATAAATGCTATTTCTCTCTCTCCGTCTTGCTCTCGCACTCTCTCTCCCAGTGCCTTTGAGGAACTAATGTTCACTTCAAGATTTCTTATCAATCCTGATTGAATCAACAAGGTTTCCATGTCATTTCAACAGCAAAAACAATTATGTGATGATGTTGAATCAACATGGAAAACTGTTTGGATTTGCAAAAAGTCAGCATACAATTCCTTTATCTTTTAACCTAAATCCAATGTCATGGTGAATTTTTTGGTTGATGTCACGTTGACTTCATGTTAGTCGTGAAGTGGGCACGACAAAGCCTATTCCCCCGCAGGAGCCTGAAAATATTTGTCATGGGTCCTCAGATCCTCAAAAGGTTCTACAGCTGCATCATCGAAAGCATCCTGACTGTTTGCATCACTGTCTGGTATGGCAACTGCTCGGCCACCGACCGCAAGGCACTACAGAGGGTAGTACGTACGGCCCAGTACATCACTGGGGCCAAGCTTCCTGCCATCCAGGACCTCTATACCAGGCGGTGTCCGAGGAGGGCCCTAAAAATTGTCAAAGACTCCAGCCAGCCACCCTAGTCATAGACTGT
This sequence comes from Salmo salar, assembly GCF_965601325.2. Lineage (NCBI taxonomy): Eukaryota > Metazoa > Chordata > Actinopteri > Salmoniformes > Salmonidae > Salmo > Salmo salar. Next base: position 7,773,641 of record NC_138307.1, on the reverse strand, counting down.
TCTCTCTGCTACCGCACGGCAAGCGATACTGGAGTGCCAAGTCTAGTTCCAAAAGGCTTCTTAACAGCTTCTACCCCCAAGCCATAAGACTCCTGAACAGCTAATCAAATGGCTACCCGGACTATTTGCATTGTCGTCGTCCCCCCACCCCCTCTTTTATGCTGCTGCTACTCACTGTTTATTATCAATGCATAGTAACTTTAACTCTAACTACATGTACATATTACCTCAATTACCTCGACTAACCTGTGCCCCTGCACATTGACTCTGTCCCGGTACCCCCTGTATATAGCCTCACTACAGTTTACTGCTCCTCTTTAATTAATTGTTATTTTACATTTTTTACTTATTTTTTACTTCACTTATTTTTCTTACAACTGCATTGTTGGTTAAGGGTTGTAAGTAAGCATTTCACTAAGATTAACACCTATTGTATTCGGCGCATGTGACAAATAACATTTGATTTGATATGATAAGTTGTAAATAGACGTTGAACTGACGTCTGTGCCCAGTGGGATATCAAACTGGAGAAAATGTAACGTATTATAATCCTTTACAAGATGTTATAAAGGTTCATACATGCTTATAACAAGTAATAAAGCATTAACCTGTCAGCTGTAAATGAAGTGTTACTCTCCATCTGAGGGCTATTCGTAAGGCCTCTCTCTCTCTCTCTCTCTCTCTCTCTCTCTCTCCGGTGGTCCCACAATCCTCTTTCCATATGCTCACCCATCAGTGTTCCTCAAGCGGTATCCTCCCATGTGGCCATATTTTAAAAGGTGCATCTGTTGTGGTCCCCATGCACCGGGCTCCTATTCGATCAGTCTTTTTGGAATCACCTATTTTATCATGAAGCGCTGTATCAATGTGTTACTGTTATGGTTATGCAAGCGATGCTGTGTCAAGACAACCGTTCTGGCTTGGTCTCTAGCTCTTTCTTTTCCAGGAGTGGGGCTTTAAGCCAGACCCTCCCTCTATAGCAATGCAGAACTAGCTTCTAATGAAGTTTAGATACTCTGAAGAACCCAGCTTAGAGGAAGAATGACCACACTTTAGATTTACTTAGAGAAAGGTTCCATTCATGTTCAGTTGCCATCCGTTGGCCTATCCCTCCACCACTCTACTCACATGACACATACTGCCATACAGTCGTACATTCATGTAAACACCACATGAACACTCCACAAATCTTAAATTACTGTCACATTATAACACACTGCATACAATTGTCTGTACTGTAACAACATCATTTATTTAGCAGGCTGGTTCAGTAGTTTAGCAGAGTCAGTGGTAACTTGGTGATCAGGCTGTGCTCCACATGGTAACAGCTGGAGAGTTAGTTAGCCCTGCACGGTAGCGTCTCTCTGTCTGTCATTTTTCTAATGTTCCCATTACCCATTAGGTAGTGTTCCATTGACCTACACATGTTTCTAGTTTTTAGTTATATTAGTATGCATACAGTATGTACTGTACTGTCGTCTATGTGCGAGGGCCTTTGTTGCCTTTTATGATTCCAATTAGCCAGTAGCCTACATTGTTTGTGGAACTACAGTACCAGTCAAAAGTTTGGACACACCAACTCATTCAAGGGTTTTTCTTTATTTTGCCTATGTTCAACATTGTAAAAAAATAGTGAAGACAACAAAACTATGAAATAACACATATGGAATCAGGTAGTAACCAAAAAAGTGTTCAACAAATCGAAATATATTTTATATTTGAGATTCTTCAAAGGAGCCACCCTTTTCCTTGATGACAGCTTTGCACACTCCTGGCCTTCTCTCAATCAGCTTCACCTGGAATGCTTTTCCAACAGTCTTGAGGAAGTTCCCACATATGCTAAGCACTTGTTGGCTGCTTTTCCTTCATTCTGCAGTCCAACTCCTCCCAAACCATCTCAATTTGGTTGAAATCGGGTGATTGTGGAGGCCAGGTCATCTGATGCAGCACTACATGACCTTCCTTGGTCAAATAGCCCTTACACAGCCTGGAGGTGTGTTGGGTCATTTTCCTGTTGAAAAACAAATGTTAGTACCACTAAGCGCAAACCAGATGGGATGGTGTATCGGTGCAGAATGCTGTGGTAGCCATGCTGGTTAAGTGTGCCTTGAATTCTAAATAAATCACTGATAGTGTCACCAGCTAAGCACCATCACACCTCCTCCTCCACAGTGGGAACCACACATGCGGATATCATCCGTTCACCTACTCTGCGTCTCACAAAGACACGGCGGTTGGAACCAAAAACCTCAGATTTGGACTCATCAGACCAAAGACAGATTTCCACTGATCTAATGTCCATTGATCGTGTTTCTTGGACAAGCAAGTCTCTTCTTCTTATTGGTGTCCTTTTAGTAGTGGTTTCTTTGCAGCAATTTGACCATGAAGCCCTTATTCACGCAGTCTCTCTGAACAGTTTATGTTGATGTGTCTGTTACTTGAACACTGTGAAGCATTTATTGGGCTGCAATGTCTGAGGCTGGTAACTCTAATGAACTTATCCTCTGCAGCAGATGTAACTCTGGGTCTTCCTTTCCTGTGGCAGTCCTCATGAGAGCCAGTTTCATCATAGCGCTTGATGGTTTTTGCAACTCCACTTGAAGAAACGTTCAAAGTTCTCAAAATGTTTCCGTGTTGACTGACCTTCATGTCATAAAGTAATGATGGACTGTCATTTCTCTTTGCTTATTTGAGCTGTTCTTGCCATAATATGGACTTGGTCTTCTACCAAATAGGGCTATCTTCTCTATACCACCCCTACCTTGTCACAACACAACTGATCGGCTCAAACGCATTAAGAAGGAAAGAAATTCCACAAATTAACTTTTAACAAGGCACACCTGTTAATTGAAATGGTGATTACCTCATGAAGCTGGTTGAGAGAAGGCCAAGAGTGTGCAAAGCTGTCATCAAGGCAAAGGGTGGCTACTTTGAAGAATCTCAAATATAAAATATATTTTAATTTGTTTAAAACTTTTTTGGTCACTACATGATTCCATATGTGTTATTTAATGGATTTGATGTATTCACTATTATTCTACAATGTAGAAAATAGTTTCAAAAAATAAAGAAAAACCCTTGAATGAGTAGGTGTATCCAAACGTTTGACTGGTACTGTACATACTGTACCGCTAACAGGTAAATGGGATGCGTTATGGTTGTACTGTACAGTGTAGCACAGCTAACAGGTAAATAGGATGCTTTATACTGTATAGTGTATACAGCTTATTGCAACATTTCTTATCAAATAGTTTTATTTTCATCTCTCGCCCCCTCTCTCTAGTCCTCTCTCCCTGACCTCAGGTCACCTACCCCAAAGCCCGAAGGTTTTCACAGACATTACTCTGAACAGTATCAGTTCAGCAGCTTCAGTTCCTTCCGTATTAAACATTTTCCCTGGCCGACCAACCTGACTCAACCAGTTTGCTTTAAGAACGCTGATATTTTTGTTTTCTTCCTCCTTAAAAGCTTTCATTAACGAGGCTCTTGCTGCTAACCTCCTTCGCTAGGCAGAGATGGAATGGGAGTGATGCATCAAACCGCCATTCCACAGATGGTCCTCATCGTGTTGTGTTTTTCATTATCTCAGGTGTGGCTCCCACCTCCCCGGGCCAGTTCATTAGCAGTAAAAAAAAAAAATGATCGTAGGCAGACCCACATGGTCGGTTACACACACACACAGAGACACACACGTGCACGTACGCACAGACACACACAGATGTAAGCATACATGCTCACGCATGCACACACACACACATACACACGCATACACAAAGGTGGAACTTAATCTGAGTAGGGGCTGGAGGATGAGGCTTGATATCCCCTGCCTCTTTGAACCACCAAAGGTCGTTTGACGACCCTCTGTTCTCAAAACAACAGAACCGATTACCTCGGGCGACGACAGGTTAAAGCTTGCGAGGCACAACCTTAATCACGCGACGGAGAACCAGACCGCGGCGCCACATACTGTGTTCTGTATTGCGCGCCACATAGAATGATTACATCTTTCTGCGAGCCTGAAAACCAATAGTTAAATCATAAGCTTTGAAAACAGGCACCTATTACTGTAAGCCTCGAGCGGTACACGGTTAAGTGAAACTGTCGTCCCTGAGCTATGATAGAACGTTGAGGGTTAGTCTCCAGAGGGGAATCAGTCTGTGATGCAGACAAATCAGCCTTTGGAGGTTTCCCATCCATAGTGAGGGGAATAGAGGCGCTGGTACACTGGGGACGATAGATGGATATATAGAAACTCAAAGCTATAGACTGTCTGCTCTGAGGGAACTAGAATTATTAACAGGGTAAAGTCTAGGGGGAATCTGTGTCACTCTGAACTTATCCATCCGTGGTATTGAGATGAAAAATGACTGTGTGTAGAAAGGGAAATGTGAGATTTGACTGCAGACCAGAAATTTTATGAAATTGTAACTCTGTAGTTTGGATGTAGGACATTTCAACTGTAGTTGAACCTGTTAAAATGTAGGACATACTGTACTCACATGCGCGCACAAACACACACACACACACACACAGATGGTTCCCTGTTTTTTAGTGTAACATAGGGAGCAACAATTAATTTAGACTTTGAACTCACTTCTTACTTGATGTATGATATAATTTCCCAACATAAATATAAATAATGATTTATCTCCATGATAATGATGGATAGGCATTATCACTATTGTCCCCTGTGTGTGGCTCTGTATTGGAACGACTGACAGCTGTGGGTGGGATGGCTCCCTGCACATATGATTCATAGATCCCCTGGTGAAGGGAGACTACTGACATGTAACTGGCTCCCATACCTGGCAGCTAGTGGGGTGGACGCTGCCTCAACCTCAGCTGGGGCTGAGACTGGCCCCCAGTCTCAGCCTGGGCTTCAGCCTCTGCCTCAACCCCCTCAGGCCCAGCCTCTGCCTCAACCCCCAGCCCAGCTCCAGCTTCAGCCCTACCCTATCCTCCCAGCCACATCCTCGACTTTATACCTCATCCCCAGCCTCAGGTGGTGTATCCGCCCATCCCGTCTTGAGCCGAGGAGAGCACAGCTGCAGCCCAACAGGCTGTTGTTACTGCTGAGTGGTCCCGGCCGACAGCCATGTGAAGTAAGCAGGGCTCTGGGCCAGTAGGAGTAGACAAAAAGGAAAGAGGCAGTAGTTCAGTCTAAGCGTGTGTCCCAAATGGCCCCTATCCCCTCTACAGGCACTGGTCGAAAGTAGTGCACTATATAGGGAATAGGGTGCCATTTGGGATGTACACTGACTCAGAGCTATGGAATGACTGACCTACAAACCTGTCTGTCTTCTCTCCACAATAAATATCCACCACAAATAATTTTCATCTGTTTATTAGTTATTATAGCACTGGTAATAATAATCTGCATATGAATCGAGACACAACACTAGGTGCATTATGTCATGGGTGCAAGAAAAGCATACAGTAACGGCTTGAATGAATAGCTGCAATAATCTTCGGTTGTATATTATTGGAGAATGGATGGTGTTTATTATTTCTGAGCCGTGTGGTTGGTGGGTCAGATCATGGCAGAAGATGTCTCCCCTGAGGGAGGGCATAGCATGTGTTAAGTGGTTGAAAGTCTGGGTCTAGGTCTGGCTCAGACCTTGGTTCAAGCAGTATTTGTTTTTTGTCAAATGCTTTGAGCGTTTGATCGAGCTGTCTGGAGTGTCAGATAGACGAGGTTTACGTTTGGAACTACCCCGTTGGTTCAATTGCGCCACGCCAGCTCAATCAAGTGTAGCTTAAACATTGAAAGAAAACAAATACTATTTGAACCCAGGTCTTCCAGCTCATAGAGCAGTCATAGAACCCTGCCTGTTGTGTGGAAACTTTACCATTGTCTGACAAAAGAAGGGGGGAATGAGAAACACGTTGAAAGGTTTTAAGAGACACTGCGTGTGCAGGAAATCGAATTAGTCACTGAATACCGTGAATGCATTAGATTAAATAAGGAGTAGTGCTAATTAAAATGTGATAGAAATAGTTTCCCATCCAGTAAGTTTTATTCAACAAATATACTCAAAATTAGGTCTACATTGTGTTACATTAAAAAAAAGCAAGAGCATTTCACTATTGTAAATTGCTTCTTTATTTAGTTAATTATATTTACTCACCAACCGGGTTAGAAGTAGTTTTAACTAAAGTCATGTGGAATGGTTGTTTTTAAACATACTGAGGTGCATTCCATCTCTGAGACTAAGTAGCATGTCAAATGGAAATCCTCTCAGTCAATTTAGTGCAGCCAGGTAACACAAAGCAGCTCCCTGTTCTGAATGACACCTGTCAAACCCCATTACACCTGGACGTCGTTGGGTGGTTGGTAAAGGTTTACCGCTCTACATGAGGTCACAACCGTCATAACCCCCAAACAGGAAAGAAGTGAGAAATTGAATCAGTCCTGGGATGTTTCTGGACCTTTCTGGATGAGGTAGAACACATGTTGAGCAGGTGGACGTTTATGCGAAAGTCTTCCTGAAACGTGAGGAGGTCAGCAAGAGTTTTCCACTGATCTATATGGTTCTGTTATCTCCATGATTCAAAGGCTGTTTCTACTACATGGCAGGTTTACGGAGAGTTTACCTTGGCTTCTGTAGCTACTTGTGCTTCTTCACAAAAATCACATCGCTCTTGCGTACTCAGACTTGCAGACGGGCTCTGCAGACGGGCTCTGACTTATATAAAGGTTTGAGTGTCTGAAGAATGGTCTTCCCTGTGGCTCAGTTGGTAGAGCATGGTGTGTGCAACGCCAGGGTTGTGGGTTCGATTCCCATGGGGGACCAGTACAAAATGCATGAAATGAAATGTATGTATTCACTACTGTAAGTCGCTCTGGATAAGAGCGTCTCCTAAATGACGTAAATGTAATGTAAATGTAACGGTGCCCTTTGTTAAAGTCAACTTAACTCATGGAAGGACCTGCCCCGGTCAGACCTGGGTTCAAATATTATTTGAAATCTTTCAAATACTTTCAGCGTTTGCTTTAGCAAATGTTCTATTGTTTTCATTGAACCAGGCAAGATCAATCAAGCACAGCTATACAGTGTTGAACCAAGGTCTTGCCTGGACCCAGTTTCAACCATACACATGGTCTTTCCCTGAAGATCTACTTCAAGACTTGAAGGATAGAACAGGCCATAGATCACTTTCTCCCCTGTCAACATCATGACATTGGAACAACGAAAATGTATGAGACTGCAGGATTTCATGTCTCTTTCCAAGCATTCGCCTCCCACCCCTCTCCCCTGGTGTTCGTGTAATGTCCGAACTCAATCCAAACATTCAGTAGCCTCTAAAATAATTATTCTGCTCTAACAAGACAAAATCTCACCCTATTACCTACAGTATAGTGCGCTGCATTTGGCCAGTGCCTATGAAAGACTTCTAGTTCTAACAGGCTTTTTCCATGCGTTGACAGTGTCAAAACATCACCCTATTCCTAAGGCCTAGGCTCTGGCCAAAAGATCTGCACTGCTCTGGCCAAAATAAGTGCACAATATAGGGAATAGAGTGCCATTTCAGACACGCAGCCAGTGAGACACAAAGATAGCCTTATTTCTGAGTACTGTAACTAGGACACATACGAGAGCCATTTGTCCCGGTGAAAAAGACACTCCCCCTTGGTTTATGTTCTGGATCGTTCGTCATGGTGCCTTGTTGGGTACAGTACGCCCGCTCATTCACTGTACCTCTGTGTATCCATCCACACTGCTGCCATGGCGAGGTACGAGGAACTAGAATAGTCTGGCGTCCATCGGATCCTAACTCTCTCTGTGAGTCTATTCAACACACAAACACAGTCATGGTGTATGACTGGTCTAGCTCAGTTGACCTCTACGCCCCTATGGGTATCTACCAGGGTGAGAGATATAATTCCCTTACTTTTTTATGGCCATCGTATGGATGGAGTTTTTTTAACCTATTGCTGGCTCAGTAATATGTGGACAAAGCTGAAGACTAAATACCAGGGTAGACTGATTTTAATTCAGTCAAATCAGGAAGTGAACAATTCCAAACCAAGACAACAGAACATACATGAGAACCCCTTCACGTGCCTGGCACACTGCTGTATTGTCATGTCAAATTTGGCATTGACAATAACTTATTTGTTGCCAATCTGCCTCGATTTGTAAGCTTGGTTTATTCATTATAATGCTATAATGCTAATCATCCCACTGTGCTTAATGATAGGATATAAAGGCCTTTACGTTTGCTACTGGGTTTTCTTCAACAAGTTAAAGATTTCCCCTCTCCTTAATAACATCTTAGTTATTCTATAATTAACCATCATTAAAGCTTTCCGTAGGGGTTCATGGACTCTATCTCAGGGTAGATGTTGATGTTGTTTACTCAGCTAACTGAATGCCTGTTGTGGTCGATGCTTTAGCGCGAGAGCGAGCGCGCGCGGGAGAGAGAGACTAAGGAACAAGTCCCGTTTCAAAGATTAAACACTGTAAACACAATTAACCCACTTGGGGTTTCTTAAATAAACACTATTATTATAATTAAACAAGCAAAATAGCTTCCTGCAGGAGATTTCTTTCTGTATCATAAATACAGTGTATTTCCCCCACCTTCTGCATAGCACTGCATCATAAAATGAAAATGCCAAATACAAGTTATGAGTTTTAATTATGCTGTATCTGCCTCTACACTAGAAAGCCACAAATAATATTAATGGCATGTTAAGAGATAACACTTTGTATTAACTTGCATAAGGCAAAGTAATGCAAGTGTATAGCCATAATTCACAATGATATCTTTCCACTCTTGGCAAAGGGTATGGACCAGTAATTATTCTATGAGGGGAAGGTATAATTTTGGTGGCAGGCACAATCGCCCTCAATGAAGTATTTCCAATATTAATTTCATGATACATTTCTCATCTTGTTTTACAGATCTCCAGAGCAGAAATCCCAGAACATTAACCCTCATCAAATGGAATCTGCTATATGTGTATGCATGCTCTTTAGAGGATATCTTGCACAAGCTGTCTGACTTTTGGGCCAACTTGTTAAGATGACGCAATGTGTGTGGTACTTGACACTGTACTTTAGGTCCCCCTCTTGGCACTTTGATATTGGCCGTACCTACATGTGGCTTTGGTGCAGCTGTGCGCTATTGGCTGTTGAAGTGGCATGATGATGGATGTCAGGACAGGATCACGGTCTGACATATATCTCAGGCGGTTGGTCGAACACACAGCCTTCTCAAGCTCTCTGACCCCCTGGGAAACGTTGAACTCTTCGCTCCTCAAGGTTGACATGATCACACACAGCAGGTCAACAGGGTCCGCTGCCTCCCTCAGCCACAAGGCTTCCCGCTGGTGGGTTAAAGGATTATTGTGAAGTCAGTCCCCAGGGATCAGGTTTTGTAAGCTTGATTTATTCATTATAATGCTATAATGCTAATTATCCCACTGTGCTTAATGATAGGATATAAAGGCCTTTACGTTTGCTACTGGGTTTTCTTCAACAAGTTAAAGATTTCCCCTCTCCTTAATAACATCTTAGTTATTCTATAATTAACCATCATTAAAGCTTTCCGTAGGGGTTCATGGACTCTATCTCAGGGTAGATGTTGATGTTGTTTACTCAGCTAACTGAATGCCTGTTGTGGTCGATGCTTTAGCGCGAGAGCGAGAGCGCGCGGGAGAGAGAGACTAAGGAACAAGTCCCGTTTCAAAGATTAAACACTGTAAACACAATTAACCAACTTGGGGTTTCTTAAATAAACACTATTATTATAATTAAACAAGCAAAATAGCTTCCTGCAGGAGATTTCTTTCTGTATCGTAAATAGTGTATTTCCCCCACCTTCTGCATAGCACTGCATCATAAAATGAAAATGCCAAATACAAGTTATGAGTTTTAATTATGCTGTATCTGCCTCTACACTAGAAAGCCACAAATAATATTAATGGCATGTTAAGAGATAACACTTTGTATTAACTTGCATAAGGCAAAGTAATGCAAGTGTATAGCCATAATTCACAATGATATCTTTCCACTCTTGGCAAAGGGTATGGACCAGTAATTATTCTATGAGGGGAAGGTATAATTGAAATAAACACACAGGCTTCTCAAGCTCCCTGACCCCCTGGGAAACGTTGAACTCTTCGCTCCTCAAGGTTGACATGATCACACACAGCAGGTCAACAGGGTCCGCTGCCTCCCTCAGCCACAAGGCTTCCCGCTGGTGGGTTAAAGGACTATTGTGAGGTCAGTCCCCAGGGATCCGGTTTTCCGAACTTTTATATAGACCTCACCCTACAAGCATGCACACACACACACACACACACACACACACACACACACGACTTGATCTGATTTACATGTTCTAAAAGGCTGTCCTATTAACTCCAAATCAACTAAGGGGATATGGGGATAGATTGGCCAGTGTGACATACTGTTTGTGGTTCCTGGAATGCTTGCAAATGACACATGTGCTTGCTGATACAGTACTGTGTGTGTTGTGTGATTGAGGGGGAGATGTTAAATGACAGGGCTGTAAAACCAACATAAACTTTACCTTGGTCTGTATGCTCCCTTCACTTAGTAGGTTACCTCACATGATGGTCTACAGCAGAGAAGTACAACAGAGAAAAGAAGTAGCCTGTGGTATCTCCCTTCATTTTTTATAAATGAATTCATGAATTTAATGAAGATAAAGTCTCAAAGCAGCGATTCCTGGAAGTGGCCAAGTGTCAATGTGATGACACAATGATTATGCACGTAGTTGAATGGAAAAACGATATCCTTATTGTAACGACCTACTGTAGCCGATTTCAGCAGTTGCCGTCTCTTACCTCTCTCTCACTTTATTACCCCTCCTTGGGTCCTTCTGCTTCTCAAGACTAACTGTAGCCATTCACTCACCCCTCGCTCGCTGTCGGTGGAAGGCGCATCCTGCACTGTACAGTTTTGGGCAGAAGTTAAATTTTATTTGCAAAGTTTCTCAAGGGGCTACACACGAAACAAAACGGATGCTTCAAACAGTCTATCGAAGCCCTGTGTGCATTTGTGTCTACGGATATTACATCGGAATTTCTTGTAACTATTTTATTCTTTGGGGAGTTTGTCATTATAGGACTGTATAACTATGGAGTTATGCGCTTCGTGAGGAGTGGCGTTGAGGAGACACCAAAGCCATGGTAAAATGGGATACAGTGAGTGTGGATCTAAATAAAAGTTTATAAAAAAAAATCTAAGGTGAGATGTTTAACATTTTCCTTTCGGTTCAGGTCATACCATGTTTGATGTGCGTAAAGATGCGTTCATACAGAGGTCACTAATTTCGCGCATAGTCCAACGATTTTCTCTACAGTGAAGTGTTTTGTCAGAGCTCGCATTTTCATTTGTGTTTGGGTACTACTGAAATGAGCCTATAATGAATCTGTAACCCTCCAGTGATAGGAGGTAGCAACACTTTGTGGTGGATGGATGCGCAGCTGAAGATGGACAGTCCCGCCGCATTCATATTGATACTGTCTGTGCTGATGGTGCCAGTTACAAGTCTCCCCTGCCCGCGCCAGTGCACGTGCCCTCAGGCCACAGAGGTGCACTGCACGTTTCGTTCCCTGCTCGCGGTGCCCGCCGGCATACCCAGACAAGTGGAGCGCATGAACCTGGGGTAAGCCTGGTGGATTGACTTTATTCAATGACCCGCAATGAGACCATAGGCCTAAAAAACAAGCGTCATGCACAATAACTTATCCCTATAGACGTGCAGTATGTGTAAAATGGGAAGTGCATAAAGTATACGATTTGCATTTATGCATGTACATTCCCTTTTCATTAGAGGCCTTTAGAATTGTTTACAGTTAAGTACATGTGCTGAGCATGTGCCTGAAATTAATCTCTCTGCATCTCACAAGTAAATGTGCATAATGCAATATGCCTAAGTGAAGTCTTATTTAATCTTATTATATGCTTATTATATACCCCATGCTTTTTACTGAGTCATTTTACATATGAGCTTTAGCCCCCTCTTAGAACTAACAGAAAGGCCCACCCACTGTATATGTTCCCAACTGCCACCTTTCTTGACAATGTTTTGATCCCGAGGTCTTAATAAGTTCAGTCAGGTCTTTAGCCATTTCTTCTTATACAGTCAGAAATGAAGGCACTTTGCTCCACAAAGAACAAGTCAAGTAAGTTAATAGTCAGTCATGAATTGCTTGTGTCGTTGTTGTTTCCTGTAGGTTTAACACCATAAACCACGTGACTCAGACCTCTCTGGCTGGGTTGAGGAAGCTGGAGCTTCTGATGATGCATGGGAATGATCTCCACGGCATTCCCAACGGGGCCTTTAAGGATCTCATGTCCTTACAGGTACAAATCAAATCAAATGTTATGTGTCACATGCGCTGAATACAGCATTATGCCTTACAGTGAAATGCTTACTTACAAGCCCTTAACCAACAATGCAGTTTTAAGAAAAATAAGTTAAGTAAAAAATAAAATAAAAAAATAATTAAAGAGCAGCAGTAAACTAACAATAGCGAGTCTATATACAGGGGGTACCGGGACAGAGTCAATGTGTGGGGGCACCGGTTAGTCGAGGTAATTGAGGTAATATGTACATGAAGGTAGAGTTAAAGTTACTATGCATAGATAATAAACAGAGAGTAGCAGCAGCGTGAAAGAGGGGGTGGGGGGGGGGCACACACTGCAAATAGTCCGGGTAGCCATTTGATTACCTGTTCAGGAGTCTTACTGGGCCGTACGCACTACCATCTGCAGTGCCTTGCGGTCGGAGGCTGAGCAGTTTCCAAACCAGGCAGTGATGCAACCAGTCAGGATGCTCTTGATGGTGCAGCTGTAGAACTTTTTGAGGATCTGCCAAGTCTTTTCAGTCTCCTGAGGGGCAATAGGCTTTGTCATGCCCTCTTCACAACTGTCTTGGTGTGTTTGGACCATGATAGTTTGTTGGTGATGTGGACACCAAGGAACTTGAAGCTCTCAACCTGCTCCACTCCAGCCCCGTCGATGAGAATGGGGGTGTGCTTGGTTCTCCTTTTCCTGTAGTCCAAATCATCTCCTTTGTCTTGATCACGTTGAGGGAGAGGTTGTTATCCTGGCACCACACGGCCAGGTCTCTGACCTCCTCTATATAGGCTATCTCATCGTTGTCGGCAAACTTAATGATGGTGTTGGAGTCGTGCCTGGCCATGCAGTCATGAGTGAACAGGGAGTACAGGAGGGGACTGAGCACAGATCCCTGAGGGGACCCCGTGTTGAGGATCTGCGTGGCAAATGTATTGTTACCTACCCTTACCACCTGGGGGCGGCCCGTCAGGAAGTCCATTATCCAGTTGCAGAGGCAGGTGTTTAGTCCCAGGGTCCTTAGCTTAGTGATGAGCTTTGAGGTTACTATGTTGTTGAACGCTGAGCTGTAGTTTTGTCCAGGTGGGAAAGGGCAGTGTGGAGTGCAATAGAGATTGCATCATCTGTTGATCTGTTGGGGCGGTATGCAAATTATGGTGGGTCTAGGGTTTCTGGGATAATGGTGTAGATGTGAGCCATTACCAGCCTTATTAAGCACTTCATGGCTACAGATGTGAGTGGTACAGGTCGGTAGTCAAAATGTCATTGAAGACACTTGCCAGTTGGTCAGCGAAAGCTTGGGGTACACGTCCTGGTACTACGTCTGTGAATGTTGACCTGTTTAAAGGTCTTACTCACATCGGCTATGGAGATATTTGATTAACATGAAATATCACCTCAGTACTGTAAAGTAGGTTATACAGTATAGTACCAGGCAATTGTTCCATTCTATTATTATATTCTACTCTATTCTACCATAATCTATTCCAGAGTTACCCAAACTCGGTCCTGCACCCTGGGGCCCCCCTGGGTGCACGTTTTGTTTTTTTGACCTAGAACTACACAGCTGATTTCAAATAATCAAAGCTTGATGATGAGTTGGTTATTTGAAGTTTGAAACCCTCCTCTATTCTATTAGGTTGATAACTCACTAACCTCTGCCTTTCTTCCCCTCAGATGCTGAAGATGAGCTATAACAAACTGAAGGAGATCAACAGACACACTCTCCAGGGTCTGTGGTCTCTGACCAGACTCCACCTGGACCACAACCGTCTGGAGATCATTCACCCAGACACCTTCCAGGGCCTCACCTCCCTACGTCTCCTACAGCTGGAGGGGAACAGACTGCAGCAGCTCCACCCCTCTACCTTTTCCACCTTCTCCATGATGGGACACTTCCATGTCTCCACCCTCAGGTGAAGCCGAGCATGATGAACTACAGTACCCATAATCCTCTGGACAATATTTGGTTTTATCTTAGTATCTGGCAGTTTCTCAATTCATCTTTCCTCGATTCTTTGCGTCCTGTCTCCTCACTGCCTTCTCAAAACCCATTGTAGGAGAAGGTCAGAGGGGCGGGACCTTGTACCTTCTCTAATGCAGTTGAAAATGAGGCAAGGAAATGTGAGGAATCACGGAAAGAGGAATTGAGATGGAGCCAAGATGTTCCTGAAGCTAACGTTATAATGTCCCTCCTGTCTCCTTATCGATACATCAGGCACCTGTACCTGTCGGAGAACAGCCTTACCTCGCTGCCCCAGAAGCTGCTGGGAGGAATGCCCCAGCTAGAGAACCTCTTCCTGCATGGGAACCCCTGGACATGTGACTGCAGGATGAAGTGGTTCCCCGACTGGGACAAAAACTCACCAGGTTATGTATTTTATTTACCAGCTACTCAGTGAATGTACGCATTTGTCAGTGATGGCAGATACAATTGGATCAATGCTCAAAGCATAATGTAGCTGTCATTTTACACATTTGTGCCTTGAAAATGTGTGTCCAAAACCTAATCAAACTTCACACTCGGAATTCTAAACATCGAATAATGATGTTAATGTTCCCTCTCGTCTTCCTTTCTTCATAGGTGTGCTGAAGTGTAAAAAGGACAGGGCCTACCCAGGAGGTCAGCTCTGCCTTATGTGTTACTCCCCAAAGAACTTACGAATGAAAGAAGTCCTGGGCCTGGACACACTGGGCTGCTCCAGCCCTGTTATCACCTCCCCTGATCAACCTACGACCCCAGAGGACACAGAGACAGAGGTCATGACCCTGGAGGAGTTCAAGGGGCCATTTGGCAACATTACCTTAGGCCTGACGGACGAACATGGGAACAAAGTGGATCTGGAGTGCAGCGTCGGAGAGCCCCGCAGAGAGCCGTCTAAGGTCAGCTGGGAACAGGTCAACCCAAAGCAGCTGGTCTCTAATGTGAGTATCTCCGTGGATCTGGAGTGTCCCATCAACAGGGACAGTTATGAGAGACTCTGGAGGCTGATCGCCTACTATAGCGACACGCCCGCTCACCTGCAGAGAGAGATCATGCTGACTAAGGAGCCGGTGCCCAGCTACAGGTAGGCTGGATTAAGAAACCGCTTTTTATCTGATCCATTATGGGCCAAATTCCAACTTCTACTTGAGTAACATTTTGACTTAGTCATGCATTGAGATCAATGCACGTGAACGTTTGTAGAAGTTAGGATTTGCCCATATGTGATTATGTGATTTTATTTGTTCATTTCAGAGTGGTCCTCAATACAGAGCACAGTTGTCAAACTCATTTTCCCCAAGGGCTGCATTCAGTCTTTACTGAGGTCCAGAGGGCCACTGTCACGTCCTGATCAGTATAGAGTATATTTGGTTATTGTAGTTTGGTCAGGACGTGGCAGAGGGGAGTTGATGTATGTTTATGGGGTTTGTCACTGGTCTATGTCTGTGTTTCTATGTCTAGTTAATTGGGGTTGGACTCTCAATTGAAGGCAGGTGTGTTGAGTTGCCTTTGATTGGGAGTCCTATATAGTAGGGTGTGTTTGTCTTTGTGTTTCGTGGGTAGTTGTTTTTTGCACTGCTAGTTATAGCCTGCGAAACTGTCTCCTGTCGTGTTGTCTGCATTTGTTTTTTTCGTGATCAACGTGTTTAATAAACATGATGTTGAGCACACAACCTGCTGCGTATTGCTCCACGTTCTCCGACAGTGATTTCGCGATATCGTCAGAAGACGAGGAACGTGACAGCCACACTTAAAATGTATTGTATTTCCTTGCCATCAAAATGTGAAAAAAATGGTCCTCTATTTTTCGATGCTCCCTGACTGTCTAGCTTTCGTTTCGATGACTGTTAGCTAGCTGGACAGAGTGAAGAGACTGTAAATGTAGGTCCATTACAAAAATGAATAAATATACAGTACCAGTCATAAGTTTGGACACACCTACTCATTCCAGGGTTTTTCTTAATTTTTTACTATTTTCTACATTGTAGAATAATAGTGAAGACATCAAAACTATGAAATAACACATATGGAATCATGTAGTAACCAAAAACCTGTTAAACAAATCAAAATATATTTTATATTTGAGATTCTTTAAAGTAGCCACCCTTTGCCTTGATAACAGCTTTGCACACTCTTGGCATTCTCTCAACCAGCTTCATGAGTTAGTCACCTGGAATGCATTTCAATTAACAGGTGTGCCTTGTTAAAAGTTGATTTGTGGAATTTCTTTCCTTTTTAATGCGTTTGAGCCAATCAGTTTGGAAAATTTCAAGAACTTTTAAAGTTTCTTCAACTGCAGTCGCAAAAACCATAAAGCACTATGATGAAACTGGCTCATGAGGACCGCCACAGGAAAGGAAGACCCAGAGTTACCTCTGCTGCAGAGGATAAGTTCATTAGAGTTACCAGCCTCAGAAATTGCAGCCCAATAAATGCTTCACAGAGTTCAAGTAACAGACATCTCAACATCAACTGTTCAGATGAGACTGGCTGAATCAAGCCTTCATGGTCAAATTGCTGCAAAGAAACCACTACTAAAGGACACCAGTAATAAGAAGAGACTTTCTTGGGCCAAGAAACACGAGCAATGGACATTAGACCAGTGGAAATCTGTCCTTTGATCTGATGAGTCCAAATTTGAGATTTTTGGTTCCAACCATTGTGTCTTTGTGAGACGCAGAGTAGGTGAACGGATGATTTTTCATGTGTGGTTCCCACCGTGAAGCATGGAGGAGGAAGTGTGATGGTGTGGGGGTGATTTGCTGGTGACTGATTTAGAATTCAAGGCACACTTAACCAGCATGGCTACCAAAGCATTCTGCAGTGATACGCCATCCCATCTGGTTTGCACTTAGTGGGACTATCATTTGTTTTTCAACAGGACAATTACCCAAAACACACCTCCAGACTGTGTAAGGGCTATTTGACCAAGAAGGAGAGTGATGGAGTGCTGCATCAGATGACCTGGCCTCCACAATCACCCGACCTCAACCAAATTGAGATAGTTTGGGATAAGTTGGACTGCAGAGTGAAGGAAAAGCAGCCAGCAAGTGCTCAGCATATGTGGGAACTCCTTCAAGACTGTTGGAAAAGCATTCCAGGTGAAGCTGGTTGAGAGAATGCCAAGAGTGTGCAAAGCTGTCATCGAGGCAAAGGATGGCTACTTTGAAGAATCTCAAATATAAAATATATTTTGATTTAACACTTTTTTGGTTACTACATGATTCCATATGTGTTATTTAATCATTTTGATATCTTCACTATTATTCTACAGTGTAGAAAATAGTAAAAATAAAGAGAAATTAGTAGGTGTGTCCAAACTTTTGACTGGTACTGTATATATTAAGAATAATCAAACCACCCGCAGGCCGGATTGAATGGGCCTTGAGTTCAATACGTGATATAGAGCATCTAATTTCATACTGCTATGTTGTGTGTTTTTTTCTAATAAACTCAAACTTCTTGATCGCCAGGTACAGGCAGGACAAGGAGAGAGACACGTTGTATTACACAGGGGTTAAGGCTAACATGGTAGCTCAACCATCCTGGCTGATGCAGAGCTCTGTGGACCTGCGGCTGAACAGGCCCCAGTCCACTGGGAAGAGTGTCAAGCTGATCCTCAGCACCCACCTCACACAGACTGTGGAGCCTGAGCTGGAGCGCAGACACCGCAGGACATGGGTCATGATAGAGAACAAAAACACTACCAGGACGGCGCTGAGTGTTGTAGTGGGCAGCCCTGCTGTGATAGACTGTAACGTGTTGAGCTCAGGAGACACGGTGGTTCGCTGGATGCTGCCAGACGGGACCCAGCTGGAGGCACCGTACAGCAACCCAGACAACAGGGTGTCAGTGTCGAGCACCGGCAGGTTGGATATTAAAGCTGTAGGACACTCAGACTCAGGGGTATATTACTGTATCGCCCAGGTCTCTGACGACCTCAGTGTCCTCCCTTTCCGCCTGACGGTCGAGGAGTCCTCCAGTCCTCCCCCTCTTGGAGGGGATGAAACGGCGCCTACCCTCGTAGAGGGGTTCACCGGTGTCCCTCTCACTCTGAACTGTGTCGTGTCTGGCTCTCCTGACCCTGAGATTAACTGGATCCTTCCTGACAGCAACATAGTGAGTCACAGAGCCAACTCTTCTAGAGCGCTGGTGTATTCCAACGGAACTCTGAGAGTCCCAGAGAGTCGACTGACAGACAGTGGATATTATAAGTGTGTGGCGATGAACCAGCATGGTGTGTATTCCCTGGCTACTAAGGTGAGTCTTACCAGACAGTTAGGAGCAGAGATGCGACCACTGAGGAGAATGAGGCCACAGTCCGCTTCAGGGGTCAATACCAGGGTCAAAGCCCCCATGGAGGACACTGAAGAGTCATCAGGGGACAATGAGGACACACAGGAGGAAGTCCCCTCCTCGTCTTCCTCCTCTTCATCCTCATCCCCGAGCCGTGTGGAGCTAATGAATCGGCGGAGAGGTCAAAGTTCAAACAGGGGTGGTGGACATCCATTTAGAAACACATGGAGGCGACCTGCTGTACCTAGAAAACCAACCACGACAGGGACAAATGATGATGACAAGAAAAACACAGTGGAGACGAGGAGGAGGATTAACGTGGCAAACAAAAATATAGACCCAGAGAAGTGGGCGAACATTTTGGCCAAAATCCGTGACAAGAACGGACAGGGTAACACTATCATAACACCCAGCTCAAGTCACCTCACCACAAAGAAGAATCAGGAGTCAACGACAACAGCCAGCGCTACGCAGACAGAGTCTCCGGACAACGTAGAGGGATTAATAGACGTCCTCCACGAGGAAGAGGAGAAAGAGCTATACACACCCACTATTATACTGCATACACCCACTCAACACACTACTTACACCACAGACTCCGATGCGGATACAGGCACAAATCATGCACGTTTCACGCAGCCAGTCACAGAGTCTGTCACATTTGTTCCCCAGCAGCTCAGTAACACTGTCACACACACAAAGATGCAAGGCAGGCACATAGTCACACCCACACACTCCCAGACCCTGGGCCAGCTGCGTGTGAACGTCTGGACCAGTTCTTCATACCACGATTCTTTACAAGGAGAAAATCAAAGCACCACCCCCACCCCTTTGGCTACAGACGGTGACGCGGTTACAGAGTCTGATATCTCACCCCCGTCTGAGGACAATCAGGGGGCGGAAGACGCTAACGAACCCAGTGTTGTTAACAGCTATAATGAAGGAGGCGAGGCATATTTAGACAGAGCTGAACTTGACCCGTCACTCACCACCGCCACAGTCAGAGGGTACTCCAAATCGGAGACAGAGAGCGATGAATTTGATCACTCTCTCACTGAGACTCAGAGCACAACTGCTAAACTAGAAACGCGCACGCGGCTAAAGCAGCATACTACGTCAAATATAACCCATCTTCCGCTCACCACACCCTCTCCCAGAACCGAGCTCACATCAGCTGT
Source organism: Salmo salar (assembly GCF_965601325.2). Lineage (NCBI taxonomy): Eukaryota > Metazoa > Chordata > Actinopteri > Salmoniformes > Salmonidae > Salmo > Salmo salar. The sequence continues at coordinate 7,753,845 of NC_138307.1, read as the reverse complement.
GAATATGAGGAAGGAAACTCCAGGTGAGGTGGCTACTCGACTCAGGAACCAGAACTCCAGGAGGAGGAATGGGGGTGGGGGCAGGAGAAGATGGCCCAATACGGGTAGAAAGAAGCCAAAGCCTAATAATCCGTTGAGAAGTGATTTTGCAAACGCAGCCACACCTAAGGACGCGCTCCCAGCAACTACCAAGGCAACCACTGCCACATGGATTAAAATAGAAGCATTCGACAAGGCCAAAAGCATGACAGACGGGTTTAATACCGCAGTTCCATCGACGGGCAGCCAAGCAACGTCATCAGGCAGAGTGAGTCACGAAGAGAACACAGGAGTCTCTTTATACCAAGACAGGATTGACCCTTCAGTGAAGCCTACAACTCGAAAGGCCACCCTTTCACCACAAGCCAAACCACTGTTCAGGGGCACAACAGCCCTACCGGCGTCTCCCACAACCTCTTTAACAGAAACATATAAACATTCATCCCAGAGCAGCCATCACAGAACAGCCCCAGAAAGAGCCTCTCAGACTCCGAACACTCAGAGCCCAGTCCCAGAGCACTCGGATGTGCACACGACAGCCAGTCAGGGGAACTTTACAAGCATCCCCCTTCCTGCAGTTAAACCAACCGAGACAACACAAAGGGGAGGCAGCGTTACTGTAGACCTTCACCCCGTTCCAAGTCCTGACAAGTCCCCGGAGAATCGCAACACTCGCCCGGGAGTGCTACCAGATGGACAGCTCAACACACCAGACAATCGATATACAACAGGTACGACTCAGGTTAAAAAGGTGCCGGTCAAAGAGATTGACAGCGTGTCCCCATCTATCCGGCATGAAATAACAAGTGCACACGGCACAACACACGCCCCGGGGGCCTCAACAAAAGAGCCCTTTCATGAAGAGGCAGAACATGAGAAGGCTCGGGTTAGTACCACTGAAATACCGTTGACATCTGAAATCTCTTATCACGGATCTGATCCCGCTAAAACAGTCACTGTTAACCCCGGAACAACCTTTGATGGGCACTATAACATCAGAGAAAGCACTTCCACCACAGGCAAAGACCTAACACCATTGGATTATGTTGCCGTTTCTGTTGCTGCTACTACAACAAAGGATGTTACTCCAACTATGTCACCTGTCACCTACACATCAGTTAGGAAATCCATAGTTATCCCCTCTAGGGTGAAGCCTCAGATCCCTGTACTAAACACTCCATCCACTAGGGTCAGGATCCAACCTTCATCCAGAACAGTGCAGGCTCCCTCCAACTCAAACCATATCCCAGACAGTCACAGAGAGAGAGTCCTCATCTCTCAACCCGACCAGAGGAACAACCCGATCCTCAACAGAGGAGACTCCATCCTAATCACCAGATCTGACCCCAACAGACAACCACCACCAGCCGACTCCCACACCACTACTAAACTAGAGTCAACTGACATCAGACCTGACCCAGTCACCGGTGTTAAACCAACCACCACAGAACCCAGAACACCCCACAGGCACAGGGCAGTCACAAACACAAACACCCAGATGGTCAAACAGACGACCACTACAACCACTCTCACTCCCACAATGAGCGTTTCTCAGACTTCATCAGTGTCTTCATCGAAGCCTCAGAGTCCATCTAGTGAGGGCCAGAGGACGGAGACTCCTACCCAGACACAGGGGTTATCAGGTGGGGTGTCGGGAGGTGGTCAGAGACCCTCCGTAGCAGGACCTGTTGTAAGAGGGAAGCCCCGGATCACCAATGTGGATGTGCGGACAGTGACAGTGAATGCAGAGATGGATGCACAGCTGCCCTGTGTGGCTGTAGGGGAGCCCAAGCCTTTCCTCTCCTGGACGAGAGTCTCCACTGGTATGTATAACAGTTCTTCCTTTTCTGTTCTCCCCTCTTCATAGAACATCCTCCTTCACTCTCTGTTACAAAATTACACAGCTGTATGTAAGCCTGTTAATGTAACAAAAAAGGAGAACCCTATTTGTAATGATATAAGCTATGCTCTATTCTTATGTGTTTCAACAGACAACATGTTGTAGAAATAATCCTTTATTGGCATTGTTTTAATCTACTCGATGTCTTCAAACATATGTTATTTTCATTCATGCAGGAGCGACAGTAGCCCAGAACACTCGGATCCAGAGGTTCGAGGTCCATCCCAACGGCACGTTTATCATTCGTAACAGCCAGCCCCAGGACCGAGGCCAGTACCTCTGTATGGTCCAGAACCAGTATGGCGTGGACAAGATGGTGGTCTCCCTGATGGTCCTGGCCCAGCATCCCAGAGTGCTCCAGCCGCGCTACCGCGATGCTACCGTGTACCACGGAGACGGCATCGATCTGGAGTGCCAGGTACAGGGACATCCCATTCCCCGGGTCACCTGGGTGCTGCCTGACAGGGTCCACCTCACTGCCCCCCCAGCCCCGGGCCCTGACAACCCAGCCAGTGGCCCCCAGCCCGGCCCTCAGTCTGGCCCCAATCGCGTGGACCTTCTCGGTAATGGTACTCTCCGGATAACCCAGGCCAGCTACACAGACAGAGGGATCTATAAATGTATCGGCAGCAGTGTGGCGGGAGCCGATACAGTCTCTGTCCGTCTCCATGTGGCAGCCTTGGCTCCAGTCATCCAACAACCTCGCTATGAGAACATGTCCCTCCCCGAGGGCAGCACGGCCTACATCCACTGCACCGCCAAAGGAGCCCCTACGCCCATCACCCGCTGGACCACGCCCGACGGAGTCCAGCTCCTCACCTCGCAGTTCGTCAACGGCCGTAATCTCTTTGTCTTCCCCAACGGGACCCTGTACGTCCGTGGGCTCGGCCAAGGCGACGCGGGGAGATATGAGTGTGTGGCCAGTAATGCGGTAGGAGCCTCCAGGAGAACCAGCATTCTGACAGTACTGAGACTCCCATCCTCCACCAAGGCCAGGATTACCTCTTCGTCTCCCCAGAGGACTGACGTGGTCTATGGGGGGCTGCTGAGGCTAGACTGCATTGCCACAGGAAAACCAGAGCCCAGGATTGTCTGGAGGACTCCCTCTAAGAAACTAGTGGATTCCCAGTACAGGTATGCATCTTCTGGCATCTTGTTCACTCACTGTCTAATATGCCCTTCGGGCCATTGTCTGTATGTACAGTGCTTTGTACAGTACTTTTTCCACATTTTGTTTTATTACAGCCTGAATTTAAAATGGATTAAATTGAGATTTTATGTCACTGGCCTACACACAATACCCCATAATGTCAGCGTGGAATTATGTTTATAGACATTTTTACAAATTAATTAAAAATGAAAAGCTGAAATGTCTTGAGTCAATAAGTGTTCAACCCATTTGTTATGGCAGGAAAAAGTCACTTAATAAGTTGCATGGTCTGTGTGCAATAACAGTGTTTAGCGTGATTTGTGAATGACTGCCACATCTCTGTATCCCACACATACAGTTATCTATAAAGTCCCTCAGTCCAGCAATAAATTCAAACACCGATTCAATCACAAAGACCAGGGAGGTTTTCCAATGCTTTGCAAAGAAGGGCACCTATTAGTAGATTAGTAAACATTTAAAAAGCAGACCTTGAATATCCCTTTGAGCATGGTGAAGTTATTAATTACACTTTGGATGGTGTATCAATACACCCAGTCACTACAAAGTTAGAGGCGTCCTTCCTGCCAGAGAGGAAGGAAACCGCTCAGGAATTTCACCATGAGGCCAATGGTGACTGTGATAGGAGAAAACTGAAGATGGATCAACAACATTGTATTTACTCCACAATACTAACCTAAATTACAGAGTGAAAAGAAGGAAAGCCTGTTCAGAATTAAAATGTTCCAAAATATGCATCCTGTTTGCAAAAAATGTGGCAAAGAAATTCACTATGTCCTGAATACAAAGCGTTATGTTTGGGGAAAATCCAACACAACACATCACTGAGTACCACTCATCATATTTTCAAGTTATGATAGAAAGAGATGGAAATAGAGCTAACCACAGGCAAAATCCTAGAGGAAAGCCTGGTTCAGTCTGCTATCCAACAGACACTGGGAGACAAATTCACCTTTCAGCAGGACAAATATACACTAGAGTTGCTTACCAAGACGGCATTGAATGTTCCTGAGTGGCCTAGTTACAGATTTGACTTAAATCGGCTTGAAAATGTATGGCAAGACTTGAAAATGGCTCTCTAGAAATGATCAACAACCAATTTAATAAAGCTTGAAGAATTATTGAAATAATAATGTGCAAATATTGTATAATCCAGGTGTGTAAAGCTCTTATAGACTTACCCAGAAAGACTCACAGCTGTAATCACTGCCAAAGGTGATTCTAAAATGTATTGACTCAAGGGTGTGAATACTTATGTAAATGAAATATGTGTGTATTTTATTTTCAATATATTAGCAAAAATGTGTAAAAACATGTTTACACTGTCATTATGGGGTATTGTGTGTAGATGAGTGAATTTAAAAAATATTTTATCCATTTTGAATTCAGGCTGTAACACAACAAAATGTGGAATAAGTCAAGGGTATGAATACTTTCTGAAGGCACTGTATGTCAACTATCATAATCAGATGTTATCATGAATGAGAAGGTTTACTGTGAAATCACACAGGCACATTTTCTATTCCCTAAAGGTTAGCTGAAAAACCATTAAAAAAAGACCTAAAATGGTTGCTATTAACAGCAGGATATACTGTTATTCACAAACAATAACAACTTGTTTATGTTGGGGGGGGGGGGGGTTTCAGCTTCGACCCCAGAATAAAGGTGTTCACCAACGGTTCTCTGGCCATCCAGGCCATGACAGAGAAAGATGATGGGGACTACCTGTGTGTGGCCCGAAACAAGATGGGGGACGACTACATGCTTCTGAGGGTTAACGTGCTGACCAAGCCGCCCAAGATTGAGCAGAAGCAGCTGCTGGCCAGTCAGAAGGTCTGTCTTTTGTCTTAGGTTTCTATGTAAATAATGGGGCACATCTCAAATGGCACCCTATGCCCTGTACAGTGCACTACTTTTGACCAGAGCCCTATGGGCCTTAGTGAAAAAGAGTGCACTATATAGGGGTTAGGGTGCCATATGGGGCAGGAACCTTGGTGTTCTTAATGTGATATTTGAATGTGTTGCATGTGAGTGTCATGCAAATATTTCGGTTGATTTTCTGTCTAATGTACGATTAGATAGACAATAAATCTTTTTGGATCTGAAGGTGATGTATGGAGGAGACCTGAAGGTGGACTGTGTAGCGTCTGGCCTCCCCAACCCTGAGATCCGCTGGGCTCTGCCGGACGGCACCATGATCAACACACTGAAACAGACGGATAGTAGGGCTAGAGGTGGGCGCACCCGCAGGTACTTGGTGTTTGTTGAACCACATCAACTTCACACATACCGTAATATGTTATTGAATCACATAATACAGTATGTACACACAATCTGTTATTGAATCACATTAACTGCATAGTCGATAAGGATCACAGTACAATTTTCAAACAATCACCCAACCCCTCCCACCCCCCAGATACGTGGTGTTCGACAACGGGACGTTGTACGCCAACGACGTGGGGATGAGAGAGGAAGGACACTACACCTGCTACGCTGAGAACCAGATAGGGAAGGATGAGATGAAGGTTCACGTCAAGGTGGTGGCAGACCCTCCGATCATCAGAGACAAAACTCAAAGCCCTGAAGTCATCAGGGTTCTTTATGGGGAGACCGTGTCGCTGAAGTGCAGCGCCAAGGGAGAGCCGACCCCAGTCATCACGTGGCTCTCCCCCACTAACCGGGCCATTGCCTCCTCCTCTGATAAGTACCAGGTACATAATGATGGTACGTTAGTGGTCCAGAAGGCACAACGCTTTGATGCTGGTAACTACACCTGCACAGCTAGGAACAGTGCCGGCCAGGACAGCAAAGTCACCAGGGTGGACGTCCTTGTGACGCCGCCGACCATCAACGGACTGAGAGGTATGGTCAACACTATCAGAGTGACGGCTATAAGGGACCAGCGCACCATGCTGACCTGCGAGGCCATGGGGACACCCATCCCCCAGGTCATGTGGGTGTTACCGGAGAACGTCATCCTCCCGGCGCCATACTACGGCAGCAGAATGACGGTGCATCGTAACGGTACGTTGGATATACGTTCGCCGAAGGGGACCGACTCGGCTCAGATGGCCTGCATCGCACGCAACGAGGGCGGGGAGGCCAGGCTGATGGTCCACCTGGAGGTTAGAGAGATGGTAGAGAGGCCGCAGCTCAGAGGGCCCAAAACAGAGAGCCTCTCTCTAACGGTAGGCGGTACCATGACCCTGAACTGCTCCTTTGAAGGAGGCCCAGCACCCCCAACGGTAACCTGGATCCTCCCTAATGGTTCCCCCCTCATGAGCGGTGCCCAGTTCTCCAAGTTCTTCCACCGACCTGACGGCTCCTTGGTCATCACTAACCCCTCTGTCTCTGAGAGTGGTATGTACCGCTGCCTGGCGAGGAATGTAGCCGGGCTAGTGGAACGTACTATTACTTTAGCCCCGGAGAGGAAACCAGAGATAAAGAACCGCTACAACTCCCCCATCAGTATTATGAATGGGGAGAGCCTCCAACTCCACTGTCTCTCCACGGGGGACCCCCTCCGGCTGACGTGGACCCTGCCCAGTGGGGTGGTCCTGGGGCGGCCACAGAGAGCCGGTCGCTACGCCGTCCTAGCCAATGGGACGCTCGCCATCCAGCAGGCGTCCGTCTACGACCGCGGCTCCTACGTCTGCCGAGCGGCCAACGAGTACGGCAGCGCCCTGCTCTCCGTGCCCGTCATCGTCATCGCGTACCTGCCTCGCATCACCAATGGCCCGCCTCCCGTGATGTACGCTCGCCACGGCGTGGCGGTCCAGCTGAACTGTGTTGCCACGGGGATCCCCCGAGCTGAGATTGCCTGGGAGACGCCGGATAGGACGCGGCTAGTGGTCAGTGCCCAGCCACGCCTCTTTGGCAACAAGTACCTCCACCCACAAGGCTCTCTCATCATCCAGAACCCCACACAGAGAGACCAGGGCTTCTACAAATGCACCGCCAGGAACGTGATAGGGGTCGATACTAAAGGCACCTATCTACATGTGTTCTGATTAGCCTTAGACAAATAGGTTTTCGTCATATGCCCAAGAAACTGCCAAAGGAGCTGAGCACAGCCAATGCTAATCATCCATCCACATGATGTTGGAGAGCCTTTGAATCACTGTCAATGCAAGTAAAGATACATTTTCCAATCGGTAGCTAAACAAACAAGCTACTGTGTATGCAGTAGCTGCTCTGTATCTGTCCTGTGACATCATTCAAGGCCATGTTTCAGCTGCATTTCAACAACCATTTTGTGACAAAAGCCATTTTTCACTCATCAAAAAACACTTTGCTATGAAGGACTGTAAATCTTCTGCGCTGACAATGACAATTTATGTCAAACTATTTTGATAAGCATAGCTAAATATCTTCTTATGTTCGATTAATGAAAATATTCTAAATGATACAGAAAATAACCAATATTGCTGAAATGAGGACGATTTTAGAGGCCTAAGCAACAATGGCTGGTGTTTGAATAACTGCTTCACAACCATCCATATCATTTTACTATCTTAACCAAAAGTATTTTTAAGGACTTGTAACCCTGCTATTTACAGGAGAGACTCACACATTACCGCTACTGTGATGATTGTACATGCAATATGGTTTAGATCTGCTTGCAACCCTCATAGGTGTCAATATCAGCACATAAAATAATACTAATATGTTTTTACATGCCCTCATTATTAAATTATTTGTCTTTAAAAGACTCTGATGTATAGGAATTTTACACATTTTTAATAAAGAGAAGCTCAAAATCCATCGTAATCTTGTAGAATATTACTTATAAGTTTGAGACAAGACTATGGATGCATCCCAAATAATGCACTATATAGGAAATAGGGTGTGATTTAGGAAACAACCCTAGTTTATGGGCCCTGGTCGAAAGTAGTGCACTACAAAGGGAATAGGGTGCAATTTCGGAAGGGGGTAATAATTTAGAACTAGGTCAGGACAGATTAGGGATCTGTCTTCCAAGAGTAAACATTTTCAAACGTAGCTCTGGGAATTATTATACAGTCATGGTCCCTCTCTTGCTAAAAGGAGAACCATCTGGTTGTGTGGGGGGAAATCCCCTGTTAGTTCACTGGTTTCCCTCTGAAAGAATTCCCACTTTAACTATACAGACTTCATTGTAATCAGCTTTCATGATTTATGAAATCCACTCACAACTTGAAGTGGTGCAGTACCGCTGCAAGAGGGATGACATAGAACATGTGTTTCTTTGACTATTGATGGACCTGCTCTTCAGTAAATGGCCCGAATAAATCTTCCCTCTTTTGTTTCAGATAATCGAAGAAATAAAGGCTTTAGCTGTCTCTCACTGACCCAGTCCCAGGTCAAACACAAAGCAGAAACCACCCAGGGCCGCTGCTCACATCTTGGACACACCTGTGGTCCTGTCTGTCCCAGTACTATAGAAATGAAGTTGTCCATTTACCATTACAGTACCATATTGTCATCAGCACTAAGTACTGCGGTCTTGCTGTGTTTATATGAACTATTTATTTCCATTTCCACCTCCACTCTGCTCTGTCTTTAACATAGTTAACGTAATACCCTATTATGCAGATAGTGAGACTGATGACATCATAGGAGAGAGAGAGAAAGACAGAGAGAGGGGATGAGAGAAAGAGAGAGAGGTAGTGAGCTCATGGGCTCCTGAGTTCTTCTGCAAAAAGATAGAAATAGAGTTGGATTCATGTAGATAAACTAGATTTTTTTTGCAAGGACTTATACAGGATACTAACCTCAACATCAAAACCTTCAATCCAAATCAAAATTCCATACCTAAAACCTTGATTTTGGACAAAATTACCTGAATTAACTATTACAAGAAAGGACTTTGACTCGGTACCGGTACCCCCTGTATATAGCCGCATTATTGTTATGTAATTTTCTTGTTACTTTTTGATTATTATTTTTTTAAATTCACTTTATTTACTAAATATTTTCTTAATTCTATTTATTGAACTGCATTGTTGGTTAAGGGCTTGTAAGTAAGCATTTCACGGTAAGGTCTACACCTGTTGTATTCGGCGCATGTGGCAAATCAAATTTGAACAAACCAAAACCTGCAGAAGAAACACAGTGGAACCTGGAAATACCATCCAAAACAAAACTGAGTGAGTAATGTTCAGTCTGAACCTACTTCTGAAGCCAAAAAATTCAAAGACTATAATCTCTAGGTAATTTTGTTATATAAATCTTAATAAATAAGGCTAATAAGTGTAACATTATAGCTTCCGTCCCTCTCCTCGCCCCTACCTGGGCTCGAACCAGGGACCCTCTGCACACAGACAACAGCCACCCTCGAGGCATCGTTATTGCTCCACAAAAGCCACCACCCTTGCAGAGCAAGGGGAACAACTACTTCAAGGTCTCAGAGCGAGTGACGTCATCGATTGAAACACAATTTGCGCGCACCCCGCTAACTAGCTAGCCATTTCACATCAGTTACACTCACCCCCCTTTTGACCTCCTCCTTTTCCACAGCAACCAGTGATCCGGGTCAACAGCATCAATGTAACAGTATAGCTTCTGTCCCTCTCCTCGCCCCTACCTGGGCTCGAACCAGGGACCCTCTGCACACAGACAACAGTCACCCTTGAAGCATCGTTGCCCATCGCTCCACAAAAGCCGCGGGCGGCCCTTGCAGATCAAGGGGAACAAATACTTCAAGGTCTCAGAGCGAGTGACGTCACCGATTGAAACACTATTAGCGCGCACCCCGCTAACTAGCTAGCCATTTCACATTGGTTACATAAGCTACCAAACTGCAAAGACAAAACTGACCTGGCAATTTCAATTAGCACTTAACAATGGCAGGAGAGATTCACAGCCAGCAGAACAGCCCACCTCAGACCCGGACCACAACCTCAACACCACAATGGGACAGACAACACAGGACCCACCAACCCTACAGACCCCACACCCTCCTAACAGGCCCCCTGTCAGCTCCCCTGATAGCTCTCTTGACAACCCCCACACATCCACTGAGGACACACAAAAGCCAGAGAATGTGCTCCTCATTGACTCAAATGGCAAATACATTCAAGAGGATCAACTTTTTCCCAAACACAAAGTGGCTAAACTCTGGTGCCCAAACACTAGGCATGCCCTGGAGCTGTTGTCAGAGGACAGACTAGGGTCCCCCAGCCACATCATAATTCACACAGGCATAAATGACCTGAGGGCCCAGCATGAAAGGGTGGCCACAGCACTCAAGGGAGTGATTGAACAAGTGGTTATTTCCACCCTGCTACCACGAATATACTTTCACCCTGCCACCATACAGCGGGTGAATGCATGAATTTCGTGAGACTGTGCCTCAAACCTAATCTACCTGGCCCACCACTCCACCCTGTATTTTAACAGCCTTTATGACCAGGTCCACCTCTACAAGGCAGCAATCCCAACTTTTGCCAGGACCGTGAAGGACGTCAACCTTAACCGTAGCCCCAGCACCTCAGAAAGGAGCAACAGAGCAACAGACAAACCTCCCAGACCAGCGAGACACCATCCCAGACCTGCAAGACCCCCTCCTGAAGGACCTGCACAGAGGCCACAGCATCACCAGCCACACCCAAGACCACCCCAAGCAAACCCTGGCCACACCCTATATACAGTTTAAGTCTGAGGTTTACATACAACTTAGCCAAATACATTTAAACTCAGTTTTTCACAATTCCTGACATTTAATCCTAGTAAAAATTCCCTGTCTTAGGTCAGTTAGGATCACCACTTTTTTTTAAGAATGTGAAATGTCAGAATAATAGTAGAGAGAATGATTTATTTCAGCTTTTAATTCTTTCATCACATTCCCAGTGGGTCAGAAGTTTACATACACTCCATAGGTATTTGGTAGCATTGCCTTTAAATTGTTTAACTTGGGTCAAACGTGTTGGATAGCCTTCCATAAGCTTCCCACAATAAGTTGGGTGAATTGTGGCCCATTCCTCCTGACATAGCTGGTGTAACTGAGTCAGGTTTGTAGGCCTCCTTGATCCCACATGCTTTTTCAATTCTGCCCACAAATGTTCTATGGGATTGAGGTCAGGGCTTTGTGATGGCCACTCCAATACCTTGACTTTGTTGTCCTTAAGCCATTTTGCCACAACTTTGGAAGTATGCCTGGGTTCATTGTCCAGTTGGAAGACCCATTTACGACCAAGCTTTAACTTCCTGACTGATGTCTTGAGATGTTGCTACAATAAGCCACATAATTTTCCATCCTCATGATGCCATCTATTTTGTGAAGTGCACCAGTCCCTCCTGCAGCAAAGCACTCCCATAACATGATGCTGCCACCCCCGTGCTTCACGGTTGGGATGGTGTTCTTTGGCTTGCAAGCCTCCCCCTTTTTCCTCCAAACATAACGATGGTCATTATGGCCAAACAGTTCTATTTTTGTTTCATCAGACCAGAGGACATTTCTCCAAAAGGTACGATCTTTGTCCGCATGTGCAGTTGAAAACCGTAGTCTGGCTTTTTTATGGCAGTTTTGGACCAGTGGCTTCTTCCTTGCTGAGCGGCCTTTCGGGTTATGTTGATATAGGACTCATTTTACTGTGGATATAGATACCTTTGTACCTGTTTCCTCCATCTTCTTCACAAGGTCCTTTGCTGTTGTTCTGGGATTGATTTGCACTTTTCGCACCAAAGTGCGTTCATCTCTAGGAGACAGAATGCGTCTCCTTCATATAACAGACTGACCCTAGCCCCCCGACACATAAACTACTGCAGCATAAATACTGTAGGCTGAAACAGGAGAGGTCGGGGGACACTGTGGCCCCATCCAATGATACGCCCGGACAGGGCCAAACAGGCAGGATGTAACAAACATACACTTAGGTTGGAGTCATTAAATCTAGTTTTTCAACCACTCCACACATTTCTACTTTGTGCAAGTAATTTTTCCAACAATTGTTTACAGACAGATTATTTCACTTATAATTCACTGTATCACCATTCCAGTGGGTAAGAAGTTTACATACACTAAAATGACTGTGCCTTTAAACAGTTTGGAAAATTCCAGAAAATGATGTCAAAGCTTAAGAAGCTTCTTATAGGCAAATTGACATCATTTGAGTCAATTGGAGGTGTACCTGTGGATGTATTTCAAGGCCTACCTTCAAACTCAGTGCCTCTTTGCTTGACATCATGGGAAAATCAAAAGAAATCAGCCAAGACCACAGAAAAAAAATTGTAGACCTCCACAAGTCTGGTTCATCCTTGGGAGCAATTTCCAAATGCCTGAAGGTACCACGTTCATCTGTACAAGCAATAGTACGCAAGTGTCCTGTGTGAATTTAAGTGTGCTCTTTCTAATTCTCTTTCTTTCTCTCTCTCTCTCGGAGGACCTGAGCCCTAGGACCATGCCTCAGGACTACCTGGCCTGATTACTCCTTGCTGTCCCCAGTCCACCTGGCCATGCTGCTGCTCCAGTTTCAACTGTTCTGCCTGCGGCTATGGAACCCTGACCTGTTCACCGGACATGCTACCGGTCCCAGACCTGCTGTTTTCAACTCTCTAGAGACAGCAGGAGCAGTAGAGATACTCTGAATGATCGGCTATGAAAAGCCAACTGACATTTACTCCTGAGGTGCTGACCTGTTGCACCCTCGACAACCACTGTGATTATTATTATTTGTCCCTGCTGGTCATCTATGAACATTTGAACATCTTGGCGATGTTCTGTTATAATCTCCACCTGACACAGCCAGAAGAGGACTGGCCACCCCTCATAGCCTGGTTTCTTCCTAGGTTCTGGCCTTTCTAGGGAGTTTTTCCTAGCCACCGTGCTTCTACATCTACATTGCTTGCTGTTTGGGGTTTTAGGCTGGGTTTCTGTACAGCACTTTGTGACATCAGCTGATGTAAGAAGGGCTTTATAAATACATTTGATTGATTGATTGATTGATGTAAACTTCCGACTTCAACTGTAGGCCCCCACATATCAGACCTAAGCCCCTTCTGCCCACCCCATGCCCCCCCGCCCCCGCCCCTGCGGCAAGAACCTCAACATAACAGCAGGACATATGCCCAGGCCGTGAGCAGAACAACAGGCCCAACCCCCGCCCACCCAAGCTCCATCCTGTGACCTAAGATGGAACACAAAGCTTTTACTATCTCATCCTGGAATATACAATGTCTGAGGTCATCTGCCTTTGGCCTAAAGAGAAGGAACCTAGACTTCATCAAAGAAATTGAAAATACAGACATTTTCATCAAACAACAAACATGGCATAAAGGAGATGGACCCACTGGTTGCCCTCTAGGCTACAGAGAGCTGGAAGTCCCATCCACCAAACTACCTGATGTGAAACAGGGAAGAGACTCATGGGGTATGCTGTTTAGTATAGTGCAGACCTAACCCAGTCTATTAAATTAATAAAAACAGGAACATTTTACATCTGGCTAGAAATTAATAAGGAAATTATCTCTACAGAGAAAAATGTCCTCATGTGTGCTACCTATATCCCCCCAATAGAATCGCCATACTTTAACGATGACAGATTCTCCATCATAGAGGGGGAGATCAACAATTTCCAGGCCCAGGGACATGTACTAGTCTGTGGCGACATAAATGCCAGAACTGGACAAGAACCTGACATCCTCAGCACACAGGGGGACGAACGCCTACCTGGAGGTGACAGCATTCGCTCCCCCATATGCCCACCTAGACACAGCTACGACAACATAACCAACAAAAATGGGTCACAACTCCTGCAGCTCTGTTGGACTCTGGGTATGTACATAGTTAATGGTAGGCTTTGACGGGACTCCTATGGTAGGTACATATATAGCTCATCTCTTGGCAGTAGTACTGTAAACTTCTTTATCACTGACCTCAACCCAGAGTCTCTTAGAGCATTCACAGTCGGTCCACTGACACCCCTATCAGATCACAGCAAAAGCACACTCTACTTGAACAGAGCTATGCTCAGTCATGAGTCATCAAAGCCAAAGGAACTGAATAATATTAAGAAATACTATAGATGGAAGGAAAGTAGTGTGGAAAGCTACCAAAAAACAATTAGGCAACAACAAATCCAATCCTTTCTAGACAATTTCCTGGACAAAATGTTTCAGTATAACAGTGAAGGTGTAAACTTGGCAGTAGAAAACCTAAACAGTATATTTGACCTCTCAGCTTCCCTATCAAATCTAAAAATGTCAAGCAGACAACCTAAGAAAATTTATAACAATGAAGAATGCAAAAACCTAAGAAAGAAATTGAGAAACCTATCCAACCCAATACATAAAGACCCAGAAAACCTGAGCCTACGCCTTCACTATGGTGAATCACTAAAACAATACAGAAATACAATACGGAAAAAGAAGGAACAGCACGTCAGAAATCAGCTCAATGTAATTGAAGAATCCATCAAATCTAACCACTTCTAGGAAAATTGGAGAACTCTAAACAAACAAAAACAACACGAAGAGATATCGATCCAAAACGGAGATGTATCGATAAACCACTTCTCCAATCTTTTTGGCTCTATAATAAAGAACAAACAGCAAAAACATGTACATGATCAAATACAAATATTAGAATCAACTATTAAAGACTACCAGAACCCTCTAGATTCTCCAATTACATTGAATGAACTACAGGACAAAATACAACCTAAAAAGGCCTATGGCGTTGATGGTATCCTAAATTAAATGATCAAATATAGAGACCACAAATTCCAATTGGCTATACTTAAACTCTTTAACATCATCCTCAGCTCTGGCATCTTCCCCAATATTTGGAACCAAGGACTGATCACCCCAATCCACAAAAGTGGAGACAAATTTCACCCCAATAATTAGAGTGGGATATGTGTCAACAGCAACATTGGAAAAATCCTCTGCATTATCATTAACAGCAGACTCGTACGTTTCCTCAGCGAAAACAATGTACTGAGCAAATGTCAAATTGGCTTTTTACCAAATTACCGCATGACAGACCACGTACTCACCCTGCACACCCTAATTGACAAACAAACAAACCAAAACAAAGGCAAAGTCTTCTCATGCTTTGTTGTTTTCAAAAAAGCTTTTTACTCAATTTGGCATGAGGGCCTGCTATACAAATTGATGGAAAGTGGTGTTGGGGGAAAAACATACGACATTATAAAATCCATGTACACAAACAACAACAAAAAGTGTGTGGTTAAAATTGGCAAAAACACACATTTCTTTCCACAGGGCCGGGGGATGAGACAGGGATGCAGCTTAAGCCCCACCCTTCTTCAACATATATATCAACAAATTGGCGAGGGCACAAGAACAGTCTGCAGCACCCGGCCTCACCGTACTAGAATCTGAAGTCAAATGTTTGCTGATGATCTGGTGCTTCTGTCCCCAACCATGGAGGGCCTACAGCAGCACTTAGATCTTCTGCACAGATTCTGTCAGACCTAGGCTCTGACAGTAAATCTCAGTAAGACAAAAATAATGGTGTTCCAAAAAAGGTCCAGTTGCCAGGACCACGAATATAAATTCCATCTAGACACAGTTGCCCTAGAGCACACAAAAAACTATGTATACCTCTGCCTAAACATCAGCCGCACAGGTAACTTACACAAAAGCTGTGAATGATCTAAGAGACGACCCAAGAAGGGCCTTGTATGCCATCAAAAGAAACATATAATTTGGCATACCAATTAGGATCTGGCTAAAAATACTTGAATCAGTTATAGAACCCATTGCCCTTTATGGTTGTGAGGTCTGGGGTCCATTCACCAACCAAGATATTCACAAAATTGGACAAACACCAAATTGAGACTGCATGCAGAATCCTGCAAAAACTATCCTCTGTGTACAACGTAAAACACCAAATAATGCATACAGGGCAGAATTAGGCCGATAGCCCGCTAATTTTCAAAATCCAAAAAGAGACGTTAAATTCTACAACCACCTAAAAGGAAGGGATTCCCAAACCTTCCATAACAAAGCCATTACCTACAGAGAAATTCACCTGGAGAAGAGCCCCCTAAGCAAGCTGGTCCTGGGGCTCTGTTCACAAACACAAACAGAGCCCCAGGACAGCAACACAATTAGACCCGACCAAATCATGAGAAAACAAAAAGACAATTACTTAACACATTGGAAAGAATTGACCTGACCACTATGATTGACCCAAAATTAAGGAAATATTTGACTATGTACAGACTCAGTGAGCATAGCCTTGCTATTGAGAAAGGCAGCCAAAGACAGACCTGGCTCTCAAGAAAAGACAGGCTATTTGCACACTGCCAACAAAATGAGGTGGAAACTGAGCTGCACTTCCTAGCCTCTTGCCAAATGTATGAAAGAATTCGAAAACAAATCCATTTTTGATAAACATATCTATTGGGTGAAATACCACAGTGTGAATCACAGCAGTAAGATTTGTAACCTGTTGCCACGAGAAAAGGGAAACCAGTGAAGAACAAACACCATTGTAAATACAACCTATATTTATGTTTATTTATTTTCCCTTTTGTACTTTAGCTATTTGCACATCATTACAACACTGTATATACATATATAATATGACATTTGAAATGTCTTTATTCTTTGGAACTTTTGTTAGTGTAATGTTTACAGTTCATTTTTAATTGTTTATTTAACTTTTGTTTTATCTATTTATCTTGCTTTGGCAATGTAAGCATGTTTCCCATGCCAATAAAGCCCTTAGAGAGAGAGGGCAGAGCGAGAGTGCGGAGAGAGAGAGAGAGAGAGAGAGAGAGAGAGAGAGAGAGAGAGAGAGAGGGGCAGAGAGAAGACAAAGACAGAGAGAGGAGAGAGAGGAGGGAGAGAATCTAGACAGATCATTGGTATTTCCAGAGGCAGCTTTTACCCAGATTATGTTGATGCTACAGAATCAAGTGGATAGTGATTTAGGAAGGTCTTTCCATGATCTGATTAAACGCTAAAGATGTGGAGCACATTGTGAAAAGATTTTAGAGATTAACTGGGTTGAGTAAGGAAATTACGTGTCACTTTACCTGCACTTCCCTATGCTTATCAATGAAATATTTTATTAGATACAAATGATTTTAGAGAATGAATAGGGAAGACTAGCGTTAGAGGTTCCTCAATCTGAAAAACAAAATCAGCAACATATTTACAAAATGAGATCGTTTTGCTGTGTTGTGATTGTAGAATCATAAATGTGACTTCATTTTAAAGAGAATCCAAGTGATCGTCTGTGTTCAGAACAAATCTAATCACAGGAGACAATCACCCTCAGTGTCATGTGTTTTAGAGTCATGGGAACAGAATACAGGCCCTTTGGAACAGGCTGTGAATGCTAAATTCCACAATGATGAAAGCTGGAGTGTACTAAAACCCTCTTCCTCCCCTTGGTCTCTTAGATGTTGACAAATGCTGCTCTGTGTGTGTGTGTGTCGTGTGTGTGTGTGTGCCTGCGTGTGTGTGTGTGTGTGCCTGCGTGTGTGTGTGTGCCTGCGTGTGTGTGTGTGTGTGTGTATGTGATGATCATGCACATGGGGGTTGTGTGTGATTCATATAGGCATATGTGTGTGAGATTTATGCCTCAGAGTGTTTTTTGTCACTGCGTGACTTTGCTTATTCATGAAATTGAGCCAAAGGTCTCAATCAATTCAATCTCAGGACAAGCGGCATCCCTCAAAAGTGTTCTCATGATGCATTTGCCTGCCTCACCCACAGACAAACCCAAAGTCAACTCAAAAGACTGCCTGGGCAGTGATGTCATTCGCTCCTATGGCTAGAGCAGGAGGTGTTTGGGAGTGTGGTGTGTTCCGTTGAGGTGTGACCAGAGCACCTTTATAACTTAAGTGTCTTAGCTTGCAGGATAGCATATGGCCCATAGATTACTTTAGTACCACAGGGTAATGTAGCACCTGTAAACACACAAACCTCTTCAGTGTAAAATGTAATCACTTTACCATACATAACATGACATAAGGTAATTTAACCAAATTGAAGTGTTTAACCAAAGACTCAGTAAAGGGTATTTCAAAAGAGGACCGCAACATCCATATGCTGATAACGTTGTTGATTATGACGTACAGCCACTATGCTGTCATAAATGCGTTAAACTCTGCGGTCTACGCGTAAACTAAACTATGATTTTATAACTCATACTGTAACTTGCAGGCAGCATGTGTTATGCCGCGTTCATGTGCTAGTCTTATCTAGGAAACTCGTACATTCCCGCCTTGCTAACTGAATGAATGCGGCATGTGTATGACTACAAACAGTTAGCAAGTCTGAAATTTCAGAGTTTCCTTGTTTTGACTAGTTAATAAACGCGGCATTACATTGAGCGGTGACTTCTCTACAGAAGGGCTTCACGGTGACGTCACACCAAACCAGCAAATGACTTCCTTGGAGATGACTGTCGCGTCCCGTCGTTAGGAACACTGCTGTGCGTGACACAGGCCGGCGATTAATCCAGGACATATAAGAGGTTTAGTTGGTAATAGGCGTAATGCCTCGAAATGCAGTAGTTATCGTGCGCTACGGCCCTTATAAATCATGTGGCATCGTGGATCACAGAACGTTCCGTCTGATTGGCCTCCAAGGTAGATATAATCCTTGGCTACATTCAAATAAGTGTGCCTATTGCAGCGTCATAAAGTGGCTTGTGTGCATTTTTAAAGTGCGTTTTAGTTTTATATAAGGGAGTAGTTTGTAGCCTACCATTTGGTTTTCCTGATAATATCACTCATCCATGTATTCTCACTTTCCTAGCTGCATTGAAAGAGAATGGACATCAAAGTGTCTTGGAGAAAATGTCCGATTGGAACAAGGTGGAACTTGTGGTCAATGGAGAATGTGTCTATACATGCAGCATAAAACAGCTGGAGTTTGGTAAATTCAATGTAGATACTGTAGATTACTCTGTCAAATTGTACAGAATCTTACCTGTGGTCAATTGTGACATGTATCGTTTTCATAGAGTGAGGTAAGCATACTGAAACTGAATGCACATGGATTTAACCGTTATCCACTCTCTGATTGTGACCTCATCTGTGAAAAACCTCATTCTAGAGCAGGGGTATTCAACCTAGAGTCTGCCACCACTCTAGGGGTCCGCGAAAATATATCAATATAGCAACAAAAAAGTAGCTAAATTTCTTTTCTGAATATTGCTAGCAACAACAAAATACACACATTTTGAATTACATACCTACAGTAGGAAATAGGACAATATGTTATTTCTAATGACGTCAACTTTATTTCTCAACTGCCAATTACACATAGGGGAGAACTGTGACGAAAGTAACGCTTTTTGTTTTAGTTTCTAATTACTCAGAGATCGATAGAGCTAGAGACACCATATTGTACGACAAACAACTTATGTGTCCTCTACCATTAGCAACTGTAATTTCATTTCTATGGTAAATGAGTTGAAATTAAACAGACTGAGAACAGAACGACCGCAATGTTACTTTTGTACTTGCCTGCGGGACGGGAGTAACAGCTGGCGAGGAGTGCACAATATTTGTCTCGTCTCCATGTTTCTGGGTTGTAACGCTCGTTCATTTCTACCAATGTACTACCAGCCATAAGTTCATGTGTGTGCCGATTTGAGTAAGTCATGCTATATAGGTTCGACATTTAGGAAAACGAACCATGCGTCAACATCGCAATTTTGCGAAACCACAATTGTTTGCCTTACAATATTAATCAGACTGAATTGGATCACATAATAGCTATATTAAGCATAATTGTCTAATCTAACTTTAATGAGAATGTAGTAGATGATTTTCAATTACTAGTCATGCTATGCTCCAGTTGTCCTTGTCATGCGCGCTCCTCGTGCCTTGATAGAATCAATGTCTTTTATTCTCTTCTAAAAAGGCAAACTCATCATGCTTATCACATTTCCATGGCTTGATACAAGGTTATTGACCCCCAGAATCATAAAGATATATATTTTTAACCACTAACCTGTCGATAAAAGCTTATGTGAGAAGCTGATCCACCAAGCCAATTAATTCTAATGATGTCATATATCATTTTCAAACATTCAGTCACTTGTTGATATTTTTCTAACATTATAAAAGCAATATGAGCTGGAGGAGACAATGACCTGTGCTTAAAGTTATTTTATTGTATTCCAGGTCATCAGTTTACATTGTGTTACTTTCATCCCACCCGTCTCTCCTGTAACTTCTCCTAGGCGTACACCCAAGACTAGCTAGCATGATACTTGAAACCAATGCTGTTAATTTAGTCACTAGATGGGTTAAGAAAATGACATACACGACAAGACCAAAAGTATGTGGACACCTGCTCCTCGAACATCTCATTCCATAATCATGGGCATTAATATGGAGTTTGCTGCTATAACAGTCTCTACTCTTCTGGGAAGGCTTTCCACTAGATGTTGAAACATTGCTGTGTGGACTTCCTTTCATTCAGTCATAAAAGTATTAGTGAGGTTGGGCACTTGTCACATGTGCTCCCTCTCCTGCCTGTAGGTCACCAGGCTGCTCGTTATGGCGCACACCTGTCACAATCGTTACGTGCACCTGCACGTCATCATACTCACCTGGTCTCCATCACCTCCCTGATTACCTTCCGTGTATACGTCACTCTCTTTGGTTCCTTCCCCAGGCGTTATTGTTTCTGTTCCTGTGTCAGTTCTGTACATTGTTCGTGTTTCTTATTTTTGTGTTGTGTTAATTTATTAAAACACTCACTCCCTGAATTTCCCTCCTGACTCTCAGCGCACATCGTTACAGCACTGATGTTGGGCGATTAGGCCTGGCTCGCAGTCAGCATTCCAATTCATCCCAAAGGTGTTCGATGGGGTTGAGGTCAGGGCTCTGTGCAGGCCAGTCAAGTTCTTCCACACCGATCTCAACAAACTATTTCTGTATGGACCTCACTTTGTGCATGGGGGCATTTTCATGCTGACACAGGAAAGGGCCTTCCCCAAACTGTTGACACAACGTTGGAAGCACAGAATCGTTTAGAATGTCATTGTATGCTGTAGCGTTATGATTTCTGTTCACTGGAACTAAGGGGCCTAGCCCGAACCATGACAAACAGCCCCAGACAATTATTCATCCACCAAACTTTACAGTTGGCACTATGCATTGGGGCAGGTAGCATTCTCCTGGCATCCGCCAAACCCAGATTTTTTTTCCCGTCGGACTGCCAGATGGTGAAGCGTGATTAATCACTCCAGAGAACGTGTTTCCACTGCTCAAGAGTCCAATGGCGGCAAGCTTTACACCACTCCAGCCGATGCTTGGCATTGCGCATGGTGATCTTAGGCCTGTGTGCGGCTGCTCGACAATGGAAACCCATTTCAGTTCTTGTGCTGACGTTGCTTCCAGAGGCAGTTTAGAACTCAGTGAGTGTTGCAACCGAGGACAGGCAATTTTTACATGCTATGCGCTTCAGCACTCAGCTGTCCTGTTCTGTAAGCTTGTGTGGCCTACCACTTCGCAGCTGAGCCATTGTTATTCCTAGACGTTTCCACTTCACAATAACAGCACTTACAGTTGACCGGGGCAGGTCTAGCAGGGCAGACATTTGACAAACTGACTTGTTGGAAAGGTGGCACGTTGAAAGTCAGAGCTTTTCAGTAAGGCCATTCTACTGCAGTGTTTGTCTATGGAGATTGCATGGCCGTGTGCTCAATTTTATACACCTGTCAGCAACGAGTGTGGCTGAAATAGCCGAAGCCACTAATTTGAAGGGGTGTCCTCATACTTCAAAATAATGAAAAACTATTTACCAAATCTATTAATTTTAAAATGTTGATTACTTGTCCTTTACATTATCATTCACCTAACAAGACGTGACAAAACATTTTTGCTAGCGTATGATGGGGATCCCTGGGTCGCCAATTTGCCTGGGAGGGGGTCTCTGGGCAAGAAAAGATTGAAAACCCCTCTTCTAGAGCCATCTGCCATCTTCATAGAGTGTTCTGATTTATCAGATTGTCAAAGTCACTGATTATGAAGTCACAATAGCATTGAGTACATTGTGTTTATAGAGTAACAGTCCTTTATTCTGCCTTCCACAGGAGGAGATGGGAAACTGGACCCCCTATGCAAGGAGGCCGTCAGTGCTGTGCAGAATGCATACTGAGATACACCCACACTCTACCAGGAGATTGGTCAAGGGGATGAATCTAATCTAGTAGTAAACCTGAAGAGAAACACAGCAACAGACACTTTTTGTATTTTTTTGATGACAAGCATTATAGTACCATACAATAGTATTCTCCAGCATTAAGTCAAGTGTTGTTGTATTTATTGCTACATAATCTCGGAGACCCAGAATCAAATGTGCCGTGTATGCTGGTCATCTCAACAGTCTGTCGTGAGAGACTGCAACATGCTAATTGCGAAATGTAGTCATTATAGTTTCTTATGATTTTTATTTAGTGGTGATTGACTGTGCTATAGTTACTCTATCATTGTCAATATTGCCTCAGACAATTTTGTGTCTGGTCCCTGTCTGAAAACATACATTACAAAATCCAAATAATTCCCTTAACCTTTGGCATACAACCATTCTTAGATCTGCTTCCTGTGGTCTCTCTCCTCATCTGAATATGATTACTTCTGCAATCCATTCTCAATTAGCCTTATGGGAGGGATTGTGCACTAATAGAATCATACCCCATCGGTCAAACCACAGACCAAATTAGCAGACCAAATTTGCACTGCAAGCAAAATCCAAACAGTCATGCAAACACTGCCACACAGTCACAGTCTGGCCGCGTCCCAAATGGCACCCTATTCTCTATGCGGTGCACTACTTTTGACCAGAGCCCTGGTCAAAAGTAGTGCACTCTTAAGGGAATAGGGTGCCATTTGGGACGCTACGTCTGAGGCTAGGCTCAATGTCAGCTTCAAAGTTAACCAAAAACATATGGAGGTGCTTATAGGGGTTCATGGCACTTACCACATTTCATTTCAATGCAATCAAGCCCCCCCCCCCCCCCCCACACACACACACACACACACACACACACACACATATAAATACAGTACGCCTCCTACGTGATTGTCCTCGAAACGTTATTAATGCTTTATTACTAAAACAGCCAGCTTGGAGGACTTTCTTTTTGGAAGAATATCAGACAACCAAAAGAGAACCTTGTCCCCCATCTTCTGAAAGAGCCGAGATGATTACCTCCGTTTCTTCCTGTGCGGCATCAGTGTATACATCCCAAATGTCACCCTATTCCATATATGGTGCACTACTTTTTACCAGAACAAGTAGAAGTAGTGCACTATATAGGGAATAGGGTCCCATTCGGGACGCAATGTCTAGCACTGAAACATATTTAAGGGGGAGTAAACAAAAAGAAACAAACTGAAATATACTCTCTGTTTCTCTCCTCGCGCCTCCACCCTCCTAAACTATTGCCTAAAGCTCCTGTTTTTAACAGCTCTTTAACAGTTTGCTAGATTTTCAACCTGGCTAGGTGGATAGCACAGTTAATGTACCTGACAGCGAAGCTATGGAATTCAGAGAAAACATCTGGGTGTCAAATAAAAGCAATTGTCAAAGCAAATAGACTCAGGCAGTAGTGAAATCCTTTAGGAGGGTTATTGTGATGTCAATGCTATTGAATAACTGGTAGAGAATACAGCCAGCTGGCCCCACTTGCCTGATTAAAGGTGTGGCTGATTAGTCAATTTAAGTGCAGCCTTAAGTTACTTAAGGCTGCTGCTGTTCTCCAAATGGGAAGATGAAGGACTGGAACGGACTGGACTAGAGAGATAGTGAGATGGAAGGTGGAATGGGAAGGTGGGCTTGTTACTGGAAGTAGCCTATACGTTTTGGAATAAGTTATTATTCTATTCAGTTTGAGTTTGTATTTAGTCTTTCAGGATAGCGTTAACAGTTCTGTACTGACCTTATATCTCCTTAGCCTTGGTAGGCCTACACAGCCCTTCACAGACCCTCACAGTGAGCGCTACCATTCTCTCCTAGGACAATAGTGGTGTACAAGCCTATAGATTAATATTGCTCCAACAACATATATGAATAGGATCCCTGAGGCCAATATTACTTATTCTTTCCCTAGTTTCCCTAGTCTCTGGAGTCTATGCAAGACTATCATGACCCCTATTGGGCTGTTGGAGTTGAGTGTAACTGACCAGGAAAAGTGCTTTATTTAAAAAGCCACAGTACCCTCTAGTGGCAACATAAAGACAATTAAAAATCTTCCAGATATTTCCAGCATAACATCAAAATAAGGAATGCATCTCAACTTGAATTCTATGACCACATTTCTTTATGAAATTGGAATCAAGTTTATATATATATTTTTACAGCAAAGGGACACAGAAACCCCTATTAGAGTGGTGGCCTACACTAGAGACATGACACACTTAAACATGAACATGAGTATACAGTACTATTGCTACAGTATCTTGCCACACAAAACAAGCTACAAATATAAGAATCGGTCCAGTTTTTTCTGGATGTTGTCGAAGGCGTCTTTGCCCAGATAGTCAGCCTGGCCCTCCTCCCACAGCCTGCGCTGCTCCAGATCATCCTCCTCTGCCTTTGCAGCAGTCTACAAGGAAAAAACCGAGATGTTCAAAAAATACATAGGAAATAACCAAGATGATAAAAGAGATTCAAAATAACCAAGATTATATAATAGATTAGGAACCAAGATGATAAATGATATTAGTAAAAACCAAGATAATAAAAAATCAATTGATTAGGCAGCCATTCCATTCACCATCAGTCAGAAGAGTAATGAAAAATGAAAGACGGAGACATGAGGAACATTAAAATAAATCACTAAGGAATGGTTACCGGGAGGCCTTGAAGCAATATGAAGTGCGATATTTTGTTGTTAAGGTCAAATATGTTAATACTGCTGTGCACCAGCAGAGGGTGTTACTTCAGTAGGAATTTGTATTTTGCCATCAATTTCTGTAATGTTGATCATTTAAACATGGAATGATATATCGATAATTTCTTAAATCAGTTCCTAATAGTAGGCTTTAAATATACACTGAGTGTACAAAACCTTCGGAACACCTTCCTAATATAGAGTTGTAAGAACAGCTTCAATTCGTCCGGGGCATTGACTCTCTACAAGGTGTTGAAGCGTTCCACAGGGATGCTGACTCCAATGCTTCCCACAGTTGTGTCAATTTGGCTGGATGTCCTCTGGGTAGTGGACCATTCTTGATACACATGGGAAACTGTTGAGTGTGAAAAACCCAGCAGCGTTGCAGTTCTTGACACACTCAAACCGGTGCGCCTGACACTTACTACCATACCCCGTTCAAAGGCACTTAAATCTTTCGTCTTGCCAATTCACCCTCTGAGTGGCACACATACACAATCCATGTCTCAATTGTCTTTAACCTGTCTCATCCCTTTCATCACTGATTGAAGTGGATTTAACAATTGACATCAATAAGAGATCATAGCTTTCACGTGGTTTGACCTGGTCAATCTATGTCAAGAGCAGGTGTTCCCAATGTTTTGTACACTCAGTGTATATTAGTGTAGACAGGTGGCGTACAGGTTCAGTGGCAGGATCCTCCATGGGGTTGAAGGCCGTGTCAGTGACCTCTGACCCTTCCCCACTGGGTCCAGGTGGGTCCTGGTTGGCTGTTCTGTCTCCAGTTCCTCCCTCCTTCCCCGGGGATACATCCTGACGTTGGGTACGCTGTAGGACAGGGACCAATCACACATGGAGTTAGTTATAGGTCGTTCCACAACAACATACAGCTAGAGACACCCAACTAAAATTGTAAGCATTTGACAAGCATCCACATTAATATTTGTTATATATAAATTATATATATTTACTATTAGTGTGGGTAATTGGTACCCACTGATTTGTTTACACCAGGTTGCAAGTATTGACAGCAATGGCTTCAATCATATAGGTCCGTGAGTCAGATTTCAATAGGTGTTGAGAAATCATTTCAGTCACTTTCTCACACTGTTCCTTCCTATGACGCATTGAGATTGGCAGGGTGTGCACAGCCTCTAGAATCACAACCTTAGGGGGGGCCACTGCGATAACCTTAAATTCTTACTCGTTGTGCAAAATCCCTCAAGGTGATCGGAATTCGTAACCGGGTTAAAGAGCTATCAGAATGAACAACTAATACTTACTACTTCCAAAATCCCTCAGACACTTAAGTCATACCTAATTAATAATCATAATGCAGAGGTAAAAGCTCGATATCATCTTTTGTTAAAGACTAACCATTTCTCCAGGCTGCGTGGGTGAATCAAGCCTCTTCTTCCTCTCCTCTGTGAGCAGAGTGACTTTTCGGAGTAATGATTCTGTGAGGTCCTCTATCAACGACACTGTTGCTCCTCTCCCCTTTGGCTTAACTTCTCTTCCCTTTGGCTTATCTTCTTTTCTCCCCTTTGGCTTATCTTCTTCTCTCCCCTTTGGCTTAACTTCTTCTCTCCCCTTTGGCTTATCTTCTTCTCTCCCCTTTGGCTTATCTTCTTCTCTCCCCTTTGGCTTATCTTCTTCTCTCGCCTTTGGCTTATCTTCTTCTCTCGCCTTTGGCTTATCTTCTTCTCTCGCCTTTGGCTTCTCTTCTTCTCTCGCCTTTGGCTTCTCTTCTTCTCTCGCCTTTGGCTTCTCTTCTTCTCTCGCCTTTGGCTTCTCTTCTTCTCTCGCCTTTGGCTTCTCTTCTTCTCTCGCCTTTGGCTTCTCTTCTTCTCTCGCCTTTGCCTTCTCTTCTTCTCTCGCCTCTGCCTTCTCTTCTTCTCGTCCCTGGCTCTGTGAAAGAAGTGTGATGGTCTGTACTGTTGAGATAGGTGTGTAGAGAGGAGAAGAGTAGGGGGCAAGAGTGCTGGACTCTGATCTCTCTCTGTGGTACTTCTGCGTAAGAACAACAGACATAGGAGAAAACACACATGTTCTCTATAGGATGTACCTTGTAGTCCACTTACGCAGTCTATCAAATGCAAATATTTACCTAAATGTTCAAATGTTGTATACACTCTGCTGTGACGCAGTATGCAGTACATAAAACTGCAATTTTATGACATTTTCACTTTGTTTTACATGTGGTTATGTTATAAAGTGCATATACAGTATGAGAAAAATACATGAGTCAATTCTACAGCGTCTTACATGTTGCTTTGGCCCAGCATGCTGGATTGGCACAGCAGGTTCTTGATGGGACATTGTCTTTATAAGGAGATGTAAGTAGGAGTACTCCATCCACCACTGGTAAACAAACTCTTCCAGGTGGCTGCTGGTGTGCTGATTGGTCTGTGAGTTAGAACGTAGATTCCATGGCTTGACCGAACCCAGGAAGTGGACAATCTTTGCATTGTGACCATATCTGTGTGGGACCAGGATAACAGTACAATATGGTCAACATCAGGCAAAATAACAGTAGCAGGGGTGGGGTCAGGCTTGTGGTCAAAATATGCTTTTCAATCATGGGAATGTCATATTTACTGAAATGATCCATTTGAAGTTAAATATTACTCACTCTTGATAAGCAGGCAGATAGGTGTAGACTGTGATGGCACTGAGGTTGTACACAAAAGGCAGGTGTTTACTGATATCTCTAACAGCCCAGTCACTGAAAAATGTGTTCAAGAGGCCCTGGTCCCCACCTGAAAACAGAGAGGGCATACAGTAGAGTTACTGTCAGCTCAGATCATAAGGAAGAGCCAATGAAGAAGTAAAGTAATTTATGTAATATTGTTGAGATAAGTAAAATTGCTATGCAAATTGACAATTCTAATATGGCATTGCTAGTATTCTCAACTGCTGGTAGAGCTCTATAATTTCCTAAATGAACATCAAGGTGTGTTTTCCAAATGTTTTGCAAGAAGAGACAGTTAAAGTGCTAGGGTCAGGGATGAACTGGGATGTGGACTTGAAGCAAGAGTAAGGGTTCTGACTGACCGTCGAAGCTGCCGTGTTGTCGCGCATGCTCCAACAGCCTGCCGTAGGTGATCAGAGAAGGCCTGAACACAAACACCCCTGAGTTAAAACAGTCCGGCCAGCCAGGATCAGGGGCCGCAGACAGCTCCTCACGCTCAAACAGCTCGTCCACGTTACACAGCACCTACAGGCCAGGGAGTCAACAGGAAACAAGAGGAAGTTAGTTTCTAATGCCAGTGGTACAGAGTACATATATTGGACATTTTCTGCGACATGAACACCGATTTTATTAAAGTCAAGATCCGGATCAAGTGTCATGATGCCGTTTCTAGCTACTGCACATACTTGTGGATGTTTTCTATAATGAGAGTTCAGATTTATTGTATGGTACTGGATGTGCTCATTCTGTTTTTATTTTCAGCTGAACTTCCTACATAGCCCTCTGACCAGTCAGGGCTCTATTTGCTTGGTCTTGACACTCAAACCAAACACACCCATATCTGCAGCACGTAAAAAGCGCTCTGTACTTGTCTTTACAGAGCAAAGAAATGACGGTTTGTCCCAATGGCGATTGTAACATTCATGTTAGGTACTGATTTACCTTTCAATAACTATGTTTGGGTCCATGTTAGTTACAGATACATATTGCACAACTCAAAACATTCAAATTGATTTGCTGGTAAAGATCAAGCTTTGACATTGTAAGATTTGGTTCCTTGGTTTTAAAACAAATTGATTATTGAGTGGGTGTATACATTAGAGACAAGTGGTGTCTTGGGAGATTTCAGTACACTCACGAGTGTGTCTGCATCCAGGAACACACATTTGCGGTATTGGGTGAGGGTCCAACAGTGGAGCTTGGTGAAAGTGACCCCCAGTTCTGGTCGTCCCAGCCAGGATAGATGTGCTTGGTCTCCGCTGTCCAGCACGTCCACTACCAGGACCTGGTCAAACACATGGCCCAGGGCAGCCCTATGGGGAGAGAACACGGGATTTACTACAACTACAGTCAGATTTTACTTGACTTCAATACACAAAAAATACACTAGGTCCGCAGCGAACCCAGGACTGCAAAAGACCCCATCCAGTGAATCTAATAGCCCCTTAACTGATGAGAGACAAAATACTTCATTTGTCAGATCTTTTTTTTCAGGGACCTCTGTCACCGAGTTTAACTTTCATTCACATTCTAATAGGTCATGCATCACTCTCCTTGACTCAGTGATATTATATTTCTGTCCGAGATGCAGGGACTTCTCTCACCGTGCCTGGCTAGAGACATTAGTGGAGACCATCACAACAGTCTGGCGTGTGGTCCTGTGTCGTCGTAAACACTGTCCTACCACCAGAGCCCCCATGCAGTAGCTGTCTGTGGTGGCCAGGGTGACAAAGGCCTGGTTCGCTGGTGGCACAGGAAGGAAGAGTGGGTGGTGTAATTTATAGAAATGGATTACAAACAGTTTTACAGTGCCATCAGCATTATGTTCTTTACGAGTTAAAAGTAGTTAATTTCTCAAGTTTTTCTCCAGTCAAGCACTTCCTCTTTTCCTCTTGCTTTAAGTTGGAGAGTGCAAGAGAGTGATGTCAATCAACTTGACACTGACAGGTTATATTAAAATGGTTATGATATAATGATGAGAACTTACCTGGCATGGTGTGTGACAGCGACTCCTCTAAATGAATAACAACTTGAGGCAGAGGTAAAAGTGATAGATGGTAATAAAAGTGTCAAAGTGATCGATCAGGTCCCGCACCACTGGCAGAGAGGACTTGGCAGAAAATGCACTGGTTTCCCCTAAAATGAAACTCCAATATGTTGATCGTGCAGTCCGACAGTCCAGCGAGTCCAGCGGTAGTAACTGTCCCACAAACAACAGATACAGAATGATCATTATAAAGTCATTTTTCTTTTTTTTTTTTTTTTTTTTTACAGCTATTTAGATTGCCTTTATGAAACTTATAGTAGTATTAGTTGTAAATGTACTATGAGAGGTTATATCTAAAGCCAGGGGTTGTAACCTCAAGCTGGTAGATATACAAATAAATCTGCCGTTTTTAGTCCAAGAGCAAAATCAGAGTCTCTGTTTGAGTTCTCGGTCATGTGTCACTGGTCATTCAACTAAAATGAAAACTTGCAGAGTTTAAGCAGGACCTTCGACAACTGTGCTCTATAGTCTGCAGTAGTCCAACCCCTGGAACTAAGTGCATAGTACTACGTGCAGATATATTCAATTCACTGTAGACCCGTTAGTCAATCTTCATGATATGCAAATGAATGCTACTATGGACAACAACACTGATGTTTAAACTTGATGGAAAACATACATTAAATAAAAAATACCAATCAATTGTAAAAAGTGAACTTTATTGATAACAATAAGGTACATTACTGACAGCCTTCAAAACACACAAAACAACTAACTACAATCAACTAAGCCAACAAATGATTTCCTGTATTTGTAAAGAACAAGCAGTAACACTTCTTCAGTTGCAGTTACTTAAAAGGTTTTAATTACATGTACTGAAAGTTAAAGGAGAACAAAAATGGCATATATCACACAGCAAAAAAGCAGCAGCGCTTTTATACGCATTCTTCATTAGTATTTACAGCACAAGTGACATGGTAGAATATGCTGACTTACTAGTTTGGTATCAACCCCAGGTTTCAATTTCTATTCTTATCTGTATTGCATCAGAAATCAAGCATTCATACATACAAATCTTAAACAAGTATAACTTAAAACATACAATAACCACTTCTCAGTGTAAATGTTGTTTTGCAAAACATTTTTTTTTAAACATTTATGTCTATTTATCATGTGCATTTATGGTATCTTTCCTCACATAAACACTAACGAGTGGCTTGCACCCCAAACAATTAACATACTAGAAGACAAAACGTGATGCAGCTAAAAGTTCAGCTTGAAACCATTCCTCACTCCAAATAGTACCCTACACATTCTTTTTATATCCACCAAAATAATCCCTTTCTCTAAGGCACTTTTTTTCATTATACCTTCATCTATACAAAAAGTTCTAAATCCTTCTATTAAATTTGAATCCGATTAATAATGACATGAGTGTGCCATGTTATAAAAGCATCCTTTGTGTGCATGGTTTGTTTTGATTAGTGTAACTACAGACTCGCCTGGGTTATATTTGAAAAACAAGCGCTGACATTTGATGAAACGAGAGATCCTACTGCCAATCAGAATTGAATATATGTGGAGACAGTTAAAGTAAAACAAATACAACAAAAGCTATGTGCAATGTAAGCACTTGTTTAGTTGTAAACAAGGTCAAATGTACAATGCAGTTATAGATACTAGCTAGGCCTACTAAAGTATGAAATGAAAATGAAATGACAACTGATGAAAAATCACATCAGCATGTTGAACGACAATTGTTTGGTACCTAACAATATACAATGAAAATGATCAATGCAAAAAAAAAAAACATGTATTCAAGTTGTAAATCTAAGTGTCTTTACACAGCTAGATAAACAAAAACAAATAACTAACATTCTCCAAAAGTTCAATTCCAAATGAAAAAAAATCTATATATTTTATTGTATTTTTTTGCCCACTGATGTCCCCAGCAGACAGTTGATACCTGCTGATGGAAGAAGGTGTTTCTTTGCTAAAGGTGAGGTTCCTCTATGATGACCTGATCGAAGTTAGGATGACCTGAGCAAGTTGCTCATCACTGGAATCAGAGGAAGCACAGAAATAATGGTTATGTTAACAATATAAAAAAAACAATGCATTGGAATTTAAAATAACTTAAAACCCTTCTCAGCAGACCTTTTTCCGAGGGTTCCCTTGCCCTAATCTGCAGGAAAGAAATGGAGGACAGAGAGAAGTAAAGAAACAGAGAAGCAGGACCCACCCAGTGAAAAGGCAGGAAAACCGAACAGGAATACTAGAATGAGATAGTAGGTAGGCAGTATATAGTAAGGTAGTAGATAGTGTTGGTAGAATATTGGAGTAGTAGATAGAATACTGGAGTAGTAGGTAGGTAGTATACTGGAGTAGTAGGTAGAATACTGGAGTAGTATATTGGAGTAGTAGATAGTATATTGGAGTTGTAGAGAGAGAGAGACTAATGAGATCGTGTAATAACTAGTGCTTACCTTGGGGATCAGACTGAGCTCCATGTGCGTTCTTTCCACTTTCTGGGTCTTCACCTGAATGGAGAAATTACATAAGCATTTGCATTTAAGAACATGTTATGTGCCACAGACAACTTCATAGTAGGACCTCTAGACCCTTGGATCTTGCCCTGAGACATGGCTGTAGACTTCTATTAGATGCCCTACAGGCGTCTACAGCCAGGGGAACCTTGTATCTACTACTACACATACTGTACTGTACGTATCCCAGTCCCATTCACTCACCTCCCTGAACCTTGAAACACAGTTTCTTCTTCTGGTAGGCAAAGTAGCTGGAGGCAGCACCAAGGAGGGCCACTCCTATTCCACTCACTATGCCAGCGATCTGACCAGATCCAGCTTCTCCTTCTACACAACAAAAAGATCCATTGTGGATGTTTAGTTGATAAGGTTACGCTAGATGTTTTCCCTCTGAGTGATTCTTAGAAAAATATATTAAAGAAAGTGTGTGTGTGTGAGTGAGGCTATTATTCATGTTGCATAACGTGCCTTTTTTTTCAAAAACATACGGCTCTAGTCTAGTTGCACACCAATGGAAAACATTTTGGAACTATACCATAATTCCACAAGGTGGTGGTCGAGAGCGTTTTTATGACGGCCTCTGGTTGTAATGTGCTGGCAAAGTATTTCTGGGTGGAAAATAGTGCAACAACAGAATACTATGGGGGCTGAAACAGAAATATTCCAGAGTTTCTATTTAAAAACATCTTAAAACTATCTTGACAAAAGACATGAAACCATGAAACCTCAGAGAAAGCCACAACCCAGTGATACAGTGAAGGAATAACACAAACCCAACTCCCAAGGACACAGAAAGTAACAAAGAAAGAAATACACCATGGGATTACAGTGAACAAACACTTGAATTTTGATGAATCAACCTTACAAGTAAAAACGGGATTTTCCCATAGAGAACCACTGTGAGTAACAGTGTATCATGCATTGAAACAGGGCGGTGCCCAGGGTAAAAACTGGATGAAACCCCAACAAACGGTGACTTACTGCTGAAGAATGCAACCTACCGCCTTTGGCTACAATCGTACAGTTCAGTCCAATAACCTTCGCTCACAGTCACACATGCAAGCTACATTCTTCAAGAGCCGGTTGCATGGATTCCATCAACAGAAAGCACGCTATGTGTTATAGGTCCTCTGCAGAACACCATAAATCAGAACACCGTTCAGCTTTATTAACATCTGAAGGAATACAACAACAGACAAAGAGACGACAATAGCAATGTGTTGATAGCTAACCTCTCTGTTGTAACACGCACATCGTACGAAAAAGAAGTAGCCGCGTGCTTCTAACATGGAAAGACACGTTGTAATGGAAACAAGATTTTGTATTTGAATGCAAGTGGCCAAAGAAACGTACCCCAATGAAAGACAACTTCCAACCTTACAGGAACATTTACCACGATACATAAATCATTTGTAAACGCACAAGATTTTTTTTTTTTTTTAAATTCGTGTATAACCCCTACTGGCTTAGCACATATATCCTTCAGTGTTTCAGAATAAGTAATTAACGTAGTCAATATTGGAATATGAGAGAACTGCATGTCAGGTTGTTCTAGAACACATTAGCACAAAAAAAGAGTTTTAACCAAGTGCTGTGAAGTTTGGCTATGCTAGGAATGTGTTCTGACTAGGCCTCTGTGAGGGGCTGTTAGGACTAGGCTGCAAAAGCCTTAGTAAGTAACAGGCTTAGGGTACAGTAACGATGGGCATGTTATGACAAGATGCGACACAGGAAGGACATTCAAACAAAGACCTTCCATGAGTGTCAGACATCTGTTTTACATCTGGACTATGACCAATAATTCTCAAGATTTGTAAACATAGAGGGCTTCTCTAGCCTTTTTATATCATCATTATTTTTGCATTAATTGCACCAGTGTGCAGTCCAGAGTATCCGGCACCAGTGTGCAGTCCAGAGTATCCGGCACCAGTGTGCAGTCCAGAGTATCCGGCAACAGTGTCTAGTCCGGTACCGAGGGAGTCTGCCTGTGACCCGGAACCGAGGGAGTCTGTCAGCGATCCGGTACCAAGTGAGTCTGTCTATGATCAGGAACTGAATAAGTGGATAATTAACTATGAATTAACTGAGTCTGCCTACAGTATGGAACTGAAGGAATCTGCCCACGATCCACAACGGAGTGAGTCTGTCTGCGACCCGGACCCCAATGAGTTTGCATACAACCTGGAGGGCAGGAGGCCAGAACCAGAGCCACCTCCAGGATAGGTGGGTTGGGGAGGGGGGGGTGTAGCACAGTGCCGTCGTTGACGGCAGCCACCCTCCCTTATTGTTTAGGGGGTATTTGTTTTTGTGGTTTTGGGGGATTTTGTGGTTTCTTTTTTTAGGTGCATTCGGGGTATGCACCTTTAGGGGGGGTACTGTCACGTCCTGACCAGCAGAGGGTGTTGTGTAGTTTTGGTCAGGACGTGGCAGAGTATGTGTGTTCTGGGTGTTGTATTTCTATGTGGGTCTGTGTGGCTCCCGATCAGGGACAGCTGGTGATCGTTGTTCCTGATTGGGAGTCATATAATTAGGAGTATGTTTGTCACTTGGGGTTGTGGGTGGTTGAGTTAACACTGCTATTCGTTTTGTTCGTAAGTAGCCTGTTAGCCTGTCGTGAGTGTTTATTGTTTTCTGTGTATACTTTACTTAATTATATTAAAAGATGAGTATCCACATTCCGCATGCAGTTTGGTCTCTTCTACACGGCTTCAACATTTGTGACAACAAGAAGGAACACACATATGAAACAACTACATGCAATGCATAAGAATGCCTCAAAAACCATTCTAACAGTGGAAAATGTGGTTTCCACTGGCAAGTGGCCAAATATGCAGCCCAAAAACAGGGGGGGGGGGGGGGGACAATAAAAATAACCTTGATAATATCAGTAACCACTATCTTTAGGCTTATAGCTGTAACATTTTACAAAACAGAATCCCATAAGCTCAACACACAGGAATGATTCAGAAACTGACTTCAGAAAGTATCCCATAAGCTCAACACACAGGAATGATTCAGAAACTGACTTCAGAAAGTATCCCATAAGCTCAACACACAGGAATGATTCAGAAACTGACTTCAGAAAGTATCCCATAAGCTCAACACACAGGAATGATTCAGAAACTGACTTCAGAAAGTAAAGAGAAAGGTGGGGTGTCAGAGGGGATGAGAACACACCCACTCCTTAAGGGATAAAACCTCTGAACTTTGTACTAACCTTAGCTTTAACCCAGTGAAAACTGGAGCATAAACTCAGGAAAAAAAGGATCTGTCCTATAGGAGAATCCTGTTTGGTTCCAGGTAGAACCAAAGAGTTCTACATGGAACCCAAAAGGGTTATCCTATAGGGACAGCCGAATAAACCTTTTGGAACCATTTTTTCTAAGAGCGTACAAATCATTGCTTTGTAAGATCAGCCCTTATAGGTGTTTTAAAGCACCTCAAACACCATGGAAACAACTAATCAGAACACTCCCTCAGATCTGAGCACCAATCAGAACATAGGTGGATAGATGTCTCCCTGATTCCTGAAAGTCACTGGGGGCTCCTTCATTGGCCCACATTCAAAAGCTCCATGGCCTTCTCTAACAGAGGCACCACTGCTTGCTTTATGTTGGATATCCAAACATGGAAGCCCTCTGGCATGTTAGCATCTAGCATCTTCAGGAATTGGGCCCACAGTAGGTCTAGATCTACAATGACACAGAATCGTACCTGGGTTTTAGGCTATGGCCAATAGTGTGCACCCATTCAAGCCAATCAGAGTTAATTCCCCTTTGTATTCCAAACCAATAGCTCCCAATGTTCCCATAAAGCTTACTGTACTTGTTTACCCAGAAGTTAAACTATATTTCTTGCTACAAGAAATGGCCATCCTCAAGCCTCCACTTGCACTATTTGATCAGGGAATCCTCAAAGCGAAGTTAGGTTTCAACACATTTAGTTTGATAGACCTCCTCTCAGCGCAGCCCTTTCATTAGTTGTATTATTCATTTTCAGAATCTGTGCTGTGTTTGGATTGGCAACAGGAAGTATAAAACAACATAATCCGACCGTGAGGAGCACACACTAAAACCAGGGCAATCAGCCAACTTCCTCTGAGACAGGAGACAGATATGACTATAAAAGCACAGAGCTTAGTCCCTCAAAAGGTGTGAGAAGAATTCACTGTCACTGAGATTCTTCATACTGCAGGCCTTTGACATCACGGTAAAGATGAGTGGTGAGAGTTAAATGAAAAGACTTGGTGTGGGTACAGTGGGCGAATACAGACTCTAAAGATTCCACCTAAATCTGGTGCGAAATAGCCGTTCAACTTGACAAAACGGCACCCCATATAATTCCTCCTCTGAGACGCTTGATAATTAACATTATTTATTGTAGAAATAAATGGATTGATTGTTTTACCTTGAGGTTGATCTGCAGGAGCACCACCTCCTCCTGAAGAGGGAAAAATAAAGTGAGAAAGTAAGCAATAAGTCCATAAGTTTGTGTACTTTGATTTTGCAGTAATACTGTTTTGAATCAGTTTTACTAGCAGCACGCAAGAACTTCAGACAAACTTCAGGCAAACAGAAAGTGCTATAAATGTCGTACCATTGGGATCTGAGGGAGCTGGGTCAGCTGCACGTGCTATATATAAACAACAACAAAAAAACAGCAAAGTGAGACACTTCTACTCCCTCTGTAGTATATACTTCTAGACATACTGTACATAGAAGTAGCTAGATAGGTCTGTGTGTTCTATTTACATGTACGTGCAAATGTTCATGAAGACTTCAGAGATTTATTGTATAAAGTCTTCATAGAGTTGGTCAAAATATTTCCAGACTCCTTTCAAACATGTCGTCTTTAACTGTGAGGGCTGAAACCGTCCCCTTACACTGAGTTTAATGACAGGTTATTTCAGTTTGTTTCCAGCTCCTCTGGACTCTCCACAGTATCATGCAGTGATAGCATCAGACTAACAGGCATATGGCACTAATTACATTGGTAACCATGAGGGGTTTTTCCCTTCCCTATTTTTGCTTTTTTTCTCTCTTTTGTAAAGAACAAGTAATTACTTCAATTCTACGTGACTAAGAGGAAAAAGAGAAAGGAAATGTGTATACAGTTTTAAAGACAGAACGGTTCTGTTTTAGTCCACAGTGAATTTAGCACTGCAATTAACTTCAATATGGCAACAATGGACAATTTCTGTCGGGTCCCCAGCCTCCCCGACATACTCTATTGTGTGTATTTTGACTTATACTAGTCTAAGTAGAAATGACTCTCCCTCAACAGTAAGATTGCAGGCCTACTGTTGGAAGTCAAACCCATTAACTAATTTGTATGAACAGCACCCTTTGTCTTGCTTGTGACACTGCTTCTAAACTTATTCAATAATAAAAGCCTTAAATGTCCTACCTCCTCCTCCACCTCCCTTGCCGGGATCAGGCTTGTAGTTATCGTTATCGCTTATATCAAACAGGTCATTGTCTCCGAAGGACGCGCCACCTTCCAGATGAAAACAGTATAGCAACAGGTGAGTCGGTAACAATTACCACTGCTTTCCAGAGAGTCCTGGGAGTCCATAATAACAATTCACAGTAGCACACACATAGTATATGATCATCAAACAGAGGAAATAAAGGGATATATCCAATGCTTAGTACCGGTGCCTCCATCTTTAGGTGGAACAACAGCTGGTTTACCCGGTACGGGATCTATGGATGATAGACATTAGAGAACAAGGGAGAGGAGTGGGAAGAGGACCATTATTTATATTACATTATTACACGTTATAATAACATTATAATGTGTTTTCACACTGGGAAGCACGCCACTAGTCCCTCATATCATTTCTTCCGACATTAGATGTGAAAACATCAGCACCTACAATCACTTAAGCTCTTAAGTGAAAGTGACAGTCTGGTTTAGCAGGTTTTGAAAGCTCAAGAGGCCAAGCTTCTTATTAAGAGAGGTGAGAGTGTGAGAGTCACTGGACGCAAAGCAAAGGGAACCTCCTTTACATACCCAGCCATCACCATGTCTCAAGACATCTCAAGACAAAAGGTGCTTGCTGGGTATGTAAAGGCTGTTGAGGTAAAGATTAATCATAGATAGCAGTGGGTATGATTCATCACAAGCCCGTTTTTTTTATTTTTTACCTTTATTTAACTAGGCAAGTCAGTTAAGAACAAATTCTTATTTTCAATGACTACCTAGGAACAGTGGGTTAACCGCCTTGTTCAGGGGCAGAACGACAGATTTTTACCTTGTCAGCTCAGGGATTCAATCTTGCAACCTTTCGGTTACTAGTCCAACGCTCTAACCACTAGGCGACCTGCACCCCGGCTGATTGCTTGATTTGAATGATTTATTAATTGTTTGTTTGTCTGATTAATTGATCGATTGGGTTAAGTAAACAGGGAGTTAGGGACAAAGAGAGAATCCCCAAAATAGACCTGCACAAAATAGAAAGACTTCTTCCCAAGACTGAGCACCTAACAATAACTCTGACTTTACCTGGACCCAAGGCATCAGACAGGTCAAAACCCATCCCATCTATGAAGAGAAAATATAACAGAAAACATATGGATTCTATGACTGTATCATTTACAATGGGTGACATCTCCCATCTTGAGGTCAATATTCGGTTTGCTTTAGGTATCAGAACCAGGGCCTAAAATTGACTGTTTGGTCTGCAGCCACTGTGGCAGGTACCCGCCTCTCAGATTTTTTACCAGCCAAAACATTTAACATAAAAAAAATAAAAATTACGGATGACCATGCCTTGTAATGTTTCCAAAACAAGAAATGCATTAGTAAGAAGTAATGTGGTATATTGCTCAATTTCACAAAATGTTTGTAACCTGAGTCTTTTAACCAAAATATCAGATGAGACATATTTTTCAGCTGCCCCTTTAAGGGCGAGAGGTTACCTTGGTAAATGCGACACCAGAGTTGTGTCATGTGCTTTGTGTGTGTGTGTGTGAGATTTGCGATCTGACTAGGGCTATCATTTGAAGCAGCAACCTCAAACTAACGTTTTAAAACAACTGAGCTTCTGAACTAAACAATGTAAATAGCCAAGAAACACAAGGACACTGTCTCACTTTATAGACTTTTGAGTAAATTAGACCAACTTTTATGCCTGTGCGCAGCACCTCCAAAAATGAATCTATCAGCACTTCACACAGAGCGCACAGCTCTCCTGCCAGGCAGTGTTGCTGCGTGAGGTGGGATATAGGTTTCATATTTCATTGTGCAATTAGGAGCTATGAAACAAAACAGCAGAAATACTTTGAAAACAGCTACTGCAGCACTTTTCTGCGATAAATTTCAACTCACACTTTTGACTATTTTATTCACAAATGTAATGCTCGCACTCTAGAGACCTGCAAATTGAACACCGTGGCTGGTGAAATAGACATTCCTACCCGCCAATACCTAAATCTACACGCATCTGGCGGGTGGCGGATGTTCATTTTATGCACTGATCAGAATGTCTTCCTGGGTTCTTTAATCTGATTGCTAGAACCCTGATCAAATAGGATGGATACTGTAATTATAAGGGATCAGAGTTACTTCAGCTGGTTGAGTTAATTTACTTACCCTCAGCTGTTTTTTTGGGATCTACAGGTTTGGGATCTGGAAAGGGCATCAAGTATATCAACTATAAGAGCATTGTATTTCACGTTGGGCAAATGATTGGACAACATATTTAGTTAAGAACACATTGATGTAAATAAACACATTGACGTATCCAGAAGATCTAAATCATCTGAGAACAGAAATAACATCTTCGTTGAAATACATGTGAGCTATCCATTCATTTGACATTTGTCGGCCATAGATGCCTTACCAGTTCCACCTTCTTTAGGGGGGATCCCAGCTGGTTTCTCAGGCTCTAAGGGGAGGAAAGGTGAATCAAGGAAGATGGATTAAAAAAGCCTCAACTTTAAACCATAATTCCCAGGATTTTCACCTTTGAGTCTTACCATTTTAAAGCCAGGAAAGGAAAACTTTAATTAGAAATATAGAATAAGTGAATAAGGGGATCCATATTGCGATTTTCTGAAAGGGATGGGTGTTTAATTTAGCCAGTTATTACTGGTTGAATATAACTGAATACCACAACAGTATAACTATACAATTGTATGCTGTTATAAATCTATCACCCAAATCGCAAACTGGATGAACCCTTAAAACTAATCAGTGAAAAAGAAATCCGAGACGAGGAACGATCCAATCTTATTATCCCAGCACCAACACAGCTATCTGTTGATTTGAGAAGGGTAACCAAATGTAAGTCTGATATATAGAAAGGTTCCAAGAGGAAAACCAACACCAGCTTAGACAAAGAGGGAGCCATATACACCTATTACTGTGTCATTTTACCTTCTGGACCAAGAGCATCGAATAGATCCAAACCACCTCCTGGAGATTAAGAAATGTAATGACATTTATTTATGCTTATAGCATGATTATAACACTGTCAACACAGAAGAATCTGGTCAGGTAGAGGGGTATTTGAAGAAGCGTGACAGAATGCGGACGGAGAGATCACAGAGG
Organism: Salmo salar; assembly: GCF_965601325.2. Lineage (NCBI taxonomy): Eukaryota > Metazoa > Chordata > Actinopteri > Salmoniformes > Salmonidae > Salmo > Salmo salar. Next base: position 7,713,137 of record NC_138307.1, on the reverse strand, counting down.
AAGACAACACAAAGGAAATCCTTGCATAGAGTTGATAAGAGTCCCTTCGGGGGCTGGGCCACCCTGCAGTCACATGCTGGGCTCATATTCTGTTTCTTTAAAGTGGTTATTGATGTGGTTCATGTTGAGTCATATGAGTTGTGACTAATAAGTTGTCTATGTTCCCTTGCTAGTGGCTTCTTGTTGACTTCCAGAGTTGGTTTCATCCCACAGTCAGTGTAATATTATGTGAGAGGTTTCCCTACCTGGATCCTTTGTAGGTTGCTTTGGCTGTTTTGGAATAGTAGTTATAGCGTCATCTAAAAAAAGAGAGAGGTTTTTTTTTGCCTTTCATAAAATCATTCAGCACATTTTAATCTATAAGGCTGGAGATGTCACGTTATATAAAAAGAAATCTGTATTATAATAACAGGATCATCATGTGTTATGAGTATTGCGAATTAAAATGGTCATTTCTAATCCTATATAAAATATTTTCAAAAGGCTTAAATTATATTTGGACATGAACTCCTGTTCAGTAATAACTAATTAACCAATTTGCATTATGCAATATGCATTCAACTGAGCCAGACAGCGCCGTGAGCAGTGCTACAGATAGGCAGAGGAGGAAGACCTGAATATTGTGAGGAACAGCCATTACACCTGCTTCATCATTATGTACTACATCTACAGTAGGCTTACTTATCAACAACAACAACAAAATATCAAGAAACTTACCAAGATCAAAGGCATCAGAAAGATCGAAGTCTGTGGGACAAAGATGAAACACTATTGGTCAGGCACACGACAACATCATCACACCCACAACACTGGCTGTCTACGCATCTTAGTTAGCACCACTTTCTACTCAACTAACCAAACTAGCTTCTTTAACTGTGTGCTAAAAACGTTCCATGGAACCACCAGTTGCTATGTGCGTGACTTTGATATTGTGACAGTGTTTGTGCAACTTAACAGCAGGTAGTACATCCTGTATTGGTTGCCTGGTGTGGTTTTGTTATGAGGGAACTGGCCTTGCCAGGCATACAGTCTGTCTGTTGCCACTACTGTGAGTTGCGGTTTGATGGTTTGAATGACTCATAGGCAGCTGAAACCAGAGAGCTGTATCCTAGAGCACTCTATTTCTCTACTCTGCCTTGGCTGTAGTTAAACCTTTGTGAATTAACCAAGCTAAGACTGAACTAGCACACTAACTAATGAACCAATTACCTAATTAGCCAACCCACTTAAAATAGAGGCCTCCCAGTTTGAATACATTTGCTTACTGCGTCTGAACCTTAGACTGTATAAGAATAAGGTCTCAAGTGAAACTGAGCAGAAAAGTCAGATAGTTGCTTCTGACACTGTAAAACCAAGTGTTTAGGATCTGAACACATAACACAACTAACACTTTTCTGAGACACTTTTTAAGGAATTTATGAATTTTCATGAAAACACATCACAGTGTTTAGATTGTAAACACCAGGGCATGTTTATTCATTGTAACACTTGTTAACCACATGAGCATGTTTATTCCGCACAAGGACTTTAGGTTTTAAACTCTAAACACTGGGGGTGTTGTTTTAACACTGTAGGGTGTAAAGCCGTATTTGCATATTTCCAAGCATGCCTCTCGAGTGAACGTGAGAAATGCCAACCCATGACAGTGTTTGTTAGTGACAGAGACATGGTTGTTGCAATAAATTCATTTTCTGAAACGTTCACCTAGTGACTGCCTAAGTAAAGGTATTTCAATTAAAGTTCAACCCTTTATGATCACATACTATACATTGAGTGTATAAAACATTAGGAACACATGTTCTTTCCATGACATAGACCGACCAGGTGAAAGCTATGATATCTTACTGATGTCGCTTGTTAAATCCACTTCAGTCAGTGTAGATGAAGGGGAGGAGAACAGTTAAAGAAGGGTTTTTAAGCCTTGAAACAATTGAGACATGGATTGTGTGCCATTCAGAGGTTGAATGGGCAAGATAAAATATTAAAGTGCTTTTGAACGGGGTATGGTAGTAGGTGAACTACAACGCTGTTGGGTTTTTGACGCTTAACAGTTTCCTGTGTGTATCAAGAATGGTCCAGGACATCCAGCCAACTTGACACAACTGTGGGAAGCATTGGAGTCAACATAGGCCAGCATCCCTGTAGAATGCTTTCGAGACCTTGTAGAGTCCATGCCCCAACACATTTAGGCTGTTCTGAGGGCAAAAGGGGGTGCAAAGCAATAATAGGAAGGTGCTCCTAATGTTTTGTACACTCAGTGTACGTTTCACAAGGCTTAGTTAACTTCTACATTGTAGTCTGAAAATCTTGGCTTATGTGCCACATAAGACCTGCAAGTCACAGTACGCTGGTTTGTGCTGTGAATAGTAATTCCCATCAGAATCCAGCCAGCGGGAGGATATCCAAGAATTTGAAAATTGTATCACCCACAACCTGCACTCCGAATGACTGCTCTGGTAAAGGACTTAATAAACAAGACAACCTGAACCAGTGGTTCCAACCAGGGGTACTAGGAGGACCCCTGGGGCTACTTGGACTATCCAAAGGGACTTGAGAAGACTCATGGGCCCATACTGGTAAAATACTCTTGAGTGGGTAAATCAGGAGTACTCCAGCAGAGCAAATTCTGTCAGTGGTACAGTAACTGGAAAAGGTTGGGAACCACTGACTTAAACCATCTAAACTAAAACAACCATCTCAGTAACGGGTGCAATAAATCCAACCCCAAACAGATTGGATTAGTTCTTTTTTAAATGAATTTATTTATCTTTGAATAGTTTAACATCAATTAATCAATCAATGTGTATAGATTTTAAAACAAACTATTCTAAGACTCAACCTGCAACAAAGCATGCTGGGAAATATGATAATGAGGTTTAGGTCAGTGGTTCCCAACCTTTTGCAGTTACTGTACCACTGACAGAATTTGCTCTGCTGGAGTACTCCTGATTTACCCACTCAAGAGTATTTTACCAGTATGGTCCCATGAGTCTTCTCAAGTCCCTTTGGATAGTCAAAGTAGCCCCTGGGGTCCTCCTAGTACCCCTGGTTGGGAACCACTGGTTCAGGTTGTCTTGTTTATTAAGTCCTTCACCAGAGCAGTCATTCAGAGAGAGTTAACAAAAATGAACTCAACACAGTCGATTAACAACACCATGCAACTGAAAAGATTTCTTGAATCAAATATCCTGTCCAGTAAGGTGACAGACATTACTAACACTGATCTGAAGAAGGCATGGAAAGTCACATCAACTTCTAATGATGAAATGCATGGGAAAGTAAACAGCAGTGTTCAAAATCTGAATACTTAAGAAATATACAGTTGAAGTCAGAAGTTTACATACAGTTAGGTTGGAGTCATTAAAACTGGTTTTTCAACCACTCCACACATTTCTTGTTAACAAACTATAGTTTTGGCAAGTTGGTTAGGACATCTACATTGTGCATGACACAAGTAATTTTTCCAACAATTGTTGACAGACAGATTATTTCACGTATAATTCACTGTATCACAATTCCAGTGGGTCAGAAGTTTAAATACACTATGTTGACTGTGCCTTTAAACAGCTTGGAAAATTCCAGAAAATTATGTCATGGCTTTAGAAGCTTCTGATAGGCTAATTGACATCATTTGAGTCAATTGGAGGTGTACCTGTGGATGTACTTCAAGGCCTACCTTCAAACTCAGTGCCTCTTCGCTTGACATCATGGGAAAATCAAAAGAAATCAGCCAAGACCTCAGAAAAAAATTTGTAGACCTCCACAAGTCTGGTTATTCCTTGGGAACAATTTCCAAACGCATGAGGGTACCACGTTCATCAGTACAAACAATAGTACGCAAGTATAAACACCATGGGACCAGGCAGACGCGTTCTGTCTCCTAGAGATGAACATACTTTGGTGCGAAAAGTGCAAATCAATCCCAGAACAACAGCAAAGGACCTTGTGAAGATGCTGGAGGAAACAGGTACAAAAGTATCTATATCCACAGTAAAACAAGTCCAACATCGACATAACCTGAAAGGCTGCTCAGCAAGGAAGAAGCCACTGCTCCAAAACCGCCATAAAAAAGCCAGACTACGGTTTGCAACTGCACATGGGGACAAAGATCGTACTTTTTGGAGAAATATCCTCTGGTCTCATGAAAGAAAAATAGAACTGTTTGGCCATAATGACACTCATTATGTTTGGAGGAAAAAGGGGGAGGCTTGCAAGCCAAAGAACACCATCCCAACCGTGAAGCACGGGGGTGGTAGCATCATGTTGTGGGGGTGCTTTCCTACAGGAGAGACTGGTGCACTTCACAAAATAGATGGCATCATGAGGATGGAAAATTACGTGGATATATTGAAGCAACATCTCAAGCCATCAGTCAGGAAGTTAAAACTTGATCGCAAATGGGTCTTCCAAATGGACAATGACCCCAAGCATACTTCCAAAGTTGTGGCAAAATGGCTTAAGGACAACAAAGTCAGGGTATTGGAGTGGCCATCACAAAGCCCTGACCTCAATCCTCTTGAAAATGTGTGGGCAGAACTGAACAAGCGTGTGTGAGCAAGGAGGCCTACAAACCTGACTCAGTTACACCAGCTCTGTCAGGAGGAATGGGCCAAAATTTACCCAACTTATTGTGGGAAGCTTGTGGAAGGCTACCAGAAACGTTTGACCCAAGTTAAACAACTTAAAGGCAATGCTACCAAATACTAATTGAGTATATGTAAACTTCTGACCCACTGGGAATGTGATGAAAAAAATAAAAGCTGAAATAAATCATCCTCTCTACTATTATTCTGACATTTCACATTCTTAAAATAAAGTGGTGATCCTAACTGACCTAAGACAAGGAATGTTTACTAGGATTAAATGTCAGAAATTGTGAAAAACTGAGTTTAAATGTATTTGGCTAAGGTGTATGTAAACTTCCGACTTCAACTGTATGCGTTCTCCTGGTTGGAAACTGACTGGAAAAACCTGACTATCATGTTTAATCTTGCATTCTAAATGCCTTTGTTTAAAATGAGAACTTTTATTGGCTAATCTAAATGCCTAATGTTTAAGTTTTTAACACTGACATTTAGGTTATAAACGTGTCACATGTTTCATGGTTTTACAGTGTACTTTCAGAAGAAAGACCAACAAACTATTAACTGTATCAACTAACTAAATATAACCCACTCGTACTAATTATTTTCACTGTGTACTGGACACTTGAGGCAATGATGGGGTAGTATAAAACAGTCTTTCATCAGTTCAGTCTGGCTTTTAAATCTAGGCATCACATGTGTCATCATGAAGACAGCGTGCCCATCTGGGTAGGGGTTTGGGGCTGCATGCCTGTGGTCAACTCTAGCCAATCCTGGAGCAGCCTCACATATGAAGCCAAGAGACACAGCCATTCACAGGATGGGATATATATTTAGAATGTTATGTTCACTGGGTGCTGAGTATAACTCACAGAGGAGCTATACGGCTGAAAATATTTCCAAGTCCAATATCTTATAGGCCTACAGATGTAGGATCTTAATTTGAGCCAGTTTTCTACAGCAGGAAAATAATCCTGCAGCAACAGGAAATGTGAATTATTATGTGGATTATAATTAATGGACATTTTGTAGGGGTTGATATATTTTTCGTAAAGGAAAATCAAGTCTGAAATTTCTAGTGGAAATTACAAGCTTCAGAAGCCTTTTAAAACCTCAAATACACTACAATTTTAACATTTCCTGCATTGCAGATTAATTAAGATCCTAAACCTATATTGTAATTTTTTTCAAAATTGCATTGTGGGAAAGAGGATCTGAAACATTGGGTTGAGGCAACAGTATCTGATAGTATCTATCAACTAATATCTATCAACTATCAAATGTATTGGCAACTATTCTTTTTCAACTGACACACAAGTACAGAGAGCCTACAAAGAAAATAAGGATGGCAGAGGGTGCCTTGGCTTGAAAGTGTCTTGAAAGAAACACTTCAGTGAGAGTTGTTAGTATGCAGTACAGGGAACTGTGTTCTGCAAACCCCCCTTACCTTTCAGCAATTAAAACCTGCGAGAAAACAAAACACTCTCTCTGTGCCTTTCAAACTTGCTTTTCAAAGTTGTCCCCAGTTGTGCCTGTTAGCATTGCATGCACATCTGCTTCCCTATGAGCCAAAGACACTAGCCTGGATTATAAAGGGCAGACTAGACACACCCTTGAGTCATATACTACCACACTAAAATGAGTCAGAGCTCTTCTGAGAGCAGTGATTATAAAACTGTACAAGAAGTACACAAGTGTTGTATTAGCCTACAAGTTTGTAACAGTGTTATACTGCCTTGCTGCTAAGGTAACTGCGTATCATTCTCAACTGTGCAACTAAAAACTGCACGGATGACTGAGATGGAAAACAAATGCATGCAACAGGCACGTGCCCTAACACAAATAGACATAACTCTTAACGTGGGGGAGGGGGACGCAGACATGGAGTTTCCCCGTCTATTTTCTTGCCTAAATCTATCTAAATCTACTACAACTTGTAGGCCAATCTTGTGTGTATCTTGTCCAAAGGATAGGCCTAAGCAAGACGTATAACTTTAAATAGGCCATCAATATAAAAAAAAAAAGTTACAAAAAAGTAAATAACAACAATAATAGTAATGATCATCATTATCATAATAGCTAATCATAATTGGCCTAATAATGGCGTAGTTATGCATCTTGGGTGGGGGAAAAAACGTACCTTGTGCTTTCGTCCCTATAACAAGAGTTACAAGCAAGGCAATCCATAAGCAAGATTTCATGTCTGCTGAATAGGAAAGAAAACAACCGTTTCCCTGAATTATCCGATGCTGGATCGATATGGTTATTTTAACTAATTCCTTGCTCGGAGTTCTTTGTCAAAATAAATCGGTAACTTTAGGGTGTGTCAATGTGCGGTGCTGTCCCCTCGTTGCCTACCAGCACTCGAGTGTTCTCCAGTTACAGATTGGCAGTCAACTTTCCAACAGAATGAAAGAGCAGTCAGGGTGGGTGTGCTGTGGTAACGTCCTAAAACAAAGGCGTAACCCTGGCCGCGCATCAGGTCACAATCTGAGAGAAGTGAGGCGCATACGCCTAAATTTACATTACTCTTGTTGCCTATCGCCCATCAATTGATTGAAAATGAATGTAATTATCGCTATCTGAACGGTCTCTATTCAAGGGAAATCGTTATTTTATCAGCATATGCGTAATAAGCTACACAAAAGGTATTTTGCATCAATTTCATGTTTATGGTGTAATATAATAGAAAACGGCACACACGTACGTTTAATCATTTCCCAAACACTGCTCAGCAGATCTAAATGTGTGGTACTCCGATAACACGTTGGCTATTTGAATTGGGCGATTGTGCCATCTAGCGAGTTGTCATGGTTTTCACTTTAATTTGTAACGTGCCTTTCCATTTTGTGCGGTGCGCGTAAAAGCGAAGAAAATGTGGCAGCTGGGCCATGGTGAAAATGGTCATGAGAAATAATGCAGTTGGCAGCTACACTACAACCCCTCGTCTTGTAAAAGAGTGTGTAGTAGGCTATGGCCTAATCGATGTAATGCATAGTCTATAATAGGGAAATAACCAACATCGAATAACAGAGCACGATATTGAAATAATGTTTGCCTTATTTTTTTTTTTCTTCAATGAACTGTGATTTGAAATCGTCTCTGTTTATCGACCTTTGAGGATAATGGAATCATGGACAGTGCAGTCTATTTATAATGATCTATAATCATATTTGTGTTGCTTCAGTGAATGTTGAGGTCTCTAAGGACAAATGTATAGGCCAGCGGATGCCACCCAGTCTGACTCTTCAAGTTGGCACGCATCGATGCAGATGCCAAGGAGGACTAGTTCGGGGTGCTGTAGAGTGCAGAGAACGTGTCCATCATTTCATTTATAAGGGCTGGAGCAACAGAGCCCGCTTATTCCTCTTCTTTTGCTTCGCTGCTGACATGCAGTCTTTCTTGTCTCCATTTAACAAGGCGATCTTAGTGGCTTTGTTTATTTTTGCCATTTTACTCATTCTTTATGTAATACTATGGTATATATGCCGAGACGTGGATTGCGACCACGGTATCTGACGCTTGTCGTGAGAAAAGCAGACGATACCCTGACTTTGGTTTATACGGAGACGCGCCAGGGTGACCCTTTGGTAAGTCCACCGGCGCGTCTTGACCGCTCTGACCATGAGCTCAAGGTGCATCATTTAACCAACGGTATCATGGGATTCGTTTGTGTATGTTGCTCATGTTGAGTAAAATATGTGCAGTTCCTTTTATGTGTATCGTGTAGGCTGAATAGCCTATTCAATTATATCTCCAACGTGTTGCGCCACATTCGTGTTAGCATGAGGTAGGCTATTTCAAATCAGGATAAATGTTTCTCTTAATTTCTATTGGCATTCATTCTAGGCAATTGTCATAATAATATTTTATCATTCAGTAAAACGTATATTAGTGGGAAAACTGCTATAGTGTGACAAAGGCGGGAAGGAGGTTCAGGTTACACGTTTTTGAAACATCCGTATCACCCTTATACCCCTCGCAAATGTCCGGTAACTGGTCATCCAAAAAAACACCGTTGACAATTCAGAGACATGATGAAGCATCAATAACATTTGAAATTCTATTGAATCATTCTGGTTCTGATTCTGATTTTGGGACTGATTTTATTCTATGAATATTTCAATTCTGCGGAATTTCCTGTACATTTTTACCTTTTAAAACAGCTCTGATTTGATATTTTAGTTTATTTGACCTTATACGGTGTCCTGTGTATTCAACATTAGATGTAATAACATTGCTATAACAAAATCCTACCATCTCTATAAATATCTGAATTGAACTCAAAGAGAAAGCTTTTTGATGCAGACACTCAGCATATAGCCTATTCATATTGTTGGATAATAATTTAGGCCTACTTCCCCAGTAGTTTATTCTAAAATAAATAACAATGATTATTTAACAATCCCACTCAGTCTGAACCGTTTAAGAATAAGGTTCTTAAATGGTTCTTCCTCAGCTTTTAAGGTTCCTTGGATAACTCTTGCCTGGATAAAGAAACATTGACTTAAGTGTGGGGTTCTTGATGTGGATCTACTGTTCTTCAGAATTCTAAAAGCTTCTTGAAATAAATGGAAGCCTGCATACATTTAAATTAAGAGTTAAATGAACACTCAGTTGTGTAAAATAACCCCAGTGTTGGTGTTAATAACCCGAGTTTAACCAAAACCATGCATTACAGGACCAAAAGTATATGGACACCTTCTCGTCGAACATCTCATTCCAAAATCACGGGCATTAATATGGAGTTGCCCCCCCCCCCCCTTTGCTGCTACAACAGCCACCACTCTTCTGGGAAGTCTTTCCAGATGTTGGAACATTGCTGCGGACGCTTGCTTCCAATCAGCCACAAGAGCATTACGCGATTAGGCCTGGCTTGCACTTGGCATTCCAATTCATCCCAAAGGCGTTCGACTGGGTGGAGGTCAGGGCTCTGTGCAAGCTAATCAAGTTCTTCCACGTCGATCTCGACAAACCATTTCTGTATGGACCTCGCTTTATGTACGGAGGCATTGTTATGCTGAAACAGGAAAGGGCCTTCCCCAAACTGTTGCCATAAAGTTGGAAGCACAGTATCGCCGAGAATGTATGTATGTTGTAGCATTAAGATTTCACTGGAACTAAGGGGCCTAGACCATTATTTCACCTCCCCCAAACTTTACAGTTTGCCCTATGCATTGGGGCAGGTAGCGTTCTCCTGGCATCCACCAAACCCAGATTTGTCCGTCGGATTGCCAGATGGTGAAACGTAATTCATCACTCCAGAGAACTCTTTTCCACTGCCACAGAGTCCAATGGTGGCAAGCTTTACACCACTTACATTGCGCATGGTGATCTTAGGCTTGTGCGCGGCTGCTCGGCCATTTCATAAAGCTTGCGACGAACAGTTATTGTGCTGACGTTGCTTCCAGTGTTGCAACCGAGGACAGATGATTTTTGCACGCGTCACGCTTCTGCATTCGGTGGTCCCGTTCTGTGAGTTTATGTGGCCTACCACTTCGTGGCTGAGCCGTTGTTGCTCCTAGATGTTTCCAAGTCACAATAACAGCACTTACAGTTGACTGGGGTAGCTCGAGTGGTGCAGAAATTGGACAAACAGACTTGTTGAAAAGGTGGCATCCTATGATGGTGCCAAATTGAAAGTCACTGAGCTCTTCAGTAACGATGTTCTACTGCCAATGTTTGTCTATGGAGATCGCATGGCTTTGTGCTCGATTTCTATACACGTGTCAGCAACGGGTGTTGCTGAAATAGCCGAATTCACTCATTTTTAGGGGTGTCAACATACTTTTGCATATATAGTGTATTTCCCAGCATGCTCTATTGCTGGTTGAGTTTTAGAATTCTTTATTTCAATATCTGTTCTTGCATGTACATTGATTAACTAGTTATTCTTATGCTACTCAAATATAAATAACATACACTAAACTATTCTAATATGTTACTTGGACTTATTACACCTGTTATTGAAATGGTTCTTCCAGTTTGATCTGTTCTATGTACACTATTTCTATGCTTCCCATACTTATGTTTCGTTTTTGCATATTTTACTTTTGGTTTTGTACACCAGCTTCAAACAGCTGAAAATACAATATTTTTGGATGTGGGAAATATATTTCACAACGATTCAGATGGTACAATGATTCTCTACACTATACTTGCTTGTTTTGTCACATAAACTGAAATTAGGCAACCTGTTCGAATCTTAGCAATCAGGAAATGGCCATTTCTGCATTGCGCATCTTTAAAGTATTTCATTTTAATGACAAGATATTCACTTAGGATTTCACTTTATGAAGGCCACAGGACTTAATATGAAAGAATGCAATCCCTATGTCTCTGTCACTTGCCAAAAAGAATCACTTGAAAGGCACCCTGGGAAATATGCAGGTCAGGCTTAAAACCATACAATAGGGCTATTCAATTCCGTTCCTGGAGGGTCAAGCCATTTCGATTTTCTTTTCAAAGAACCATCTCATTTATGGTTCTTCAGAGACCCTAAACTGCTTTCCTTATGGCATCGCTCTCAAGGACCTTATTTGGTTCCAAGTTGCACCTTTATTTTTAAGAGTGCAGTCTGAACTGACTGCATCCGAAATTGCACCATATTCCCTATGTAGTGCATTACTTTTGACCAGAGTTTTTATGTAGGGAATAGGATGCAATTTGGGAAAAGGGGATACCTAGTCAGCTGTACAACTGAATGCATTCAAATTAAATCTGCATTCTTCTGCATTTAACCCAATTCCTCTGAATCAGAGAGGTGCAGGGGGCTGCCATAATCAACATCCATGACGCCCGGGGAACAGTGGGTTAACTGCCTAGGGTGGCTGGAATCATTTGACGCCTTCCTCTGACCCCGCCTGGTATAGAGGTCCTGGATGGCAGGAAGCTTGGCCCCGGTGATGTACTGGGCCGTACGCACTACCCTCTGTAGTGCCTTCCGGTCGGAGGCCGAGCAGATGCCATACCAGGCAGTGATGCAACCTGTCAGGATGTTCTCAATGGTGCAGCTGTAAAACCTTTTGAGGATCTGATGACCCATGCCAAATCTTTTCAGTCTCCAGAGGGGAAATAGGTTTTGTCGTGCCCTCTTCACGAATGTCTTGGTGTGCTTGGACCATGTTAGTTTGTTGGTGATGTGGACGCCAAGGAACTTGAAGCTCTCAACCTGCTCCACTACAGCCCCGTCGATGAGAATGGGGGCGTGCTCGGTCCTCCTTTTCCTGTAGTCCACAATCATCTCATTTGTCTTGATCACATTGAGGGAGAGGTTGTTGTCCTTGCACCACACGGTCAGGTTTCTGATCTCCTCCCTAAAGGCTGTCTCATCGTTGTCGGTGATCAGGCCTACCACTGTTGTGTCATCAGCAAACTTAAGGAGGGTGTTGGAGTCATGCCTGGCCGTGCAGTCATGAGTGAACAGGGAGTACAGGAGGGACTGAGCACACACCCCTGAGGGGCCCCCATGTTGAGGATCAGCATGGCGGATGTGTTCTTACCTACCCTTACCACCTGTGGGCGGCCCGTCAGGAAGTCCAGAATCCAATTGCAGAGGGAGGTGTTTAGTCCCAGGGTCCTTAGCTTAGTGATGAACTTTGAGGGCACTTTGGTGTTGAACACTGAGCTGTTGTCAATGAATAGCATTCTCACATAGGTGTTCCTTTTGTCCAGGTGGGAAAGGGCAGTGTGGAGTGCAATAGAGATAGCATCATCTGTGGATCTGTAGGTACGGTATGCAAATTGGTGTGGGCCTGGGGTTTCTGGGATAATGGTGTTGATGTGAGCCATGACCAGCCTTTCAAAGCATTTCCTGGCTACAGACATGAGTGCTACGGGTCGGTAGTCATTTAAGCAGGTTACCTTAGTGTTCCTGGGCACAGGGACTATGGTGGTCTGCTTGAAACATGTTGGTATTACAGACTCAGACAGGGAGAGGTTGAAAATGTCAGTGAAGACACTTGCCAGTTGGTCAGCGCATGCTCAGAGTACACGTCCTGGTAATCCGTCTGGCCCAGCGGCCTTGTGAATGTTGACCTGTTAAAAGTTCTTACTTACATTGGCTGCGGAGAGCGTGATCACACCGTCGTCCGGAACAGCTGATGCTCTCATGCATGTTTCAGTGTTACTTGCCTCAAAGCAAGCATAGAAGTTATTTAGCTCATCCGGTAGGCTCGTGTCACTGGACAGCTCTCAGCTGTGCTTCCCTTTGTAGTCTGTAATAGTTTGCAAGCCCTGCCACATCCAACAAGCATCGGAGTCGGTGTAGTACGATTCGATCTTAGTCCTGTATTGACGCTTTGCCTGTTTGATTGTTCGTCAGAGGGCATAGCGGGATTTCTTATAAGCTTCCGGGTTAGAGTCCCGCTCCTTGAAAGCGGCAGCTCTACCCTTTAGCTCAGTGCGAATGTTGCCTGTAATCCATGGCTTCTGGTTGGGGTATGTACGTACAGTCACTGTGGGGATGACGTCCTCGATGCACTTATTGATAAAGCCAGTGACTGATGTGGTGTACTCCTCAATGCCATCGGAAGAATCCCGGAACATATTCCAATCTGTGCTAGAAAAACAGTCCTGTAGTTTAGCATCTGCTTCATCTGACCACTTTTTTTTATAGACACTGGTGCTTCCTGCTTTAATTGATAATGTACTTTTTCCCCCAGTCTGATTTAGTGCCTGGTCTTGTCCACTCTGTTCTAATGAGTCCTGCTCGGCTTGTGGGCATTGTAGAGTGAAACAGAAGACACATAAGATAGAGACACATTTGTATCAAGAAAACTGAAACCGCTCTGTTTATTACAACTGCATCTAACGGCTACCAGAGGTTCTATGAGAGTTTCTCTCGCGACCCCATTTTCAAATAAGGCAACCCCACATGAGGTCGCGACCCTTAGTTTGGGAAAGCTGGGATAAACTGATAGACTCCTGTGTGATCACGGCACCAATGTAGGCAAACCGACAGGGTCTATCAGTCCGGGTCGTTTGCTTCACTCAAGACTTTGTTGCACTGAGCAAAAGCCTAAACCTTGGAGTTGCCACAACCCCTTGGGCCTTAGGCAATATTATGTACATTCATCCTTCCTTAGATGATAGTGAGTAAGTTGAGCAATTTTGTTTCTCAATGTAACCGGTGCTGTACTGCACCGCTGTAACTCTGCGTTGTGTGTGGTTGATTGAGACTATAGACGTGGACTTTGGAGATCAGGTAGTTTTAATTAAGCAGAATTCACTCTCTGAATCCTGCATCTGCATCCAAAAGAAAATAAAACATTTGTAGAGCACATATGTTCTGCGAATCGTCGCCTCTTTCTCTCATAGTGCATCAAAATGATTTCTGAATACAAAAATTAGTACAGCCTCTCCTTATTATGCATCAACACATTTTACATAGATAAAACCACATACTTGCATCCAAAAGAAAATAAAACATTTGTAGAGCACATATGTTCTGCGAATCGTTGCCTCTTTCTACAACAGATGCACAATACAAGGGACTGGGATCAGTCCCTTGCCACCACCCCGCTGACCAGATGCTCTCGGGGTATGCGAGAACACGTGGTCAGACGAGGAGAGAGCAGTAGGAGTAGCAGTGTTTTCTGTGGTAATCCATGTTTCCGTCAGCGCCAAGAAGTCGAGGGACTGGAGGGTAGCATAGGCTGAGATGAACTCTGCCTTGTTGGCCGCAGACCGGCAGTTCCAGAGGCTCCCAGAGACCTGGAACTCCACGTGGGTCGTTCGCGCTGGGACCACCAGGTTAGAGTGGCAGCGGCCATGCGGTGTGAAGCGTTTGTGTGGCCTGTGCAGAGAGGAGAGAACAGGGATAGACAGAAACATAGTTGACAGGCTACAGGAGAGGCTACGCTAATGCAAATGAGATTGGAATGAAAATTAACTAAACAACTGGGGAAGCGAGAGAGCAGGGCCTCCCTCACTAACCATTCACTGAAACACTCAAATATAACTTTTCCAACTTCCACTTGGTGGGGCTCCCTGCCTGTGCCATTAAACCCCTACAACTCATCCAGAACGCCGCAGACCATCTGGTGTTCAACCTTCCCAAGTTCTCTCACGTCACCCCGCTCCTCCGCACACTCCACTGGCTTCCAGTTGAAGCTCGCATCTGCTACAAGACCATGGTGCTTGCCTACGCAGCTGTGAGGGGAACGGCACCTCCGTACCTTCAGGCTCTGATCAGTCCCTACACCCAAAGAAGGGCACTGCGTTCATCCACCTCTGGCCTGCTCGCCTCCCTACCTCTGCGGAAGCACAGTTCCCGCTCAGCCCAGTCAAAACTGTTCGCTGCTCTGGCACCCCAATGGTGGAACAAGCTCCCTCACAACGCCAGGACAGCGGACTCAATCACCACCTTCCGGAGACACCTGAAACCCCACCTCTTTAACCTGTTAGGGATAGGGGGCAGTATTTTCACGGCCGGATAAAAAACGTACCCGATTTAACCTCTATGGGACCCCTTCCCGTTCTCATCCCGGTAACGGGATTGCTTGACAAGATAGCGAAAATGTAATAATTTCAAACAACCATTTTACACCATTTGAAAGATAAACATCTCCTTAATCCAACCACGTTGTCCGATTTCAAAGAGGCTTTACGGCAAAAGCATAAAGTTAGATTATGTTAGGACAGTACATTGACAAAACATTACACACAGCTATTTTCAATGCAAAGACAGGCATCACCAAAAGCAGAAAACCAGCTAAAATTATGCACTAACCTTTGACAATCTTCATCAGATGACACTCCTAGGACATTATTTTAGACAATACATGCATTTCTTGTTCTATCAAGTTCATATTTATATCCAAAAACAGCATTTTACAATGGCGGTGATGTTCAGAAAATATTTAGTCTCCAAAACTGCCGGTGAATCTGCGCTACAATTTACAAAATTACTATTCGAAAACATTGGTAAAATATAATATTGTCATTCAAAGAATATAGATTAAAATCTCGTGAATGCAACCGCATTGCCAGATTTCAAAATAACTTTACTAGGAAATCACACTTTGCAATAAACGAGGTACTATGCTCAGAAAAATAGGCTAGGCGATACAGACTAGCGCCATCTTGGAACCATCTAAAATCAAATATACTATTGCCAATATTCCCTTACCTTTTATTATCTTCATCAGAAGGCACTTCCAGGAATCCCATGTCCACAACAAATGTTGTTTTGTTCGAAGAAGTTCATAATTTATGTCCAAATAGCTCCTTCTTGTTAACGCATTCCGAAGGCTACTCAAAATGTACGAAGCGCGCGGGACTTGTCGTCACGAATGTGCAAAAAAAATGTATTTACGTTCGTTCAAACATGTCAAACGTTGTATAACATAAATCTTTAGGGCCTTTTTCAATCAGAACTTCATTAATATTCAAGGCGGACGATTGTATTGTCTTACAAAACGTTTCAGAACGAAAGAGTACCCACGGGCACGCGCATCATAGTAGTAATGGCCCTCCCCCTATGACAAACTTTCCAGGCCTCTCGTTCGGTCAGTTTTTACCGGAGAAGACTCAAACCACTTTGTAAAGACTGTTGACATCTAGTGGAAGCCTTAGGAAGTTTTTTCCAAGCAAGCATAGATGTCACATAAACCCAAACCACAGCTAAATGCAGCACTAACCTTTGATGATCTTCATCAGATGACACTCCTAGGACATTATGTTATACAATACATGCATGTTTTGTTCAATGAAGTTCATATTTATATCAAAAACCAGCTTTTTACATTAGCATGTGATGTTCAGAACTAGCATACCCACCGAAAACTTCCGGTGAATTTACTAAATTACTCATGATAAACGTTCACAAAATACATAACAATTATTTTAAGAATTATAGATACAGAACTCCTTTATGCAATCGCGGTGTCAGATTTTAAAATAGCTTTTCGGCGAAAGCACATTTTGCAATATTCTGAGTACATAGCTCGGCCATCACGGCTAGCTATTTTGACACCCACCAAGTTTGGGGCTCACTAAACTCAGAATTACTATTAGAAAAATTGGATTACCTTTGCTGTTCTTCGTCAGAATGCACTCCCAGGACTTCTACTTCAACAACAAATGTTGTTTTGGTTCCAAATAATCCATAGTTATATTCAAATAGCTCCGTTTTGTTCGTGCGTTCAGGTCACTATCCGAAGGGTGACGCGCGAGCACATTTCGTGACAAAAAATGTACAAATATTCCATTACCGTACTTAGAAGCATGTCAAACGCTGTTTAAAATCAATTTTAATGCTATTTTTCTCGTAAAATAGCGATAATATTCCAACCGGGCAACGTTGTATTCATTCAAAGGCTGAAAGAAAAAAATGGAGTAGTCTCGTGACCGCGCATCTCCAGTCTCACTGTCCCCAGGCTGACCACTTAAAAATTCTCCTGCTGTTCTTTGCCCAGAGACAGCAGACACGCCATTCCACTTTCTGGCGGCTTTAGAGAGCCAATGGAAGCCTTAGAAAATGTCACGTTACAGCACAGATGCTGTATTTTCGATAGAGATGCAACAGAAGTACAACAAATTGTCAGACAGGGCACTTCCTGTATGGAATCTTCTCAGGTTTTGGCCTGCGTATGAGTTCTGTTATACTCACAGACACCATTCAAACAGTTTTAGAAACTTTAGAGTGTTTTCTATCCAAATCTACTAATTATATGCATATTCTAGTTTCTGTGCAGGAGTAGTAACCAGATTAAATCGGGTACGTTTTTTATCCGGCCGTGAAAATACTGCCACCTATCCCAAAGAAGTTAAGCCAGTGACTGAATTTCTCACATACACTCCATTTCAGTGGTCGAATTTCAAGTCTGTGTGCCGGATACCTTCTCTGCGACTTACTCAGGGTCTTGCTCGCGAATGCTATGGGCCTTGCCTTATCTTCACCTTCAGGCACTTGACAAAGCACAGCCCCAAGACCATCCAAGGTAGCGTCAGTGAAGAGAATGAACGGCCTCTCGAAATCAGGGTGAGCTAGCATGACACAATTCAAAAGAGCATACTTCAGCTTCTGGAATGCAACGACACACTCCTCAGTCCAATCCGATAGCGTCAGCTTCTGGAAACTCCCACTGTTGCCCTTCTTCCCATCTCTTCCTCTTCTCTTTTGACCCCCATTGAGTGCAAACAAAGGTCTGGCTATGGCGGAACAGTCAGGAATGAAGTGCTGGTAATATAATACCATACCCAAGAAGGATTTCAGCCTCCGAGCAGAGGGAGTGCATCCGTCTGCCTCCATCAGCTGAGCTTGGCTCATCTTGGCAATGGCCTCCACCTTCTCAGGATCCACTGACACACCGTCCTCTTTCATGATATGTCCGAGGAATTTCACTGTTCTTCGTAGGATGTGGCATTTCTTGGGTGCTAGTTTGAGATTGTTAGCTCTTAGCGGCTAAACACAAGTTCAAGTCGCTGTAGAGCCTGTTCCTCGGTGGGTGCAAAGACCAACAAGTCATCTAGGTAACAAAGGAGATTTGAGAAATGTAGGTCCCCAAATATACTTAACATCATTCTCATGAAAGAGGCCGGGCTGTTACACAGACCTTGTGGCATGCGGTTGTACTCATAATGTCCCATCGGTGGGGTAAAGGCTGTGTACTTCTTGTCCTCTTCATGAACTGGAATGTTATAAAATCCTGAGGTCACGTCCATGGTGCTGAAAAATGCACTGCCACCAAGGGCTGCGATGCAATCTGCTTGATGAGGAAGGGGATGAGCGTCCTTCACCGTTCGTGCATTCATCCACCTGAAGTCAGTGCATAACCTCAGACTCCCGTCTTTCTTCCATAACATGACTAAAGGAGAGGCATACTCACTAACCGACTTGCGTATAAGACCTACTTCTTCCATATCTGTCAATACCTTCCTCAGCTTCAGGTAATGAGCAGGCGGAACTCTTCTGTATGGTAGCCGGAAGGGTCTGTCATCAACCAGGTGGATACGGTGAACATAACCCCTGGCTTCTCCGCAGTCCAGATTATGTCTTGAGAAGATGTCTTCATATTTTGTGATGGTATTCACAAGCTTCTCCTTCCACTGGTCAGTTACCTGGCATCCATCAATGTCAATGTCTACTAATCCTAGATCAGACAGTCTTTGTTTCAGATTGTGGCAGCCATTGTTATCCTGCTTCTGTTCCATTGGGGTTTTCCTCACTTCATGAAGGCCCTGAAAGATTGTTGCATCCTCAACAGCCAAGCATGAAGACACATCGGCCAGCTTCATGTTACGTCTTAGGGTGAGATGTTTGTCAGAACAGTTTACTACCTTTAAAGGGACCCAGCCATCTCCCCACATAGGTGTAATAACTCTACCCCCGAGTATGTTTCTGGGCATGACCTTTGACCTCGTAGGCTCGACTATTACAGTGCTGCCTGGAGACAATGCCACATTTTTAGGAAGTTTACCCCAAACTAAGTGTTCAGTCTTGGGCGAAAGAGTCACAGCTTGAGTGAGCTTCACTGTCCCAATCTTGCCATCGACTTGCTGTCCCTTCCATCTTGTGACACTTGTCATCATCTGCAGAAACTGCTCACCCTCTGGTGAGTGGGTCTTGCCATCCATGTTGTTGACGAGCTTCCAGTATTCGTCAGTGCCTTTCATCTCATGCAATAGATGCTTAATAATGACATTCGATCCCAGGATAAGATCATCACGCTGTCCAGGAACAACTAGGGTGGGCACTTTAACATCAATCCCATAGATTTGCATCTCCAAATCATAGAAACGCTTTGTTGAGGTCTGCTTCCCCCCACACCCCACTAATACTAACTCTGTAGGAGGCTGATAATGCTGAGGAAGGCACCTGCTTCCAAAAGTCTCTGCTCCGCATGTTCACTCAATGTACAGGCCATAGACCCAGTGTCAAGCATGCCCTTAAGCTGCACTTTCCCATGTACAGACACAGAGGTGTAAAACAAATCTGAAAAAGCCTCAACCTCTTGTGAACCTAACATAACAATTTTCTCTCCTTCTTTCGCATCAGAGCACAAAATCTCATACGTTTTCTCGAGATCATCAGATTCTTTCTTGGGGGTAGACAGTGGAACACCCACATATCCCCCCTTCACCTATGGGCGTGTCAGTTTAACGGTTGCTGCTGTGGTGGTGAGTTTCTCTGCTGTTGTGGTGGGTGTCTCTCACCACCGGAATTGGCATAGCGTTACCCCTGTTTTGGACAATTTGACTTCCAATGATCTGGGGAAAAGCACCAGAGGCACAGGTTCTCATGTCTACAGTGCATCACAGTGGAGTGATCTGTTGAGCCACAAACCCTGCATTCCCTACGCCTGAAGGGTTGGGCGGGGAAAGCTGGTGCCTTGGCCTGTGTCTGTGAAACCATAACGGGTGGTATGCTCTTCTCTAAGGTACGTTCAAGCAGGTGAATGAGTCTCTCGATACTTGCACTCTGCCCATCTTGTTTGGCGCTTGATGTGAGAGAAGTGTCACTGCACGCACCAGCATTGACCCCGCCTTCAAACGGAGTTGTCTGGTGATGTACTGTTACTTGTTTTGAGGATACAGTTATTAGATTGACACATGGTGGCCTTCCTGCGGCGTTCATATTCATAGAGTCTCTCCTGTACTTCACTCGCAGTCCATTTCTCAGCAGACTTGTATTGGAATACTGCTGCCAGTTTGGGGTCAGGGCAGTATGTTACAAACATCCTGACGACATCGGAGTTGGAGCTGTCAATCTTCTGACCTTGTCTCTTAAGGCCCTCGTCAGCGACATCTACGGCCTTGTTCAATCGAACCCAATACTCCATAACAGCCTCTCCGGGTACAGGTTTAGTATTGTAAAAATCAGCCAAAGGCATGCATGAATAGGCCAATTCACTGAAATTCTGTTTCAGAATGTCAAATACAATCTCTGGCTTCTCTGTAGGATTAACAGTTGTCTCATTGCGTAAATGTATCTTTACCATGTCTCTTGCTTTGCCAGATAATTGACTAATCATCTCATCTGATTGTTCTCCAACAGGACATCCCTTCCTCCTCAAGTATATTCTCATCAACTCCTCCCATTCATGAATGGAGCATTTGTCTGTACCATCTCCTCTATATGTAGGAGGTTCCTTTATGTCTGATTGCATGATGTACTTAATTTTACTGAGGTCTACATATCCTACTGACTCTGAATGATGATCACGTATCTTCTCTGTACTTACGGGTGGCTCATAAGTACTGGACCTGCCACTCTGTAGTTCTTCCCTAATGGAGCTCCCTATTTCCCGGGCTAGCTGAGTGACCAGCTCAGCTAGACCATCTACAGGGGCATTTGGATTAACACTAGATGAAGTGCTTTCATCCAAATTTTTTGTGGAGCAAAACATGGGGTAACATCCTGCACCTACACACTTTACAGGGGTTTGATCAGAGTATGAGAAAAACCTCCCCCTACTCCCAGGATGCAGGCATGCATAATAACAAATCAACATGACATATTAATATATGAAGCTGGTGAAATTCACATAGTACTTTAACAACTGTTACATCAGCATCACACCGCCAAGGGAAATATAATATTCTTTCTAACAACAAAAATATCTACATATATTTCAGGATGTTATGTATCACTGGAAATAACCAGAATTCATGTAAACACAACAGTTTTGAAAACATAGCTTGTACAAAAAAAGTGGTCTCTTGGCACAACTTACCCCGGGTATGGGGTAAATTGAAGGGACAGGATAAATGAATCTGCCTACAAATTTCTTTACTGAATTAAATATTACCACTACCTTTTTAAAACCATGTCCATCTTTATTTCCCAAACACAATTCAACACAATCACAATCACTTTTTTTTAACTTTTAAGTATTTAAATAATTTTTTAACACTGGCTTAACAGTGTACTTTGTACTTTTTTAAACACGTTTAACCTAGGCCAGGCCCTGTTATTACCTCACATCCCAGCGATAATGCCTTGCATTACACTTGGGAATAAAACACTTCAATTTGCTCAACTTGCCATTGGCTCAACCATTGGCTCAATTTGAATATATTAGCCCACACAGCTACAAGGATGCACTTTCATGCTAGGTTTAGGACCTCATATTGAAGCATATAGAGACCGCAACTGATGGTTAGAACAATCTTTTAAAATGATCTCATTTGGTTTAGATACAGTACAAGCATCATGAAACCTCTAACACAATACATTCATTTGACTTAGGAGGAAATCTTTTTTTAATTAGGTTTCTTCCTTCGCAAACTCTATGAAATGATGACCTCTTCCTTAATATTTGGTCAAATTATAAATGTTGTGTATGGTTTCCTAGAAACAAGGGTGGCTCAACTTACCCCTTTGGCTCAACTTACCCCACTCTCCCCTATAACAGAAGTGAACCTCAACTATTTTCGACTAGTCAAAGCCTTACAATCAAAGCCAATGCTTCATTTGAAATTATTTCATAAAATGTATCTGGCTAAAATGTTATAACTGGAATTGTGAAGTAAGAAGTCTATGTAAATAAAAACGGATAATAATTTAACGTACTGTACAGACCGTGAGGTGAGATGAGATTCATGAGGATAACGTTAGGCCTTTTTTTCCCTCTCCTCACATCTCTACGCCTCCAGCCAGTTGCGTGCCCTACTTGTGATACAGATTTGAGGGGGAGCGCGCTTCGGCGAACTCACAGAGCAGGAGGAACTTATCGAAGCACACGTGTGCAGAGTAGCACGGAATCCAAGGACTGGAACACACGGAGAGACCTGGCACAGAGATGTGGCTACTGTCTTTCATTTGACCAATTTTGAGGTTGTATTTAGTGGGAGTTAAAGTTCTTCTGTATCAACTGTTCAACAAGTCTTTTACGTTACCAGGTTAGACTTCTGTTGATCCCCGTATTCATTAAAGATATTGAATGCAGCAGGAGTGGTGATCACTTCTCCTAGCCTATAACGTTAGCTGCTGGCTAGAGCTGCCTGTTGACGTTAACTACATAGCTAGCTAATGAAGGCTTTCAACAACAATAGCCAATTTGACTGAGAAATTGACAAGCTAACGAATTCATGTCAAATCAACCACTGTTAAACAAATTGTCGAGGAATTAATATAACGGGCTGTCTTAAATCATGCTGCAAGTGTTATGTGGTAGTTGACTGCTACTGTAGCCTTGGTCTGTAATGGGAATGTTTTTTTATATATATATTCCTATGCACATTTTCAGAATTCATAGTATGCCATAATACCATGCCCTTTAAGGTGAATCAAATGTCATGATAATCTCACTACATATCTTCATTGCCTTGTGTGAACTATAGTGCTTTTGGGTGGATAGGGTTAATCAATTACCTTTATCCCATATTTCCCCTTATTCACCTCACGTCTGAATGTCGAAAACCTCATGTGAACTTGTAGTCTAGCCTATGCACTGACACAATAGCAGTGTTGTATTCTGTCTCGTTCTAGAAAATACCAATTAGCCTCCACCCCTCAAACACACCTAAGCATGCAAAGAATTCAGTGACGTCATTTAGAGCCTAAGCTGTACTGAATTTAGTTTTAGCCTTGGCAAAATATGCTTGTGTAATTGGGCCCTATGCTTTATGGTGAGAGACAGGGTCAGGCAATGTTTTTGTATCCCAATCAAGATAAGACCGGCTAGTTATTAGAGAGATGATTGGATAAACAAAATTGTCAATACTCAAAGCTGATTGCATTGTGTCCCCTAGATTTATACACAATGTCCTCCACAGCATGGGAGAGGCAAGCTCATTCTGTAATGGCTCTTAGAATATTTTATTCAGAGAATAGGTTGAATTACAACTAATAAAAAATGTAGTTATAGCCTATTAATTACTGCGTTAAAAGCCCCTGTCTGACATTTTCTTTTCCTATTGTTAACCGGTTGTTAACCTTTTATCTCACGCTACCTTTATCTCACTGCCTTTGTTAGGTACTCAGTAATTAGTGAAGGCACCTAAAAGGATAATTGTCAAAGGAACAAAATGGAGGCCAAAGGTGTTTCCTCATCTAATCTCCACCTTGTCGCACATCCAAGGGCGAAAAGTAAAGTATGGAGGTATTTCGGCTTTGACACCGATGCAGACGGGTGTATACTACACTGGAGGAGGATCTACTGTCGCATATGTATGACTCAAATAGCATATTCCGGCAACACTTCCAATCTCTCGTACCACCTGGAGAAGAACCACCCAGCTGAGTTTGTGAGGAGCAACACAGAGCAGATGCGTGAGGCAGTCGCAACAGCCTACTCCAAGATAAAAAACTGAACCTATGCAGCAGCAATGTCAGGGAGCCATCCTGAAGTGGAGCCCAGCGTTTGAATATATCAACCGACGGCATAATGATCTGACGTCTGCGATCATCAGCTTTGTCTGTGAAGGGATGTACCCTGTGTCTGTGGTGGAAGAACCCACCCTTCAGGCCCTTTTAAGGACAGCAGATCCAAGGTACTTGCCCCCTAGCAGAATCAACGTGGCAATGAAGGCCCTACCACAGAGGTACAATCAGATCCGAGATGCAGTGCTGGGTGAGGTGGCAGGGGTGGTGAACTGCGGTGTCTCAACTGACCTTTGGCAAAGCCAAACCCAGAACAGGACCTACATCTCCCTGTTCATGCACAAAACGGACTAGGTTCCGGTTTCTCCATGAGTTCCAGGTGCCTGAAAACTTTTGAAGTTCCAGAGGACAATACAGCTGAGAATTTTACCAGAGCATTGTACGAAACCTTTGTCGAATGGGGGATAACTCACAGTCAACGGTGCCACCACTAACGGTTCATTGGACATTGTGAAAGCTTGCTCTCTTCTGGATCTATCCGTGCAGATGCCTTGCTTTGGCCACACTATAAATCGAGGGATGGATGAGGCCTTTCAGCCGTTGACAGCTTTTTGGGACTTTGCCGCTAACTTTTTGATTATTTCCAACAGTCCGTGATGGCTATGTATCTGCTGGGAGAGAAGCAGAGGCAGCAAGGCCTAGCCCAGTGTGTCCTCATCAGAGACAGGGTCCGATCCTGGGTGTCCACGCTAACAATGCTCCAGCGCTTGAAAGAGCTGCAGGCCATTGTCAGTGTGGTACTCATGGAGGACAGTGACCACCATCAGCTGAGTTTCAATGACAGTGAATGGAACATGGTTGAGGGCTTGATTGGAGTTCTGCAACCTTTCAAACTGGTAGCTGACATGATAACAGACTGTAGATATTCGACCATTAGTATGGTGAGGCCTGTTCTTCACATGCTGCTGAACACAACCCTCAAGGCCAAAGAAGGGGACACGAAAGAGGTTGGCATGGCCAAAGAGGTAATCTCCAAGGTTGTTGTCCAGCACCTACACGCAGACGTCTGAGATTGCAACGTTTCTCAACGTCGCCACTTTCCTGGATCCCCGTTACAAGAGGCTTCCTTTCCTGTCCCCCCATGACCGCTCCCAAGTGGAGAGTGACATCATTGAGGAGGCCAAAGCCATTCTTGAGAAACAGAGGAATGAGAATGTGGTCACAGATGAGTTGGCTCCTCTTTCTGATGAGCCACCCAACAAAAAACAGACTCTTGACAAACCGTTTCCTTCATGTAGCAATGCAGGCAACCCTTTGGCTGTGATATTTTGCCAGTCAGGCAATGACGAGAACCAAGAGGAGCTACACGCTCAGGTCGTGGAAGAGCTGAGCAACTTCAAATCCCAGAAGATCCTGCGTCTCAACGAAGACCCTCTCCATTGGTGGTCGGACCGTATGGGCTTATTCCCTACTCTCCCTAAGGTGCTCCAGAAGTACTGGTGTGTCCCCGCCGCTAGTGTCCCCTCCCACAGACTGTTCAGCTCCTCAGGGACTTTCTTCTGTGGTAAGAGGAACTACCTCACCCCGGCACATGTAGACCAACAGGTGTTTCTCTATGAAAACTCACAGCGCTGCCATGAGGCTGAACCTATTGAGGATGACTCAGGGGAATGGGGCTTGGGACAGGAGCAGGACTCTGGGTTATGCCATGGAATAACTGGGCAGGCCGCTGCCCATTACCAAACAGTTACAATACCCTAATCCTAAAGGAAATACTTAACTAAATGTCCTCAGCATATATTCCTATGTTATCTACTAGTAAAAAGGATTTATGTGAGTGTAACATCTGGTGAATTTTCCATTTCTGATCATGCTGCAATTTTATTTGATTAACTATTTGATGTAGGGCTAAATGTCTTTTATTGTCTCAATGTTCAAGTCATTTCTGAGTCATTGTTTGCTTTGCTCTTTGAAGTCCTTAGACTGTTTAAGATGTCTTTACAATACGTTTGAGATAAGCTTTGATGTGCCAAGCTTTGTTATCTCTACTGAACTCTCAGAAGAACATAAAGTATATCCTATATAATTTGAATCTCTGCTTGCTCGTGTTCATTTTGTGTTCAATGTGTCCAATACAATTTCCTCAGATGAGTCCCGATGGGACTACTAAGGTATCAAATTGCATTTATAGGCTTCTCCTCAGTGTTACAGTTGTTTCGGAAAGGAAATCAGCAATGAACTGCCCATTTAACCACCCACCAGACGCCACTGAAAATGTGATGCAAATCTGATGGGGAGAAATGTAATAGAGTTGAAATCTCAACCATCCTGATTACCCTCAGTGCATAGATACGCACTGCGGCTCTAATTTTAGTCATGCTAAACTGTCTGGCCGCTGCAGGCTGTGCTTTGTGTGCTTGTTGCGCAAGGTCATTTTATCTTCAGGGGCAGGAACTGTTGTTGTCAAGCAAAATGGATCTATTTGGCATCGATATTGAAGGGCTCTACCTCCCTGCGTGTTTCAGGACTAGAGGTCGTTACGGACATATTTACAGGTGACTCACTCAACTTCAGTCCGACTCCACACTGTACACTTCAACAACTGCAGATTATAACCCAATGTAATCTCTGACCCAACACAAATTGCCCCAGAATGGAAATACTGTGTGTTTTATAATGGGCAAAACAAAATGGAATTATGTTTTGTATTGCTCGTAATTGAGTTGTTCTCAGTGATATGTTGGACTGGATGGAATAAATACGCCTGTTTGTATCAACCCATAGATTTTTCCATTGTATTGCAAGGTAATGGCAACGTATGGACCATAGTTTTCTTTTTCTTCCTCACACAGTTTTGCCCACACAAAATGGAAGGGTTGCCATAGTGATGGGGGGTGCCCGAGGAATGGGTTATGAGACTGCAAGACACCTGGCAAGCCTTGGCGTGCATGTGGTTATAGGTATTGTAAACACACCCTTTTGGTCATGACTCAGTAATCTCCCAAATCATTCTAAAATGCCCAATCCAACATAGTTGAAGCCTGTGTGCTAACATCCTTAGGTTCATGTTTTGTTGAATTGTAGCTTAAGTAATGCTGTTGCACTGATTTTCACTACAGTACAGAGGGAATCTAAGGGAATATTTGATACATTGCTAACACATCCCTGCCTAAGGCAGTTATTTCCTAACCTAATAAAATTTGACTCTTCAATCAAATTGAATAGGGTATTGCAAGGAAATCATTATTAACGTAAGTGTCACTGCTTCAATGAATCAATGAAACCCAAATCCGAAGTGTAGGTTTTAGTCTTTCACTTGGCTCTCCCTGGTCTCTACGATGAGGGGAGGATACCTGCTGCTCCAGAGTACCCCATTCATTCATCCCTCCCTCCATCCATCCTCTTTTTCCCCCCTCATCATTCCTCTCTCCTCCAGCTGGGAACTCTGAAGAGGAAGGCCTGCAAGCTGTGAAGAAGATCCACGAAGAGGGCAGAGAGGGGAAAGGTAATTTCCTCATAACAATTTCCCTTATAGCCTCTCTCCCGCTCTGTCTCTCTCCCTCTATCTCTCTATCGTTTCCACACAGCCATTACAGAATAAATAGGCTACCTCTCAAATCGGTCTGCTCCTATACACAGGCAGTAAAGCTATTCAGACATAGGCCTATGTACATGAGTGCCCTGGCTTTTAGCTGTGTTTCCCGGGGTAAAAATGTGGGTGTATGTTAGTAAGAGTAAACCTCTTCTGCTTTATAACCGCGGGAGGATGTCTGTCCACCTGCACCTTGTCAGAGGCGGCTTGGATGCCAGAGTCCATTCCAAAGGCAATTATCTAAAGGCTGCAGGTTTTCTCTAACAATTCCCTTAAATGTACTTTTTCCATTTATTTTGATAAAAGCAAGGCCGTGTCACACGAGTGGGAGCAGGGGAAAGGCGAGGGAGATGTGTTTGTCTGTGCTTGTGTTTGATGAGTACGAGGAGGAAAGCGAACTGCTGCCAACCAGTCTCAGTCTCATTGTCATGCAGATGTGATTTAAAGAGGCTGTTTGGAAAGGAGAAGGGAAGACAGCATATTTTGATCCCAAGCGGGCAGCTTCTCTCTTCCCTTCCTCGCGGGTGCTGAGATGACAATGATCGTAGCACAGCTCCAGTCAGCCAGGGTAACATCATTGTCGTGTACGCCCTGCGCCCACAGAGTAATGATGACAGACGTGGAATTGAGAAATGGTTTTGTTTGTATTAAAAACAAGAAATGTCCCCCTGGTGCCAGGAATCCCCCTCTTCTCCCCCTCTCCGCCCAGCCCTGGCATGTACTGTCAGGCAAGCAGTGTTTATTAAGCCTCTAACAAGTTGTGTGGGAGGCAAAACGATAAGAGTTCCTACATGAACAGGGATATCTGGTTGTCTTATATAGTGTGTACTAGTCGGCCTGAGAGCCAATAACAATGTCTGCCACATAGATGCATTTCTGAGCAAATTTTTTGTATGTGTATTTCATGCCCTCTCCTATATCTGAGCACGTTTGGTATTAGCTCTGTATGTCAGAGTTTGTCCTCGTCACCCAACATATAATCACTCCATATCACTGTGTTTGTTTGCGGTCTAAGATTGGATGGTTGAGGAAATGTTTGTGTGGCATGTCACCAGGAATTCTCCTCTGACCTTAGTAGGGCTAGAATGTCTAACCTTGCTTCATCAGCAGCATACGGAGACAATAGAACAGATTTGTGTGTTGTCAGAATGTGTTTGCTAAATCACCAACCAGGCAAGACAATGCTTAGAGACAGTAGCTTCAGGTCCTATTAAGCCTCATTCATTCTTCCCCCCTCCACAGTTTAACCCTGTTCCTTATTCAAGACTGTCCGCTTTAGAGACGTCTCTACATAAGAGGGGACACACACTAGGGCCCGGTTTCCCATAGAGATGGAACATATTTAACCTTTATTTAACTAGGCGAGTCAGTTAAGAACAAATTCTTATTTACAATGACGGCCTACCCCGGCCAAACCTGGACGACGCTGGGCCAATTGTGCGCCGCCCTATGTGACTCCCAATCACGACCGGTTGTGATACAGCCTGGATTCAAACCAGGGTGTCTGTAGTGACGCCTCTAGCTCTGAGATGCAGTGCCTTAGACCGCTGCGCCATTCCATGTAACATGCATTTCCCAAAACCCCACGCAGAGAGAACGTTCAATAATGATAGGATCCAAAGAAAGGCATCGCTGCTCTTGGATCAGCTTTCTCCCTTTCAAATCTTACCTTAACTTTCGAATTATTCTACAATACTGACAATTGATCACAGCCTATGAGATATAACCTATAGCAGGGTTCCCCAGCTGGCATTCGCACAGAGGGTGCTTTCATTTGTGCACCCCAAGTTTTCTGAGCAAACCAATAAATAAATGACTAAAAACACCAGGAAATCAGCTCCAGGGGATTTTAATTTAGAAAATCTGTTCCCAAGTATTCCCATTCATAATAGAGAGACATATGATGGTATACAAATGTAAGTGTAATGTGGTCTGTGTGTAGCTTGTGTAGAGGAGTCAGGCACAGGACAGCAGATATGAGTAAATAAACGTAATTTACTCCAAATAGGCAAATATAATACAATAAAGCGAGCCCACATAACGGACCGTATAACATACAAACAATTACTCACAAACAAACATGGGGGAACAGAGGGTTAAATAATGAACAAGTAATTGGGGAATTGAAACCCGGTGTGTAAGACAAAGACAAAACAAATGGAAAATGAAAAGTGGATCGGCAATGGCTAGAAGGCCGGTGACGCCGAACGCCGCCCGAACAAGGAGAGGGACCGACTTCGGCGGAAGTCGTGACAGTAAACAAGGTTTGAAATGATTATGTTTAGTCAAATATATCTGTTTGGGCTTCTTGTGGTCAATTTGCAGCCTTCAAATTATTTGTAATTATGTTCTGGCCCACGACCATCCACTCAAGAAAAAATCTAGTTGAACCCTGACCTATAGCAACAAATATTTAGCCGGCTTATTCTAATGCTTACCCTATGTAATCTATGCAGAGTTACTCCACCTCAAGAATTGCATTTGGCGAAAGGCTCGGCACACGCATACTCAGGCTGACTGACTCTCGTTCAGGCAAATGAGAAATAAGTGCACTCAGGCCATCCGGAGGGCCAAAGTTAGTTACTTTAACCTCTATGGGCTAGGTGGGACGCTAGCGTGCCACCCGTGGTGCACTCCATCAACAGCAGGTGCATTTCAAGAGCGGCAAATTTGAATCCAAATAAATGTCAAAATTCAAATTTTTCAAACATACAACTATTTTACACCCTTTGAAAGATAAACATCTCCTTAATCTAACCACGTTTTACGATTTCAAAAAGGTTTTACGGCGAAAGCATAAATTTAGAGTATGTTAGGACAGTACATTTACAAGAGTTGTGTGTAATGTTTTGTCAATTCAAAGACAGGGTCACCAAAACCATAAAACCAGCTAAAATGATGCACTAACCTTTTACAATCTCCATCAGATGACACTCCTAGGACATTATGTTAGACAATGCATGCATTTTTAGTTCTATCAAGTTCATATTTATATCCAAAAACAGCGTTTTACTATGGCATTGATGTTGAGGAAATCGTTTCCCTCCAATAACCGGCAGTCAAGTCAGCGTCACAAATTAAATAATTAAAATTAGAAAACATTGGTAAAATATAATATTGTCATTTAAAGAATTATAGATTTACATCTCTTGAACGCAATGAACTTGCCAGATTTGAAAATAACCTTACTGGGAAATCACACTTTGCAATAATCTGAGCACTGCGCCCAGAAAAATACGCGTTGCGATACAGACTAGACGTCATGTTGGGGAGATCTAAAATCGAAAATACTATGTAAATAATCCATTACCTTTGATTCTCTTCATCAGATGTCACTTCCAGGTATCACAGGTCCATAACGAATGTAGTTTTGTTCAAAAAAGCTCATCATTTATGTCCAAAAATCTCCGTCTTGTTAGCACATGATCTAAGCCAGCCGGGCTTCTCGTCATGAACGAGGGGAAAAAATATATTTACGTTCGTTCAAACATGTCAAACGTTGTATAGCATAAATCATTAGGGCCTTTTTTAACCCGAACATGAATAATATTCAAGGTGGACGAATGCATACTCTTTTATAACGTATTGGAACGAGGGTACCCAACATGAACTCGCGCGCCAGGTGTCTAATGGGACATCATCGTTCCATGGCTCTTGTTCGGTCAGATCTCCCTCCAGAAGACTCAAAACACTTTGTAAAGGCTGGTGACATCTAGTGGAAGCAATAGGAAGTGCCAAAATATTCCTCAGCCCCTGTGTTTTTCAATGGGATAGGTTTAAAGGTAATACAACACATCAGGTATCCACTTCCTGTCAGAAAATGTCTCAGGGTTTTGCCTGCCAAATGAGTTCTGTTATACTCACAGACACCATTCAAACAGTTTTAGAAAATTTAGGGTGTTTTCTATCCATATGTAATAAGTATATGCATATTCTAGTTACTGGGTAGGAGTGGTAACCAGATTAAATCGGGTATGTTTTTTTATCCAGCCGTGTCAATACTGCCCCCTAGCCCTAACAGGTTAAGAGGCAGTTCTCTCTCTGTGGGTCTAACCCCAAGAAGTTCTGTAAAACGGTTAAAGACCTGGAGAATAAACACTCTTCCTCACAGCTGCTCGTGTCCCTTAAAGTTGATGATGTGGTTACTGACAAGAAGCACATAGCTGAGCTCTTTAAATCACCACTTCATTAAGTCAGGATTCCTATTTGACTCAACCATGCATCCTTGACCGTCCAACATTTCCTCAACTTCCACCCCTTCTAATGCGACTAGCCCCGATGCTCCTCCCTCTTTTTCCCCTGCCCCTGCCCCACTGAGTCTGAGGTGCTAAAAGAGCTCCTTAAACTTAAACCAAAAAAACCATCTGGGTCTGATGGTTTAGATCCTTTCTTCTTTAAAGTTGCTGACCCTATCATCGCCAAGCCTATCTCTGACCTTTTTAACCTGTCTCTCCTCTCTGGGGAGGTTCCCATTGCTTGGAAGGCAGCCACGGTTCGTCCTTTATTTAAAGGGGGAGATCAAGCTGATCCTAACTGTTATAGGGCTATTTCTATTTTGCCCTGTTTATCAAAAGTCTTGGAAAAACTTGGCAACAATCATCTCACTGGCTTTCTTGATGTCTATAGTTTTCTCTCTGGTATGCAATCTGGTTTCCGCTCAGGTTATGGATGTGTCACTGCAACCTTAAAGGTCCTCAATGATGTCACCATTGCCCTTGGTTCTAAGCAATGTTGTGCTGCTATTTTCATTGACTTGGTCAAAGCTTTTGATATGGTAGACTATTCCATTCTTGTGTGCTAAGGAGTATTGATGTCTCTGAGGGGTCTTTGGCATGGTTTGCTAACTACCTCTCTCAAAGAGTGCAGTGTATAAAGTCAGAACATCTGCTGTCTCAGCCACTGCCTGTCACCAAGGCTGTAGCCCAAGGCTCGATCCTAGGCCCCGTGCTCTTCTCAATTTACATCAACAACATAGCTCAGGCAGTAGGAAGCTCTCTCATCCATTTATATGCAGATGATAGTCTTATACTCAGCTGGCCCCTCCCCGGATTTTGTGTTA
The DNA here is from genome assembly GCF_965601325.2 of Salmo salar. NCBI lineage: Eukaryota > Metazoa > Chordata > Actinopteri > Salmoniformes > Salmonidae > Salmo > Salmo salar. The sequence continues at coordinate 7,680,633 of NC_138307.1, read as the reverse complement.
AATGTTCAACATCAAAGCTTTCTTATTGTTCAACAAGCTATCTCTGCCCTTAACACCTCAAAAACAAAGGTCATGTGGTTTGGTAAGAAGAATGCTGCTCTCCCCACAGGTGTGATTACTACCTCTGAGGGTTTAGAGCTTGAGGTAGTCACCTCATACAAGTACTTGGGAGTATGTCAAAATGCATATGAAATGAGATTTTGTTTTACTACAATGTAAAAAAAAAAATTAAACTGAGCCATGTTGGTTTAAAAAGCTGACTCTTCCAAATGAAAAATTGATCACAGATAAGGATTTTGTTCTTGTTAAGTTTCGTATTTTTTTGAAGGTACTATAGAGAAGAATACCTTTTTTCTTTTTTTAATTGACATAAAGAGCCGTTGTGTTGAACACTGTGCAATGTTTAACAGTGAGAATGGCAGAATGTTGAACTTACTAAATGAAATGAGAGTTTGACTGTGTGATATTAGGTTGCTTCTTGTGAAAATAATTTCCGTCTGGATTTTAATTTTAATGATACATTTTTCATTTGGAAGAGTCAGCTTTTTAAACCAACATGGCTCAGTTTAAATTGTTTTTACATTGTCCTTCTCTCAGCTGCAGGATAAGGTTAAATCTAGACTTGGTTTCCTCTATCATAATCGCTCCTCTTTCACCCCAGCTGCCAAACCCTGATTCAGATGACCTACCTACCCATGCTAGATTACGGAGACGTAATTTATAGATCGGCAGGTAAGCGTGCTCTCGAGCGGTAAGATGTTCTTTACCATTCGGCCATCAGATTTACCACCAATATTCCTTATCGGACACATCACTGCACTCTATGCTCCTCTGTAAACTGGTCATCTCTGTACCCGTCGCAAGACCCACTGGTTGATGCTTATTCATAAAACCCTCTTAGGCCCCACTCCCCCCTATCTGAGTTATCTACTGCAGCCCTCATCCTCCACATACAACACCCGTTCTCCCCGTCATATTCTGTTAAAGGTCCCCAAAGCACACACATCCCTGGGTCGCTCGTCTTTTCAGTTCCCTGCAGCTATTGACTGGAACGAGTTGCAAAAAACACTTCAATTGGACAGTTTTATCTCAATCTTTTCATTCAAAGAATCAATCATGGACACTCTTACTGACAGTTGTGACTGCTTTGCGTGATGTATGGTTGTCTCTACCTTCTTGCCCTTTGTGTTGTTGTCTGTGCCCAATAATGTTTGTACCCTGTTTTGTGCTGCGACCATGTTGTGCTGCTAAGTTGTGTTGCTACCATGTTGTTGTCTTGCTACCATGCTGTGTTGTCATGTGTTGCTGCCATGCTATGTTGTTGTGTTAGGTCTCTCTTTATGTAGTGTTTTGTTTTTATCTCAATTATTTGTACTTTTAAAACGCTGGCTCCCGTCCCCGCAGGAGGGCTTTTGCCTTTTGGTAGGCCGTCATTGTAAATACGAATTTGTTCTTAACTGACTTGCCTAGTTAAATATAACACTAAATCAAGATTTGGCACATCATTGCGCACACGTTAGGCTACACATTAGTAAATATATTGAGGCAAACATTACAGACAGTAGCGTAGCCTACAAATAGCTAAATAAAACTAAATTCGAATGAAAATTACATTAAGTTCAATATCATTTTAATATAGGCCTATATATAGCCTACTATATGGATATTGTAATACAGTTATCTCGGTTTTCATTTGAAGCATCTTAATATCCTTTGCTTGTTTGTAACAATTGCAAAGACATTGGCGACTTTGTATTCGTTCTGAAGTTATCTGCTGTCACAGAAAGACAGATAAACAAGTTGATTTTGTGTTAGCTGAGATCTTCTGTTTTGTTAAGTTGCGTCAATTCGAATCTGGTATCAGAACAAAACAATCGGCACATAGTAACTTCTGAGTTCTTTGTACTTTAATTAATGCAAACACTTGAATGGTAAATATGTGGCTCGTATATACGGGCTCTCTGTAACACCTCGCAGGGCAGACAGAGAACTGGTAATGACATCACATGTTCTTCCTTAAATACTGGACAGACTTAGTTCCCTCTCCATGAGGGCCTGTCATAGTAGAGGCTAGAATATGGTTTAGACTTATTCCAGCCTATCGATGGCGTGCAGGTTGGTCCCAACCTCTAGACGCACTCCTGTTTCCTGGCTTTGTTGTTGTCTCTGGCGGATGTCTCATCTTGTGACTGCAAAATGCACAGTTCTCTAAAACCCTTACACCCCCCTGCATATACCTTTCACCCATATCCTGTTATTGCTATTATTCTACAGAAAAGCTCTTGTAAAACCCTCTTTTAAAGCATCAGCATTCTGTCCACATGACCCACCATCACATGAGCCACTTCCTCTAACATATAGCAGTATTCAATTATCTTATAGTTAATAAACGTATCATTATAGCATCTGTGTTATATTATATAGGTTATGCAAACAGATTGTTATATTATATAGGATATGCACACAAATAGTTGGTCAAACCCTAACAGTTTATAAAGTGACGCGTATGGGCAAAAAAACGACGTACTTATCTGTTCTGCGAATGGTCTGAGGCAGTCATTGAATAACAAGCGTTTTCAAGGGCAACTGTAGGGACGACGGTTTTGTAAAACAGTGCCGAGATTTAAAGATGATCCGACAAAGTTCTAACGATGAATTTAACCTCAAAATGGTTTTGGGAAGCCGGGCCCAGAAACTATGGACGGCCGCGTGCCATTGACCAGAATATCAACAGTAAATTCCCCGATGATTCTACAAAACAGCAAAAACAGCCAAATTTCGTTGAAACCCCAGCAGGTAAATGCTATAACACACCGCGACGTGGCCAAAAGATTGGACGGACACCGCTGCTTTTAGCTGTTTGTCGTCGCCGTGTCTGAGCCTTTGTCCATTCAACACATTTTGGTGTGGTACTGTGGGACCCCAACCGCTGTACTACTGTACAGTCAACCTGTTATTTACGGTCATCTAGAAACGTACAGCATCTGCTGGTATTTTATGATAATTGCCGTGTCTCGGCAATAAAAGTTGGTGACTTTTTTTTTGTGTCAGAAAGCCCAGCGTTTTAGTTTGCGACACCAGTGGCAGCATCCATCTCCTTTGACGACTTCCTGACTTCCATACCACCTTTCTGCAATGGAGAGTGAGAGATGAATCTCACGCCAATAGACATCCTGCTGATTTGCCATCCAATCTGCCTTCTCCTTTTTCTGAGCAGCGTCAATCTATCCTATAATGCTCCTAGAAATTGTGGATGATCAACCTCTTATCCGAGTTGCAGCTGGATGGTCAAACTAGCAGCCAGCCTGTTGCCTTTCCTCTGTCCTGTTATTGGACAGCAACTGGTCAGTTTGTCTACGTCCCGCAGCGGTCAGAACGGGTCAGAGAGAGAATGTAATTCAGTATTTCAACACATCTTTGGATGAGACATCTTTGTTGATTTTCCAGATGGCACGACGCCTTCTAGTCTGTGCCCTCCAGCTGGCTATTTGGCACTGTGACTAGTCTGGAGGATACCCTTCATTCCTTCATGACAGATCTGGCACCGTGACAAAACTCTGGCACTAGAGATGAACTGGAAGAATATTTACTACAGCGTGGATATTTTTTCCAATAAATTATTCTAATCTATGTAAATATTGGTCAATATTGGACCGTGATTTAGAATAGAGAGAGCTTATTGGGGATCACACATTCTCAGTGGAGTTATTACATTTTTTTTATGGATATGTTCATTTTTGGAGGATAAATGCCCAGTAAAATCCTAAGAGCTTGATATTTACGAGAGTTTAAGTGTTGGAGAAGAAGAAAGGAAAGAGGAGAAAGAGAATAATTATGCGTTCGTTTGGATATTTGAACGGTATTAGATGAATTCCACAGCAATGATTTGTAAACCGTATAACCACCATATAGTTAGCTTACTCATACAAGGGACAAAGAACAGCTTCTCTCCAATTTCTACTCTTTGTAAATCACGGTCTCTTGGGATGACCTTATACAAGCCATTAGCCGGGCGAATATTTTGTTATCTCCCACTTAAGATACGAGATCGTTAGCTAGCAAGGCCTTTGTTGACTCACTGTGACTCACTGATTATTACAGAGAGATGTCCTCTGTCCTCCTCTCTACAGCTACATGGCTGTCAATTGACCTCTTTGACCCCTCGCTTTACACAAATTTGTTCAGTACAGTTATGGGTCGTTAGTATACACACACACACACACACACACACACACACACACACACACCCATCCCCTATGGGTCTTTCCTAGTACCCTTATGAAGCCATTTACAGAAAGGTTTTAACAATAAAAGGTTGATTTTTGAAGCAAACTTCCATTTTCCTACCAAGAGTTGCTGAATATCTTTTCATCTGTAGTTCTCCTTCCCAACAGAACATCTACTTTTATCCTGGATTTCTCTAGCTTTCTCTACTCTTATTTTATGGGGCCATTTATACGTCAGCTCAACAATGCTTGAGCCACTGTTCACTCTTTACACTCAGTGGGGAAGAGTCCCGGGATTATTGTAATGCAGAGTAATGTACCTAATTATGGGACAATCATGTGTTTAATTATGTGCTTGAGCACTTGGTTCGGGGACCCCACAAGCTGTACCAAGTGGTTCAGAGATATGACATTCTGATTCGTGTGTGTGTGTGCGTGTATGTGGGGCTAATGTCATTACTCAATACTATTGTGTAAAACCCTAAATTCCTAGCCATGGAGCGAGCTTCAGTCATGATGTTCTTGTTCCTGTCTCATTATAGCGTTGACTTTTAAAATGCTTTGACTTCATTTAATTAGGATTGAATGTGGCCCTTTTTTTTTATGTTGGAGCAGTTATCAAGATACATACTGTATTTATTTGCCTTGCACTGTTATGCAGATGAGTAAAGTTCAGTGAAGCACTCTGTCCACTCTGTCTCTTCCTGTGGTGATGGAAATAAACGCGCTATCATTTGGCCCATAAGAATTGATTCCTGCATACACAATTAACTCTCCAGCTTTTCTTGTAACGTTTCGTCGGTTATAGTTTCCATACCAGGGAATATTAGATATACATCTACATGTGCTTTCTGCTCTTTTATTACACTGCTGATGAGATCGTGTTTAATTCATGCCAGGTCACTGAGTGTATTGCCATAATGTAATCTACCTCGTGTTTAGTTTTAGTCTCACGGTTTATAGTGTACTACTGAATGAGACCATGGCTTATCATACAGCTGTTTATCCTTCAGGGGGACAGGAAGTAAAAGATTAGGATTTGCATAATTAGGATTCCTGAGATGTTAAACGCAAGGAGGGGACTTTATGCGTATGAGGAGAGAGGACTTTATGCATATAACATTTACATAGAAGATTCTACTCATTGCAAGCCTTTGCAATAATCTGTCTTGCCTTTTATGGACTGGTGTGATCACTTTACTGTCTGTCAATGGTTGATGTAAAACTAAATTAAAGGAGGATGTCTTGTCCCGACCTGTGTTAGTACTACTGTAGCTAAGCAGACATCTATGACAAGGTAAAAATCTGTCATTCTGCCCCTGAACAAGGCAGTTAACCCACTGTTCCTAGGCCATCATTGAAATAAGAATTTGTTCTTAACTGACTTGCCTAGTTAAATAAAGGTTAAAAAAAAGGTGGGAAAGGGTTAGGGCTGTATCTCCCTCACTAACTTTAAGCATCAGCTATCTGAGCAGCTCACCGATCGCTGCAGCTGTACACAGCCCATCTGTAAATAGCCCATCCAACTACCTACCTCATCCCCATATTGTTTTAGTTTACTTTTTTTGCTCTTTCGCACACCAGTATTTCTACTTGCACATCATCATCTGCACATCTATCACTCCAGTGTTAATTTGCTAAATTGTAATTACTTCGCTACTATGGCCTATTTATTGCCTTACCTCCTTACTCCATTTGCACACACTGTAAATAGATTTTTTTCTATTGTTATTGACTGTACTTTTGTTTATCCCATGTGTAACTCTGTGTTGTTTTTTGTCTCACTGCTTTGCTTTATCTGGCCAGGTCGCGGTTGTAAATGAACTTGTTCTCAACTGGCCTACCTGGTTAAATAAAGGTGAAATATATATATTTTTTAAATGTATTATAGTATAGGAAAATTGTAATGTTTGTTTGTGATTTGTTGATGCCTGTATACAGTTGAAGTCGGAAGTTTACATACACCTTAGCCAAATACATTTAAACTCAGTTTTTCACAATTCCTGACATTTAATCCTAGTAAAAATTCCCTGTCTTAGGTCAGTTAGGATCACCACTTTATTTAACAATGTGAAATGTCAGAATAATAGTAGAGAGAATGATTTATTTCAGCTTTTATTTCTTTCATCACATTCCCAGTGGGTCAGAAGTTTACATACACTCAATTAGTATTTGGTAGCATTGCCTTTAAATTGTTTAACTTGGGTCAAATGTTTTGGGTAGCTTTCCACAAGCTTCCCACAATAAATTGGGTGAATTTTGGCCCGTTCCTGCTGACAGAGCTGGTGAAACTGAGTCAGGTTTGTAGGCCTCCTTGCTCGCACATGCTTTTTCAGTTCTGCCCACAAAATGTCTATAGGATTGAGGTCAGGGCTTTGTGATGGCCACTCCAATACCTTGACTTTGTTGTCCTTAAGCCATTTTGCCACAACTTTGGAAGTATGCTTGGGGTCATTGTCCATTTGGAAGACCCATTTGCAACCAAGCTTTAACTTCCTGACTGATGTCTTGAGATGTTGCTTCAATATATCCACATAATTTTCCATCCTCATGATGCCATCTATTTTGTGAAGTGCACCTGTCCCTCCTGCAGCAAAGCACCCTCGCAACATGATGTTGCCACCCCCGTGCTTCACGGTTGGGATGGTGTTCTTCGGCTTGCAAGCCTCCCCCTTTTTCCTCCAAACATAACGATGGTCATTATGGCCAAACAGTTCTATTTTTGTTTCATCAGACCAGAGGACATTTCTCCAAAAGTACGATCTTTGTCCCCATGTGCCATTGCAAACAGTAGTCTGGATTTTTTATGGCGGGTTTGCTTGCTGAGCGGCCTTTAAGGTTATGTCAATTTAGGACTTGTTTTACTGTGGATATAGATACCTTTGTACCTGTTTCCTCCAGCATCCTGACAAGGTCCTTTGCTGTTGTTCTGGGATTGATTTGCACTTTTCGCACCAAAGCGCGTTCATCTCTAGGAGACAGAACGCGTCTCCTTCCTGAGCGGTATGACGGCTGCGTGGTCCCATGGTGTTTATTCTTGCGTACCATGGTGTTTATTCTTGCGTAGGTACAGATGAACATGGTACCTTCAGGCGTTTGGAAATTGCTCCCAAGGATGAACCAGACTTGTGGAGGTCTACAATTCTTTTTCTAAGGTCTTGACTGATTTCTTTTGATTTTCCCATGATGTCAAGCAAAGAGGCACTGAGTTTGAAGGTAGGCCTTGAAATACATCCACAGGTACACCTCCAATTGACTCAAATGATGTCAATTAGCCTATCAGAAGCTTCTGAAGTCATGACATCATTTTCTGGAATTTTCCAAGCTGTTTAAAGGCACAGTCAACTTAGTGTATGTAAACTTCTGACCCACTGGAATTGTGATACAGTGAATTATACGTGAAATAATCTGTCTGTAAACAATTGTTGTAAAAATTACTTGTGTCATACACAAAGTAGATGTCCTAACCAACTTGCCAAAACTATAGTTTGTTAACAAGAAATTTGTGGAGTTGTTGAAAAACGAGTTTCAATGACTCCAACCTAAGTGTATGTAATCTTCCGACTTCAACTGTATTTAGGCATAGAAGAATGTTAATGTTGTTTGTATGTTTTGTGTTCTGTTCACAGTGGAGTTTCTGTTCCTTGACCTGTGTTCTCTGAAGTCGGTACGGCAGTTTGTCCACAGGTTTAAAGCCAGGGCTCTAACACTTCACATCCTTGTCAACAATGGTACTTATACACCAAACAACCTCGTTATTCAATATATCACAGTATTCACCTTTAAAGAGAATCATAGCATAGTTATTTCATCTGAAAAATCAAGCGAACACTGGTTGTCGTCAACCTTTGAAAATACAGTGCCTCCTGGTCCTAGGAGGCCTCTGAAATGGCACCCTATTCCCTTTAGTGCACCACTTTTAACCATAGCACTATGAGGTAGTGCTCTGCTATAGGAATATGGTGCCATGTCAGGCGAAGCCCTATTGTGTAGTCCTCCGTGGCAGTTTGTTTGAACAAAATAGCTTTTATTGAGAGAAGGTCTTTGGAGACTCCGGTACTGTCTGGCTTGGGGGGCTCCCATGCTGTGGTAACAGTCAGCCACTCTCTGCTCACAAACAGGCTGAATTAATAATTCACCAGTCTGCAAGATGCTAACATCACTTATCACACCCGGCTGATGGATAATGGATGGTAGATGCCGAAGGAAGGACGTAGTGCAGACGTTAGTGCCACCCCATTGAGAGAGTAATGATAGGGAAAGGTCATCGCTACACAGACCCCGGATGTGTCCCAAACGGCGCTCTATTCTCTATATAGTGTGCTACTTTCGACCAGGACCCATAGGGCTCTGGTCAAAAGTTCTGCACTAAATACGGAATAGGGTGCCGTTTGGCGCGCAGGCCTCTATAGCATCCTGATTTCCCTGAATTCACCCCGTCGGTAGAGTTGTCGTCACGCCGTGAGTTCTCTCTGTCTATGCCCTATGCTTTAGTAAGCTAAGCAAGGCCTAATGCCACCTTGTATCTCTTTCACTTTAGACATCTAATTGCATGTCGAATAGTGTTATTGACAAACTAATCGTTGTAATCTCCATTACCATGTAGTCAATGGTGTTTAAGTTAGAGTAATGAGCTGTTTCAGTCTGCATTAGGGGAAGGTGTGTGCTTGAGAGACCATAGACTGATCTGCAGACAAGTCTTGTTGACCATCGTGTGTAAGTGTTATAGCACACCTAGAGGTCAGGCGTCTATAGAGGGAGTGTTTTTAATAATAACTTAATAAGAAGATATGCCACGTAGCAGACAGATCTATCCAGAGGAATTTAGGCCTACCCTAATAAAAAATGTATGCACTCCCTGTACTCTAAGTCTTACAGTGAGTACATACTTTTTTAGCGTACCGAGTGTGATCTCTACGAGAATCGAACCCACATCCTTAGCAGTACCATGTATTTCTCATTTCACAATCACTCAACAGAAGTGTCAGTTATTGATGGAATATTTCTAGGGTGTTTTTTTTCTAGCGGCTATGCTTCTGCCTCTGCATTGCTTGCTTTTTGGGGTTTTAGGCTGGGTATCTGTAAAGCACTTTGATTGAAATGTCATATTGCTTGTCCTTCATAGCCAGTATCATGCTGGTTCCCGAGGGAAAGACGGAGGACGGTTTCGAGCTGCACTTTGGTCTGAACTATCTAGGACACTTCCTGTTGACAAACTTCCTCCTGGACAAACTGAAGAGGTCTGCGAGACACGTCACCATGTCCTCCGCCACACACTACGTTGGAATACTCAATATGGAAGACCTACATGGCAGGTAGGGACCTGGACCTGCGTCTGTATTCACGATCCCAGCACTCCTACCCTGAGATGCTTCATGAGTATAGACCCAGATTATTTGGTATGTGGATTCCAACATTGTTCTCAGGTGTCCAATTGATAGCTGAAATTGAATCAATCTCTTGAAATCAAAATCCCCATTTGGTATTGTCATCTCTTTGGTATTAGTCATGGTTGATGGACAAACAAGTAGCACATTTAAAACCATTACCACTGTGGTAGTAGTATTTATCTGTTGGCTATGGGTGAATGTCATTCTCAATTCAAGATACAAGCTTTATCCAATGAATCTCATTGACCGACAAAGCCTCTTGATTCCCATAACTTTTTTTCCCATAACCTTTTTTGATACTCGTAAAATATTTTACCTCAATAAAAACACTAACATTTTCTAAAATGTTCTTCCCAGGACAACATTATTAGTTTTGATGACAGATAGTGTTGTGTGATAAACCATTATTATACCGTCTGTATTGAGAGGCTCCTTGTCTCAAGGGCAGAACAGCAGTGTCTCTCTCTTTCACGCCTGCGAATTTAGATGTGATAGATGGCTTCGTCACATCTGGGAGAAATGCTGCTGGCTACAAGGGCTAGCTGCAACGGTGCCACCTAGAAACAATCTCACGCTGTAAGAAAAAGAAACTGGGGGGGGGGAAACACGTTATAGATTGGGTATTTCACAGGCTGATGCTCTTATGACCTTCACAGTGCGTTTGTACAGAAAAGTTGCTTCGCTTTGGACAGTGTTTCTGGTGTTAACAATAAGTCTATCTATTCAGTACAGTACAGACAGTGTATAATAGACATTGGGTTTAGTCATGCAGATAGCTTAGTAGGGGGCATTGGATTGGGAACAACAAGGTTGTAGACAGCGTACTGAATAAGTATGTTATGTATGTTATAATTTGCTTAGTTTTTTTGGACAAACTAAACTGCCAAATGATCGTATTATAAAGCATGGCTTAACCCGAGATAAACGGTCTCTCTTGTCCTCTCCCTCTTTCCCCATCTCTCTCTCTTCCTCCCTCCAGGTCCTGCTACAGTGAGCATGGTGCCTACTCTCAGAGTAAACTGTCTGTGGTTCTCTTCACATACCATCTGCAGGAGAAGCTAACAGCAGGAGGGTTCCCAGTAACATCCAACGCAGTAGGACCCAGGCATGGTGGACACTGACCTGTACAACAACCTCTGCATTCCAGCCCAGGCAGCCAAGAAACCTGTTGCCAAAATGCTGTTTAGGGTAAAGTAGAATCTTAATCTAGATGACCATTCGAATATTTAAAGGCCACCTTAGGGTTAGGAACCTGAGACAAAAATGCATCAAATACACTATAGATATGGGCCACATTCCTTCTCAAAACTAACAACAGTGTCATAGTATTTCACCTAACAGTCTTGTACTTCACTATAGGATAACTTAAACTATGCTGACAGTACTGTAAGACTGTTCAGGGTACGGTAAACAACCTTTACAATTACTTAGGAATTTGGCATACTTGAGGAAAAAATGCACCAAAGATAGATATGGTAATAGGTGAAGCTTCTACGCTTGACCACAGCTTAACCGCGGTGATTGATGAGAATACTAATAAGGTGCAACACATGTGGAAACATCCAGCCTCTTACAGTTTCAGGCTTCATAATGAGTTTTTCTGTTGATCATATTGCCATGCAATCCCTGTGTTTTAAAAAGGATTATAATTGCATTCTTGGGGTTCTGAGATAGTAAAAGCATGTGAATTATAGTCGCATCAAAGGGTGTGTTAAATGGGGTGGTCAATTTATTCAGAACCACAGGTGAGTGAGAGGCACAGGAGGTTGGTGGCGCCGTAACTGCGGAGGACGGGCTCGCGGTAATGACTGTAGCGGAATAGGTGGAATGGTAATCAAATGCATCAAACATGGTTTCCGGGTGTTTTTAATACCATGTGTTTGATGCCATTCCATTCACTCTGTTCCAGCCATTGTTATGAGCTTTCCCCCCCTCAGCAGCCTCCACTGGTTAGAGGGTGTGTGTATTCATGAAAACTACATCACAATTTGTGAGAAACCTGTGCAAATAATCCCCATTATAATTAGCAGGTTAGCATTTTTCGTCATGAATCTTGTTCTGGAGGCAGCTCTGCAGGGTGGTCACTGGCTGGCACAAAATCATAAAATCATTTAAAACCTAGTGCCTAACCTTAACCACATTGCTAAATCTAATGACTAACTGTAACCTTAAATTAAGAACCAAAATGTACTTTTTGTTTTACATGAATTTTTACGGAGATCGCTCAGTTCTGCCTTTAAGACAAGACTCGTCCCAATAAACGTCAACCTGCTTATAGAATTTAGAGGCGAACAACAATTTAGCTGCACGCAAAATGCATGTGGCAGTAATGGTACATTTGTTTATTTCTTAATTATTGAAATCACCCTTGAATCTGCATCTAAAACGTCACATTACATGGTCACAGATTCATTCTGTATTATGGCATTGACAGTGTAGCCAATTTGCTTGTTTGCCTGAATAGTTTTAGATGACTGTCCTTTTTACCACAGAGAAATGTGCTGGGAAATTAAGCCTTACCTAGTTGGGCTTTAAGAATTAAAAAAAATGATACAGTTTTTCAAGGGTGACAATATAAAGATAGCCTGAAAAACATCTGGACTTCATTTCCTCAATACTCATATTCCACAAAGATAGTGAGTTGATATCGTCAGATATTGATATTTATCTCCGTCATAATTTCCTTTTGGAGGCTTTTATCTTGGAACTGGGGTCTAGCGCCGACTCGTATTTCATTATCTGTCTGATCGTTCGGGTTTTGTGTGTTTGGAAAGATGTCTCATCCACTGAGGTTTGGATTGCCAAGTATTGCAGCATTTGTTTTGCAGCATTTTGTATTGCAGCATTTGTATTGCAGCACTTGTTTTGCCAACTAACTGCAGTACGGAGGGCAGCTATGTGATGCCCACTGGCCACAGATGGTTGCTCAAGCCTTTGTCCATATTACAAGTGATGATCACCCTAAGAAATATGGACCTGCATGAAATATTGTTTTGTTCAACGTTCGTCACTTTTCCTTTCTCTACAAGTATTTATTTTATAAGTGAGACATGTACGTGTGCTGTCTAAGACGTGTATACACATTTCTGGACTGGCGGTCTTGTCTTGTGGCCCATCTGTCGACGGATTTCATTAGGGGCTATTTCACATCTGCTGTTTGGAAATCAAGCCGGCCTGTCTGCCAGTGTCTTCATTCACATTTTCCATTCAAGGAACATCCTCAGTGTTCATCAGATTGACTCTGTTTTTGGCCATACAACAATTTGGATTACTAAAACCTCACCTCTGGTCCAAATATATTGTGGGGAGCAAATTCTTCTTAACTCTTCGAAGTCCCCATCAGCAAGACATTCACACTCTATGTGTTGTTGATTGTGTTTGTGTGTTTAAACGAGGTACGTGAATTCAGATTCCCACGGGCAGCGAGTGTAGTGTTTAAATGCTCTGTGTTGGCGTTTGTTTCACCTCCAGTGCAGTGGGTCCATTTAGGAGCCGCCATATGCGCCTTATATAAGCTCTAGGCTTTCCAGAGCAGTAGGCATGGCCTGCAATAGATCAGTCTAGCTCTGCTTCCTCCTCTCTAACCTCTTCCACTTAACCTGCCTGCTGCTGCCCGGCCTGCTGCACATCACTCACCACAGGCTGCTGCTGCCAGACAGACGTGTTAGTTCACCTGAGAGCTCACAAACGCCTTAGATTGCTGTAACAACTGTTTGTCATGTATCTAAATAGCTTAATTCTTATCTCGTCCGCCCAGGCGCCTCTCTAGCAATTGAGCCTGGCGACAAGGTGTAACTAACTGAAGCTGCTTAGCAATTCAGTTGTGAAACGTATTTTGCATTTTGAAAATGGAACAGAGGACCACATCCTGTTTATGAAAGCGTTGATGTTGCCGGTTCGAATGATTGATAGAACTGGGCTTCGGTTTACAGTTTTGAAAATGGAACACAGGACCACTATGTTTCTGAAGAGCATGCCTGTCCCTGCCTGTCCATTATTTTTTAAAGTGTTATTTCTGTGTCATCTCCAGATCCCAGCCGAGGGAGCGTCCACAGCTATCCTGGCTGCCACTGCGTCTCAGCTGGAGGGGATCGGAGGCTGCTGCTTCTCTAACGGGGAGAGAACTGAATCCGCTGACATTACTTACGATCACAACGTGAGGGGCTGAGCGGTGGAAACAGAGCTGTGCGCTGGTTGGTCTTCGGGAGGCCTAGAGGAGGAACCAGGAACCATGATCTTAGAAGTATGCCAAGATCATTGGCGTGACACCTCCCTCCAGCGTCAACAACAACCAAGCTGCGTCCCAATTCTCAAGCCTTCCCTTCGGCCCTAAGTGTGCACTTGTTCCCTTCCCTTCATGGATTTAAAAGCACTGATATAGAACATATGGTAGCAACTCCCTCTAGCCTAGGCTGACACCAATCCAATGCTTTTAAATTCATGGGGAGGAGAGCACAAGTGCATATTTTAGTAGTATCGGGATCCAGCCCAAGTCAGCCCCAGCCAGCACTATATACAGAGACAGCCTGTGGACTTAGGCTAGCAACATCTAGCTACAGCACAAACCTTGGTTGTTGCCTCTACAGTAACTGTCCTCTCTTGACCTCTGTCCTCATAGTACTGCGTAACACATCAGCAATGGAATCGACTCTTCAGCATTTAATATCTTCTAACATATCCCCTCCTCCGCAAAGACAGTTCTGAAGACATCCATTCTGCCATGCGACAAGCTCTATTAAACACATGCTGAACTGCACATTGAGTGATGGAATTTATGTTTGTTATCTTGCAATACAAGTTCCGCTGCAAAATGTATTAAGTGTTGGTACTGTAGCTCCCTCTTCTGGAATCGCAGATAACAAAACATTAAAGAACACAAGGAACAACATCGGCGCTAGTAGTGCCTCGGAGCTACTAATATCTCTTCGAAACAGCTCCATCTTTTTTTCTGTCTAAAATTGGACCCATTCTTTTTCTCGTACTTGGACTCCCATCAGGGGCGGACTGGCCATCTGGCATTTCGGGTAAATGCCAGATGGGCTGGTCCATTTTTATCCTAGTGTGTAACTCTTTTATTTTTATTTTTTTACAAAATTATCATTATCTGGCTAATAATGGGGGCCTCAAGGAAAAGGAAAAAAAATGTCTGTTGTGTTAGAATAATGCCAGAGGCCATTTCTGGTCCTACTCCACCCCTGATTGCCATCAAGGACTGGACCAAATATCTGTAGATGTACCGCCTCATAGCTGTGATCAAAACTATCATATCAAATATGCTTTGGTGAAGGGCTAACAATGACAACCATGAGACTCGAACTTGGTTAGCCTTATTCCCGCTTAATTTGCACTTGCCTCGTTTAATGCGTGTGTCCAATCCTTGTTGTTGTCGTCATCCAGGAAAAAAAATGACAACGAGCTTCCTCATAGTACAGTAGATGCCTTTGCCTTGTTTGACTTCCTGTGCCCAGAGGGGATGTTCTGCCCTGCTATCTCCACTTCACTGTGACTGATGTGAAATGTTGTCGTGATTTTTGATGTCTCTGTGCCATACTGTGATAACAAAATGATGCTTATCTTTTAATGTTCAGAAACAGTAATAACATGTTAATGGTTGGTGGATCATATTTTCAGACACGCCATTTTCAGTCTTACTAGAAGATTCTGAATCTTTAAATTACTGTAAGTGGTTCTCATGATAAGAGGTTTCTAATGTGGAGAGTTCTAACTTGGGAGCTGCCTGTCATTTTGTGCTCGTGTTCGATGGCTGCTTGAATTACAAACACTTGCTGTGACATCTTTTTAATTAAGATGGTTAATAGGGACTGCACATCTTCATTAGCTAACTTCTTCTTCTAGGTGTCTACAGTCCATTTTAAGTATGCGTGTCGAAATTCTCATACAGGATATCGTCAATGTTTTGTCTTAAGTGTTTTGTGTTAGAGTACTGTATGTGTATGCATGCCTAAGCAGTGTAAGGTTCAGTTCTGTACATGCCCAAGACAACAGTTATTCAATAACAACAGTGCCAATACTTACATGCTCTTTAGAATACAAATGAGGAAGGTTGAAGAGAAGAGGACTCTCCTCCAAGCTTCCATCTGCTTTTGTTATAATACAAAATGTGTTATGAGTATAATGCTGGATAAAGGCAGAAATAAGAGACACCAAATAAAAATCGAATCAAATTGGATTTGTCACATGCGCCGAATACAACAGGACCTTACAGAGAAATGCTCACTTACAAGCCCTTAACCAACAATGCAGTTTTAAGAAAATACCAACAAACCAAAAAAGTAAGAGAAGAATAACAAATAATAAACACTCTAAACATTAGATATAATACATCCAAGATGTAAACATTTCAGTAGGACATTTTCATCTGAAGTAATTAGGTTATTCATTGTATTACCACAATCACTGTGAACGATGCCTTGTTTTCCAAGTTTTCTTTAGTTGTACTGTACTAATTAATGAAGTAGCTATTCATTTGAGTTTCAAGTCATTGAGTGATTCATAGATGTGACTGTGTTGTCCTCACTCATAGCATAGAGAAGGATGTCCACATTGGACACAAATCTAAATAAAAACCTATTGTAAATGAATTGCTATCCCAGCTTTTTCATTTTCAACATATTGACAATAGTGTGTGTGGGTGCGTGTGTGGGTGGGGGTCTTGCTCAAGTCAAACACAGGCACTGTCAGAATGATGGGAGATGATTCATTCAAGGACATTCATTCTGTGTGTAGACGTTTAGGTAAGTAAGAAGGATCCAGTTACTCTCATAACCACGGGGGGGCGCGCACGCACGCACACCCCCCATGACATGTATTATGTTACTGTGTGGAAGTAATACCTCTACAGCTTGCAAGCAGGGCATCAGTCTTTTCGAAGCATCTGACAAACCAATCTGTCATTCTTCAGGCTAGCACGTCATACCTAATGTGTGTCAAAGAGGACGGCTTAGAACACTGCTCTTCAGGCACCATGAGTAGAGTAGGCCACACACACACACACACATTGGGGAATCCAATGTATTATTCACGAGTTACACAAGCATTTTTACCATGTCTCTGTTTCTATATTATTCCTGAGATTGGGTAAGGCTCTTCTATAAATCCATGCTGAGAGAGGAGAGTCTTATATCGGTGTGAATCTATAAACTATCCTGGGCCCGGCCTCAGCAGCACAGCCATGTCTCAATGGCCAGGGGATAAAGAGTCAATTATTTGGTCTTCGTGTTTGTCTTTTTCTTCCTCTCTTTATTTTTAAGAAGAAAGAATTGCATCAGGTCTGAGCAAAAAGGAAGTCATTGTGATCCCATGCGTGTGTTACGGAGACAACGCTTCGAACCTTACCTCTGCATCAGGTTGCATCTTTTCCCATCGCTTTTATTTTGCATCAATACAATTTATTACAGTCTCAAACAGGTAGCTAAAGATTTAGAGCCACAAGATCACAAACCCCGTGTTCAGATGTGTGTCTATGTTTATGGGTGCTATGTGATATATAGTGAGTACTGAATAGTATTTCCTTGACTGTAGTGATTTTGGGGGAAGTCAGCCATCTCTAATTATATACGTAAAAGACATCCTCTTGTTCTGTCACAGGGTGGTGCAGGGGAGCTGTAGACTAGCACTTATCGCCTTGTTCCCTGCGGCTGTTCCAGCAGACCTGTTAGTCAGCGTAGATAAGACCGGGTCCTGGGGCACCTCAGCTAGGTAATAGCTCCATGTGGTCCTGCGGGGCTCAGTTAGAGTGTGGCGTTAGCACCCCAAAGGTTGTGGGTTCAAATGGATGTAGCCGGAGCCACAGGGAAGCACATCTGGCTCTGTCAGCTTCACTCATACAGCATGGTTGAAATAGCTGCCAACTCCGGAGTATCATGCGGGGGAAAGACGGATGTCTTATTAAGAATGTCCTTATTTTCTTATTTCACTTTTGGTGTAGGGCTAGAGTTAAGGTTGAGGGTTAGGGTTAAACCGAGATGTGGACATGAAGCTAGGGTTAGGGTTGAACCGAGATGTGGACATGAAGCTAGGATTAGGGTTGAACTAGGATGTGGACATGAAGCTAGGGTTAGGGTTAGGGTTGAGCCGAGATGCGGACATGAAGCTAGGTTTAGGGCTAGGTTTGAACCAGGATGTGGACATGAAGCTAGGGTTAGGGTTGTGGTTGAGGCTAGGGTTAGGGTTGAACCGGGATGTGGACATGAAGCTAATGTTAGGGTTGATCCAAGATGTGGACATGAAGCTAGGGTTAGGGTTGGGGAACCAAGATGTGGACATGAAGCTAGGGTTAGGGCTAGGGTTGAACCAGGATGTGGACATGAAGCTAGGGTTAGGGTTGTGGTTGAGGCTAGGGTTAGGGTTGAACCGGGATGTGGACATGAAGCTAGGGTTAGGGTTGATCCAAGATGTGGACATGAAGCTAGGATTAGGGATGAACTGGGATGTGGACATGAAGCTAGGGTTAGGGTTGAACCGAGATGTGGACATGAAGCTAATGTTAGGGTTGAACCGAGATGTGGACATGAAGCTAGGGTTAGGGTTGAACCAGGATGTGGACATGAAGCTAGGGTTAGGGATGAACTGGGATGTGGACATGAAGCTAGGGTTAGGGTTGAAACAAGATGTGGACATGATGCTCTGTGACCCTAAATCAGGGTCACAGAGTGATTATTGGTAGTCTTAAGCAAATCTACTGTGAAACAGAAGTATAGACCTCACACACATGGTTATGGGCTTTAATAAAAGAAGACCCCTGTACCATGTCAGATATAGAATTGAAAGGTATTTAATTTTGAGTTTGCATCCCAATATTACACTTTATATACATCACAGAAGACTGAAATATAACTAAACCATTTGACATAGAAACACATGATTTTGGCCATTTTTTAATTTTTTTATAATGTTTATTAATGATCAAATTATGAAAAATATGAACATTCCACCCATGAGGCCCCTAGGTCATTTGACTGCAGGAAAGGGACACTGATGTATTGTGTGGCTGTTGGTTTAATGATTATTAATATGGCTGTTGTGTATGAGCGGATATTGCCATGTTGGCGATTTGCTCCAATTAACATTTTTAATTACAAAACAGCAAGAGCAAGGCTGGATTTTAGCCCTAGTGAGAGCATAGGGCTGATTAAACCCTGTGTTATTCATTCAGGCATTTTATTGATTCGTTCCTCATATTTGTGCAAGAGTGAGATTAAAATTAAGCAGAGTTGGGACAAAGATCCCTGTGGGTTTTGAAGCTACCTTACCGTTATTATTATTCAAACGAGCTCGTGCTAAAAGCTTCAATGATTATATTTTCTGTCATGGAAAAACACCAAATCAAATAACCATCATTTAAAAAGAGAATGCACAATCTGCTAGCTGCATCGCTGGCAGTACCCTAACTTGTTTTACGGCTGGATTCAATCAGTATCGCTCAATTGAAATTTAAAGGCAATGATCCCGCGTTAGTGGGGACTGCATTCACGGTAAATGCTGCACAGTAAACGTTGCATCGGAGATGACCTTTACATTGTAATGCGGATCTTCCGCATTACTTCCGCGATACAGATTGATTCCGGCCCGTAGTGTGAGTCACGGGTACAATCAATTGAGGACTGAACCTTTAATTTATCTATATTACGATGAATTCCCTTTTAAAAAGGGCAACTGAGTACATCCTTGTGTTGGAGAGTCATGGGAACAGAATACAGGCCCTTTTGAACAAGCTGTGAATACTGAATTCCACAATCATGAAGCTGAAGTGTACCAAAACCCTCTTCCTCCCTGTGGTCTATTAGATGTTGACAAATGCTGTTTCGGTAGGTAGGTAGGTAGGTAGGTAGGTAGGTAGGTATATATATATATATACCTTTGTAGGCCTTATGACATTTTCAAGGCCATACAATTTAGCCCTGACCTCAAAATGTTTATCATCGATAATGTTCCCCCCTGGTGTTGACAATGACATCCAACAAGGCTTTTCAAGGTCAATCAGAAAGTATTGCAACAATTACTAATCTCATCTAATCTCATGTCATTCCACCAATAGGGTGGTCTGTACGGTGGGCTCCCCCCATGTCCTCTCTCTCGTTTTCTCTCTTTCCTTCTCTCGCTGTCTCCTCTCTGTAAAAAACAGGGAGAGGAGCTCTCAGATCAAATGCTAATAGACAGTGATGATGAGTGACCTGTTTCCAATTGCCAACAGTCTGTCACTAGAGGGGCAATTCAGATATAGGAAATGTACACCTTTCCTACGCCCTTCTCAGTATTTGGTATTCAGACTTACCGTATTCAGCCACGTAACACGCTCTGCAGGTGTGGCTACCTTGTGCTCTGAATAATTTTAATTCAACTGCTGAAAACATTTACATTTACATTTACGTCATTTAGCAGACGCTCTTATCCAGAGCGACTTACAAATTGGTGCATTCACCTTATGATATCCAGTGGAACAACCACTTTACAATAGTACATCTATTTATTTTTGGGGTGGTGGGGGGGGGTTAGAAGGATTTCTTTATCCTATCCCAGGTATTCCTTAAAGAGGTGGGGTTTCAGGTGTCTCCGGAAGGTGGTGATTGAGTCCGCTGTCCTGGCGTCGTGAGGGAGCTTGTTCCACCATTGGGGTGCCAGAGCAGCGAACAGTTTTGACTGGGCTGAGCGGGAACTGTGCTTCCGCAGAGGTAGGGAGGCGAGCAGGCCAGAGGTGGATGAACGCAGTGCCCTTCTTTGGGTGTAGGGACTGATCAGAGCCTGAAGGTACGGAGGTGCCGTTCCCCTCACAGCTCCGTAGGCAAGCACCATGGTCTTGTAGCAGATGCGAGCTTCAACTGGAAGCCAGTGGAGTGTGCGGAGGAGCGGGGTGATGTGAGAGAACTTGGGAAGGTTGAACACCAGACGGGCTGCGGCGTTCTGGATGAGTTGTAGGGGTTTGATGGCACAGGCAGGGAGCCCCGCCAACAGCGAGTTGCAGTAATCCAGACGGGAGATGACAAGTGCCTGGATTAGGACCTGCGCCGCTTCCTGTGTGAGGCAGGGTCGTACTCTGCGAATGTTGTAGAGCATGAACCTACAGGATCGGGTCACCGCCTTGATGTTAGCGGAGAACGACAGGGTGTTGTCCAGGGTCACGCCAAGGCTCTTAGCACTCTGGGAGGATTTTCCAGATTTCCAGATTTTCTCATGGAGTTTTCATTGAATAGTGGTTTCAGTGCATTTATCCAAAGCCATCCCTTTAAATATGGTGTAGCTTTTAGCTAGATTTTTGTTGACAGACTCACTAGAATATATCGAGAGAATGGGTTTAGAAACTTAGGGATCAATGAAAGAAATCCATCTAAATATATGCATATTCGTCTCTGTTTTAGCACCAATTGGTAGATAAAAAAAAATACTCTTATTATGTATATTATTTAGGTTTAGGAAAGTAATTAAGAATCATAAAAAAGTTTGAAGATCCTTTACACACAAAATAAAGAAAAAGTTGGATTGATTCAACAAATATACAAAGAAATGTAAATTGAAAAAAAGTACCGCGAAATGAAGTACTGCTAGTGTGCAGTCTTTCCAGCTTCAGTTTGAAGTGATTGTGTTAGCTGTGTTGGCTAGCTCCTGTGAACAAAAGTGTCCTGATGAGAGAGCACATTTTCTATGCCAGGCTAAATTGTGCCTCATTAGCTCATTGTTATGGATGTATCCAAATAAATGTCACTAGAAAACAGTTTTAACAAATGCAAATGCAGCTACTGTTATTCTGGCTGCACTGTTTGATGTGACTGTAAATTAGCTGTAGTTGACTAGCTAGCAAGCAAGGGATAAGAACGTTGCCAGCTAGTATGACAATGGAACATTTAGAACTGACAACTGGGTCGCGTCCATAGATACAGAACAAAAAGACTGAACGACTGGTTCGCATCTCTGGCAACCGAATCGATAGAACGACCAGCCGGCTTGGGTAACAACCCTAGATTTGTGTCGGGACTATATCTTGTGGAAGGGTGAAATAGTATGAATAAATTCATCAAAATAATGTTTTTAATTAAATTATGTATATCATTATTTGAATATGTTGGTTAACCCGTTGTATGCCCTCAATATTTTGGCACAGTTTGCTGGCCCTGGACTTCGTCTTGGGCCTAACAACACCCGTGCCAATATATCCTCCAAACACCGGCTTCTCGGGCATTATCACTTAATTATTCTATCAGCATTGTGCAATGGGGATAACAGTTCTAACTACATAAAGTGCAAAAAATAAAACAAAAAATGTATGAAATGTATGCATTCACTACTGTAAGTCGCTCTGGATAAGAGCGTCTGCTAAATGACTAAAATGTAAAATGTAAATGATTCATTCAGAAAATTGGCACATTCAGTTCTTCAACCCACGGTAATGTTGGAAGATTAGTGTACATAGAATTATAATAGCAAGAATATACCCTCGTCTATTGCCTGCACTAACCATGGAACTGTGTGATGACACCGCCAAGTATTGCTTGGCTTCATTTTCATAAGCCTACATGTCTTTTTTTGTTTTATACTATTAACTTTTACTAACGATCCTCATCAACAATCACACTGGCAGTGACAGCGTTTACAGAGGAAGAAAATGAATGTAGGCTATACCAACTGAAGGGAACTAACAGTAAATTGGCAGTTGAATATGTTTGGTTATTAGGCCTACTGACGGTTGATACTGATAGTAGCTAATATCACAATGGCGCGGGAGGGGATGGCTGCCGTTTTACAGGCTCCTAACCAACTGTACTATTTTGTTCGTTTTTTTGCATTGTAACTTATTTTATACATAATGTTACTGCTACCGTCTCTTATGACCGAAAAGAGCTTCTGGACGTCAGAACAGCGATTACTCACCTCGAACTGGACAAAGATTTTTTTGTTGTTGATATGCTTCAGTTTGCTGCCATATGACTGGTTTCACGTCTCCAGCGATTATAAGGTAAAATAGACCAAGTGTAATTTATATCCACAATTCCCTTCTCCAAACAGATTACTAATTTACCTAGCTCTTATCAATAGCGCTTATCAAGTTGTAAATTACAGTGAGTGGAGAATGATGTTATTTCTATTGGAAAAAATTAAGGGGATGCTTTTTTCTCTTGAAACTGGTAGGTTCACTAGACCTCATTCATGGTTTCCTCGTGCGTAAAGGTGGTGGGATTATTAGGGAATCCGCCACACCTTTATTTATTTATTCAATCTCCACCCAAAACAAATAGCGGTTGAATAGCACGCATACTATTCTCACGCTTAAGTTCAAGGTCAGAATTAACAAGTGCATAAAAAGAGAAGGAAAAAAAACATTCCATTTACCTGCAAATAACTCGGGTTGGAATCGGCCCCAATGTGTTTAAAGAAGAGCATGACGTCAATTATAGTGTAATAAGTTATGCCTTTGCGTGACCATTTATGCTTTTATATGTACGTGTTTATGTTCAAACAGAAAACTCTTGTCATTTTTGTACAAGCACACTCACACAAACAGCATTCTTGTCTCACTAATTACATCAACAATACATTGTTTCCCATTACAATTACTTACACAAACTCTGCCATAATTTAAACAATCCTGACTCAGCCATTCACATGCATCCTCTTTCCAATTTATGCAGTGTTCTCTTGAACCACTGGAGATTTACTTAACCATGTCAGCTCAGGATTCAATTTAGCATACTTGAGTAGAGGGCCTATTTAAAGTTAATTACATGCGTAATGCAACAAGGAATAGCAGTATAATGAATCTGCTCATGTAGATAATGGGTCTAGCCTATTCTGTGGCTGAAAGACTGTTCTTGGAAATCCCCTCCACCACACACACACACACACACACACACACCACTCTCCCTTGTGATGCCTTTTCAGAGGAAATGGATCGTGTCTCGGGCAGATATTTCAATACGGCATGGCCAGACTGTAAAATAGGATTTGTCGTTGTCCAGGGAATAGATGTACACATCATCTGTGACAGCCACAGCACCCTCTGTTAGTGAACTTGCAGTACAGGCACATTGAGGGGCTTTATATCATAAGTCAGTGTCAAGGGGTAGCTCAAGGAAGCAGGAGAGGTAGAGTCAAGCGCAGGAGACAGTAAATTCTTGAACACACTTTTAATCCGTATGCACAAAAATAAAGTCTAAACACGGCAGGGCAGGGCGCCAAACAGATACCACGCTCCAAAACCCTTATTAGACGTCCAAAATAGGGACGCAGCCCATAAATACCTCTGCGATGATAAAACACAAAACAACCACAGGCAGAAGGGAAAAAAACCACACGTTCCTCAAGATTCCACAAACCTGACAAGGAACAATCACGCACAAACACAGACATACCTCGCTAGACTAAATAACCCCCCTACTAATAACTAAACCAAAACAGGTGCGTGCCTAACCTAGACCTAACCAACAGAAAGTGAAACAGAGGATCGATGGCAGCTAGTAGGCCGGCGACGACGACCGCCGAGCGCCGCCCGGTCGAGGAGGGGCGCCACCATCCGTCGGTGTCGTGACAGTCAGCTTCAGAACCAGCCTCAGAACCTTCTCAAGTCTAGAGGAAAGGAGCATCAGTCCTTCTCATGGCTCTGGTTTCTGCCAAAATCAGTGTCAGAGAACATTTCACAGACAATCCAATATGTTCATTATGTTCACAACTCAGGTTAAGGGAAGGTCATGGTAAGGTAAATGGTAGATCAAATCAAATGTTTTTTTGTCACATGCGCCGAATACATCAGGTGTAGTGAAATGCTTACTTACAAGCCCTTAACCAACAATGCAGTTTTAAGAAAAATACCTAAAAAAATAAGAAATAAAAGTAACAGAGCAGCAGTATAATAACAATAGTGAGGCTATATACAGGGGATACCGGGTACAGAGTCAATGTTCGGGGGCACCGGTTAGTCAAGGATGTATTGAAGTCTGTGCCAGCCAACAGATGATACCTCAGAATGGACATACACAGAGCCTAGGTTAGACATTTATGACCCCCATTGATACTATGATGAATGGGCAGGGGCGGACTTTGTGATTTGGAGGCCCAGGCAGAGGCCAGTCTGCCCCCCCCCCCCCCCCACCTAAAAAATACTGAAAAAATGTATTACCTTTTTAATGTACCATAAACACAACCAGTCATGATGTTTTCATCTGATTGTCAAACTAATCACATCAAAAAGTAGGTTACCTTCGCACCCAAATAATTCCAGCATCCAAACGGTGCACCGCCAAATTTCTGTCAATTTGCAAGCGGCTGAAACTATCTCACCGGAGAAAGCATCCGAGCAAGCGAAACAGCACCACAGTCTTACTATATGTAACCCATGTATCGGATGCTGTCTGGTCAAAAAGAGTATGACATGCCATACTCTTTTTGGCCAGACAGCATCCGATAAATGGGTTATGCGTACATGTCCTCTGCCTTGACGACGATGGCAGTATTATCAGCAGCACCTGTCTTTTTACTAAAGATATACATATTGTATCCCCCTAGAGCAGTGACTATCAACTAGATTCAGCCGCGGGCCGAGTTCTTCTTGAGCGGATGGTCGGGGGACCGGACCATAATTACAAATAATTTGTCAACTGTAAATTGGCCGCAAGAAGCCTAAACGGATATAATATTTAACTAAAACAGAATCATTTCAAACCTTGCTTACGTTTGTAAACAATCACATACTGTATAGCTCCTTATTATGCGTACAAATACTTTGGAACAGATTTCCAAAATTAAAATCACTTGGAGCTGATTTGCTGGTGTTTTTACAGTCTTTTATGTCCAACAATAAAATATTTTAAAATATATACAGTACCAGTCAAAAGTTTGGACACAGCTACTCATTCAATTGTTTTCTTCTTTATTTTTACTATTTTCTACATTGTAGAATAATAATGAAGACATCAAAACTATGAAATAACACATATGGAATCATGTAGTAACCAAAAAAGTGTTAAACAAATCAAAATATGTTTTAGATTAGTTTTTTAGATTCTTCAAAGTAGCCACCCTTTACCTTGATGACAGCTTTGCACACTCCTGGCATTCTCTCAACCAGCATCACCTGGAATGTTTTTCCAACAGTCTTGAAGGAGTTCCCACATATGCCGAGCTCTTGTTGGCTGCTTTTCCTTCCCTCTGCAGTCCAACTCATCCCAAACCATCTCAATTGGGTTGAGGTCAGGTGATTGTGGAGGCCAGGTCATCTGATGCAGCACTTCATCACTCTCCTTCTTGGTCAAATAGCCCTTACACAGCCTGGAGGTGTGTTTGGTCATTGTCCTTTCTAAAAACAAATGATACTCCCACTAAGCACAAACCAGATGGGATGGTGTATCGCTGTAGAATGCTGTGGTAGCCATAATTGTTAAGTGTGCCTTGAATTATAAATAAATCACCGACAGTGTCACCAACAAAGCACCCCAACACCATCACACCTCCACCTTCATGTTTCACGGTGGGAACCACACATGTGGAGATAATCCGTTCACTTATTCTGCGTCTCACAAAGACACGGCGGTTGGAACCAAAAATCTGTCATTTGGACTCATCAGACCAAAGGACAGATTTCCACCGGTCTAATGTCCATTGCTCGTGTTTCTTGGCCCAAGCAAGTCTCTTCTTATTATTGGTGTCCTTTAGTAGTGGTTTCTTTGCAGCAATTTGACCATGAAGGCCTGATTCATGCAGTCTCCTCTGAACAGTTGATGTTGAGATGTGTCTGTTACTTGAACTCCATGAAGCATTTATTTGGGCTTCAATTTCTGAGGATGGTAACTCTAATGAAATTATCCTCTGCAGCAGAGGTAACTCTGGGTCTTCCTTTCCTTTGGTGGTCCTCATGAGAGCCAGTTTCATCATAGCGCTTGATTGTTTTTGCGACTGCACTTGAAGAAACGTTCAAAGTTCTTGAAATTGTCCGGATTGACTGACCTTCATGTCTTAAAGTATTGATGGGCTGTCATTTCTCTTTGCTTATTTGAGCTGTTCTTGTCCTCATATGGACTTGGTCTTTTACCAAATAGGGCTTTCTTCTGTATACCAACCCTACCTTGTCACAACACAACTGATTGGCTCAAATGCATTAAGAAGGAAAGAAATTCCACAAAATAACTTTTAAGGTACACCTGTTAATTGAAATGGATTCCAGGTGACTACCTCATGAGGCTGGTTGAGAGAATGCCAAGAGTGTGCAAAGCTGTCATCAAGGCAAAGGGTGGCTTCTTGGAAGAATCTCAAATCTCAAATATATTTTGATTTGTTTAACACTTTTTTGGTTACTTCATGATTCCAGATGTGTTATTTCATAATTTTGATATCTTCACTATTATTCTACAATGTAGAAAATAGTAAAAATTAAGAAAAACCCTTGAATGAGTAGGTGTGTCCAATCATTTGACTGGTACTGTATATACAGTGCATTCCAAAAGTACACAGACCCCTTGACTTTTTCCACATTCTGTTATGTTACAGCCTTATTCTAAAATGTATTACATTGTTTTATTATCCTCATCAATCTACACACAATAACCCATAATGACAAAGCAAAAACTGTTTTTTAGAAATGTTTGCAAATGTATTACAAATAAAAAACAGAAATATCACATTTACATAAGTATTCAGACCCTTTACTCAGTACTTTGTTGAAGCACCTTTGGCAGCGATTACAGCCTGAAGTCTACTTGGGTATGATACTACAAGCATGGCACACCTGTATTTGCAGAGTTTCTCCCATTCTTCTCTGCAGATTCTCTTAACCTCTGTCAGGTTGGATGGGGAGTGTCGTTGCATAGCTATTTTCAGGTCTCTCCAGAGATGTTTGATGGGGTTCAAGTCCGGGCTCTGGCTGGGCCATTCAAGGACATTCAGAGACTTTTCCCGAAGCCACTCCTGCGTTGTCTTGGCTGTGTGCGAAGGGTTGTTGTCCTGTTGGAAGGTGAACCTTCGCCCCCAGTCTAAGGTCCTGAGCACTATGGAGCAGGTTTTCATCAAGGATCTCTCTGTACTTTGCTCCGTTCATCTTTCCCTCGATTCTGACTAGTCTCCCAGTCCCTGCCGATGAAAAATATCCCTACAGCATGATGCTGCCACCACCATGCTTCACCGTAGGGATGGTATTGGTCAGGACGGGAAGCTTGGCATTTAAGCCAAAGAGTTCAATGTTGGTTTCATCAGACTAGAGAATCTTATTTCTCATGGTCTGCGAGTCCTTTAGGTACCTTTTGGCAAACTCCAAGCGAGCTGGCATGTGCCTTTTACTGAGGAGTGACCTCCATCAGGCCACTCTACCATAAAGGCCTGATTCGTGGAGTGCTACAGAGATGGTTGTCCTTCTGGAAGGTTGTTCCATCTCCACAGAGGAACTCTGGAGCTCTGTCAGAGTGACCATCAGGTTCTTGGTCACCTCCCTGACCATTCCCCCCAATTGCTCAGTTTGGCCAGGCGGCCAGCTCTAGGAAGAGTCGGTGGTTCCAAACTTCTTCCATTTAAGAATGGTGGAGGCCACTGTGTTCTTGGGGACCTTCAATGCTGCAGACATTTTTTGGTACCCTTCCCCAGATCTGTGCCTCGACACAATCCTGTCTCGGAGCTCTACGGACAATTCCTTCAACCTCATGTCTTGGTTTTTGCTTTGACATGCACTGTCAACTGTGGGACCTTAGACAGGTGTGTGTCTTTCCAAATCGTGTCCAATCAATTGAATTTACCACAGGTGCACTCCAGTCAAGTTGTAGAAACATCTCAAGGATGACCAATGGAAACAGGATGCACCTGAGCTCAATTTTGAGTCTTATAGCATATGGTCTGAATACTTTCTTTCTTCTGTTTTCACTGGCATTATGGGGTATTGTGTGTAGAATGATGAGGGGGAAAAATAATGTCATACATTTTAGAATAAGGCTGTAACGTAACAAAATGTGGAACAAATCAAGAGGCCTGAATACTTTCCGAATGCACTGTATATATATATTTTTTTGTTTCTTTGTTTTTTGCTCAGAAGACTTGGGGTGTCAAATAAAATCACCCGCGGGCCAAATTCAGCTCATGTGCCACCAGCAGGGTTCTGCCCTAGAGTCTAATGGCCTTAGGCTGGGTTTCTGGGTTGGGTTTCTGGCTGGATTTCTACTAAGCTAGCCTCGTCGAGAACCAGTCTTCCCTTATACAGGAAAGCCTGGAGAAGTTCATGGCAGAAAAATAGCTAAATAAGGGTGTAGACCCGGTGTAAATCAGTGACGCCTTGCTACACGCCAAACCAATCAAATGCCTTGCTTGTCCTGGCGCTCCAATAGTGCTCACTAGATTAGTGTCGTAGATGCACCAGTGCGTGGCGATTCATTTTACAGTCTATGGTGAGGATGGTCGGGAAATCGCTGATTAAAATCCCATCAAAATATGTTAATGTAGTATGTCGAATGTGTGTATAGAGCACACGACTGACGAAACACAATTCAGTTTTTCCTTCAGGATTTCTTCCATTTTCTGCAATGTTGCAAACTAGCATACGGACCAACTCTCTGCAAAATGTGTCCTTTCCAGTCTTACAACAATGACGAACATATCACTTAGCACCAACGGGCGTGTGGGGGGAGGGTTTCTTTAAATGTAACATCCAATCATAATCTTGCTGCTGGGAGCCTGTGTACCATTCAAACCTCCAAGGGAGTCGTGAGAGCTATGTGATTTTGGAGGTATGGCAATGTGAGACTCCTACTAAAGTAACATGGAATTGCTTTAAGATGGTCATACCAAGGATAATTTAGCTATTTCATTTAGTATTTTAGGACCCCTGTAGGTATAAAAAAAAAAAAAAGATTTTATATATATATATATATAATAAGTATTGGATGAGACATTAAATTTGGCCTTAGTTCTATTAGCCCATAGAAACGCATTTAGTAACAGATTCATACATGGAAAAACAGATAGTCAAACATGTAATCAAAGGAAGTATGTTTTGAAGTGTCTGTCCTATATCTGAGAGATATAAGAACGCTCTGGGAAAAAAAATGTACAATCATTTTTATTCTGGAATGACCTGTATTCCTTTGACGTGGAAATGCCCTTTCAAATCCATTCATTTTTTGGCCCAGTTCCAGGGTGTCGGAGAGAAAAACGGACAACACCATCGTTTTCGCGAGAAGACCGATTCTTGAGAAATCTCATGTTTTGACAACAGTGGAGGCTGCTGAGGGGTGAATGGATCATAATAATGGCTGGAACGGAGCAAATGGAATGGCATCAAACACCTGGAAACCATGTGCTTGATGTCTTTGATACCATTCCACTGATTCTGCTCTAGTCATTACCACGAGCCCGTTCTCCCCAATTAAAGTGCCACCAACCTCCTGTGTCTGACAATCACCGCTGTAGCTCTACTACCTTCCACCGCAGATGCAGAAGGCCGACATAGGTGGATTGAGACGCAGCCCGTGCAAAAATATCTCTATCTTAAACAAAAAATATTTTGATGGGGATTATTTTATTATGTCTCGAGTGGAGCATGGGGGATCCTCAAGCGGAGAAATTATTTTATTTTATGTCCAGCTCATGAGGCCCCTTGATGATATGTAGCCTGAGGCAATTGACTCGTCTGCCTAATGGTAAGGCTGCCAGTGTGAATGGGACACATTGGTAGAAGGCAACAAATGAAATTGTATTTTTACTTTAGATCAGAGAGACTTGAATCAGATTAAATCGATTAAGGGCATACGGTATAGCTCAGTTAGTCTCCATTGTCTAGTCAGGGTCATAGTGAACATCCCAGATGGCACCCTATTCCCTATAGCGCACTACTTTTGACCAGAGCCCTCAAAAGTAGTGCAGTATATACAGAATAGGGTGCCATTTGGGATGCACAGTCATCTAGTCAGAGCGGTTGATTCATGTAGCCCACATCCCATTTCAGTCCCCAGCAGTGTCAGATTAAGTGTCCTCATTAACACAGCTAGCGACTGTCCGTGACAATGTGAAGGCTAAGCCACATAGGATTTATTACACCTCCCGCTGAATTTATGATACACTCCCATCTCATCTATGATATTAACCAGCGAGAAAGAGTGGAGAGAGACAGACAGACAGACAGACAGAGGGAGAGAGAGTGAGAGAGATAGGGGGAAGAGAGAGAGGAAAGAAGGGGTGGGGAGAAAGAGACCGAGAGTGAGAGGGGATAGAGAGAGCAAGAGACGCAGAGAGAGAGAGAGAGAATGGCTTTGCCATTCAGTGCCATCTTGTGGACTTGCTAGAGCAGTTCAGTGTCTTACTCAGAAAGCGCCAACTCAAGGTCAGATTTATATCTCACTATAAATGTCAACTATACCAGTTTCATTTGTAAAATAGGTCATAAAAACCTCTGAGCATAATAACCTTGGATTGTGCAAAACAAAGGCCATGATGTCTTATGAACCACTTTATGTGGTAAAGAGTGTTTTAGGGGTATGGAAAACTAGATGGAAGTCTGTATTTGGTGGTAACCAAAACACACGGTTTGAGTCATGTAGGTGGAGTAGACTATTAAGGTAACACCCAAACAATATATTTAACGCATTGGACTGGTAATTCAAAGGAGATTTACAGGCTGAGGCTTGAACAGATGTAAAATGACATTCAACATGTCAAGGATCTACTGGATCCTGTCAGACCTTTTTATCAGTCTGACAGGATCCAATGGAAGATGTTGACATGGCTTAAAACCTGAATCATAAACAGACACGTGGAGAGAGACTGTCACACTGACCTTGTTGGTTGGCCTGTGTGAGATAATGATTCTTGAGCTAGGTGAACAGCCTTTGACAGACAGACATAGACAGTGAGAGAGAAAGAGACAGAAGGAGGGAGAGGGATACAGAGATAGCGAGAGAGAGAGAGGAATACAGAGATAGCAAGGGAGCAGTGCCTCTGGTGACTCATTCTGATTCCACGTCAGCCGTTTCAATTTCAAACTCCCACTGTGCGCAATTCCACAAAGCCCTGTCTTCTCTGATGTCCTCCAACTCTATCTCTACTGTCTGGGGTCTATCCCCTGGGATACGTCTCAAATGCCACATTACTCCCTACATAGTGCACTACTTTTGACCAGGGCCCATAGTGCTCTGGTTAGAAGTAGTGCACTATGTAAGGAATAGGGTCCCATTTGGGGTGCAGAGCTAAGTTCTACTTCCTGTCTTTTAAGGGATGAGCAGTACCAATTGGTTAGGAGCTTTAGGTTGTCGGGCTGCCCTATACACTGTAAGCCCCAAAGTACAAGGCTGAGAGCCCTGGAGGAGTGGTGCCAGGAAAATAACCTCTCCTTCAAAGTCAACAAAGGAGCTGATGGTGATTTACAGGAGACAGCAGAGAGAGCACGTCCCCATCCACATCGACGGGGCCTCAGTGGAGAGCGTCAAAAGCTTCAACTTCCGCGACGTACACATCACTGATGACCTGAAATGGTTTTATATAGAGAGTGCATTCAGACCCCTTGACTTTTTCCACATCTTGTTCATTACAGCCTTATTCTAAAATGGATTAAATTGTTTTTTTCCCTCATCAATCTACACACAATACCCCCTAATGACATGCAAAAACTGGTTTTTAGAAATGTTTGCAACTGTATTACAAATAAAAAACTGAAATAGCACATTTATAGAAGTATTCAGACCCTTTACTGAGTACTCTGTTTAAGCACCTTTGGCAGTGATTGCAACCTCGAGTCTTCTTGGGTATGACGCTACAAGCATGGCACACCTGTATTTGGGGAGTTTCTCCCATTCTTCTCTGCAAATCCTCTCAAGCCCTGTCAGGTTGGATGGGGAGTGTCGCTGCACAGCTATTTTCAGATCTCTCCAGAGATGTTCGATGTGGTTCAAGTCCGGGCTCTGGCTGGGCCACTCAAGGACATTGAGACTTGCGTTGTCTTTGCTCTGTACTTAGGGTCGTTGTCCTATTCGAAGGTGAACCTTCGCCCCAGTCTAAGGTCCTGAGCGCTCTCGAGCAGGTTTTCAACAAAGATCTCTCTGTACTTTGCTCCGTTCATCTTTCCCTTGATTCTGACTAGTCTCCCAGTCCATCCCACTGAAAAACATCCCCACAGCATGATGCTACCACCACCATGCTTCACCGTAGGGATGGAATTGGCCAGGTGATGAGCGGTGCCTGGTTTCCTCCAGACATGACGCTTGGCATTCAAGCCAAAATGTTTAATCTTGGTTTCATCAGACCAGAGAATCTTGTTTCTCATGGTCTGAGAGTGCTTTAGGTGCCTTTTGGCAAACTCCAAGCGGGCTGTCATGTGCCTTTCACTGAGGAGTGGCTTCCCTCTGGCCACTCTACCATAAAGGCCGCAGAGTGCTGCAGAGATGGTTGTCCTTCTGGAAGGTTCTCCCATCTCCACAGAGGAACTCTGGAGCTCTGTCAGAGTGACCATTGGGTTCTTGGCCAGCTCTAGGAAGAGTCTTGGTGGTTCCAGCCTTCTTCCATTTAAGAATGATGGAGGCCAATGCATTCTTCGGGACCTTCAATGCTGCAGAAATATTTTGGTACCCTTCCCCAGATCTGTGCCTTGACACAATCCTGTCTGGGAGCTCAACGAACAGTACCTTGGTTTATGCTCTGTCAACTGTGGGACCATATATAGACAGATATGTGCCTTTCCAAATGATGTTCAATCAATTGAATTTACCACAGGTGGACTCCAATCAAGATGTAGAAACACCGCAAAGATAATCAATGGAAACAGGATACACCTATGCTTAATTTCGAGTCTCATAGCAAAGGGTCTGAATACTTATGTTAGTAAGGTATTTCTGTATTTTTCAATTTTTTATAAATGTGCTAAATTTTCTTAAAACCTGTTTTCACTTTGTCATTATGGGGTACTGTGTGTAGATTGAAGAGGGATTTTTTATTTTTTTTTAAATCCATTTTAGAATACGGTTGTAACGTAACAAAATGTGGATAAAGTCAAAGGCCCTGAAAACTTTCCGAATGCAATGTACAGTATATATATTATATAGTTATTTAATTTCAATCAAGACTCTAATGCTTTGCCCCGGTCAAGGACAAACACATCGCTCTGTAGAGTGGAGCTAAGATGGTCCATATCTACTGTTTCATTTCACTGAACGATTTACAACAAAAAATGATGTGTCGATGCTATTCCACTCCATTACTCAATGGAGGAATAAAATAAAATACCTGCTGAGGTTTGCCTAAGATTAGTCATACAGCAATTACCATTGAAAACGTGGCATACTCATTTCCCACAATGAACCCACAGTGTAATTTTGCATCCTATTTTGGGGCACAGAAATTCACAGGCAATAAAAACAATGTTTGTTTGAGAGCCCTTAAGAGAACATAAAAGCCATCTTGCACACAGTATAAGTTAATAAATAAATGTGTGCACTACTAGTTAAGCAGAAATGTTCCTAACTATGGACACAGTGTATTAGTTACTACCGACAGAGACTGCTGCATTGAACAGAACAAGACAGATCTCAATAGTGACAGTATGACAGTTTATTTCTCAGGTTGTGTAAAGGCAGAGCTAACAGTAGTTTGATATTTCTGTTAAGCAACACAAAGATGTAGGTATACATTTCCAAATGATAAAAAATGCAAACTCCACAATCTAGCTTTGAAAACATTATTGAAGACAGAGAGTATTGAACATGGATCTTAAATGATTGCAGACAGAGAGGTGTCCGATTTTTTTTAATGTTAACATTAATTTGTTTGATAATCGAAAAGAGGACTATAAAATAATATAATTTAATGTACAGACAGACAGACAAGAGAAATATGGTTCCAGCCCTTTGAATATCATAATTAGCAGCAGGTGGTTGATAAAAGAAAAAAAGAGTTGCATAATAAAAAGGTAAGAGCTAATTTTGCGAGAATACAAAACTGCACAATAAAATCAAGTAGCAAAATCAGATGTAAACTATGTAGCATTACTGTAGGCTATTCAGCGATAAAAACCATTAATTTCCCCCAAAACAGTTAATGCCATATGTAGTAGGCCTTAAATCTAATCTAGACAAACAACTAGACTAGTACATGAGACAATGATTTACTAAATATTTGTTTTAAATACACTCCAGTTATATTAACAAATAACAAAAGTGCAGAGTACAAATAAGTGTTAGAATTCAGTGCAATATTGCACAAAAACTAAAGGCTATAGCAGAAGGCTATATCAGTTCACTAATACAGGACTATTATTAAAGGCCCAGTGCACCACTTTTGTGAGAAAAAAATTGTCATTTTCCAAAAGATGATTTATATTTTCTATTAATATATTTTTTTTAATTATCATTTTTCAGGGGGTGCTGCAGCACCCTCAGCACCCTCACTTCCCACGGCTATGAGGGCACCTATTGGTAGATGGGTAAAAATAAAAAAGCAGACGTTGAATATCCCTTTGAGCATGGTATTAATTACACTTTGGATGGTGTATCAATACACCCAGTCACTACAAAGATAAAGGTGTCCTTCTTAACTCAGTTGCCGGAGAGGAAGGAAACCGCTCAGGGATTTCACCATGAGGCCAATGGTGACTTTTAAACAATGAAAGAGTTTAATGGCTGTGATAGGAGAAAACTGAGCATGGATCAACAAAATTGCAGTTACTCCACGATACTAAGCAAACTGACAGAGTGAAAAGGAAGCCTGTACAGAATAAAAATATTCCAAAACATTCATCCTGTTTGTAACAAGGCACTAAAGTCTACTTGAAAAACTATGGCAAGACCTGAAAAAGGTTGTCTAGCAAGGATCAATAACCAATTTGAACAGAGCTTGAATAATTAAAAAAATAATAAATGGGCAAATGCTATACAATCCAGGTGTGGAAAGCTCTTAGAGATTTACCCAGAAAGACTCACAGCTGTATTGACTCAGGGGTGTGAATACTTTTGTCATTGAGATATTTAATTTCAATACCTTTTCAATCATTTCTAGAAACATGTTTTCACATTGTCATTATGGGGTATTGTGTGTAGATTGGTGAGAAAAACATATTTTATCCATTTTGAATTCAGGCTGTAACGCAACAAAATGTGGACTAAGTCAAGGAGTATGAATACTTTCTGAAGGCACTGTATGTACACTACAGTCTCTCTTGCTCGCTCTCAGCTGAGCTAGGCTCTCCTGGGTCAGCAAGCCTAAGCTTGTTGATATAAAACAGAACAGAGGGTAACCTACAACTTGATACCAGACAACTGCAACCTTAAGACAACTCAAAATAAGGAGCTATGATCAGGTCAAAAATGTACCTGTTTAAACGTGAATAGTTATGAAACCTGATATTTCATCATAGCACTATACACAGTGGGCCTACCATGCACTCAACAACCGCGTACCTTGTGACACAGAAAGCTCCTCTACTGATCCTGATTACAGACTTAAAGGACCAGAGAGAGGCCTTTTCATTGGCCTCCAATCGTCTTTCAGGTGGACTGAATGGCATCAACCGCAGGATAGCTGGATCAATAACAGTTTAAAATCAAAGTGCTTAAAGCAACGTAAATATAAAAGGGAGAATAAATTAATAAGTCTGACAGTAATAAGACAGAATTGTTCCCAAGCATTGTGAAATCAATGACATTGTTTCTACCATGTGGTCAAATAACTTGAAGTTTAAACACTTCCCACTAGGCAAAAACAGGTCGAGTCAACCTGGTTTCCATGTTATTTCAACCAAAACAAGTCAACATGAAGACATCAAATCAACGTGGAAAACTGATTGGATTTGAAAAAAAGTAATTAATGTAAGATCATTTTTTCTTTTTAAAATCACCCAAATTTTAACCTAAATCCAATGACATGGTGTCATTTTTTGTTGATTTCACATTGAAATCAAACGAGTTAAAAACTCAACAAAATGTAAATCAAAACTAGATGTTAAAATGACATATTTTCCCAGTGGGTTACAGGCAGCTTTACATGTACGTTAAGGGTTAAAGCAGACGAACAATAAGACCTACTTGGCTACTTCGGAATGATAAGAGGATTAAGACAGAAATATTTAGCCTAACCGGGGGTGGCAATCTGGCCAGTTACTCAATAGATCATGCAATACCATATTCTGTTAGTTCAGTATATTCAAATAACGCCTGGGGGTAAACCCTTAAGTATGTGTAACACCAGACTTGGCCTATGCCACAACAACAAAAACACTTGTAACATCAGACTATACCCCATTGTGTCAGTCATCCAACACTGTTGTAGTTTATTGCTCTTTGTCGAGTGCACTTAGGGGCTATTCTTCAGCCAAACAGATTTGACATGGGTCTGGATTTAAATGAGCTTTTCCTGGACCCGTTAAGCTCCTCTGTCTCACAATGTGCTGTGAACGATGTGCTGTGAACTATCTGTGAAGATCTGAAGCGGATCTTCTGAAGTTTGGGCCTCATCTTGCTAAAGGACGATTTCCTCAGCAAGGGTTTCTGTCTGGCCTGGTCTGCTCCATCACCTGTGTCCTCCTCACTGTGACTGTGCAGTTTGGGGGGCATCAGATTAGACTGGAGAACTTTAGACAACCTCCAACGCCCCCCATCGTCTGTGTTCTCTGAGCCCGAGTCGCCGCCACCACCCGCCCCGATGATGTCACGGATATCAACGGCCACACTGTTCGTAAGATACTGACACGCCTTTTTCCCATTGTAATCTCTGGCCTCTACGTCTGCGTCATAGGCTCCTACCAGTAACTTCACCACCTCAACTTGGTTGTGCATTGCTGCTAGGTGTAGTGGCGTGTAGCCGGCACTTGACCGGGCGTTGATGTTGATGGGCACTGTGTGTTGTTTGGCGAAGTTCACGATAAGCGCCAGCAGCTCTTGTTTGCCCTGCTTGGCGGCCCAGTGCAGGCAGGTGAACCCAGTCACAAAGTCCTTCTTCATGACAAGGTTCGGTTCACAGGAAAGGAGGCGGCGGAGACTCTCCCATTGGCCGTCAGATGCACACATCATCCATTCGTGTTCCAACGGGTCCAGAGTGACTGAAGCACCGTCTTCGTCTGTAGTAGAGGAAACCACAGAGGTGGAGTCTGAGTTCTTCAACACCATGCTGCGTCGCACCTGGAGGGAGCTGTTCATCATGAGCTCAATAAAGTTATTACGGCTACTTTTAGGTGTGTAGCTGTCACTCCCAGATATGCTCTGTTGAAAATCATAATACTGGCCTTCCTCTGCCCCGTCCTCTGATGAAGGGTGACGGGACAGCAGGCTGTCCTGTGCATTAGTTGGAAATGGACGTCTGGGTAAGTGGAACATAGAGCCATCCGCGGATGTAGGTAAAGGTGACGCCTCAATCACTGCAATTTGCGGTATGTCGTGCGGTTGCAATGTTTTGCGGTTGGAATTAATGTCCTCCTTGGTCAATTTCTGCTCTCTATTGCCACCAAGGCCTAACGCATTTCCCATATTGTCTGATAAACTATTATTCTGAACTACAGACCTCGTTGGCGCAGCTCTTTCTAAAATGTTA
Organism: Salmo salar; assembly: GCF_965601325.2. Taxonomy (NCBI): domain Eukaryota; kingdom Metazoa; phylum Chordata; class Actinopteri; order Salmoniformes; family Salmonidae; genus Salmo; species Salmo salar. The sequence goes on along the minus strand of NC_138307.1, from coordinate 7,642,538 downwards.
CCTTCCAAAATAATTCCAGAAATGTCAGGCGGTCTCGCTCTTGTGGCATTGTCAGTTCCGTAACTTGAGCCAGGTGAAATTTCTTGTTGTGCCACTTCGTTTGCAGTGGTTTCCCAAGAGCGCACATCCCCAGCAGATGATACTGACAGATGCCGTTGCGGTGCACAATCTTCTATCAAGTTCTTATATGATTTTGATAGGACAGTGGTGCTGCTATCTTGTTCCAATACGGTGCCTGTCCCGTTACCATTGCACGCGCTGTCTTTTTCCACTGTACACTTCAATGAAACTCGATACTTCTTTTTTAAACATACAACTTTCACTCCATTCTCCAACTTTACAAATGCGACATTGTCCACGTATCCCTTGAATTTCTCCCGAGCAATTGCTTTCTGGTCAGGGTCTTCCGGGAAACCAGCTTTGAAATAGTCAATGAATATCTGGTTTTTCACTCTCCCTCCTCGCTCGGTTAGAAATTGAACAACCGCTTCTTGGGTGCACTCGGTCGCCATTACTGATTAAAAAATAAATTAATTAAAAGGCTACGGTAAACCACTTACAGATCTAAAAAATAATCTTCCTTTTTATGTTTATAAATTAGCTAGAGTTGAATCAGCCCGTACAATTACGGTTTTCACCTGCCCTGGTTGGTGTTGTCCCATCACATCATCCTCAGACCTTGTTGTGCTTCTTTGATACAGAATAGAAATTAATAGAACTGTCACCCCACCCAGAGTTGAGTAAGGAAGAACCCCCTTTTGCAAGCAGACCTGTCTATCCGTTTTATTTCTATGGTCACAGCAATCCACTACAGAGACATTGGAGAAAGGAGGAGATAGGAATCCCCTTGGCTAATGAATGAACGTATAACCAAGATTTTTATAACTAACCCAAGATAGACCAGAGCCTGTCGTTTCCAATGGGAGGAAATGAATCATGGTGGGTAGAACAAGCAAGGAGATGGGAAGAGCCATGCACGTGCTAGTGAGATCTTATTGGCGCGTTCTAGCATTTATTTGCATATTTTCGTTAGGGAACGCATACTATGAAGTGCGCGTGTGCAATAAGACAATTCGCACTCCTAAACAACGCATTTTTTTTTTTTACTTTGGCAAAGGGTAGAGTCTGCAAAACGCAGTCCACTCTGTTTTTTTTTTAATAGATTATGGTTTTGGAAACATAAAACTGTATGGAGATCAAATGTTTCATCGACTAGAAAATTTGAAGAATGTTGGCCAAAATCCATCTCACTCCATCTTCTCACCATGCCGGCCACTGGGCTTCCTCGCATCACCATATTTGGTAGTGAGTGGAAACGCCAACCGGATGCTTCACATTTATACATCCGGTTTGATATCTGGCTCAATGTCTATCTGTGGTATAATGCAGCTTTCAAAACACCCGGGAACTCGGAAAAATACGAGGTCAAATAATGAAGTCTGTATTTTATGGTCGGAAAGTCAGAGCTCTAGGAAGAGTTGGAATTCCGAGTTGGATGGCTGTTCAAATCGATTTTCCCAGTCGCAGCTCGTTCTTTCCCAGTTGTCTTGAACGTGGCATAACGCCCCAAACAGCAGAATGTCAAACGATTGCGTTCACTTGTTATGCTGCTTCACGTGGTTGCAAAACTAATCTTCTCACAATCCCTTCTCAAAATCAGGGTATGAGTCGAGAAACCTGCCTATTTTCCTTGAAAGTCCGTAATTTCACGATTTCAGAGAACAAGTTCATTATCTCACATCTCGGAAAATTCTTATAATGTTGTACTTATTATTCACTAAATTCATGCTAATGTTGTGATTTTGAGCTGACGCCCAGTCGACTCCCATTCACTCCTTCGTCCCAGAAATGCACCGCGTGGGCAACGTACACAATGAGCGTTAATACGTTTCCAATGGCGTTTCCCATCTCCTCAAAAGTATCTCTGTCCACGCCTCCTAGCAACCACTACATAGGGAAACTGTGACCCTTGAAACGCCATTTTGGAATCTTTATTAGTGGTCGGTCAGTCAAAGTCGCACAAAGAACCAACATGTCTACTTAGTTTCTTTCACACCATGTATGTCCAACGAATTTCCGGAAAAGTGGTTTATACCATTCATTCTATGGGGGTCGCTATATAGTAACTAACAATCCTGCAGTTCAAAATAACTACTCGGTACTCAGAATTTGATTAATACATACAACAAAATCAGAAGATGTAGTACTTAATATATATGTTTGTGTTTAACAAAATAAACTATAACTGTCACTCGTGTCTCCCCAGCCATGAAAAAAAAGTGTGCAAGCCTACATTCCTTTCATGGCTACGTATGTAGTCGATTTTTCAACGTTTTTAGTTTGAGCCTATTTTCTTTACAGCCTGTTAGTATTTGTAGCTATTAGCTGCTTTATTCCGAGATGACTACGTCGGATGTTGCTCAGGGGGTAATTGTTGTGTTTAATTTAATCGCTAAATAATGTATATCTACAGTTGTAAAACTTACGGAACGTTTAGCTTGCTAGTTAGCATGGTTACGTTCCTGGTCGTCTTTATTGCTGTCGCGCTGCGTAATCCTGAAAGGTAAACACTTATCTGGGCGTTGTGAGATCGGACCGTCTGCACAGCATGATCGCAATAAGACGACCTGGAACTGATTCAGTAACTTTTTCACTTTCAAGCTAGCTATGTGGCTAACAGCGTAGCTCCAACTAGAGTTCCTAAAAAGCAAGGTTTTACTGCTGGTACTTGTTTACGCCCTTTGAGCAAGAATTAATATATGAAATGCACATAGAACAAAATTAGCCATGATCTGTCTCTCTAGTTTGCCAACGCATGGGTTAGTTTGCCGATGTGGCAGCCAGTGAAAGTTAACTTTGTGTGCTAGCTGAAACTGATCTGGTTTCTCCAGCCTTTCCAGGTCTATCCACAATCAGTGTCAGTAAAGAAAGGGACAGGTCAGGTAGGGTGTCATTCATAGAAATAGATAAATATTTGTGTGTACTGTAGACAAATGAACATGTAGCCTTGTATGGGTAAGTAGTGTACGGTCGTGGCCAAAGGTTTTGAGAATGACACAAATATTAATTTTCACAAAGTCTGCTGCCTCAGTGTCTTTAGATATTTTTGTCAGATGTTACTATGGAATACTGACGTATAATTACAAGCATTTCATAAGTGTCAAAGGCTTTTATTGACAATTACATGAAGTTGATGCAAAGAGTCAATATTTGCAGTGTTGACCCTTCTTTTTCAAGACCTCTGCAATCCGCCCTGGCATGCTGTCAATTAACTCCTGACTGATGGCAGCCCATTCTTGCATAATCAATGCTTGGAGTTTGTCAGAATTTGTGGGTTTTTGTTTGTCCACCTGTCCACCTGCCTCTTGAAGATTGATCACAAGTTCTCAATGGGATTAAGGTCTGGGGAGTTTCCTGGCCACGGACCCAAAATATCGATGTTTTGTTCCCCGAGCCACTTAGTTATTACTTTTGCCTTATGGCAAGGTGCTCCATCATGCTGGAAAAGGCATTGTTCGTCACCAAACTGTTCCTGGATGGTTGGAAGAAGTTGCTCTCAGAGGATGTGTTGGTAACATTCTTTATTCATGGCTGTGTTCTTAGGAAAAATTGTGAGTGAGCCCACTCCCTTGGCTGAGAAGCAACCCCACACATGAATGGTCTCAGGATGCTTTACTGTTGGCATGACACAGGACTGATGGTAGCGCTCACCTTGTCTTCTCCGGACAAGCTTTTTTCCGGATGCCCCAAACAATCAGAAAGGGGATTCATCAGAGAAAATGACTTTACCCCAGTCCTCAGCAGTCCAATCCCTGTACCTTTTGCAGAATATCAGTCTGTCCCTGATGTTTTTCGTGGAGAGAAGTGGCTTCTTTGCTGCCCTTCTTGACACCAGGCCATCCTCCAAAAGTATTCACCTCACTGTGTGTGCAGATGCACTCACACCTGCCTGCTGCCATTCCTGAGCAAGCTCTGTACTGGTGGTGCCCCAATCCTGCAGCTGAATCAACTTTAGGAGACGGTCCTGACGCTTGCTGGACTTTCTTGGGCGCCCTGAAGCCTTCTTCACACAATTGAACCACTCTTCTTGAAGTTCTTGATGATCCGATAAATGGTTGATTTAGGTGCAATCTTACTGGCAGCTATATCCTTGCCTGTGAAGCTCTTTTTGTGCAAAGCAATGATGACGGCACGTGTTTCCTTGCAGGTAACCATGGTTGACAGAGGAAGAACAATGATTCCAAACACCACCCTCCTTTTGAAGCTTCCAGTCTGTTATTCGAACTCAATCAGCATGACAGAGTGATCTCCAGCCTTGTCCTTGTCTACACTCACACCTGTGTTAACGAGATAATCCCTGATATGTCAGCTGGTCCTTTTGTGGCAGGGCTGAAATGCAGTGGAAATGTTTTTGGGGCAAAGAGGGACTTTGCAATTATTTGCAATTCATCTGATCACTCTTCATAACATTCTGGAGTATATGCAAATTGCCATCATACAAATTGAGGCAGCAGACTTTGAAAATGTATATTTGTGTCATTCTCAAAACTTTTGGCCACGACTGTACACACAATGAAAACATAGGTAAATTATCTTATATTCCTATGTTAACCAGTCCAAGCTATTGTCATAGCCTAACATTAGGCCAACTCAGTATATGTCTCCCTATAACAGGACAAAAATGCCCGGCCCCTGTCCTTGTCTGGCCATGTTGGCTTCGACAGCCTACCTCACCAGCTGGTCAACAAATCAACATGTCAAGGTTTCTGCTTCAATATCCTCTGTATTGGTGAGTAATGTTGTGATGTTACATTAAAAGTTCAGCCACCAGACAAGTATCCCCTTTTTAGATGGACATTTTTTGGGGCCCGTTTCCTTTCAATTCATTTATTCTGGACTTGTGCCCAGAATCCTCAATGTCATTCTTTGGAACTGTCTAAAATGTATTTTTCATTTTCCTCAAGTTTGACCCTAATTTTACAAAGCAATGTTATCACAAAGATTAGCAAACAGTATTTCCCCTCACGATCCAGGCGAAACGGGTATTGGCAAATCCACCCTAATGGACACACTGTTCAACACTAACTTTGAGAACTTTGAGTCTTCTCACTTCGAGCCCAAGGTGAAGCTGCGAGCGCAGACCTATGACCTGCAGGAGAGCAACGTGCGGCTCAAGCTGACCATCGTCAACACAGTGGGCTTTGGGGACCAGATGAACAAGCAGGAGAGGTGAGAGAAGTGCAGTCATGATATCTGGGTCGTATTCATTAGGCACCAAACCTAACCGCCTACCTGAACTTGTCCGATAACTTAAGAAATCCTTGTTTTAGTGTTCCGTTTCGTAAACGTTTTGCGACCGTAGCCTATGCCCTACCGAATATGACCCTGATGCTGAATGACAAAACAAAAACACATTATTTTGTCTTTCTATCCACCACAAATAACTTGTTTTACCACATGCGCTACACAACTTCTGATGGAATATCTGCTCTCTGAATGTTTCCTTCGGCAGCTACCAGCATGTTGTGGACTACATTGACACCCAGTTCGAGTCGTATCTACAGGAGGAGTTGAAGATCAAGCGGTCCCTCCACAACTACCACGACTCCCGTATCCATGCCTGTCTCTACTTCATCGCCCCTTCAGGACACTCTCTCAAGTCCCTGGACCTGGTCACCATGAAGAAACTGGACAGCAAAGTGAGGGCCTAAAACTAAAAGAAGCTGTCAATATTGCATTTTTTTTCTCTATTTTTTTTTCTGGCACAGTTCTACAGCATTAGTATATAAATATGAGGGGAAAAAATGTCATAATTGTTGTTGTGTTTAAATGTAGAATTAATTAAGGGGGTGTTTTTCATTTTATTTAGTGTTATGGAGTATTTGGGCAGTTTAGGAAGTGTCATGGCGGTTGGTAAAAACTGGGAGTTGCATGATGAGTAATTACTACTGTGTTACTGTGACAGGACTGAACAAGTCTGACAAAGTAGAATGTTGACTTAGTTCAGCCATTGGGCAATCACAGAAGTCTGTCCTGACTGTGCTTTAGTTGTATGTTTTACAGTATTGTTCTTTCACAAAAGGAATTTGTTTCTACTTGTAAAATGAACGATATGTCCTGTTTGATTCTTGAGGGAATAAATGTCAATCCGGAAAGAAAATCTATTATTTATAAGACAACCTGTGTATTTCTTTGTAGGTCAACATCATTCCTGTCATCGCCAAAGCAGACACCATCTCCAAGAGCGAGCTCCACAAGTTTAAGATCAAGATCATGAGTGAGTTGGTCAGTAACGGTGTCCAGATCTACCAGTTCCCTACTGACGACGAGACGGTCTCCAAGATCAACACTGCCATGAATGTGAGTTGTAGAACATTCCCTTGGCTCCAGCCAACACATCCCTTGGCATCTTTCAGGCTCTCTGCCCAATTCCATTCCTCACAGTGGAATTCCATTCCTCTCAGCTAAAATTATTATATAGAATTCTCGCCACCAACAAAATGTTGAATATTTGGGGCATAAAATCATCGAAGCTCTGCAGATTTTGTTGTGAGGATACAGAATCAACAGACCATTTTGTTTTGGTATTGCCCTCAGGTAGCCTGTCTCAGGTTCAGGAATGGCTGAAAATGCATAGCATTGATCTAAAATTGACCCTAGAAATAGTACTGTTAGGAGATCTGGAGAGACCGGGTCAGTCAATTACTAATGCTCTTAGTAAAAGTATTTACCTTCAACTCGCAATCTGGATTCTATTCGATTAGATTGAAATTGTACGTTAAACATCACAGCATAGTTGAAAGATATATGTTGCGTAGAAACCCGAAGATGGTGGCTAGCAGAGATAGATGGGATGGGCTGAGGGAACCTGAGGGTTGGGATGGGTTGAAACAGGAAGTGGGTGGCCAGCAGAGATAGATGGGATGGGCTGAGGGAACCTGAGGGTTGGGATGGGTTGAAACAGGAAGTGGGTGGCCAGCAGAGATAGATGGGATGGGCTGAGGGAACCTGAGGGTTGGGATGGGTTGAAACAGGAAGTGGGTGGCCAGCAGAGATAGATGGGATGGGCTGAGGGAACCTGAGGGTTGGGATGGGTTGAAACAGGAAGTGGGTGGCCAGCAGAGATAGATGGGATGGGCTGAGGGAACCTGAGGGTTGGGATGGGTTGAAACAGGAAGTGGGTGGCCAGCAGAGATAGATGGGATGGGCTGAGGGAACCTGAGGGTTGGGATGGGTTGAAACAGGAAGTGGGTGGCCAGCAGAGATAGATGGGATGGGCTGAGGGAAGCTGAGGGTTGGGATGTGGAATTGGAGACAAGTGGGAGTGGAGTTGTTGTGTGGGAGATAAAAAAAATAAAATAAAATAAAGTCTAAATAAAACATAATTAAAAGTACGTTTGAATGACACTGAGGGGCAGTGTTTTTACAGCTAATGCCGGTTTGCCTGAGGCTGATGCCGTGCAGGTGTTTGTACACATGCATATACACACACACACTCATTCAAATAAACGCATACAAGAACACGCGCACACATGTAATAGTGCCAGACATGCACACAAACATATACAGTTGGCATTGCTGTTATGATTTCATTTGTCCTTCATGTTGTTTTTGTGTTTTAAAATGTTTGCTGTTTTCTTCTGTCTTTTCTCTTTAGTTGATTCTCTTGGTTGTTGGTGCATTGGGGGGTTCTTGGGGGTGGGGAATGGAATTGATTGTATTTTTCTTCTTGGGGGGGACTGTAGGAGGGGTCTAGGATGGTTGAGGGACAGCTATTGGGGAACTGTGGGGGGGATCTTGGAGGGTTCGGGTTCACGTTTTTTGGTGGTAGATCTGTCAACGTGACCTTGAGCAGGGCATTGACCCTGGATGCTTCTGTCTGTCTGTCTGAATGGGAATCTGTTGGATGACTGGTAGGATGTAGTTGTTGAGCGGCTTCACTGCATGTTTCAGATATTCAATTAAATAAATAAACATGCTGATTTAGGCCTACGACAGCACTGGTATCAGGGTGTATTTGCTAGCTATTTTTGCTCTGACTCAGTACATTTATTAGCTAGCCAGCGGCTAACAATAAAAACATTTGCTAAGTAAAGGCAAACTCTGTTTGCAGACAGTAATATACACAAACGAATAGTGTAATTATAGAACGCTTGTGAATGTGACAAATGTAAATGTATTTGATTTTGATTTATATTAAGAAGCAAAGTGGAAAACGGCATCGACATATTGGCGAGGGAGGGAGACGAGTCGCATATCACATTTAACAAACATAGAAGAAGAAACAGTCCATGTATCAATACCGGTATATGGTAAATTAGGATATACCGTCCAACCCTAGCGTATGCTTTCTTTGATTTTTGACCATACTCTGATTTTAAGATAAGCCGAGTAAGGTGTTTACATGACTAATGCCATACTTAACCTACTGCCAAAATCATTTTATTGACTTAGTGTGCATGTAAATGTACTCCGTGTTTTCTATGATCTGTTTGCTAATGTCAGGGTATCCTGCCTTTTGCTGTTGTGGGGAGCTCAGAGGAGGTGAAGATTGGAAATAAAATGGTCAAAGCTCGGCAGTATCCCTGGGGTGTGGTGCAAGGTAGGCAAACCTGTTTTACCATGTAGGCTTCAGGCTTACAGCTGGCTTTCTTTCAAGTGAAGTGTCTATGGCTCTGCAGTACAAATGCCAGGAGGTAAAGGTCTGTCTGTCTTGTTTCAGTGGAGAATGAGAACCACTGTGACTTTGTGAAGCTGAGGGAGATGCTGATCTGTGTGAACATGGAGGACCTGAGGGAGCAGACCCACACGCGCCACTACGAGCTCTACCGCCGCTGCAAACTGGAGGAGATGGGATTCACAGACACAAACCCAGAGAGCAAGCCAGTCAGGTACGGAGAGAGCAGTGTGCACGCACGGTTATCATCATTTTGGGCCTGTGATAACCAGATGAGATGCATAGATTAAAAGGTCTGTGGAAAAACATTCAACATTATACAGTGAGAGGAGGCTGTACATTTTTTGTTTTAAACCGTGTGGGTCTACAGCCTGCAGGAGACCTATGAAGCCAAGCGTCACGAGTTCCTGGGAGATTTGCAGCGGAGAGAGGAGGAGATGAGGCAGATGTTTGTCCAGAGAGTCAAGGAGAAGGAGACTGAGCTGAAGGAAGCTGAGAGAGAGGTACTGGACACACACACACACATGGTGTCCTACTGTGACAGCATGCTATACAGGTCAGCAAGAGACATATAGGTGTAGACGTGGCTTTCAAAGACTCATGATTTGTAACTAATCATTAGTAGGGGAAATCATCACAGAAAACCCATATTAAATGAATGTATTTTTGGTTGAAGAGATCCTCGCGAGAGGCGTCTTTTGTGTTTTTAGAAAAGCACTAGAAATTCGAGGTATTTAAAAAAAAAAAACCTTTGTTTTCCCTCAGTTGCAAGGTAAGTTTGAGCAGCTGAAGAGACTGCACTCTGAGGAGAAGAGCAAGCTGGATGAGAAGAGAAGGTCTCTGGAGGACGAGATCAACACCTTCAGCAAGAAGAAAACAGCTACCGAGCTGCTCCAAGGCCAGTCCTTCAACACTAACGCCAACCTCAAGAAGGACAAAGACCGTAAAAAGTAAGATACCAGTTTTGATACTTAATCACATAGGCCTAAATGGTTGCAAAAAGGACAAAGACCGCAAGAGGTATGTTATTGTAAAATAAACGGCCGTCCTGAAACTTAATTCCCTTCCAAGATGTTTATTGCTGAAATGTTTTGGATAGCTCAAAGCTCTATTACACACAAAATCTATCCTAATTCAATTATAACTTATTTCCCCTCAATTTCATGATGCATGTGCAGAGACTAACAAAAATGAATGTACACCAGAATTGTATATTGTGTGTGTGTGTACTGCAGGCATTATACAGTCATTTTAGTTCATCAGTGTGATTGTATTTCTGATTGACAGGAGCCTAGAGATGGAAGCTAAGGATGTTAAGTTAACTTGTGACGAGGCTACTAACCAAAACCACAACAGTTGCTTCAGAAACCTGTGAAGTCAGTGAGATGATAGGGAGGGAAGCAGGGTATAAAGAAATTTTTTTTTTTTTTTAGATAAGAAGAAACTATTGATTTGACAGTTGATAGGAAAGCTTAGTTAATGAGTATAGATGTGTGTTATGTAGTGACACAGATCTCTAAATTATTGACTCGATTTCTTCTTTTTCATTGGGTCTTTAGCTCTGGGTTCATGTGAAGAAATAAATGGACAAAGACCCCCTCCCATCAGACAGACAGAAGACAAATAAATACAAAATGGAATACATTTACCGATAGTCGTCATTGTTTGCCTTAGTCAAATCACCAATGTTGTTAGTCAAATCCCAGCCAGAGTATTGATAATTCTCTTTTTAATACTGGTAACCCTTTGTATTACTTTACTTTTCACTTCTACAGCTAGAGGGCGCCAAATGATCAAGGTCTGGTTAGGGTTATCATTGAAAATACTGTACTTCACACCAAACAGAAATACAATGTTTGTTGGTCAACAGTACATTGACATTCAAGATGTATTTAATTGTCCAATCTCTTAGTTGTCTTGAGCATTCACTTTAATGGGATATCAGATAATGTGTGGAAACTTGACTTGAACTTGTTCAACTTTAATTCTGCAGATAGTAGAATATATATTTGCATGTCTTTTTAAAATATGCTGTTCACCACTAGTGTGTATTATATAGCTTGATATTTATTCTATGCATTATTATTGTAGACTCATGGGTTTCTGGATGGATTCCATCTATAGTAATACCGAGCTCTGGTCCAGGACGTTCCTTCCTCATGTTACATTAGTGGAGGAACACGCACCGACGACCCGGACCAGAGCTAAGTTATATGCATGTGTTACATTCCAATCACTGAGGTATTATTGAAATTACTTTTTAAAAACACTTATTGTGTGCCTTACTGCCACAGTTAACCTTCCTTGTATTTTATTTAAACGCTAAAGAGTGAAGCAGCGGCTGACATGGTAATTCATTTGTGAAGAGTGAAACCGTGTTTTGTTTTGCTCCATGACCTTTCTGAATAGAACACTACGTCAAATGGTTTCAACATTGTAAAGAACCGTCATGCATCATAAACTGGGTGGTTTGAGCCCTGATTGGCTGACAGCCGTGGTATGAGACCGTATACCACGGGTATGACAATTTTATTTTAATTGCTCTAATTACGTTGGAAACCAGTTTATAATAGTAATAAGGCACCTCGTGGTATATTGCCAATATACCACGGCTAAGGGCTGTGTCCAGGCACTCCACGTTGCGTTGTACGTGTGAACATTCCTTAGCCGTGGTATATTGGCCATATACCACACCTCTTTGGGCCTTATTGCTTAAAAATAGTATGTCGTGTGTGTGGAATGATTGACGTGATAATTGCCAGACATATTTTCCCTCTCAGAAAGCATAGCTTTGAAAATAACTTAGCTGTGTAATTATTATTTTTTTTTTTTAATTCTACAATATTTTTGTACACAGCTTTTTTCTTAACTCTCATATGAACTGAGGTTTGTTCTTAGGTGTGGAGAAGGAAGGGTTTATATCACCAAAAATAAAACATGATATTATGTTTGTCATACATACCGGTAACATGTCGTTATTTCACTGTACTAATGAATTGAAGAGATGTTGTTGGAAGAGGTATTAACTGTTTATTTACATATCAAAAGTAGAACGCCATAAAATCACTGCAGCAAATACACAAAACAAAGGCATGTTACATAATTACAAAGCACCAGTGTTACTCTGCTCTTGACTTTAGTGACCTCAGAACGGGCATGATGTCATCCAGACAGTCAACATCTGAAAGATCAACCAAAATGGACGTACTAACCACATGATCAGTAAACGATTTCAAACAAAATGCATTATTGGATGGCAACGTCTCCTTACCTAGAGTCTGGAGCAGCTCCTGAACCAGAAAGTAGAATGCAGGGAAGAACTCCTCATGTTCCTTTACCTTCAAAATAATACTGACAAGCGCACATATTTAACCCCAGGCACTAGGCTAATTTTATAACAGTAAGACAACATTACACAGAATAAAACAAAATCATTTCTGGCAATTGCTGCTGGTACCTGTCAATATCACTGGTTCCCAGGAGGACGTGGAGCTCGTGGCCAACCGTGGCCTCTGGGGAGTTGACCAGACTGGCTACCTGGTTTACCACCGCACTAGGGGGCGCTCTGTCATCTGAAATTAAATTTAGAAGTGGGAAAGGAATAACATCCCTCAACCAAGTACACTGAACAAAAATAAACGCAACATGTCAAGTGTTGGTTTCATGAGCTGAAATAAGATCCCAGAAATGTTCCATACGCACAAAAAGCTTCTCTCTCACATTTGTTTACATCCCTGTTAGTGAGCATTTATCCTTTGACAAGATAATCCATCCACCTGATAGGTGTGGCATATCAAACAGCATGATCATTACACAAGTGCACCTTGTGCTGGGGACAATAAAAGGCCACTGTACAATGTGCAGTTAAGGTATCTGTGACCAACCGATGCATATCTATATTCCCAGTCATGTGAAATTCATAGATTAAGGCCTAATGGACTTACTTCAATTTAATGATTTCCTTGTATGAACTGTAGCTCAGTAAAACCTTGTTGCATATTACATTTATATTGTTGTTCAGTGTATGTTCTGGAGAACATGAATTGACCAGTACAGTATGCGCTATCGGGCGCCGAAGACGTGGATGTCGATTAAGGCAGCACCCCGCACCTCTTTGGGAAATAAATGGACAAAGAAGGCATTCAGTTGTAAAACTGACTAGGTATCCCCCTTTCCCTAATGGTGCTGTAGAATAGCTAAAATGAGTTGTAGACAGACAGTCCTACCCAGGGCCAGGATGTCCCTCAGGTTCCTCATAGCGTTGGTCATCTCCCCAAGCCTGGTGTAGACCTCGTTCATACGTGGATACACCCCGCTGAGGGAGGTTATATCAAACAGCTTCTGGAAGTGGGACACCATGGACTGGAGAGTGTTCTTAGTGGGGCTCCTCAACACCTGGTTAGAGTTAGTTTCACATAAAGAGTTCGACTTTCACCAATACACACAACGTAACTTTTCATAACATTTTATTAAGAACAAGAATCGGAGAATTCTGATATCGCTGTATCACTAACATTGTACATGAGAAATGTGCCGAGGTATAATGTTTTGCATTATCTAAAGTTGAGATGTAATTTCCATGGTTACTCCATTCACTGCTGTAAGCCAGGACTACAAACCTTATCCTCCCCAGAGTTGGTCTCCTCTAGCAGAGTGTCCACCAATAGCATAAGGTCCTCCACTCGAACACTTTCCATAAGACTATTAGCGCCTGCTGGCTGCCATGGTAACAGTCTCAGCATCAACTTACTCAGGGCACAGTGCAGGTCCTAAGCACACAGAGAGACAAAGACATGGGTCTCTAGACTACAGACAATGGTAAACAAACTTAGTTAAAGTAGCCTATTCTAGCCATACATATCACAGAAAACTGAGATGTTGAAGATATGAAGAGCTCCTAAACTCTCTGGCTTGCAGTGACAGGGCAAGTTGACACTGGACCATTGGACCTGGCTGCATACATGTTAGATGCGCTTTATAGACAGTCAGCTCTCACCTTCAGTGAAGCCAGTTGGTCAGCCCACATCTCCAGAGTGGAGAGGAGTTCGTCAAACTCGACCATCTCTGAGGCCCTGTTGGACAGCTGATGGCTGGTTGATGGCCTCGCTCTATAGAGCCTCAGTGGAGCCCCGGAAGTAGTCAAAAGCGCTCTGATGTCATTCAGAACCTGAAAGTCAGGCACGGCAAATAGTCCAGCAAAGTCTGAATCAAAAACAAAGTAAAGTGAGTTGATACTCGCTCCTGCTTTAGACAAGGGGAGATATACCTTCTCGTGTCTGGCAGCCAAGGCCCTTGCCTTCGCCACCTCCTGGTTACTCAGAGCAGCACCCTCTTCTTTAAACTCCCGAGCAGACCTGTGGTGGAGGTAAAGGAGATGATATGACTACCAATAGGACAGGCAGCGCTCTAGGTTAAGGTAAGGAAGGGGTTAACTGTGAGGTTAAGCTGTGGTGCTCCTTGTATCCAAGAATGACAGTTGCGTAATGTTTTCCCACCTCATGTTATTCTGTTGAATAAGTCTGTCCATGCGTCTCAGTTGTTCTTTGTAGGACTTCAGCTCTTTCACTGTGGGCCTAGATTCCAAGTCTTGCTTCAACTGCTGAATTTCATTCCTAAGCTCCACCCTCTGAGCTTTGGTGTCCTTTAACTGTTCCTGATAGGACTATTGGGGAGAAGAAAGATTCGGAACTATGATCATGATCATGGACTGTGGGGAAGAGGGACAGTCGTTACACTGTTCAAGAAAAGTCATCCAGAACCATGAAGAGTTCTGGTGTTCATCATGTTAGAAAAGTACAGGAAGTCACCTTCAGGAGAGCTTTGTGATTGGGGGAGACCCCAGTGGTGCTTCTCATGCTGCTCTGCGATTGGTCAGATGTTTGTGATGCCCCAGACTCTCCTTTGAGAGACCTGAGGGAAGAAGTAAAGGTTGGTTAGTGACATCAGTCTACTTTTCTTTAGTCTTACAGTGAGAAAGGGTGTTGTCATAAAAATGAAGCAAAACATTGAAAATAAGAGATTGTCTACAATATTTACTTCATATCATTGCGGAGCTGTTCCATTTGGGCCTCATAGATGTCAATTACATCCAACACCCTGATAGAAAAGAAAGGTATTTGAAATCCTATAACATCCAGCCATAAATCTGTAATAATTTAGTCAAGTAAGGGTAAAATGCTGTATTATGAATCCTAATCTATGGTCTTAACGACAGCAGCGGTTTGTCTTACTGCTGGTCCACTGGTGAGTTGGTCCGAGCTGATCTCTTGTGGATCTGCTGAAACACCTGGTTCTGCCTAGCAACCCGCTTCTCTTCCTCGGTCACAGTGAAGTAGAGCTTCCTCTGCAGCTGGGAAGCCACATCTTTCTCCTCAGACAGCTTCTGCTCCAGGCCCTGGCAGCGTTTCTACCAGCGGCAGAGCAGACAAACAAAACAACAAGATAAGACTATTACAGTATAATTACAGTATAATCATAATCCCCAGTACAATCAGGGGATACCATGTGCTGTTGGAGAAAAAAAAAAAAACTGCCCAACTCTTGTAGCCAGTTCCCCAGACACAGATTAAGCCTTGACCTGGACTAAAAAACATGGTGAATAGAGAATCTTCATTGAAAGCTCTTCTTAGTCCAGGACGAGACTGTGTCTGCCGGTAAACCAGCCCTTGTTATTTCCAGGGCACCACCTACCTGTGCATCTCTCTTGTCGTGCTGAAGTTGGTGCACTTTGCTGTGTTGCTGCACGGCCTTGCCAATGTAACTATCTTCCAGGTCCTGCAGCTTGCTCTTCACCCCGTCCAGAACTCCCTCCAACTCGGACACCCTCTGGGACTGACGGGCAGCGCGGCTAACGTGCTGCTGAGCCTCCTCTCTGGAACAAACATCGGTAACACTTTACTTAAAGCTGGCAGGTCTAATGGATTATGATACAATACAGATAATTGTAAAGCAACGCAAATACAGAAATGTCACACTGAAGCATTGCTACTATTCCTTTGGGACACACAATTAACCCTTACTAAATGATAGATAATAGTCCATTTGAATATATAATAAGATAATTAAATTCTATGTAATCCTACATTTACATTTGTCATTTAGCAAGACGCTCTTATCCAGAGAGACTTACAGGACCAATTAGGGTGAAGTGCCTTGCTCAAGAGCACAGAAAATATTTTTCACCTAGTCGGCTCCGGATTTGAACCAGCAACTTTTCGGTTTACTGGCCCAACGCGCTTAACCGCTAAGCTACCTGCCACCCTCCTGTTTAATTGGATAATAATAATATAAATTGAAGAGGGTTATATTGAACTAACTGGGGTAAGTACATATCAAACAGAAGATCTTTCACAGGAAATTATGGTTAAGAGGATATACATAATTATTCAAGTGATCATCTGTGCAATATGAAATATATAAAATCCAATTTCAATCATATATTGAGTCGTCAGATATATCAATAAGCTGTCCTAGAAAAACACAGCCAAAAACCATCTATTATCTTTCCAGGAGAGAAGGTAAAGTGAGGTAGCCTGGAATCCAAACTGATGTTTTGGGGGAAAAAAAACCATATCAGATTGAATTCCAGGCTAAAAGAGAGGGTCTCTGACAGACAGGCTTAACATGGTGATAGATTGATGTTCAGGCTAGGTGATCTCCCTCCGTCACGCCCCAATGGTTAACACTTGCTGGCTGAGCAGCTGGTGGAAGCCGGCCCCATCTACCTCTTACCCCACTCGGTCTCACTGTATTAGGCTTACTACTCATGTCCACTAAGACTATTGTGTGACAACAGCTGGCTGAAAAATGATCATGGATCTACATTATTAGGTAGATGGATGAACCACAGACCTGCCAAAAAACATTTATTTCTGACATGGAGGTTATTCTAATAATCATATAAGGTGATGGAGGAATGTTTAAAGAGGTGAGAAACAGGATCAAATAATTGAGGGTTCAAAAATATTAGGCTTCAAGAAGTAAGGTTTCCTACATACTGGAAAAGCAATGTTCTGCATGTCCATGAGTGTCTCAAATGATAAAAAAAATATAACTATTTAATATGAATTATATAACTACGGTTGAAGTCAGAAGTTTACATACATTTAGGTTGGAGTCATTAAAACTCGTTTTTCAACCACTCCACAAATTTCTTGTTAACAAACCATAGTTTTGGCAAATTGGTTAGGACATCTACCTTGAGCATGACACAAGTCATTTTTCCAACAATTATTTACAGACAGATTATTTCACATATAATTCACTGTATCACAATTCCAGTGGGTCTGAAAATTACATACACAAAATTGACTGTGCCTTTAAACAGCTTGGAAAATTCCAGAAAATGATGTCATGGCTTTAGAAGCTTCTGATAGGCTAATTGACATAATTTGAGTCAATTGGAGGTGTACCTGTGGATGTATTTCAAGGTCTACCTTCATACTCAGGGCCTCTTTGCTTGACATCATGGGAAAATCAAAAGAAATCAGCCAAGACCTCAGAAAAAACATTGTAGACCTCCACAAGTCTGGTTCATCCTTGGGAGCAATTTCCAAACGCCTGAAGGGACCACGTTCATCTGTACAAACAATAGTACGCAAGTATAAACACCATGGGACCAGGCAGCCATCATACCGCTCAGGAAGGAGACGTGTTCTGTCTCCTAGAGATTAACGTACTTTGGTGCAAAAAGTGCAGATCAATCCCAAAACAACAGCAAAGTACCTTGTGAAGATGCTGGAGGAAACAGGTACAAAAGTATCTATATCCACAGTAAAACGAGTCCTATATCGACATAACCTTAAGGTCGCTCAGCAAGGAAGAAGCCACTGCTCCAAAACCGCCATAAAAAAGACAGACTACGGTTTGCAACTGCACATGGGGACAAAGATTGTACTTTTTGGAGAAATGTCCTCTGGTCTGATGAAACAAAAATAGAATTGTTTGGCCATAATGACCATCATTATGTTTGGAGGAAAAAGGGGGAAGCTTGCAAGCCGAAGAACACTATCCCAACCGTGAAGCATGGGGGTGGCAGCATCATGTTGTGGGGGTGCTTTGCTGCAGGAGGGACTGGTGCACTTCACAAAATAGATGGCATCATGAGGTAGAACAATTATGTGGATATATTGAAGCAACATCTCAAGACATCAGTCAGGAAGTTAAAGCTTGGTCGTAAATGGGTCTTCCAAATGGACAACTTTCCAAAGTTGTGGCAAAATGGCTTAAGGACAACAAAGTCAAGGTATTGGAGCCCTGACCTGACCTAAATCCTATAGAAAATTTGTGGGCAGAACTGAAAAAGCGTGTGTGAGCAAGGAGGCCTACAAACCTGACTCAGTTACACCAGCACTGTCAGGAGGAATGGGCCAAAATTCACCCACCTTATTGTGGGAAGCTTGTGGAAGGCTACCTGAAACTTTTGACCCAAGTTAAACAATTTAAAGGCAATGCTACCAAATACTAATTGAGTGTATGTAAACTTCTGACCCACTGGGAATGTGAGGAAAGAAATAAAAGCTGAAATAAATCACTCTCTCTACTATTATTCTGACATTTCACATTCTTAAAATAAAGTGGTGATACTAACTGACCTAAGACAGGGAATTTTTACTAGGATTAAATGTCAGGAATTGTGAAAAAACTGAGTTAAAATGTATTTGGCTAAGGTGTATGTAAACCTCTGACTTCAACTGTATATAACTATTTACTTAAGTTGGTTGTTGGACTGGATGAGCTCCTGAATCAAGGTCTGTCTCCTCTCCGAGTCTGTAAGCATCGTCCGCAGCATAGTCCTGATGTCACAGGCCGACTTCTTCTCCAGAAGAACCAAGTCTATGACCAAGATAACACACATTAAAGTAGAATATCTTAATTTCCATTTTCCTTCCAGTTCTTTTTACTTATAGCCCTATATTGTTTGGTACCATGACCAGTGCCTCACTAAATAACATTGAGAAAACTAGCCAGAAACATTGAGACCCTGGCTGGCAGCCTACTGGATATAGAAGAACCAATAAGCAGAACAGGAGCAATGCGTGCACCAAATGGTTTCCCTTTGGGAAAAGGCTCATCACACAGAGGGGTGAGTTTGAGTATTAACTTAGATGAGACGATGCACACCTAGAGCCAATAATGATTCATTATTTGCACACACAGAAACACGACAGATGTTGAGCGGTCTAAAGCATTAACACTCCTCCTTATAGACTTGTTCAACATGATCCAAGAAGTGAGTTAAGACATTAGCTAATATATGACAGTTCAGAATGTTACAGCAAGAAGATAATACAAAAACATACTAAACCATTACCTGCAAGGTTCTTATTCTCGACGGGATCAGCAAAGTGAACCGGCTTGAACCCATGGTGCTGGAGGAGTCTGTTCACAGCATCCCACTCTGTCTGCTCCTGCTGCTAGGTCCAAACACACAGCAAAACCACCACATCACACGGTCCATTACAATACAACACACAAAGGATGTAGTATGATGCAGTTTGTTCCCAATTTTTTTTTTCTTTAAATGCATACAATGCATAATATGAGCTCTGCTCTACCTAAAACTGGCTGTAGGTCCACAGAAACACATATGTCTCGTCTCTTGAATGAAACACAGCTTTTGTGTTCTTCCTATCCATCTCCTCTCTGGCTAACGCTGACTCTCCTCAGTATGTTATACACTTTAGGCTATACACACCACCATGTCTGTTCCTGATGAGATAAATACATTCTAAGCGTTCCTCTTGCTCCATCTTCTATTTGACAGGAGGCTGTCGGTGTGTGAGTGTGTCAGCCTCCTACTGTACCCTCCCCCAGTCAACACCTAACGTTATATGGGGTTATCAAATTACTTGGTCCCCCTTTGAGACCACCATGACAACACACAAACATAGTTGTAATACCTGTTCCATCTCTTCTCCACCTGCAGGGGTGAAAATAGGTTAGTTTACTAGCTAGCTGAGATAGCAGGGACGTTGAACACATAGGCTAGCTATCTACTGTTAGCTAGCTAGCAATCTACGTTGCTAGCTAGTTAGCCAAGTATTGCATGTTTCAGAAAAAAAATATATAATTCATAAAACATTCTGAATACTCCTTTCCTACAATAACGTTCGGACTTAGCATATTCACCATGAATGTGCTTGTTGTGATGATTGGTTTCTCCAAAAATATCAGTTTACAAATTTCAAACAAACAGCGCGGAAGTAAAATAGGAACGATTGTGGTCCGTTTCAACCAATAAGATAAAGGAAAATGTAGGGGATAGTTCATGTAGGATTTTGATTGGTGAATCGAGATTTTTTCTCAGACATGGGCGAGTTTAGTTTCTGCGTTCCACTAACGTAACATAGCAACCTTAAAATATGTTCCATATCGTTTGATTGCATTCACGCTGCGCAGGTAATTACTGATGTCGAATATAACATAATAAACTCAGCAAAGAAACAAATGTCCTCTCACTGTCAACTGCGTTTATTTTCAGCAAACTTAACATGTGTAAATATTTATATGAACATATCAAGATTCAACAACTGAGAAAAAAACGGAACAAGTTCCACAGACATGTGACTAACAGAAATTGAATAATTTGTCTCTGAACAAAGGGGGGGTCAAAATCAAAAGTAACAGTCAGTATCTGGTGTGGCCACCAGCTAAATTAAGTACTGCAGTGCATCTCCTCCTCATGGACTGCACCAGATTTGCCAGTTCTTGCTGTGAGATGTTACCCCACTCTTCCACCAAGGCACCTGCAAGTTCCCGGACATTTCTGGGGGGGAATGGCCCTAGCCCTCACCCTCCGATCCAACAGGTCCCAGACATGCTCAATGGGATTGAGATCTGGGCTTTTCGCTGGCAATGGTAGAACACTGACATTCCTGTCTTGCAGGAAATCACGCACAGAACGAGCAGTATGGCTGGTGGCATTGTCATGCTGGAGGGTCATGTCAGGATGAGCCTGCAAGATGGGTACCACATGAGGGAGGAGGATGTCTTCCCGGTAACGCACAGCGTTAAGATTGCTTGCAATGACAACAAGCTAGGTCCGATGATACTGTGACACACCGCCCCAGACCATGATGGACCCTCCACCTCCAAATTGATCCCGCTCCAGAGTACAGGCCTCGGTGTAACACTCATTCCTTCAACGATAAACGCAAATCCGACCATCACCTCTGGTGAGACAAAACCGCAACTCGTCAGTGAAGAGCATTCCTGTCTGGTCCAGAGTTGGTGGGTTTGTGCTCATAGGCGACATTGTTGCCGGTGATGTCTGGTGAGAACCTGCCTTACAACAGGCCTACAGGCCCTCAGTCCAGCCTCTCTAAGCCTATTGCGGACAGTCTGAGCACTGATGGAGGGATTGTGCGTTCCTGGTGTAACTCAGGAAGTTGTTGTTGCCATCCTGTACCTGTCCCGCAGGTGTGATGTTTGGATGTACCGATCCTGTGCAGGTGTTGTTACACGTGGTCTGCCACTGCGAGGACGATCAGCTGTCCGTCCTGTCTCCCTATAGCGCTGTCTTAGGCATCTCACAGTACGGTCATTGCAATTTATTGCCCTGGCCACATCTGCAGTCCTCATGCCTCCTTGCAGCAGAGTCAGTAGAAAGGCCTCTTTAGTGTCCTAAGTTTTCATAACTGTGACTTAATTGCCTACCGTCTGTAAGCTGTTAGTGTCTTGACGATCGTTCCACAGGTTCATGTTCATTAATTGTTTATGGTTCATTGAAGCATGGGAAACAGTGTTTAAACCCTTTACAATGAAGATCTGTGAAGTTATTTGGATTTTTACGAATTATCTTTGAAAGACTGGGTCCTGAAATAGGGACGTTTCTTTTTTTGCTGAGTTTAGTTTAGGAATTAAGTGTCATAATTTGTCAAACTTGCTTCAGTTGAATATAGCTATCTGCTATAAATCTCAAAATAACCTAATCTCAAAATGACACCAGTGTATCATAAACGTCTGCACAGGAGGTTGATGGCACCTTAATTGGGCAGGAAGGGTTTGTGGTAATGGCTGGAGCGGTATTATTGGAATGGTATCAAATATACGGAACAACAATATAAACACGACACGCAACAATTTCAAAGATTTTACTGAGTTGCAGTTCATATAAGGAAATCAGTCAATTGAAATAAATTCATTAGGCCCTAATCTATGGATTTCACATGACTGGTAATACAGATATGCATCTGTCGGCAGCATGACACATCTCCTTTGCATGGAGTTGATCAGGCTGTTGATTGTGGCCTATGGAATGTTGTCCCACTCCTCTTCAATGGCTGTGCGAATTGGTGGATATTGGCAGGAACTGGAACACGCTGTCGTACATGTTAATCCAGAGCATCCCAAACATGCTCAATCGGTGACATGTCTGGTGAGTATGCAGGCTGGGAAAGAACTGGAACATTTTCAGCTTTCAGGAATTGTGTACAGATCCTTGAGAAACGAGGCAGTGTATTATTATGCTGAAACATGAGGTGATGGCGGTGGGTGAATGGCAAGACAATGGGCCTCAGGATCTTGTCATGGTATCTCTGCCTTCAAATTGCCATCGATAAAATGCTATTGTGTTCGTTGTCCGTAGTTTATGTCTGTCCATACCATAACCCCACCACCGCCATATGGCACTCTGTTCACAACATTGTCATCAGCAAACCACTCACTCACACAATGCCATACATGTGGTCTGCAGTTGTGAGGTCGGTTGGAGGTACTGCCAAATTCTCTAAAATGACGTTGGAGGAGGCTTATGGTAGAGAATTTAACATTAAATTACAGTGCATTAGGAAAGCATTCAGACCCCTTCCCTTTTTCCACATTTGGTTACGTTAAAGCCTTATTCGAAAATTGATTAAATACATTTCTTCCCTTATCAATCTACACACAATACCCCATAATGACAAAGTGAAAACGGGTTTTTAGAAATGTAAGCAAATTTATACTTAAAAAAAACCTGAAATACCTTATTTACATAAGCATTCAGAACCTTTGCTTTGAGACTCGAAATTGAGCTCAGGTGCATCCTGTTTCCATTGATCATCCTTGAGATGTTTCTACATCTTTATTGGAGTCCACCTGTGGTAAATTCAATTGATTGGACATGATTTGGAAAGGCACACACCTGCCTATATATGGTCCCAAACTTGACAGTGCATGTCAGAGCAAAAACCAAGACATGAGGTCGAAGGAATTGTCCGTAGAGCTCCGAGATAGGATTGTGTCAAGGCACATCTCTGGGGAAGGGTACCAAAAAATGTCTGCAGCATTGAAGGTTCCCAAGAACACAGTGTCCTCAATCGTTCTTAAATGGAAGAAGCTTGGAACCACCAAGACTCTTCCTAGACCTGGCGCCCGGCCAAACTGAGCAATCGGGGGAGAAGAGCCTTGGTCAGGGAGGGGACCAAGAACCCGATGGTTACTCTAACAGAGCTCCAGAGTTCCTCTGTGGAGATAGAGGAACCTTCCAGAAGGACAATGCACTACAGCACTCCACCAATCAAGCCTTTATGGTAGCGTGGCCAGATGGAAGCCACTCCTCAGTAAAAGGCACATGACAGCTCACTTGGAGTTTGCTAAAAGGCATCTAAAGACTCTCAGACCATGACAAACAAGAAACAAGAAACGGAGCAAAGTATTGAGAGATCCTTGATGAATACCTGCTCCCGAGTGCTCAGTACCTCAGACTGGGGCGAAGGCTCACCTTCCAACCAGACAACGACCCAAAGCACACAGCCAAGACAATGCAGGAGTGGCTTCGGGACAAGTCTCTGAATGTCCTTGAGTGGCCCAGCCAGAGCCCGGACTTGAACCCGATCTAACATCTCTGGAGAGACCTGAAAATAACTGTGCACCGACGTTGCCCATCCAACCTGACAGTGTTTGAGTGGATCTTCAGAGAAAAATGAGAGAAACTCCACAAATACAGGTGTGCCAAGCTTGTAGAGTCATACTCAAGAAGACTTGAGGCTGTAATCGCTGCCAAAGGGGCTCCAATAAAGTACTGAGTAAAGGGTCTGAATACTTTGCTGAAATTTGCTAAAATTTCTAAAACTGTTTTAGATCTTGTCATTATGGGTTACTGTGTGTAGATTGATGAGGGGGGGAAAACAATTTAATGCATTTTAGAATAAGGCTGTAACCTAACAAAATGTGGAAAAAGTCAAATACTTTGCGAATGTACTATATCTGGCAACAGCGCTAGTGGACATTCCTGCAGTCAGCATGCCAATTGCACACTTCCTCAAAACTTGAGACATTTATGGCATGGTGTTGTGTGACAAAACTGCACATTTTAAAGTTGGCCTTTTATTGTTCCCAGCACAAGGTGCACCTGTGTAATGATAATGCTGTTTAATCAGCTTCTTGATATGCCACACCTGTCAGTTGAATGAATTATCTTGGCAAAGGAGAAATGCTCACTAACAGGGATGCAAACGAATTTGAATTTATATTTTTGTTCAAACATATGGTTTGATGCCATTCCATTCGCTCCTTTCCAGCCATTATTATGAGCCGTCCTCCCCTCAGCAGCCTCCACTGACTTCTAGGTATGAATTTTACCCATCATTTCATAGACTAAAAACACAGTATGGACATTTGAAAATCACTCTGCCCTAAGATAATATGTCAGTAAGAAAGAGATTAAAAGGATATCTGTCAACCTCTTACACACGAGCTGGTGCAAGCTGGTGGCATTTGATGTCTTTCTCCTGTCACTGGACAGCCACACTGGAGAAAGGGCAAACCTGTAATTGTCTCAAGAAGGTCAAAATGCAAATCTTAGCCGCCACACTATCACCCATGCAGTATACTCATGAATAAATAGAGGGTCTGTTTTTTAATTATTCTGTCTGCTTCTTTTCAGGCTTTTGATCAGGCAGAAAAATGTAAATATTGTACATTATCTAATGTCTCCCTTATTGGCCAATGTGGTGTTGAAAAAAACAGTGGTCAGATACAGTAAACAACCACTTGAGACTATTGGATATAGCTGGACCATCTAAGAAATCCCATATGTTATCCCTAGAGTATGTGAGGTTGCAAGATCAAATCCCCAAGCTGACAAGGTTAAAAATAAAAAATCTGTCGTTCTGCCCCTGAACAAGGCAGTTAAACCACTGTTCCTAGGCTGTCATTGAAAATAAGAAGTTGTTCTTAACTGACTTGCCTAGTTAAATGAAGGTAAAAAAAAGGTAATTCCTTCCCTATACCATATTGAAATAGATAGTGTTGGAATAGAATTGTCCGAAGAGCCTCCATGGCTACTCACTGTCCCCACACACTGTATATCAAGCAGAACATTTGAATGGAAATTTAAGCCTTGAACTAGTGTGAATCCTGTTGACATAAGGCTGTGTTTACACAGGCAGCCCAATTCTGATATTGCTGGAATAGAACCGAGCTGATCTGATTAGTAAAAACAAATCTGAATTAGATCCGAATTGGGCTGCCTGTGTA
Source organism: Salmo salar (assembly GCF_965601325.2). NCBI lineage: Eukaryota > Metazoa > Chordata > Actinopteri > Salmoniformes > Salmonidae > Salmo > Salmo salar. The sequence continues at coordinate 7,617,400 of NC_138307.1, read as the reverse complement.
AATGCAGCCTTAGATGAATGATTCATGGTAGATGGGTGGTCTCTATAGAATGATACCTGTGAACGAAGTGGATACTGGATATTGGATAACCACCAGCCAAGAAGACATTGGCCCATATGAATGAATGTCTTCCAATTTCGAGGAAACAACGTTGTCTCATTAAATATTTACTTTTACACTTCTAAAAGTATAAGATATTTTGCAAAGAACTAGTTAATTAACCTCATGTTGTTATCTGAAATTTAGTTAAATGCCACGTAATGTCGCCAAACAATTGCCTCCTGATTGCAAATGCCAAGAGCTGACATTCACATCACCTCATGCCAAGGTCAGCTCTGCAACGTAGAATTTGGCATCCTTCTTTGTAAACCCCCCCCCCCCCCCCCGTAAAAAACGTACTTGAAAAATGTTGCAGGTTTTTTATTGTAGTTTATTGTTTCTAACGCAAGTCGCCTATCTTCCGTTTGTGTAAATTAATCAATTTAAAGAGCTTTTAATGCTGTCCTTGTATTTTAAATGAAACAGTTTAGTAGCATCTGTTTCATGTGGCCTGATGGTAGAAATGTGTTTCCTTCTGCAGTTTTAGCAGAAAGCCTGGCATTAGCTTCTGTTCTGCGGTTCTTCAAGTCTCAGGAGAATTATTCTAGGAAATAAACAACTAAGCAACGTGTAATGTGCCATCTGATATCTATTCTAAGGCTATTTGCATGGCACACTGGTTCATTCTGTTGTAGCTTTCTCTTTTGCTGACCAATTGGACCAATGTATGTATAGAAGTCAGCATTATATCACCGCTATTTGGGGTTGAGAATGAGATGCTCCCAAAATGAACATTAGGCCAAGACAGCATGGTTATAGGGTGGGTGGTATACAGCTGGTGAGGATGTCCTTCTGCTGTTAGGAATGTTACTATAGGAACTGAATGTTGTTAGGAACTCAAGTTTAGTCTTATTTTGCAGTGCATGGGGCTGGGGCTAGGAGGGGAGGATAAACACTGCTGATGTAGAGTTCTGTCTGTATCCTTACCATCTGTTAAGGACTAGTACTGGATGTACGTTGGGTCCACCGCTCCATTAGGTGGGTAATGGAGGTTGATTGTCATTGTCAGGGCAAATGAGCTGTGACAAATGAAAATATGTCCAAAAGGATGGACCACTACTGTATCCAAGTCAGGAGGTGGGAAATAAAAAGGCAGGAGGATGTTACCAAAGTATGCACAAGGTATAACAAAAATAAATTGAAGCTATATGAACGTAAGTTTATGTCCATGTTGTATTATAAATGTCATGCAATTTAATAGACACAATATTATTGGAAAGCCAAGAAAGAAGTTTCCATTTTGACTGTATTCTACTACTAAATAATACTGTATCGTACTGTACATTTAACTTAAGAGCATTGTCTTTTTTGGACTTTGTAGAATTGTCTCTACAATACTATGAACTGAAATAGACAGGAGAGGGCTACAACAAATCTCCCAGCAGCCACATCTGTCAAGGTCATGGAGGGAGAACCGTTTTATTTTCACCTTTTAGAGACTTAACTTCCTGAAACATAATTTGCAGGTAAAACATGAAAGGGGGAAAGCATAAATAGCTCTCTCCACTAATCCCACTTCCCCTTGACACACAGCCACTTCCCAGCATCATTCTTTCGTTTGTCAATTTTCATTAATTCATTACCTGTAATGGTCAAAAATATATATATTTGCCATTAAACAATATATAGATATTTTTTGTATTTGGTCCCAAAATTTAGAAAGGTGTCATCAATTGAAATTGGCATGGAAACAGCCTGATTATTGAGGTCTCTCTCGCTCTATTTTTTGTTTGTTTTGCTCCCTGTTGAGGCAGAAAGGACAGGTAATCCATGCAGAGATGATCTGACTCTCATGTACCACAGGTGCAAGAGGCTGATATGACACAAAGTAATATCCCTGCACAACCTCATGTGGAGATAGTGTTAGGGATTGTCCAGATAACATTTAGTCTCTGTCCTGCGTTCCAGATTTCTATGAAATATTTACCTAAAATTAAAGGTAGACTCAGTGAAATGACGTTGCCACGAGCAGCACTGGAGATATTGAGATGAGCGAGATGCAACACTTCGCTCTCACCCAGTATCTGTGCTTGTACACTGTACAGCGTGGTAGCCACAGGACCAAAACAGCGGAGAAATTGAGCCTTGCGCTTCAATGCTCTTAGTTGTTGCAGAAATTGACCCACTATGCTGTTTACTTTCTGCATCTATATCATATCGCTGAGTCTACCTTTAATTAAAATATGAATGAAATAGATGTCCTTCCAAAAAATGATAATTAAGGATGTTAAAAAGCTGATTTTCTATGTGTCCCTGCTTGGCCTGAGTGGAAACAACAGAGGGGTTTGGCGGGGGGGGGGGGGGCTTGGATATAAAAATTAGCTACCAACTCCACATGGGGCAGGGCTGCACACAGCCTAGCAAATAGCTAGTATGGATGTTCAAGATTTGGAAACATAATGGAACTACTAGGGAATTTTACTATAACAGCAATAAATGCAGACTGATTATTTTACAAGCGTGTGTTGTTTCTGTCCATTGCTTTGTCACTATTCCTGTATTTTTGTTTGTGGTTTCTAGGCGCTACTGCAAGTTAGCTAGCTAACTGCTGCTACATATATCAGTCAATCACAGTTGGCTAGCCAGCTAGCTAAGTTAATCTCGATAGCTAATGTTAGCATGCTAGCTTACTGCTTCTAAACAGCCAGCAGTCCAACTCTTACAAACTACAAAATGTTAAATAGAAGTGACTGGCTAGATAGTTGTTATATAGGCTTTGTCCTGTTTCTTAACACCAGCTGCTTGTGTACCCTCCTGGGCCTGTCTCCCTTAGACGCCTTCTCCCCACCAGAGAATTTGGGGGGGGGGGGGAAAAGGAAAAACCTGCTGGACCAATCACAGAAAGACCTATGATGTCATTCTCCAAGCAAATTTCAAGCATTTTTTGAGATGGGGTTTAAATGAGTGGGTTTTCTCTAATGTATTATTTGTCCACAACTACAAGAAAAGTACGAGTCAACAACATTATTTGGGTATGAGCAAACAGAATATAAGCTTTTAAAATTTTGATTTTCACTTGGCAGTTACTTTAATGCAAACAGAGCAGCTGCCTAGCATTGTGTTAACATCATTGCTATTACGCTATTTTCTATAAAATCATCATAATGCCACTTTTTACTTTTCATACATTTCTGTCACATTTTTTTAAAGTATTGTATTGTCAATATAATTGCTTTGTGTATAAAATAAGAAATGACTTAATGCAGTGAACTTGGCAGCAAATAGTGTATGAAATAATGAAAGACAACTATATACAACATCTACCTATGTTACCATTTATTATATTTCTCATTTATAGGTCTTTTTTCATTTTCTACATGTATGATTTTTGTTTATCTGGTTTGTTTTATTAAATTTTTTCCTCATGCTTTATAGCGAGAGCTCATGCATTAGGGCCCGTATTCAAGAGACTACATTGGACTGGGCACATCAATCAAACGGTGCATGAACCATTACAGGACGGCAAAAGACCCGGTCAAAGTTCACAGTCAACGCTCACAACTTGGTCAGAGAAAGCAAACATATGTAGAGAAGACCCCTCATAACAGCCAAAGGTTGGGACGGAGTGATCAAAAGTGAATCACAATGGTTAACCAGCCATTCACTACTGATGCAGTTCAAGTGTTTTTTTTTTTTTTAAAACATCACAAGTTGTGCTTGGTCCCCTTTCAAAAACTGCAATTGCCTTGATTCTTGTGGATTCTTACAACTCTATTTAAAATAAACAAATAAGAAAACATGCCAAATGCGGATGAGAAGTATGACAATACAGAAGGAGGAAAATGACAAAATGGGCTTATTCACGAGAGAAGTCCGATTCCAATGAGTATACTTGGATAAAGTACTGTACATTAACATTTCCGAGTCTGTTAGAAATACATTTTGGGTATATTTTCTTTTTTTGGTAACATGTTAATTGTTAAAAATGACACAGAACAGGTCAAAATGATCTACAGTTTTGTACTTTTAAATTGCTACATTAACACAGGGATCCATTTCAATTCATTTAAAAATAAATAGTCCAAAGAGATGACATCGAGCAGTATAAAACACAGTAATCAAAATGAAGTGTCCAGAAACTTTGTACAAGCAAATATTACACATTAAAGAAACAAAAAGCAAATAGAAATCATCTTTGGTGAGGCAAGAAGGCGTATGATGACAGAAGGAAAATTAGCTCAAGTCACCACAACACTCATGGCTAAATATAAGCTAAAATAATTTCTGTCGTTTTTTTGTCAAGCTCTCAACAAATGGTACATGGTGATAGTAAAATGTTGCCTGTGTGTTCAAATAAAAAGCAGTACATAAAGTCCACTGCATCTGTCTGGCAACCACAAGGGTGTGAGCCATCCTGCAAGAATATCTTTCCACAGAAATGTACGTTTCAAAGGCCATATGTACTTTAGTATAATTTATGTCATTCACTGTAAAGGGAAAAAGGAATCAAATCTTTTTCAGAAGTTAATTAGGCCTACTTCAGATAGACTTAGATAAAACATGTCATTATCAGTATAGAAAGCATTCTCAATCAAATTTTCCGAATCAAAAAGCACACGTATATATCAATATTCAAAAACAAACAAACATATCGTCCTCAGACGGTGCAATGCTTTACATCTCACAGCAGAAACAAAGAAAAGACTGCACATGAAAAGTGCACGAGAGGACATCAGCCTTCAAGACAAGAGGAACGGGCACAACACTAATACTTAGGAAGAAGACAGCAAAATAGATATTGTTATGACCACTACTGGGAGGTAAGCTTGAAAGCCTTCTATATATTTGGCATAATCATACAGTGAGTGTAGACAAGGTTTGTCTGTAGATAGCCAACTGATTTCAGTTGATTTTTGCATGTATTGATTTATAAAATGTACCAACAAAATCCGTTTAAAAAATCCCAGGTTTCCAGTTGTACAGCTGTCGTATGTCATGTGTTAGGTTACTAGTGTAAGTGGAATAAACATCATTAAACTAACAAAACATCAACAATCATTCGGTTGACGCGGACAATAACGGAAAACAAGCCTTTACAGTGAGTCATTGAGAAAAACAATCAGACAAAATTCAACCAAATTCAGTGTCTTACGGTCAAAAGTGGAGTGATCAGGAGAGGGAACAAGGGTTTGGCGAGCATCATCCAAAACACAGAACAAATCAAGTCTAAACAGCTGGTAGGAGTAGTATCTTCATCTGAGCCTCCTCTTCCTCCCATGACAACAACCATACACATTTTAGAACAACATAGTCATTCTATTTCTATGAAAACAATCCACTCAGGACTGGAGTGAGAACTGGTCCTGTTCGATAGGCTTCTTTACCCAGGCTCCCAGTCCTGCCTTGTGGAATTCCTTGATCAGAGTCTGCTTGGCAGCATGGTACTCCATCGCTGCCTGTTTGGCGTCATGGTACAAGCTGGGTTTGGCACCTTTGATTCTCAGAGTCTGTGAAAGCTAAAGGCCGGAAGAGAGAGGTTTTAATTGGACTAGAATAAAACACGGTAAGAAATGATTCAACAATCAAGTGAACAAACACGATGTCAAACCTTTTAAATTGAGTTCTTGGAACATAATAAGTCTCAAATACCCAGCCACGCATAGCAACAGCCACCTGAGAGTATATAAGGTGTTGTGCGGGTTAATAAGTATCCTACCTTGCAGTATAGGCGCACCCAGCGGCTGTAGAGGGCGTGCTTGCAGAGCCTCGAGGGCCGTCCCAAGTCGTCCTTGCCTGTCATGGCGTTGATAACCTCTAACCCCTGGTCTCCCACAGCCCAGTTCACACTGAAGTTAGGAGCTTTACCCGGTTGCCGTGCTTCTGCGTTGCTTATTCCTGCAGGGAAGAGAAAGTGACATGAAAAGATTCCTTTGTGAGATATACAGTACTTGTCAAAAGTTTGGAAACACCTACTCATTCAAGGGTTTTTCTTATTTTTTCTTATTTTCTACATTGTAGAATAATAGTGAAGACATCAAAACTATGAAATAACACACATGGAATAATGTAGTAATTTTATATTTGAGATTCTTCAAAGTAGCCACCCTTTGCCTTGATGACAGCTTTGCACACTCTTGACATTCTCTCAACCAGCTTCTTGTGGTAGTCACCTGGAGAGCATTTCAATTAACAGGTGTGCCTTGTTAAAAGTTATTTTGTAGAATTTCTTTCCTTCTTAATGTGTTTGGGCCAATCAGTTGTGTTGTGACAAGGTAGGGGTGGTATACAGAAGATAGCCCTATTTGGTAAAAGACCAAGTCCATATAATGGCAAGAACAGCTTAAATGAGCAAAGAGAAACGACAGCCCATCAATACTTTAAGACATGAAGGTCAGTCAATGCGGAAAATTTCAAGAACTTTGAAAGTTTCTTCAAGTGCAGTCACAAAAACCATCAAGCGCTATGATTAAACTGGCGCTCATGAGGACCGCCACAGGAAAGGAAGACCCAGAGTTACCTCTGCTGTAGAGGACAAGTTCATTAGAGTTACCAGCCTCAGAAATTGCAGTTCAAGTAACAGACACATCTCAACATCAACTGTGTGAATCAAGGCCTGTGTGAATTTTATTTTTTATTTCACCTTTATTTAACCAGGTAGGCAAGTTGAGAACAAGTTCTCATTTAAAATTTCGACCTGGCCAAGATAAAGCAAAGCAGTTCGACACATACAACAACACAGAGTTACACATGGAGTAAAACAAACATACAGTCAATAATACAGTAGAAAAATATGTCTATATACAATGTGAGCAAATGAGGTGAGATAAGGGAGGTAAAGGCAAAAAAAGGCCATGGTGGCGAAGTACATACAATATAGCAAGTAAAACACTGGAATGGTAGATTTGCAGTGGAAGAAAGTGCAAAGTAGAAATAGAAATAATGGGGTGCAAAAGAGCAAAATAAATAAATAAATACAGTAGGGGAAGAGGTAGTTGTTTGGGCTAAATTATAGATGGGCTATGTACAGGTGCAGTAATCTGTGAGCTGCTCTGACAGCTGTTGCTTAAAGCTAGTGAGGGAGATAAGTGTTTCCAGTTTCAGAGATTTTTGTAGTTCGTTCCAGTCATTGGCAGCAGAGAACTGGAAGGAGAGGTGGCCGAAGGAGGAATTGGCTTTGGGGGTGACCAGAGAGATATACCTGCTGGAGCGCGTGCTACAGGTGCGTGCTGCTATGGTAACCAACGAGCTGAGATAAGGAGGGACTTTACCTAGCAGGGTCTTGTAACTGACCTGGAGTCAGTGGGTTTGGCGACGAGTATGAAGCGAGGGCCAGCCAACGAGAGCGTACAGGTCGCAGTGGTGGGTAGTATATGGGGCTTTGGTGACAAAACGGATGGCACTGTGATAGACTGCATCCAATTTATTGAGTAGGGTATTGGAGGCTATTTTGTAAATGACATCGCCGAAGTCGAGGATCGGTAGGATGGTCAGTTTTACGAGGGTATGTTTGGCAGCATGAGTGAAGGATGCTTTGTTGCGAAATAGGAAGCCAATTCCAGATTTAACTTTGGATTGGAGATGTTTGATGTGAGTCTGGAAGGAGAGTTTACAGTCTAACCAGAGACCTAGGTATTTGTAGTTGTCCACATATTCTAAGTCAGAACCGTCCAGAGTAGTGATGCTGGACAGGCGGGCAGGTGCAGGCAGCGATCGGTTGAAGAGCATGCACTTAGTTTTACTTGTATTTAAGAGCAGTTGGAGGTCACGGAAGGAGAGTTGTATGGCATTGAAGCTCGTCTGGAGGGTTGTTAACACAGTGGCCAAAGAAGGGCCAGAAGTATACAGAATGGTGTCGTCTGCATAGAGGTGGATCAGAGACTCACCAGCAGCAAGAGCGACATCATTGATGTATACAGAGAAGAGAGTCGGCCCAATAATTGAACCGTGTGGCATCCCCATAGAGACTGCCAGAGGTCCGGACAACAGGCCCTCCGATGTGACACACTGAACTCTATCAGAGAAGTAGTTGGTGAACCAGGCGAGGCAATCATTTGAGAAACCAAGACTATTGAGTCTGCCGATGAGGATGTGGGGATTGACAGAGTCGAAAGCCTTGGCCAGGTCAATGAATACGGCTGCACAGTATTGTTTCTTATCGATGGCAGTTAAGATATCGTTTAGGACCTTGAGCGTGGCAGAGGTGCACCCATGACCAGCTCTGAAACCAGATTGCATAGCGGAGAAGGTGCGGTGGGATTCGAAATGGTCGGTAATCTGTTTGTTGACTTGGCTTTCGAAGACCTTAGAAAGGCAGGGTAGGATAGATATAGGTCTGTAGCAGTTTGGGTCAAGAGTGTCCCCGCCTTTGAAGAGGGGGATGACCGCAGCTGCTTTCCAATCTCAGACGACACGAAAGAGAGGTTGAACAGGCTAGTAATAGGGGTTGCAACAATTTCGGCAGATCATTTTAGAAAGAAAGGGTCCAGATTGTCTAGCCCGGCTGATTTGTAGGGGTCCAGATTTTGCAGCTCTTTCAGAACATCAGCTGACTGGATTTGGGAGAAGGAGTAATGGGGAAGGCTTGGGCGAGTTGCTGTGGGGGGTGCAGTGCTGTTGACCGGGGTAGGGGTAGCCAGGTGGAAAGCATGGCCAGCCGTAGAAAAATGCTTACTGAAATTCTCAATTATAGTGGATTTATGGTTGTTGACAGAGTTTCCTATCCTCAGTGCAGTGGGCAGCTGGAAGGAGGTGCTCTTATTCTCCATGGACTTTACAGTGTCCCAGAACCTTTTTGAGTTTGTGTTGCAGGAAGTACATTTCTGCTTGAAAAAGCTAGCCTTGGCTTTTCTAACTGCCTGTGTATATTGGTTTCTAACTTCCCTGAAAAGTTGCCTATCACGGGGGCTGTTTGATGCTAATGCAGAACGCCACAGGATGTTTTTGTGTTGGTTAAGGGCAGTCAGGTCTGGAGAGAACCAAGGGCTATATCTGTTCCTGGTTCTATGCTTATTTAAGATGGTGAGGAAGGCATTTAAAAAAAATAACCAGGCATCCTCTACTGACGGGATGAGGTCAATATCCTTCCAGGATACCCGGGCCAGGTCGATTAGAAAGGCCTGCTCACTGAAGTGTTTCAGGGAGCGTTTGACAGTGATGAGTGGAGATCGTTTGACCGCTGACCCATTACGGATGCAGGCAATGAGGCAGTGATCGCTGAGATCTTGGTTGAAAACAGCAGAGGTGTATTTAGAGGGCAAGTTGGTTAGGATGATATCTATGAGGGTGCCCGTGTTAATGGCTTTGGGGTGGTACCTGGTAGGTTCATTGATAGTTTGTGTGAGATTGAGGGCATCAAGCTTAGATTGTAGGATGGCTGGGGTGTTAAACATGTCCCAGTTTAGGTCACTTAGCAGCACGAGCTCTGAAGATAGATGGGGGGGGCAATCAGTTCACATATGGTGTCCAGAGCACAGCTGGGGGCAGAGGGTGGTCTATAGCAGGTGGCAACGGTGAGAGACTTGTTTTTAGAGAGGTGGATTTTTAAAAGTAGAAGTTCAAATTGTTTGGGTACAGACCTGGATAGTAGGACAGAACTCTGCAGGCTATCTCTGCAGTAGATTGCAACACTGCCCCCTTTGGCCATTCTATCTTGCCTGAAAATGTTGTAGTTAGGGATGGAGATTTCAGAGTTTTTGGTGGTCTTCCTAAGCCAGGATTCAGACACGGCTAGGACATCTGGATTGGCAGAGTGTGCTAAAGCAGTGAATAAAACAAACTTAGGGAGGAGGCTTCTAATGTTAATATGCATGAAACCAAGGCTATTTCAGTTACAGAAGTCATCAAAAGAGAGCACCTGGGGAATAGGAGTGGAGCTAGGCACTGCAGGGCCTGGATTCACCTCTACATCGCCAGAGGAACAGAGGAGTAGGATAAGGGTACGGCTAAAAGCTATGAGAATTGGTCGTCTAGGACGTCCGGAACAGAGAGTAAAAGGAGCAGGTTTCTGGGGGCGATAAAATATCTTCAAGGTATAATGTACAGACAAAGGTATGGTAGGATGTGAATACAGTGGAGGTAAACCTAGGCATTGAGTGATGATGAGAGAGATATTGTCTCTAGAAACATCATTGAAACCAGGTGATGTCATCGCATGTGTGGGTGGTGGGACTGAGAGGTTGGATAAGGTATAAAGAGCAGGGCTAGAGGCTCTACAGTGAAATAAGACAATAAACACTAACCAGAACAGCCATGGACAAGGAATATTGACATTAAGGAGAGGCATGCTTAGCCGAGTGATCATAAGGGTCCAGTGAGTAGTGAGGTTGGTTGGAGTCACGGCGATTCAGACAGCTAGCCGGGCCATAGGTAGAAAGCTGGCAGAAGATGGAGGGAGGTCTGTTTTTAGCCACCTCGTGCGTTTCCGTCGATAGATTAGTGGGGTTCCGTGTGGTAGAGGGGACCAATCCAATTGGCAAAATAGTTATAGTGGCCCAAGAAAATAGTTTGATAGACCTATTCAGATAGCCGATAAGACAGCTAACGATTAGCGGGCCGCAGATGGGCGTTCAGGTTACGTCGCGACAGAGGGGCCAGTTGGATAACTCCCTCGGGCAGATAACGTCGGTAGTCCAGTCGTGAAGGCCCGGGGGGCTCCGCATCGGCAGTAAAACGGGTCCGGATAGGTGATTGTAGCCCAGGAGTGGCTGATGGAACTCTTCAGCTGGCTAGCTCCGGAATAATTGATGTTTGCTCCGGGATCGACGTTAGCCAATAGTCACTCGGATAGCAGCTAGCTAGCTGCAAGATCCAGGTGTAAATGTCCAGAGCTTGCGGTAGAAATCCGGGGATATGGAGAGAAAATAGGTCCGGTATGCTCTGGTCTGAGTCGCGTTGTACAAAACTGGCGATAGCTTTTCGAGCTAAGGGATAGCTGATGACCGCCAACCGTGGCTAGCTGACCGCCAACCGTAGCTAGCTGAACTCCAACGTTAGCCAGTGAACTGGCCAACTTCTGGCTAGCTTCTGTTGTGGATTTCAGACTTAGAAAAAATATATATAAAAAGATATGCGAAGAAAATATGTAAATATATATATATATACACGGGACACGACAAGACGAGGACAAAGGACGTCTGACTGCTATGCCATCTTGGATTCAAGTATTCAAGAATCAAGGCCTTCATGTTCAAATTGCTGCAAAGAAACCACTACTAAAGGAGAAGAGACTTGCTTGGGCCAAAAAAACACAAGCAATGGACAGTAGACAGGTGGAAATCTGTCCTTTAGTCTGATGAGTCCAAATTTGAGATTTTTGTTTCCAACTGCCGTGTCTTTGTGAGACGCAGAGTAGGTGAACGGATGATCTCCGCATGTGTGGTTCCCACCATGAACCATGGAGGAGATGTGATGGTGTGGGGTTGCTTTGCTGGTGACACAGTCAGCGATTTATTTAAAATTTAAGGCAGACTTAACCAGCATGGCTACCACAGCATTCTGCAGCAATATGCCATCCCATCTGGTTTGCGCTAAGTGGGACTATCATTTGTTTTTCAACAGGACAATGACCCAACACACCTCTAGGCAGTGTAAGGGCTATATGATTCTATATGTGTTATTTCATAGTTTTGATGTCTTCCCTATTATTCTACAATGTAGAAAATAGTACAAATAAAGAAAAACCCTTGAATGAGTAGGTGTGTCCAAACTTTTGACTGGTACTGTATGTTTTCAGGACAATCCAGGGGCTGTGTCTGACGTAAACGAAGTAGGATCAGGATGTAGGACGAGTAGGACGACAGCCAGACCCCTTACCGCTCAGAAGTGGCCGGTTGAGGTTGAACGTCTGAGGCAGGTCCTCAATGTCAGCGATCCTCTGGTACATGGCTCTGGAGAGGTGGTCTGCGTGGTACAAGCTGCCCAGGATAATGCTGGAGAAGTAGATGGGCTCTGTGAAGTAACACATCAGAGAGCCCTGGATCCCAACGACGTTCCACCTGAGAGAAGGGCGGCAGTGAGAGGTGGTGTTAAAAGGGAGGCACTGCTTTTTGAGTCACATGACCTTTTGAGTCTCACCACCTCAAAGCACAGACATTTCTGAGTGCACGATACGGATAAGACCCAAGTCTAAGTTAAAAAAATATTCTTGACATTTTGGATTTTACCCTGAAAACATTTCAATCAATCTGAACGCAGAGGTTGAATTTGAAAATGTCTTCCTGTGCCCTGTTTTTCTCCACCTGATAATGCAACGTGGGTTGAAGAAAATAATATGTAATAGCCTCTCAGTTGGACGTTTCCTATTTTTCGAACGCTAAGCTCCACTTTTAGTGATGAAGGGTGTTTATTGCCTGGAGTCAGATGCTATTCAAATGATTCTGATTAGTGCATTCCTCAGGCTAGCTACCCTCTCTCAAGTCCCAATCACTCTGCCAACAGAGCAGTGCTACAGGTGTGATTATGGTAGAGCTGTGATTAGCCCTTTGATTAATCTCCACGGAAATGGCATCCCTGCTGGGAGTGCCCTAGGAACTGTAACAGCTGCTCAAACTGCAGGTGTGTAATCATGAACAATATTGTTGATTTACACCCTTTAGATCTCAGTAAAGTTTGTTAGATTGTTTCTTCAAGGCTTGTTCTCTGGGCTTTTTCTGTCCGTGTGATTTGCTCAAGCAAAAGCCTTTGCGGCCATCTCTGACTCGTGAGAAGCCGGATGAAGTTCACAATAATGGTGTAAATGGTAGATTTACATTGTTAGTGTTTTTATGAATATCACATTTACATCTTCATTCCATGAAAATGACTGGACACCTTCTGTATGGTTATAGTTTGACTGGTTGCTAAACTGTTGACATAGTAACAAGGAGTGGTGTCAAAGACAGATACAGACCTAGCGATCTTGTCACTGCAGGACATGGTGAGCAGCCTCTCTCCCTGCAGTACACCGTCCCAGGTCTGGATGGTGTTACTGACTTTCACAGGGATGGTCCCCTCCCCAGACTCTATCTTGGTCCTCAGCTGACCACGAGCTTTCCTGTTAGGGTGCCTGTCTCCCTGATCTATGGATGACATGGAAAGGAAATAAGCCTTACAAATGGTGAAGAAGAAGCATTTTAAAATGAAGAAAAAGATGGAAGAGCCGCCTAGGGAAAAGTCTCACCCTCAAAGGCAGCCTCATGGGGGGAGAAAATGCGCGCGTCTCCGCAGGGCGACGTGCTGATGTACAGGTGGAACTGCACGTTGTCCTTTAGACGGAAGCCCTGCTTGTTCTCACACCTCGTGAACATCGACTTCTGCTGCTCCTCTCTGTTGTTACTATGGCAGACAGACGGACAGACAGACAGACAAATGGACAGAGAGACAGATGTGTGGTAAGAAAAGGGTAACCGTTTCTCTACATTTGACATTTGTTTCTTCTGGTAAAATGTCATTTTTTGAGTGTTGTTGATCAGTCAGTTCCTACTAACCCAGTCTCCGTGGTTACAGTGACTTACCTGAGGAAGTGTTCCAGCTGTGCGTACAGGTACCTAAGGAGGGAACGACGAGCAATGATCTCAGCATGGCAGTCGTTCAAAGCCAGGCCGCGGTCGCTCATGTACTCGCCGTTTATACACTTGGTCCCCGTTGTAACACAGATCACTTGTGCCTCCTTGACATCGGTGCCTGGGTGGGATGTGTGGATTGTGAGACAAAAACGGGTTAAAATGGTATATAAACGACATAGTCTACTGAGTACACTATATCATACTTTTTCTCTTGTTTCATGATGAAGTGATCAAATCAACTAGGAAATGTGAAGTGATACCTATTCCACAATGTAAAATACACAAACATCTTTTGATATTAGTCTCTAATGAAACCCCCAGTTGTGATCCATGCAGCACCAGTGGGGCTCTCTCGATTCGACAGAGAATCAGAGATTAACAATCAAGTTAAAGTAAAAGTTCCTTTGGGTGGGAAAAATAAAGTTATTCTAACAGTACCTGTTGTCATGACAATGCCTGCTAGGACTTTCCGTCGCGCGTGCGGGGATGTGAAGTTATCCGTCAGCTCACTGAACTTGTCAACTACCAGACCGGACACAGCATCAGCTAGAACCTGAAACAACCACCGAGCAGAACATGAGATACACGGGATTCCTGCATCATAACAACAGAAGAAAAACCCAGGCCTTAAAACCAGAGACTAAACCCAGACAGAATAGAAGGAAATACACAGAGAAGTGGAGGGAGGAGAGGGGAAAGTTCCTGGAGAAGTTTAAACATTATGATCACCACCTTTCTGGCTTATCATATTAGCTCTGATCTATGATCAATTGGAAATCTATCCAAAACCCCCACATGAATGTGTACATTAGAAATCACAGAGGCAATGACAATCCAGGGTACCCCTAAGAGACACTGCTTTCTCAAACTGAAGCTCAGGTAACAGAACAGAAGACAGGCTAGTGCAGTATAATAGATTAGAGGTGCCTACTTCTTCAGGGATCAGACATACCAACTGCAGATAAAAGGGTTTAGATAGGGATGAGTGACAGACAAGACACCAGGGAGCTTAAACGCTGCAACGCAAATCATCCATCCGCTTCATTGACTGATCTGCTCTAAAACAGGCCAACGGAGCAGGCAGCTTGTCTAATCAATAGGTATGTTTGAATAGCATTCAGGAGCTGATGTTAATTAAGATTGCAGTTTAATTGACCTTGCCTCGTCAGTCGTTATCTCAGCCAGGAGGGATTAGGGGTACGGGATTAAGTGATGTGTAAATAGATTTCAGTGTACACAATGCAACGTGGAACGTTCAAGGCTGTAATGCACCACTGTCTCTCAAAGCCTCGTCTCCTTTTCAATTAAGCCCTGTCAGGGGCTTATAATGAGCTGGTTAAACCATTAAGTCAATTAAACTGATAATAGTTAATAGGAAGTGAACACTGAATACTGCCTGCAATGAAGGATTAACCAAACTGACATATCTGACCATTGCTCTCTTATTTCAAGGGGTTATACCACCCAGATAGAGTTAAGACGATTCTCTGCATACTACTACAATTGTTCTACTGCTCCACAAGATTTCCGATGGGGAGAAGGGGTTTGTCCTGCATTATAAGTGTACTATGTGCTATTCTGTGGCTTATATTCAAAGTAAAGCTTTTCAAATAACCATATGAAACAAGCATGTGATCCAACAGTCTCTGAGTGAACGTGTTGTGGGCAGTAGTAGTTCTTACCTGTGGCAGGTGCAGTTGCAGGCCCTCTCTGGGTATGGGCTGTCTGGAAGGTGTCTGGTCCAGTTGCATGTTAAAGAGGGCAGAGAGAGCAGCCTGCGCCGCCCGGGCCTTGGCCAGCTTCTTATTGCGCCCTGAGCCTTGGAACGTCTGTGTGTCCACCACCACGGACATGGCAAAGTTCTTGGCGTGGCTCTCTCCGCTCTCTGACACAAATTCGTACTTCAGCCCGGGTCGTAGTTCGTTGAGGATCATGACAGGGTTCTTGGCAATAGCGGGGGAGACGAAGGCTGGGACGGAGGAGGTGGGTGGTAGGCCTAACGAGGACTGACTCAGGCCGGTAGTACCTGAGTTCGCTAGCAGGGGGTACTCTACTAGTCCCAGGGAGCTGAAGGAGCCATTGGTGCCGTTAGAGCCCAGGTAGAAGGACTCCTCCGTAGGGGCAGGGGTTTCAAACCCATTAAACAACATGTCCGGGAAGTCGGCCTGGTCAGAGGTAAAGTCTGTGTTGACCGTTAGCGTCCGACCCATTGCCATGTGTGCCTCGGAGGCGTTGGGGAACTGAACGAACGACCGCAGAGCCTTCTCAGCCGAGTTGAGCTTAGCCTTCTTCTTGGTGGGGCCGGATCCCTCGAACAGCTGCCCATTGACCTCGACAGTCATGACGAACACGGGCGCGTGGACCGGACCGGTCTGAGACAGCAGCTTGTACTGCAGCCCAGGCTTGATCTCATTCAGCTGCATCAGGGCATTTTTGGGCAGAATGGGCCCGGGCATTTTCTTACGCTTCTTGGGCCTGTACTTGTTATTGTGATGCCCATTATTACCCTCTTCTAAGGGGCGCTTCCTGCCCCCTCCACACCCTGCACTGCCCCCATTAGGGAGGTGAGCTGCCCCCTCACTCCCCAACCCCTCCTTGGAGGAGGAGCCCACGTTGTCCAGGTTGCGGTTTTCCTTAACGTCGGTGCTGCTGGAACCTGCAGTGCCCAGAAAGAGTAACTTACAACGCCTTCGTTGCAGGATCTTGTAAATGTAAAATTTATAGATTCCTTTATCTCTCTTTGTAACTGGACAAGTGATGTGTGTTCCTTTGTATGTTATATTTTCAAAGAGTTCTAAGTAGTCCTTATAGAAAACACTGTATGTTAAATACACAGTAATATTAGTATCACCACTAACCTCCAATACAATCAAAGGGGGGGGGGCTGAATAAAACTTGATGAAAGGACTGATTTCTGAGGAAAATCGTTCGATTTTATTTATTCATGTATTTTTCAGAATAAGCACTACCAAAGACCTAGGTGTCTTTGGTAGTGTAAATGTAAGTGTAAATACAAAAGTAACCCCACCAAAATGTCGAAACATTTCAGTGTTGTCATCTGGCTCCTGATTATCTATTCATCTGTGTTATTGAAGAACGGCCTCTCAAAACTTCTAGAAACATCCTGTGAGGGACTGCATGAGCAATTGAACTGTAAGGCTTGTATTTATCATGGTATCAATAAACGAGGTGTAGCTGTGGTTGGGGGAACACATATCGCCAAGTCCTGATTATAAAGCTGATGGAACTTGGTGTAAATTTTCATTTATAACATCCTCCAGCAAAAGCTCGATAGGTTACTCCTTTCGGCGCTCAGGGATAAAATACATCCTTGTACAAAATGCAGGAGGAGAGAAGAAGGTAGCGACAACGGGGCTTGGAAAGAAGAGGGACAGAATAAGGATCACCACCTCCCAAAATGGAGACAAACAAACAAGTGTTTTCTGGGATTTTCATGCACCACCGCAGTCAAAAACGTATTCAAATAATCATTTTATTTTCATTATAATTTAGCTCTGGACCAAGCTGTATATCATCATTTTATAAAACAAAGTGTACAGAGTATATAGCGGTAAAGTAAATAACAAGCATGCACGAGAAAATAGAAACAGTGTAAAAAACACAATGCTGCTAGAGCCCAGCGCAGCAGGAGTGGAGTTGTGATTACAACCCTGTTGGGAAAGAGAGAGATTATTGAACAACAGAGCGTTGTGATTGACCACGCCATGACAACACCGTCCGTCGCCAACCATGCTCAGTTCTGACCCACATGCACACACACACGCCAGAAAGCCCTTGAGTAACCTTGGCAACGTATGCCCGTCGGCCTGCCAACAACCCTCCCTGTGTGCTGTGCAGCGAGGACGTCCCTGACCGACACAGTAATCCAAGTGAGCTCCCGTCTGGGTTGGGTTTGGTGTAACAGGGAAGCGGGAGGATTAGGGCTGTCCTAACACATAACATGTCCTAACATCATAACTGTCAAGTGTGTAATGGGATCTATGTGATGGTCCTGGGGCAAAGCACTGCCAGCCAAAGCACTGCGCTGAATGAATTCAACATCTGCTCCATACTGTGGGCATAGATACATACAGCCCCTCTCTCTCTCTCTCTGTACCTTACAACATGAGGCAGCCACATTGGGCTTGGAATTTTTTGTTGTCGTTGTTGCCAAACCCTGTATTTTGACTATAGAAAGAGAATCCTTTCCTCAATAACCCTCCCAGGCTTGTTGCAGGCAGTTTAAGGCTGAACTATAACTGCTCCCAGAACCTAGAGGAGGTACTCTGTGGGATTTTAGAAGCTTTGAGAAGAGGAGCAGGGGGTCAAGCTTAGAATCCGTCTCTTAAAATGGTCTGAAATAACGCAGGAGATATCCCCTCATCTCCCCCTGAATGGGAGATTAAACTCTGATCCTACCCTCCTGAGCCAGGAAACACAGTCTGATGACACTTTCTCAAGGTCAGTCCGACACAAACAAATCAGGGAGAGGAGATGTAATACATTGTAGGCCTACAATTCGAGATTCCTTCCAATAATGTTGCGTTATTGCTAACAGTATTCAATTTGAAAACATATAACCAAGTAAATAGTTTTGCACTACTAGGGATATTATATTATTAGTGTGTGTAAGCACTTCACAAGCATAACAGCAAGTGGAGGGACCAGTGTGGTGAAATGGGGGGGGGGGGGGGGGGGGGCGACTCACTCATGCTCTCTTCTTCATCTCCCTCCATGGTGAAGAACCTTGGCTGGTTACCAGGCTGCTTTACACCAGCTCGACCTGTAAGAAAGAAAGACAGACAGACAGACAGACAGACAGACAGACAGACAGACAGACAGACAGACAGACAGACAGACAGACAGACAGACAGACAGACAGACAGACAGACAGACAGACAGACAGACAGACAGACAGACAGACAGACATCAGAAAGGAATCTTGAGATATCTTGCTATAGAGCGCATTCGGAAAGTATTCAGAACAATTTACTTTTTGTTCCACATTTTGTTACGTTCCAGACTTATTCTAAAATGGATTGAATTCATTTTTTCTCTCATCAATCTACACACAATACCCCATAATGACATAGCAAAAACAGGTTTATTGATTTTTTTTGCAAATGTATTACAAATAAAAACTGAAATATCACATTAACAGAAGTATTCAGACCCTTTACTCAGTACTTTGTTGAAGCAGCTTTGGCAGTGATTACAGCCTTGAGTCTTCTTGGTATGACGCTACAAGCTTGGCACACCTGTATTTGGGAGTTTCTCCCATTTGTCACTTCAGATCCACTCAAGCTATGTCAGCTCAATCCAATTGAGATGGTTTGGGATGAGTTGGACTTGAGTGAAGAGTGAAGTGAAGGAAAAGCAGAAGAGTGAAGGAAAAGCAGCCAACAAGTGCTCAGCATACTCCTTCAAGACTGTTGGAAAAGCATTCCTCATGAAGCTGGTTGAGAGAATGCCAAGAGTGTGCAAAGCTGTCATCAAGGCACAGGGTGGCTACTTTGAAGAATCTCAAATCTCAAATATATTTGGATTTGTTTTTAAAAACATTTTGTTTTTAATTTCATCTTTATTTAACCAGGTAGGCCAATTGAGAACAAGTTCTCATTTACAACTGCGACCTGGCCAAGATGAAGCAAAGCAGTGTTTAACACTTTTTTGGTTACTACATGATTCCATACGTGTTATTTCATAGTTTTGATGTCTTTACTATTATTCTACAATGTAGAAAACCCTGGAATGAGTTGGTGTGTCCAAACTTTTGACTGGTACTGTACATATTCAGTATCTGGACTAATCCTGTCCATGCCGACAGACCATATAGGTCTGGGCAGTCTTTTGTGACTTTAATATCTGTCCCATTATCCCTCGGGTTTCAACTAGCTCTGCGTTTCTCATACTGAAATCTAACTAAATCACGCTCGGTGTGGTTGTAGACGTGGTTGTAATAAACAGAGCATTTTCAGTTTTCTTCCGAACAATTGAGGTTCTATCTTTTAAACCGTTTTAAGCTGGAAAATATTACGCCCCCCCCCCCCCCCCCCCCCCCCCTCCCCATCACTGAAAGATAAGACTCTCAGAACAAGTATGTGTCTTCTGTTTCCCTCTACAAGCCGCACAGGACTCAGAATGGACGAGACCAGACACTAAATCAGAACGGTGCCTTCTATTCTACACAGAAGATCATACAAAAGGGTGGCATGACGATCTTCTGAACTTTTCAATACCTTCCTGATGCATTTCACTCACTTGAAACTATACTTCCTTCAGATTGAAATACTGTCAAAAGTGCTGTCAGACTGATTTGTAATAAACTGTCATAGCCCAAATAAAAAAAGTCAACATTAGTCGTTGATTACATCACTCGGTGGGGTCGCAAAACCGTTTTGATATGAAAATGGGGTCGTGGGTCAAAAAAGTTTGGGAACCCCTGAACTAGCACTTCTGGAAAATGCTGCGGTTCACACACTCTACAGTACAGTAGCCTATGTGGTTCATTTGAGGATACACAGGAAGTCGACAGAAATATAATACCTAAATTATATTTCCCCAGACAGTCATGAAAAAACGTCCATGTTAAACGTACAGTATCAGTGCTACAGTATATAAGATTGCAACACACTGATGGAACGGAGTATCGGGTGTCTGAAAATAGCCTACCGAGCGTAAAGTTAAGTGTAACCAGCGCAAACGAGCACGGCAGTGACAGCAACTGTAGGAAGCAATGGGCCGAGCGATATACCCTTGCCATCGGGAGGAAACTACCGTTCATGGCGTTAATCTCAGATACTACATCAACCCACAAACAGACGGAGCGAAAAGCCAGGGAGAGAGGGAGCGGAAAGGAGAAAGAGTAAATCAATATAATCATTGTAAAACAGAAAAACAGCCTCAAGCTAATCTAACTCTGCGGTTCCATTTTACACGGGACATTTCTCCAGCCAATCAACCCTACAGTCACAGAGCACTAAGGAAGCTGTTGCATATATTCATTTGCCCTTCGGAAATCATATCATTAAAAAGTGATTGAATCTACAGTTTATACATCAGTCAATACAAGCTGTATTGTATCGGGCATACTGTGGTTTTTCCAATACTCATCTCCACAATCTATCTTGACCAAAGCCAAGAAAATGTGGAAAGATAGTAGTCTGTTCTCTCTATTCCGCCCTGTGGGATTAAATAGGGTGTTAGATTTGTATTCTGCCCCCCCAATGGTCTGTTGTGTGGCGATAACAACATAGCACTTCTGTAGAGGGAAGAGTAGTCAACAGAATGAGACGCAGTAACGTCATAGGAACACTGAGGGGAAAAACCAATTGCATTGGCGGGTTACAGAAACTCTCAGTGTTGTCCACACAGTTATTTTTCAGAAGAGAGGGGAGAGACCCTTGAAGGACTATGGTAAATAGGCCAAAAAGAAGCAGAGATTTCTAATGCACATTTTCAGAGTTTCAGAGAGTGGATATATCCAACGAGGACCACAGCAGCACCTACTGCTCAAACATACCATTTGAAAACACTACTGGAGTAATCTAGACACCCTTTATTTATTTTGGGGGGGAAATAAATGACTGAGGGTTTCAAATAGAAACAATAATATTTGGATATAAATACTTCACACAGACCGGGACAGTATAATTGGTGTCCTCTCTCTCAAAAGCAACCAAATGCAAAGTCCTCCTGCAGATGAGAGAAAATGGAGGGAATTGAATGGAGATGATCTGTGATTGCATTTCTTTGGTGCCGTTCGCTTGAAGCGGTTGCATTTGATAAGCATTCCCACAGAAAAGCTGCCTGATGAATCTATCCAATCAGGCCAGCCACTACAGACGGAGTGATTGAGGAATACAGACTCCATATCACTTCCGTAATGACACTTTCAAGAAGGAGAGGGTGCTGACACCACTAGATATAGAACACATAAAATGTCAAACGGAAAAGTTTGTGCTTTTTTTACAACTTTTCTCATTCAATGACAATGAGAAAAGACAATAATATTTGGGAGCAAACGGCAAGTTTGTCGTTGTAGTCAACATGAAAGCAGAGTAGATAATAGAAACCATTCGTTTAGACAGCGCTTCTGCAACTGCCACCTTATTGAGCCTAAGCTATTAAATGACATTGCTCACATTTCTTCCTATACCCCTTTTGCCTACCCCTTCCTCCCCCTTCCTGACTGCCTGTCAGAGAGCCATCACCTCCCTTGCATCCCCCTGTCTTAAACTGTAGCTCTCACCGTGAGACAGCAGCGCTCGCCTTCCAGGACGATAAGGGAAGCGACGCTGCTGTTATTCACGTTAGGTTAATCCCCAAACTGTCACTCGACATGTCATCCACCAGGCAGGAAATTAAATAATTAATGAAGTACCAGATAATTATCATCGCTTCGTTCTGGGTTGAAACGAACGTTGACGGGATGGTTTTTACTGTAACACTCTTAGCTAGGGATTAGGGACCTTGCTTTCCTGGCTGTTGGGGGCGGTGACTGAACGGTCACTTCCTGGAGAGTGGCCTTGTGGATAATCGCTGGCATTTCCATGACAGGGGTCAGAGGTCAAGGGACAGGAAGCGTCATATTTGCATCACTGACGATTAATGGAGGTCTGGGTTAAGTTACAGTCTTACTCATTACTTTGTCTAAATGTCATCTTTGTTTGGTTTGCTCTCACTTTCAAGTGGACAAATACTAAATGAAGTACCAGGTCTATGATGGTTCATATTGCCTTGGCCCTGCATGAAAAGATCAGTTTAGCTGAGTGATGAAGCATGTGTCTGCACCAAAATGAGCTCTCACTGAACCAAGGTGTCTGTAGCTAGTGATATCCAACCTTGCTATAATGTCATCATCCATCCAGACCCCTTACAGCCACCCAGCTGCACCACGTCCTATTCCACTAACATGGTGCTGGAGGCAACTGCGTGGCTGTTGGCTCAACATGTGTCAGAGTCATAATGGCCAGGCTCAGGGAGCCAGATGGGTATTAAAGAAAGGGTAGTGGGCCGTAGCTGCCATAGCCTCCAGAACAGGTTTCATTAGGAATATAAACTCAGCAAAAAAAGAAACGTCCTCTCACTGTCATACAAATATGTGTAAATATTTATATGAACATCTCAAGATTCAACAACTGAGACATAAACTGAACAAGTTCCACAGACGTGATTAACTGAAATTCAATAATGTGTCCCTGAACAGGGGGGGGGGGGGTCAAAATTAAAAAGTAACAGTCAGTAACTGGTGTGGCCACCAGCTGCATTAAGTACTGCAGTGCATCTCCTCCTCATGGACAGCACCAGATTTGCCAGTTCTTGCTGTGAGATGTTACCCCACTCTTCCACCAAGGCACCTGCAAGTTCCCGGACATTTCTGGGGGGAATGGCCCTAGCCCTCACCCTCTGATCCAACAGGTCCCAGACGTGCTCAATGGGATTGAGATATGGGATTGAGATCTGGATCTCTTCGCTGGCCATGGCACAGAACGAGCAGTATGGCTGCTGGCATTGTCATACTGGAGGGTCATGTGCCTGCAGGAAGGGTACCACATGAGGGAGGAGGATCCCTGTAATGCACAGCGTTGAGATTGCCTGCAATGACAACAAGCTCAGTCCGATGATGCTGTGACACACCGTCTCAGACCATGACGGACCCTCCCCCTCCAAATCGATCCCATTCCAGAGTACAGGACTTGGTGTAACGCTCATTCTTTCGACGATAAATGCGAATCCGACCATCACCCCTGGTGAGACAAAACCGTGACTCGTCAGTGAAGAGCACTTTTTGCCAGTCCTGTCTGGTCCAGCAACGGTGGGTTTGTGCCCAAAGGCGACGTTGTTGCCGGTGATGTCTGGTGAGGACCTGCTTTACAACAGGCCTACAAGCCCTCAGTCCAGCCTCTCTCAGCCTAGTGAGGACAGTCTGAGCACTGATGGAGGGATTGTGCGTTCCTGGTGTAACTCGGGCAGTTGTTGTTGCCATCCTGTACCTGTCCTGCCGGTGTGATGTTCGGATGTACCGATCCTGTGCAGGTGTTGTTACAGGTGGTCTACCACAGCGAGGACGATCAGCTGTCCGTCCTGTCTCCCTGTAGCGCTGTCATAGGCGTCTCACAGTACGGTATTGCAATTTATTGCCCTGACCAAATCTGCAGTCATCATGCCTCCTTGCAGCATGCCTAAGGCACGTTCACGCAGATGAGCAGGGACCCTGGGCATCTTTCTTTTGGTGTTTTTTAGAGTCAGTAGAAAGGTCTCTTTAGTGTCCTAAGTTTTCATAACTGTGACCTTAATTGCCTACGGTCTGTAAACTGTTAGTGTCTTACCGACCGTTCCACAGGTTCATGTTCATTAATTGTTTATGCTTCATTGAAGCATGGGAAACAGTGTTCAAACCCTTTACAATGAAGATCTGTGAAGTTATTTGGATTTTTACGAATTATCTTTGAAAGACAGGGTCCTAAAAAAGGGACGTTTCTTTTTTTGTTGAGTAGCTCTTTGTCAGCACCATGGACAGCGCTAGTGCTGCACAGCTCTCAGCACAGCAGGCCACTGAATTGGCCAGAACCATAGCAATAAACATTTGGTGTGGTAATGTGCCTATTGCTATATTTCCCCTAGGCCACATACATAGCTGTAGACTGCTAGGGGCCATAGCTGAGCTAATATTTCATGCAGGGGAACAACAACAACCAGAATCAGCAGGGTGGTCAATGCACATTCCAGGAAGGGAAATCAGCAGGATATGAATGCTGCTCTTAGTGCTAGGAGCTGGTGGACAGGGCTGAGAAAAGGGTATTTACCTCCCTTTCTTGGACACATATGGTATTGCACAGTGCTACATACAGAGTGCTTTTGTTAACCATATGCCTACTTTATTCTTTATGGCAGTCAG
This sequence comes from Salmo salar, assembly GCF_965601325.2. Taxonomy (NCBI): domain Eukaryota; kingdom Metazoa; phylum Chordata; class Actinopteri; order Salmoniformes; family Salmonidae; genus Salmo; species Salmo salar. The sequence goes on along the minus strand of NC_138307.1, from coordinate 7,592,920 downwards.
CTTTCCCAGGGGGGTTTCTAAGAGCCTGGTTTTAGACAGTCTTAGGAGGAGGACACACAAGAATTATACACACAACAGTGAATGGTGCACATCATAGTAAGTAAATCACATAAGTGAACCAAGTAGACCAAGAAAGCCTTGTGGTTAAGCTGCTTTGGTTGTACGAAGATCAGAGCTGGCTTTTGTGTTAACCAAACCAGCCTCTCTCTCTCTCAGCCTGAACGGTGTAATCTCGTCTCTCTGTGTGACAAGAAGTGGCCTCGTACCCCCGCCGCCACTCAACTCCTTCCTCCCCGAACATTAGCGCTGACAATGTTATCAGGCTGCCGAGCCCTGGCGCCTTCGCTGGAAATGCTGGCTGCTTGCTTTGTGTGTGCTGGATTGACAGAGACCGAGGCTTAGGTTGCCATTCGCTCACCAGATAATGAGCGACAGAAATTAGCCGGGGCGGAATGAGAAAACGTCAACAAAAGTAGTTATCTGTGAGTGAGTTTGTGTACACACGTTTGAAGAAAAGGGAAGTGGGGACATAGACTTCAAGGATTTAGAGTGGCATTCTGCTCACTGTCAAAGCTCACAGATATCAACATTGGATTGCATCCACAGCCTGTTAGCCATTCATGTTAAAAGGTTTCACATTAAAAACACGATTGAAGTCTTCTCGTTAGAACTTTAGCTAGCGTGTGTTTACAAGGATATGTAGCATCAACACATTTGAGCTTATTGTTATTCACAGTCACTATCCCCAAGTCAATGTTGGGAATCTTAGGACTATGAATATCAACCCGCGATATTAGCAAATCAATGCACACTACTTCATCCTAAGGACCAACGTGTGTGAAAGCCATAAAGGATTGCTACAGCCATATTTACATTGCTGATCCACCATTAAAATATGTGGTTCTACAGTACTGTATCTATAGCAGCATATGCTGTCTGTGTGGTGGAAACATGCGTTTAATAGGAAACCCAGGAGAGTCTGGAGCTGAATGTCTGATACATAGATCTGTCTGAAGCCTGTCCTTCACGTCCTATGGAGAAACAGACAGTATCTCACACAGCCTGGACCACAGAGACCAACACCTAGTTACAATGTCCGCCTATGTTGTTCACCTTCAAACAATACACTCCTGTCTCAGACATACAACGACATTCATGCACCACCGCGCACAGATACACAGGGCGGAACATATCTCACAAATCTTGTTATGTACTCATAGTATACTGTACAGTACACACAAGCAGGCTTGCACGTCAGCACACACACATGCTGTGAAATGGCAGGACCGTATTAAAGTTAATTAAAGTAGCATAAAACTAGACAACGTGAGCACCCTACATACCTTCTGTCATTGCTTTGTTGATGACACCTATGAAAATAAGAGAAAATGAGAATATTATTATTATTATTATGGAAATATAAAAATTATATTCCATAAAATCTGAGGTATTGTCCCCTGATAACATAGGATAAAACCCATTCCACACTTTCTGGTGATGAAAAAGAACAATTCGAATATTTGGGAGGGAAAATGTGGAAATATGAAATGTAATGTTATGATGTGCATTTACTGTGAAGTTCACCACAATATGTATTTAACCACCTGGCACCGTGCTCTCAATCAGCAGTCAACCATCATCAACCCTCGTCAAGAGCTGGTAATACCCTCAATAAACCACCGACTCAAATCCCATCAGAGAGGAAAACAATGCTGAACTCATGATGATGACGGGAGACACTGTGAGGGACACACCAGCCAGAGGTGTCAGAGCTAACCAGACAACCCATGAGGAGACATTGATCAATGGAAGTTGGGGACAGTTCTGGTTCTAGAAGTGGAACAGTACTATAGCTGGAGGGGAATTCTGAAACCAACTGTCAGAGCCACCCCTCAGTGGTCTAACGCGGATGGATCGATCCACTGGGTTTGGGCGGACTTGGGAGAAATAAGGTGTTGGTGCCTTTCAGCACAAAAAGCTTCCTTGAACATTGGCGGCAGCAGCGGCGGCGTATATTTCTCTCTCACACCATCCATTTTCTCGCCGTGAAATATCATTTTTAGACACGCTGGACAGGACCCTCGACCAGGCCCCGTCAAGCCACAGGCGTGACTTATCGATGTGCCGTGGAGAGGTGATGAGATGGTGGAAGGGAGACAGAGGCGAGTGCGAGCTGAAAGGAACAGACAGAGGGAGCAGACTCTGTTTTTAAAATTTTTATTTAACCTTTATTTAACCAGGCAAGTCAGTTAAAAACACATTCTTATTTACAATGACGGACTACCCCGGCCAAACCCTAACGCGGACGAAGCTAGGCCAGTTGTGCGTCGTCCTAAGGGTCTCCCGGTCACAACCGGGTATATTACAGCCTGGAATCAAACCAGGGTCTGTAGTGACGCCTCTAGCACTGAGATGCAGTGCCTTAAGACCGCTGCACCACTCAGGAGCTGTCTGTACCTCACTACTTTTTATTTGCCATCCTATAACAGGTTGTTAGAGACAGTCCAAACATAAGATGTATCAAACTGGAAGACCAAACCTCCAACCAAATCATTAGAGTACCTACTGTACGTAGTACCTCATTGGTTATAAAATGAATCACAATAAACTACCAGATTGAGAGGGAACTGAGCAGTAGGCTAGTTCATAGCTTTTCCTTTTATTTTCTTCATCAGCAAATAGTGTACAAACTGAGGGAGCTAATTGAAGATTTAACAATGACATTAAAATCCCACAATTATTGACCTTAAAATGCAATCTGTTAAATCATATTGGAACATAATATTGCCTTGAAAACCAAGGCCATTTGAAGAAATTTTATCAAACAAATTCAACCAAACCTTATTGGTTGACCTTTTTCAGTTTGTCAGTTACAAATGGTGTGGCTATTAGCCTGAAAGTTCCAATGGAAAAAAATCACTGAACTGTTGCAGTAGTCGATGGAAATGTGACATTTAGGGCGAAATCACATGAAAATCTCAAATGAAGAAAGTATACCTATCAAAACCTTGAAATGGGCTGAAACTGAATTGCAATAAATCAAAAAGCATTACAGTATATATCAATCTGTCTGATATACAGTACCAGTCAAAAGTTAGGACACACCTACTCATTCAAGGGTTTTTCTTTATTTTTACTATTTTCTACATTGTAGAATAATAGTGAAGATGTCAAAACTATGAAATAACACATTTGGAATCATGTAGTAACCAAAAAGATGTTCTTCAAGATTCTTCAAAGTAGCCAACCTTTGCCTTCATAACAGCTTTGCACACTCTTGGCATTCTCTCAACCAGCTTCATGAGGTCGTCACCTGGAATGCATTTTAGATTTTTTCCTCCCCCAACGTTCTTAGTAAGGGTGTGTCCAGTCCATTTTATTGTAAATGCTAGCCCTGGGTAATATAGGTCAGTGCTGCCATTGCTGCACAGCTAATAAAATCTCCCCTGGTCTTCAAGGACATTATGTGGCTGCAGTCCCTTTACCATTTTCCCCAAAGGAACCAATGCAATCTTTATGATGGCGCAGTGGGCGACAGGGACTCTGTATATATTCTACACGCTAATCAGTGTCACTTAAACGGGCTAGGGTCGGGTATCAGCCCCCCGTGGGTCTTCTAGAACGGGAGTGAAGTCTCCAGATCTATGCTGATGACAGCCTGGCATTCACACACACTATTCTATCACCTCTCAGAGTCCCCTCTGCGGGGTTAGGCAGTGCAGAGAGGTCTGTCACTGACATGCTCATGGGTAAACCAGGTATAAGCCTTATCTTTCTCAGCCTCTGTTCTGCAGGTATGATGAGGACAAAGGCAGAACACACAATCATTATCACAAGTGTATATTATTTGATCTTTCTGGGAATACCACGTCAGACTGGAATCCAATATTCCTGTTAAATTCTTCTAGCCGCCCCGAGTCCTGAAAACTTGCTGCAACCCACCCAAGCAACCCCTCTTCCTTCCTATCCAGCTGGCTGACAGCCAGTCGGATCAAATCCATTTAACGCCATCACAGGTTGCCCTTTGGTCCCTGGCCTCCAGTGCTGAAAATTGCTACTGTGCAAATGCCCTTCATGTAACGGTCCAACTGTGTCACATGTAGTCAGCTACCTTCCTAGACTCAGGCAGGTGATTTTGTACTCTCTCCCATACCGTACATTGAGGAGGCACACCACTTTTTTCAGGTGCTCAGCAGGTAGGTATACGACAGATGAGATTCCAGGTTCCTAGCTCCGCCTAGCTCTGCTGCTCTCTTCCCATCCCCAGCCATTCTCTCCGCAACACTACCCCCGTAGCTCACAACAGATGACTATCGCTGTCTTCCCTCGCTGCTGCTGCCGTCAAGGCCGGGCCAGGTGCTCCTCTATCTCTGGGAGAGAAGGGAGGGAATGGAGAGTGGGGAAGGAAGGGGAGATGTTGAATTTCATACCTCACGGCTCCTGGATTAACCAGGTCTGGATGTAATGTTGACAGACAGGCCGACTAGCCAGGAGAGGGGTGAGGAGGGGGATGGGGAGGCAGAGGTGGCCCCTGTTTCGGAGGGCCAGCTGGATGTAACATTATAGTTAGTGGTGTAGTGGAGGGTATACGCAGGTATACCCATTTATTTTTCAGTGGGCATTGTGTGTGCTCACTTCTTAATCCCCATGATGCGTATCATAGTAGTGTAGTGGAGGTATATGCCGTATCAATTAACAAGGCCAATGGAGGTGATCAGAATGTTCAGCTTAAAATGTTGATAAACTATTATTTCTTCACATTTTCAGCGCAGCAATGTGCACACGGCAGTAGGCTAAGCACAAATGTTCCAAAATGCAATTTGCAGAAAACACATATTCTAAAATGCACACCGTACATGGAAGTGGTTTCATGGACAGAGATGGAAATATCAATTAGAAATGTAGGAAGAGGGGAGATCTAAAGATGCAACAACTATCATGGGTTGCTAATATGTCTAGGATAATGCCTGCTAGACAATGAAAGAAAGCGTAAAGAAAACGAATAGAACAGGAGAATGCAAATGAGGAAGACTTTATCAAATAATTGCTTCCCCATTTCTACGGTGGGATTTTGGCTATAGGCTACTTTCACGCAAGGTAAAACATCTTTATAAAATAATATGAAGTAAAACGTCCAGGTTTCAAACAATTAAGGAACAGGAAAAACAGTGACGCTAATGATAGGCCTAACTGTCTTCTGGTAGATGAAAATGGTTTCCCAAAAACCTTCTCAATGAAATGTTAGCTACAAAGTAGACTATGCCTACCTGGCAGAATGATATCATGATTATTTGCATTAATCCAGTGGCCAAATGTTTTGCAAACTCTATCTCATGTGCAACAGTGTTTTCGCTAACCAAACAATGCTAGGTGCCTGCGCACTTCAATTAAAGGGTAACTGCACAAAACAATCTACATTTCATAGACCTCAAAGGTGGTCTCCTGATGTGGTTTAAGCATTGTTGTGGACTTTGAACATCCGATTGTGTTGTTTTTCTACTAAAAAAGTGTGAAACCTGTGAATTTCTGACTCAGTTGACAGCCTCATTTATCTATTTCAATAGTAGGCCTACTATTAGCCTACTTGCACAGTACAGCTTTGGTTGGCCTGACTGTTAGAGACCAATATGGGATTTATCAATTTAGGTCATGTATGTCACCGTTTCTCACACAATTTTTCACACTTTCCTTCGCCGGGTGGGCCGATGGATTTTTTTGTGTGCAAAATTGGGCAATACCCACTTCTCCAGGCACCGCTACACCACTGTTTATAGTGGCGGTGGTACCAAAGCCAAAATACAACATATGTTCATTAAATCATATACCTAGAACAACCTAGAACGGAACGCGGCTATTTTAGGGTTTACTGGAGACCGGGAATATCTGGATACAGCAGAGCCACCATCAATTATCACTACCAAGCCCACCTATCAGAGAAGAGGATACTGTTATGTCTGACAGAGGTTCATGACGTATGGCTCAGGCAGACTAGACAGACACATCCCTTAGCGTCATAGGGAAGCCAGGTACGTCTCACAGAGCAGCCGTGAATGCCTCACAGCGCAAATCCATCCGCTTACCTTGTCTGGAATTCACTTTCCTCCCCCAGTAGATTAAACTCACACTTCACCTCCCCTCGCAGCACACCAGTTAGCATGAAGGTACAGTGAAAATTATGGTACGTATAACTTCCCAGTGCGCAGGGTGTAAACAGTGGAAAAGTCTTAGCAATACTTTTAAACTATTTACCTTGTTTTTACAATGGATTACAGCTAAATTAATGGATTTTATACTTGGGACAGAATGAGACAAAAGTAATTGCTGTGTTGCCTTTTGAGTGTTTCATGAAGACAGGGAATCTGCATTCAAATAATATGTGAGTGTTGGACTGAGTAAGCTTCAGAGTTATTTAGCCATTGAAATATTAGCAGCCATTGACAATCATGTCTAAACCCAACGAAGCGAGAATATTACAAAAATTAGTTCAGCAGGCAGCACAGCACATTACAGATAATGCTCTGAGAGACAACAATATCTTCAGTCCCAAATACACTTACTAAACGTTCCACTACAATAGATTTGATTTACTCATTCAGTCACGGGAGGCTGCTTTATGCCAGAATATTAAACGTGTCTAATAATTAAAAGGTTCTGCTGAACTTCCCTTTAATTAATTCATATGATTAATCTGCCAAGGTGGCAGCTCATTGTTTAGCTCTTGACAGACTATTATAGCAACAATGTAATAATAGCTACTGGCGTCCTTCCTCATAATGCATCAACAGATTACGTAGCTCTGAGGAGTAAGACCGGGGAAAACTAGATTCATCTTGTTTCTTATAAAGTTAGACATTGTCTATAGCGCTCGCCAGCTTGTAGCCCTGAGCAAGGTAGTTAATCCACTGTTCCCCGGGCGCCGAAGACGTGGATGTCGATTAAGGCAGCCCCTCCGCACCTCTCTGATTCAGAGGGGTTGGGTTAAATGCGGAAGACACATTTCAGTTGAAGGTATTCAGTTGTACAACTGACTAGGTATCCCTCTTTCCCTTTCCTAAAAAACAGAAATGAGTTACGTGTGGTTCGTTCAGCCATTCCTATGGGGAAAATGAATGGAGAAAGAATGGGGTTTTGGGATAAACGGCAAAAACAAGGTCTGAGGGTTAACACAGGCTTAGGAGATCTTATACGTTTTGTTCTATGAGATAATATCTGCCAGTTAACACAACCTTTAGGAATTATGAAGGCTTCATGTTCTTCGCGTGCTTTTAAAAAATGACATAAACGCTAAAAAAATGCACAAAAAGTGACGTTAGCTGATGAAGATTATCACATAGAACAAAACATATAAGATCTCCTCAGCCTGTGTTTACCATAGACCTTATTTTTCGGCATTTATCCAAAAACCCTCATTTCCCCATAGGGGGGGGGGGGGGGGGGGGGGGACTGAAGAAACAAGTGCACATAGTCCATCCACTTCAGGAATATTATTAGATTTTTTGTTATTTGTATTTCTATAAATCAACATATCAGATAATTTTTTTACTTAACCATCACATTCCTAATCTCCTTTCAGATTCCCCTTTGTCTAGTAGAACTTTTGGATCTCAAAGACCCTGTATGACGGGGACACGTTTACAGTATGCAAAGAGACAAAACAGCCTATCACCATGCTGTATCCACGCTCCGGAGATTAAAGCCCAGGAGTGGAAGGAGGGTTTATGCTTTTCGCATGGACACCTCTCAGAATTGAAACTCCTATCTGCTCGCCTTGCAATAGACTACTGGTTTCCCCCATCCTTGCAGAAAGTTAATTTGAAAGTTAATATATCTGCCTATTGCCATCACCCAAAGCAACGGGCGTGGAACTGAGCCTGTATCCTGTCATAGAAAATGACAGAATACATCATGCGTACTGTATATAGTGTGTGACGTCTGAGTGGCACTGACAGTATGCTTCAGAGTTAAATGTATGATAACTATAGTGCTGTTTAAAGGGGGAAAACTCTTGGAAGATAACATGTGATATAAACACAGTTCTTGATCCTTCGAACACAAATACCGACAACACAAATAGATGTTTCTGTGGAAAATAAAGTAATATCATTCTACTACAAATACAGGTTTGCCTCAAAAACCTTTAACATGCATTTGAGGCACAGAGCAGTGTACATTTCTATGCATGAATTCTCATCATGTTGAAAACTGCCTGCATCATTCTCAGAGACAACATACGCAGTAATAACGCTCACAACTCTGTAAATACCAAATACACAAGCACACCAGAGCAATCCCTGCATTAGTCAATCAACCAATCCATCAATGTTACATACAGTGACACAAAAATCACAGACCTACAGATACACACACAAGCCCACACAAAGCACTCCCCTCCACACACACACAAAGCCTATCCCTCCGAGCTATCCTGGAGTGGAGTACCTTTGCGCTCGGAGCGTTTCTTGCGCCTCCTCTTGAACCTCCTCCGGATCAAGCAGTAATAGGCCCCCGCGGTCCCCATGGCCTGGGAGCCATCCAGAAACAGAGCCATGCCTAACAGGGCTGTTCAGTTGCCCCTAGGCAGTCCTTTTGCCCCTTAGGCTGCCCTGTTGCCCCTAGGCTCTCTTTAGCCTGGAGAGTCTAGGAGGCACTGAACTTCCCCACCCTCTCTCACTCTGCTAAGTACTGTACAGGCACCAGGCGCAGACCCTCCCTCCTCCTGTCTGTCGTTCACACCCTCAGATGTCATGAGCTTTGCCAGCCGGTACTTTTATATGAATGATATAAAACGAACGAACGTCACTCCAGTGGTAGCCAATCTCGCCCTCTCCTTACGGACCCTCGTGATCTGAGGAGACACATGTCACAGTCACATACACACACACGCGTGCACACACACACACACACACTTTTCTGGCCCCATCCAATGACGATCACCTTCAAATGGCCAACAAATGGCATCTAAGAAATAGAAACATATCGATTCATACTGATTCAAAGGATCTATATTGTCCCATTGCTGTCATGGTGTCACAGTTACCCTAGCGTCACATTCAGGTATTCAGGGCAGGTGGAAACTAATTTCCACAGGCACACTCTATGGACACATAGCTGGCTCTCAGTGTATGTTTCCCTGTGTCAGCAGCCCAAGACTCCATTCCACCCGTCCCCCATCCAGACCTCTCTAATCCTGGGGGTAATTATTGTCCTGACATGCACCAGTGGCTTCCTGGCTGGGGGACTTATCACTCCGTATTGTAGAAGCGCCACACCACTTAGCGTCCATGTCTACTGTCATTCAGGCATCAGCTAAATCTGGCCAGGGTTATTATGAAACTCCTCACCCTCATAAAGAGGGGCAGATTAGCTGTAATTGTATATTAATTATACATACAGTAAGAAAATACATACAAGTAGTGCATCGCGTGTCTCGTGAAAACACAAACCAGATGGTATAACTTACTACTGGATCTCTGTCTCCCCCACCAGTAAACAGTGAATGCAATCCAGATATTTTGGAACCAAAACGTGACAGATAGTATCACAAGAGTTTCTAAACCCAGAGGCACAACATCGCAAGACTTCCGGGAACGCTTACGAAACAGACCAAATAGACCAGGAAGTTCTCTCATTGAGAAGTCAAAAGATTCTACCTTAGCTGTTACTTTTCTCAAAATCTAAAGGCACAACCTAGACTATAGCCAATGTCTTAAGTAGTTGAACATGTTATTACTCTAACCTTGTGAAAGTGGCAAACTGACACGTTTTCATTTTCGACAAAAACAACTTTATATGGAAGGAGTGCCTTTTATTTGACGGCCTGCACACGCGCAGTTCGGCGCGAGGCGACCGTTAGACGCGATGACGTGTTTAGGGCTCCCGAGTGGCGCAGCGGTCTAAGGCACTGCACCTCAGTGCTTGAGGCGTCACTACAGACACCCTGGATCGATTCCAGGCTGTATCACAACCGGCCGTGATTGGGAGTCCCATAGGGCAGCGCACAATTGGCCCAGCGTCGTACGGGTTTGGCCGGAGTAGGCTGTCATTGTAAATAAGAATTTGTTCTTAACTGATTTGCCTAGTTAAATAAAGGTTAAATAAAAAAAACATTTCAAAAAAATTATTCGCATCTTCATACTGATAGTATGCTGTGACAACACCAGATGAGAAACAGGTTCTCTGGCCTACACTGCCCCCATGTGGCATGTCTTGGAGTGGTGTATCACCTGAAATGAACCAAGCCCATCACAGTAGACCCATGTCCCGGGCCGCGTCATGAAAAGTTGCACACAGTTTCGAATCAGAAAGGGGCTTGTTTACATTGAAGTGAATATAAACACATCCAACTTCAGATGCAGCTCATGTAAGTTAATACACTTGTACCTGTATACGGCTTGAAAATGGCAGATTTGGGCACTAATAAGCAGTGGTGGTTCTAGACCATTTCAACTGGGGGGGGGGCCAAGCTGGGGCCAGTTGTACTGTTAGATGGTCCAGTTACAGTAGACGTTATTGTTGTCGTATCGTTTTCTTCACTGCATTGCAGGCATTAGCAGGCAAAAGACCATGTTCATAATCATTAGTGTTCCGCGTTGCCACTGTCTAATAAAGGATGTAAAAAAAGAACGATAGCAAAAGTTAGTGATGTAAAAATTATTGCATACTCCACATGGGCACTGCCCCCCCCCCCCCCCCAGAACCGCTACTGCTAATAAGCGCCTAAATTGGAACACAGTGGCTGTACAGTAACATGCTATAAATGACGTCAGATCTCAGGCTCTGCGATTCACAGCGTTGTATGGGTTTTGACTGACAGACGTTCTGAACTTGAGCACCGCACGCGACAAGAAGTTGCCCCCATCCCTTTCGCTAATTGGGCAACTTTTGCTAATGCTTTGTTGTCTGACTGAGGGAAATGCTGTATATTAACGCTCCTGTTGTGTTCGTTTCATGTTCATTAATGGGGTCGGTCCAAAATGACCGCCCCATTATAGCTGATTCTAAATCCTTAATAATAATACGTACATCATCACCTAATGTTGTGTCTTTTTATCAACTTAAGTTCTTGTGAACATTACAAGTTTTGAACTTCTATTTGCTATTTATGGCCTGTAGGCCTCATTGACCTGAGCTCATACAACTCGTTTTTGAGTAAAATAAAACATAATGTATGGATTATTTTGACTATAACAAATACTCAGATTAAACATATTGTGCTATTTATCACAGACTACTTTGTGTCAAAGTTTAACAAGGACTCTCCTCCTCACCAGTGTCAAGATATGATCAAGAGCCTCACATTATCCCTCTCATCATCACTCAATGTCTAGGTTTACCTCCACTGTATTCACATCCTACCATACCTTTGTCTGTACATTATACCTTGAAGCTATTTTTTCGCCCCCAGAAACCTGCTCCTTTTACTCTCTGTTCCGGACGTCCTAGACGACCAATTCTCATAGCTTTTAGCCGTAACCTTATCCTACTCCTCCTCTGTTCCTCTGGTGATGTAGAGGTGAATCCAGGCCCTGCAGTGCCTAGCTCCACTCCTATTCCCCAGGTGCTCTCATTTGTTGACTTCTCTAACCGTAATAGCCTTGGTTTCATGCATATTAACATTAGAAGCCTCCTCCCTAAGTTTGTTTTATTCACTGCTTTAGCACATCACTGTGACCTGTACGCTCTTGTTGGCTGGCCCTCGCTTCCTACTCGTCGCCAAACCCACTGGCTGCAGGTCATCTACAAGACCCTGCTAGGTAAGACCCCCCTTATCTCAGCTCGCTGGTTACCATAGCAGCACCCACCTGTAGCACGCGCTCCAGCAGGTATATCTCTTTGGTCACCCCCAAAGCCAATTCCTCCTTCGGCCACCTCTCCTTCCAGTTCTCTGCTGCCAATGACTGGAACGAACTACAAAAATCTCTGAAACTGGAAACACTTATCTCCCGCACTAGCTTTAAGCACCAGCTGTCAGAGCAGCTTACAGATTACTGCACCTGTACATAGCCCATCTATAATTTAGCCCAAACAACTACCTCTTCCCCTACTGTATTTATTATTTATTTTGCTCCTTTGCACCCCACTATTTCTATTTCTACTTTGCACTTTCTTCCACTGCAAATCTACCATTCCAGTGTTTTACTTGCTATATTGTATTTACTTCGCCACCATGGCCTTTTTTGCCTTTACCTCCCTTATCTCACCTCATTTGCTCACATTGTATATAGACTTATTTTTCTACTGTATTATTGACCGTATGTTTGTTTTACTCCATGTGTAACTCTGTGTTGTTGTATGTGTCGAACTGCTTTGCTTTATCTTGGCCAGGTCGCAATTGTAAATGAGAACTTGTTCTCAACTTGCCTACCTGGTTAAATAAAGGTGAAAAAAAAAAAATACATACAGTATATCGTTTGGTTATTGTGCTGCCACAGAACGAATTGTGAGCAAAGCCTCAAATAAGCTTTATATACCAGAGCTGCGAGTAAAGTTCTATATATTATTGAAACAATGTTGCGATTGTTTGTGAGAATGCCAACAGGTGTGGTTGAGAACGATTCTATTGGGGAAAGGTTCCGTGGGGGTTGCCATGGAAGCCAAGAAGGGGAGTGAGGTGTGTGTGTGTGTGTGTGTGTGTGTGTGTGTGTGTGTGTGTGTGTTCAAACACACATGCATGTCTGGGAGAGGAAGTGTGTCCATCTGATGAATGGGCATGCGCCTGAACTCAATTTTATACACTAGTTGTAGTCTCACCCATTCATTTCTACTGACCGGTCATTTTTGACCGGGAACACCACAGGCATACAAAAGTTCAAATAAAATGTTATGAAAATCATCTAAATGTATTTTGTGTGTTCAGATGCCCTGTGTGGAAAAAGTAATAGAACCTTATGACAATCAGATTAAATGAACTACATTTTTCAGAGCGAAAACGTGTAAAATCGGTCCAATTCGACCGGAACACAGCCGGAGGATTAAAAGGACACGGTGTCATTTAAAAGATGAGATGTTGAGGATTATAATAAATACCGCTTTGATGTCATGCAAGCGAGCCAAACACCCGTCCAAATGTGCACTTCACATTTCCATATCATAAAACTCATGTCATATACAGTGTCAACGTTCATGATCAGTATGTTTGATGTACAGTTACCAGATGACATGGTGTCATACCCTGGGTTGTCCTGAACAGAATGACCCTGTGTTTTGTCTATCGTGAAGAACACGCACCTGAATGCACTCATGACTCCTTTCTATGCTCACCAAAATTACAATTTGTTTCTCTGAATTGCTTTGTGAAGGCCTAACACTGTAAGATTATATTGTATTACTTAGCTAGGCATGTTGGCAATAGAACAAGCTTTCAAATGATGCCCACCTGACCCAGATTGCGATTTATAATGGGCTGTTTTTCGATTGTGTAAACAACAATAGTAAATGTGTGATGGGGGGACTCAGGGCTGTGTTCCTAACAAAACAACTACCGTGCAAGTCTGCTTGCTCTAGTTCCTCAACGGCACAGTTAGGAGACCTCAAAAAAGCACCTAAAGACTATTCGTTGAGTCATAAAAGTGCATTGAAATTACATGGGCACACTTTGGAGAAGTGTGTGCCCACCTCGAACTAAAACCCTTAGTCCTCTCAATCAAACCCTTGTCATTTGTTTGTCTTATGTTGCACCTACCCCACATTTTCCAGGAATATTCTTATCATGTTACTGAATGTATCCAGAGTAGTTTCTGATTTTGTTATCAACAAAATGTGGCAAAAAGTACAGCAAATGTAAAACGCACATCAAATCGACAGTGGGGGTTTGACAGTTTGGACTCATGTTTGGTCTCATGTGTGTCCTCAACTTTGGTCTAATCATTTCCCCATAATCTCCCAAACTGTGCCCTTTCTATTGCGTGCATGCTTATGCATTTCATATTTCTTCTGTAAGAAACGTTTCAATATATTCCTATCCATATAGGCCAATTCCCACAAGTCTAAAGGGTTAACAAACATGTAATAAGATGGTCATCCTCCACAACATTTTTTAAAAATGTTATTTGACTAGGCAAGTCAGTTAATTCTTATTTAAAATTACGGCCTAGGATTGGTGGGTTAACTGCCTTGTTCAGGGGCAGAATGACAGATTTTTACCTTGTCAGTTCGGGGATTCGATCTAGCAACCTTTCGGTTACTGGCCCAACGCTCAAACTACTAGGCTACCTGCCGCCCCACATTGCAGATGTCAATGGATGATTGATTACCTAGCAAGCTAGCAAGCCAGCGAGGCAAGGTAAAATATCACAAATAGAGCTAGATAAAGACAGAAGAATATACTTGTCGAGCATAGCTAATCAGTCTTGTGTGTTTACATGGCAATCATTCACTTGCTGCTAAGTTTTGGGGAAAAAAAGACATCCGGACAGGACAAAAACAAAGACATCCAGACAGGACAAAAAAAAAAGACATCCGGACAGGACAAAAAAAAGACATCCGGACAGGACAAAAAAAATGACATCCGGACAGGACCAAAAAAAAGACATCCGGACAGGACAAAAACAAAGACATCCGGACAGGACAAAAACAAAAGACATCCGGACAGGACAAAAAAAAAGACATCCGGACAGGACAAAAAAAAAAGACATCCGGACAGGACAAAAAAAAAAGACATCCGGACAGGACAAAAAAAAGACATCCGGACAGGACAAAAAAAAAGACATCCGGACAGGACAAAAAAAAGACATCCGGACAGGACAAAAAAGACATCCGGACAGGACAAAAACAAAGACATCCGGACAGGACAAAAAAAAAGACATCCGGACAGGACAAAAAAAAGACATCCGGACAGGACCAAAAAAAAAGACATCCGGACAGGACAAAAAAAAAAGACATCCGGACAGGACAAAAACAAAGACATCCGGACAGGACAAAAAAAAAGACATCCGGACAGGACAAAAAAGACATCCGGACAGGACAAAAAAAAAGACATCCGGACAGGACAAAAAAAAGACATCCAAAAAGCGTCAGCGTCAGTCCGTGCTTACTGAGGTATAGTCTACAGTGTCGCCTGAAAAGGAATTTTAGGAATGCCCATCTATGTGGGAGGCCTACCTTTTGTAAAACACCAAAACAAAGGACGGCCGATCCGGTCATGACCAAAAAAAACATCTAAAAGACGGGAGTGTTGGCCACAATGGACTTTTATGAATGCCCATCCGTATGGTAGGCCCATCGTTTGTAAAACAGGCCGTTGCCTTGGCTTTATTAGTCCTGATTCCTGTGACCTAATCTATTTGGTTATTAAAGCTCTGAAAATCAGCTACATTAACCTATTTGCAATGTGTTTACACAGCGGGAAATGGAAACGTTTCTTTTTTCGCTATGATCGTAAAAAATGTACGGATACAAACTTGAAACCACTGATCATGACAATTAAGCCCATGGGAACAAACTCCTGAACGGTAGTTGTGAGTAGCCTGATTGTCCATTTTACTTTGACCTGTCCTGTTTTTAGGATATACTGTTTGTTAACACGTCATCGCATTTTTTTTATTTGACTGGGTGCCATTTAGGTTAGGCAATTTGATCTGAGAAACCTACATGATGCAAACGTTTCCGTCTCATTACATTGTCATCCATTTTATCTCCGGCCTGTAGGCTACAGAAAAGGCCACATACTCTTTGCTTTATTTGCTACATGATCTATGTTAAATGTTTTTGTTGATGGAACGTTGGTGGAGCGCAACAGCGATGCATCTCTACAACAGCACCCTGGAGATTCGCGCTGGGAATGGACAAGATAAATATTTTGCCTCCCTGACTTTGACGAAGCGGGCACTGCTTATCACAGGGCGGCGTCAGCGCTCACCCAAAAAGACCAAATGTCACTGGTTGAGAGGAATTGTCATTGTTTTGGGGGTAGAATTATGTGTTGATGGAGGTGCATCCTGGTCAGTTTAACTCAGAAAATCCTGCCATAGGCATCCGCCTAATCCTGCCTAAAGAGCGGGCCGGCCCTGGGCCTGAAAACGAAATCACAATTACAAAACGGGTCACCCACCTGGTTTATACCTGCAGAGCGCTCTGGGTGTACTTGGTGGATCCAGTGATCTGAAAAAACAATTAAAACAGTATGTAAACCTCCTGTATAGTTCAAACTGCCAAGCCTTTGCAGTCCTCTGGCTGTGGTAACAGTGGACACATCAACAGATCATGTAGTAGCATCAAACAACCACTAGATGGAACTCTTGAACTACTCACCTTTTTAGTAAGCAAACACTTTCTATTAGAACCCAACCTCTGACAACACAGCACTGAATAGCCCCACACCACAGTAGGGTAATTCAGTAAGTGCTCTATCCTGTCGACAATGCACTGTAACAAACAGAGTTCACATGAAGGGCTGTAATCACGATCAGAAGTGGACACACCAGGAGGGTGAGTGTATGGACTCCACTCACTGCTTGGTTTGTCAGTGTGCCTCAGGGTCTGTCTGACCCTTGACAGTGGATCTGCCTCTAACCCCAACCTGAAACGACAGGCCAGAAATGAACTAAGGACTGCACAGAATTATACTCTCCCCTTATCCAATATCAACACAGTTACAGCGTACTCTGGCAGCACACAGAACTGAAAAGTCAAAGTGACAATTGTAGGTGCAGGGAACCATATTCATCAGAAAACAAGAACGATTGAACATAGCATGGGTATTGTTATGGTGACATGGTACCCTCACTCGTGTTCGGTGAAGAAGTCGAACGTAGTGTGCGCTCTTGTTAAGTAGCTAATCAAGCAAAATAAGTGTGTGTGCATCCTATTCACAACAGCTGAATTTAATTCAAGGGCACAGATGCTGCCTACTGGACATCACAGAGACACACTTCCTTTGACACATCACGACGTCCTCTACAGACAGCTGTGGGCGTTCACGGCTCCAGAATAATGCTAGCGAGGTCCTCCATTCCAAAACTGCAGCTTCACTTACAGCACAATGGCTTGCGCCATGGTTCAGATGTTTAAGCAGTACGCGCTCTCGTGTTCTCTTGGCCTTTTCAACGTCAAAATGTATTAATTGATTCACTTAAACAGCTCTGAATCTCGTTTGCCTCGATTCATCATAGATCATTCCAGGTCATTCCTCAAAACATTTATTCATGACAAAGCCATGGAAGCATTCTCGCACGCATTGCACAGATAGCAATCTGCAGATAAGTGGTGATGAAGAAAAGGCACTCCGTAGCAAACTGCCTGCTCTCTCCCCCTGCTTCACAAGCCTATCTGCATTCAGGTCTCGTCAATATGTTGACATCTTAATCAGTTACTGGTGTCAGCTGCATCATTTCTCTCCCCCTGCACATCATGATTCTAGGGACTAGGGACAGGGGAGAGGGGAGTAGTCAGCCCATTCAACATCCAACCCGCTCCGAGGCTCTGGGGTTGCGTCCCAAACGGCACCTATCCTACTCCCTACCTAGTGCACTAGTTTTGGCGTAACACAGTTGTCTTGACCCCCCGCAAGGTTAGAGTCCCCCCCCCCCCCCCCATAAAAAACAAATGTAGAATGCGTCAGCCAGACTAACATCGATGATAGTCTTTCTGTGGTACCAGGGCACGTAGCCTATAGTCTTGCTTTAGGCATTTTACATTGACATTTTAGTCATTTAGCAGACGCTCTTATCCAGAGAGACTTACAGCAGTGAGTGCATACAGCAGTGAGTGCGTACTTCAACTAATGGATCAATATTTATTGGTAGGCCTATTTGGTGATTATTTTCTCATGTTAAGCCTAACATTTTGCGAAGCTTTACATGGTGTCGCAAAGCTGCCGTGATTTAATGAAATGACTTGTTCAGTAATTAAAGTTAGAAATTCAAACATTGCAGATTGCAAAAAAATAAATGGCGATACAACAGCATACTAATCAGAAACCAATATGTTTGATTTGCTTGAGCCCTTAAGAACTGTTATCCACTAAAGATGATCTGTTTCCATCTGCCAATTCATTTCCTGTCCTGTATCCAGATGAACTATATAGGAAGCTCCGTAACGTGTTGAGGCCGGACAATAAGGAGAACGCGAGAGGCTCAATTAAAGATGTTTTCAGAACTGCTGTATCGTCCCAGTTTCCCTGATGTTGCTACGGCAATCAAGCTGTTTTTACCATTCTGTCACTTCTGCAGAGAGATCGCTTTCTAAACTAAAACTCTACCTAAGAACAATGCGTAACGCTCTCGGTCTGATCTGTGCTTTTGAACCCCTGAGTAAGCTCCACTCATTCCACTGGCACCGTCGGAGCCTTTACCACGGCATGTGTTCACCGATATCCCCTTACTTTCAATCAATGTTTTCTATTTCAAGGCCTGAGGCACTTTGATCAGTCACATTCTTGAAGCCCAAGAAATACATACTTAGCTTCCTACTGCATATGGAAATGAAAAAGGTTTATGAATGACTTTTTTTGAGGATATTTTTTATTTATTTTTTACTATCGATGACAGGCACATGGTCCCCTAGAGCTCGTGGGCCCCCACGCCGTTCAGGGGCTGCGCCAGTGGCTCTGGTCAAAAGTAGTGCACTACAAAGGGAATAGGGTGCCATTTGGGACACACACACCAGAGGGCTCCAGGGCTATGGGGCAGGTTACTCAGGCAGAACCAAATGTGCTGATGGTAATTTGGTACACCAGTGATTCCATTTGATGTTTTATGGTTCCTGATGTTTAGGGTAATTTCCCTGTGCATAGAGAGAGACTGTGGTCACAAGTGACAATGGATTGAAAACTCTGGGTGTTAGACAGAGTATTGGTTCAGTTTACAGTCCATAGTGCTTCTAATGGCCAAGGAAATATGACACAAAAAGAATAATAAAAAGCACATTTTGTGGGAGCCACATGCAAATATTCCTGCTCTAGCTCTATTTAAAAAAAGAAAGACTGGATATCTCCACACTGAACCATGTAGAGAAAACAAACATTCCCACAGTCTAATGTTTGAGAGGAGCACACACTGTAACGAGTGCGCTGAGAGTCAGGAAGCAAGTTCAGAGAGTGCCCGTTTTAATGAATAAACACAACGTAATACAAAATAAGAAACACGAACAACGCACAGACATGACACAGGAACAGAAACAATGACGCCTGGGGAAGGAACCAAAGGGAGTGACGTATACACGGAAGGTAATCAGGGAGGTGATGGAGTCCAGGTGAGTCGGATGACGTGCAGGTGCGCGTAACGATGGTGACAGGTGTGCGCCATAACGAGCAGCCTGGTGACCTAGAGGCCGGAGAGGGAGCACACGTGACACACAGTCTCTTTCGGAGCGTGGACCTCGTAAAGGGCTGATAGAGCCATCATTGTCCACAACCAGACCACAGAATGAGAGTGAATGAGAGGAGGAAAAACATTTTGGTTAGGTTGAAGGTTGCTGTTAACAATGCACGTACATATTGTATTGTATTGTGTGTGTATTGTGAGACGAAGAACCTATGGGTTTTCCCCCCCTTCTTCCTGAGGGGTGTTCACTTCCTCCCTCGTCTGTTTCGACCCCTTGGCCTGTACGGCTCCCTCCCGCTCCTGGGCACTTGTCCAAACTCTTCCAGTTGTATGCCTCTTGAATGAGCAGGGCAAGCCCATCATCACATCAACACAACTCATGTATGGGAATCAAAACAAATTCCTGTCACGCCATAGTGAGGATGGAGCACGGAGCAACAACCAGTGATGTTGACTCACTGTCAGAGTGCTTTGCTTTCGAACGGTCCCAATGTTGAGCGGTCTGGGGTGGCTCTTTTAAACATATGGGATTCAGTGTATAAAGCGATTTCTATTTCATTACATTGACGTTACATTAACGTTACATTGACATATTGTAATGCGGGATCTTTTCACTGTTAAATATTGGTGTGTGAAACTTATACTGTAGCCTATGTAATGTTAGGTTAATTTACAAGCAGAGAGAAACATTAAAGACATGCTCCGGTACTTCAGCGACTAAGAAAGCATTTTTTAAACCTCCCGCTTTGGGCTGAATTTTGTCAATGTGTAGTTCATACATGCATAATCTAGGAGCAGAATTACTGTCGTACCTCAATTAGACACAAAATCCCTAGTTTGAAAGCGACTGTTTTCTTGAAGCTGTGCCATGCCATTTTCCCTACATTTCCCCCACGTTGGCCAGCCCCCTAGCAATTTGAGTTCTAGCCAATGAGCTTCAGCCCATCACATTTAAGTGACAGCTGTCAAGAGGTCTGCCCAGCGTTATCCAATGAGGTTGCAGGGCAGGCCCAACAACTCAGTGGACACAGCAAAGAGAAAGAGCAATGATGTGGTGCACATATCTGCACATATATGATGTAGTACACAACTTTCGGGGACCACTTTTGGATCGTGAGTGCTACTTTCAGAACTACTGGCTAAAAAGTATACAAGAATCTCTTTAAGGGGATGGGACTGGAAAAATGTTACCCTTCTAAAATTCATAGAGCTATGGATGCAAGGACTGTCCATCTGTGATCAAATGCCATCATACTGCATTGCTGCAACAGTAAAAAACGAAATATTTATATGTTTTATTGTCACATACACTGGATAGGTGCAGTGAAATGTGTTGTTTTATAGGGTCAGCCATGGTAGAACAGCGCCTCTAGGGAAAATTAGGGTTTGTTCCTTGCTCAAGGGCACAACGACAGATGTTTCACCTTGTCGGCTCGGGTATTCGAACCAGCAACCTTTCGGTTACTAGCCCAACGCTCTAAAGCGTCTATAACACCATTATATTGTCATTGATAATACACTACCACTATGTCTGGTGGAATGATCATAGGACAGGCCTACATACATATCCCACTGTACATACGATACATGCCTAATCGATTGTTCATACACTAACGGAAAACTGTAATTCATACAGTCATTTTGAGTATTATCAACAGTAAAAAAACTCTGAAATGTTTTACTGCAGCATACTGTAAATTATGGTGCATTGTGGGAAAATGTTGTGGGCGGGGAAAGAATTGCTGTATTTCCAATGGTACTGTAATCAACCCCACAGAATACAGTGCCGTACGGTACCTTTGTAGCACCAAAAACCTTTTGACCACTAGTGAGTGCACGGTTTGTTGTTTCTGTCTCATTAACATATTTTGAGGTATGCCTTGTAAGAGGCTATATTTGTTGCACCCGTGAGTGAGAATGCTGTACCAATTTAACTCCTGTGTAGTTATAGTGCCCCGTCAGTTTGTATAGGGGACATAATGGAGTGGCAGCAAGTCTTAAACCTTAAATGGTTGAGCATTTTCCCATGTCCTTTTGTTAAATTTTGCCCTGTAGTTGCCGCAAGTTTGGAAGCCTTCATTAAGTCCTCTAGAAGTGCCACCAAATATTCTTGAATATGGTGTAATGTTTAAACACTTTACCTAGCAGCCAACCTGCTTGCACCAATCGCTTGTAATTACAGTAAAATACTATGAAATACAAACCCTTCCCTCAATGAATTTCATTCATCCATTCATTCATCCATTCATCCATCCATTCCGATTAAGGTAGTGTTTACTTTTTTTTACAGTATAATACAGTCAATGTTACAGTATTGTACTGTGTGTCATTACACAGTACTTGCTTTGATACCGTATTTATATTACAGTAGGTGTACTGTTATATGAAATACAACATTTTACTTGCCACCTAGCTGCCTGTAAGCTACTGTGAAAATCATGGTAACCCCTTTAGTGTAGGTTACATCCATAACCAATTCAAGGCAACACAGTAAGGGCGATGCCTGCCCTGCGCACTATATCTCCATATTGCACAGATCAGCGTGTTCCTATCAGGGTGGGGCCCACAGGGGCAGATGGTGCTTCTCCTGGTTTCTCTACATTTAATCTGTTTTCCAAAATCATTTCCAAGAGAGGAGATTAAGATTCAGGGGATTATATTACTGGGCCTACTGTATGAAGGATGAGCACCTGCAGTGGGGGGATGGCAAAAGAAAAATAATCCACACAGAAATAAATAATCTGCCCTGAAGATATAATAGAGGAGATCCAAGAGAGAGGATGCTCGCCCCACTGCATCAGAACGCCTTAACATCCTGGTTGCTCATATTTAAATGATTAGGTGGGAAACGGTGTGGCTAATAGCCATCACTCCTAATCTGTGATACCAGGAATAATGAATACAGTGGGAACTGAAGCTTGGCAAACCTTTTTTATTCAACTTCCCAGAGCTATTTTACACAACGCCAGAAAAACCTCACAGACAGGCCTCTGAATTTATGTTAATCTCCCCTTTCTGTGTTATATCCTTTCTGTATTCTTGTGATCTTTCCTCTCCGAGTTCACCAAGCATCAGGGAAAAAACAAGCCCTGCAGGGACAGGGAGTACAGTACACATTCTTCTTCACCTCACAGCTGGTGGAGATGTTTTACCTTTAACCTTTTACTGCAGTGGGTTAAATCAGGGTCACACAGAGTGATTCTTGGTGGTCTTTAATAAATCTACTATGAAACAGAAGTTTACACCTCACACACATGGTTATGGACTCAATAAAAGAAGACACCTGTACCATGTCAGATATAGAGCTGAAATGTATTACATTTTGAGTTTGCATCCCAATATTACACTTTATATACATCACAGAAGACTGAAATATAACAAAATGGTTTGACTTAGAAACACCAGATTTTCTGCGTTACATTTTTGGTTTTGTTTATTAATTATGAAATTATGAAAAGTATTAATAACATTCCACCTATGAGGCCACTGGAGGGTGATTTGGTAATTTGACTGCAGGAAAGGGCTACTTGGTTAGACAAGGTACTGCTATTGACCTGACCTCTTGACAAATGTCTTCAGACAAACATTACGTAGCATGGGAGGTCTGAGTTCTTGGTCTGCATTCACCCTGTCTAAGGCAGCGTTTACACAGGCAGCCCAATTCTGATTCTTATTTTTTTCTTCAGTAATTGGTCTTTTGACCAATCAGATCAGCTCTGAAAAAGATCTGATGTGAAAAGATCTGATGTGATTGGTCAAAAGTGTGGTTAGTGTAAAAAGAAATCGGAATTGGGCCGTCTTTATAAACGCAGCCGACGAATATTGCTGATGTTGATCAGGTTTCCCCTGTCCAGATAATCTTATTCATTATGATCTAAAAAGGCACCACTCCTACTCTGAGACACTTTATAAATACCTTCTGACTTGTCCTCCTTCTCAAAACCAAAATCAAAAGGCAAGTGTCCCTTTGGAGTCATTTGACTCACTTCTGTCAATACAAACAACAGTGCTTCCACCGAGACAGATGGTTTCTAATGCAGTAAGAGACACAATGCATCGAGCGGTCCCGGTCTCCATGTAACTCTACCGTACTCTGGGGACTCATTCACCGTAGTGGCAGTAAAGAGAAAAGCTCAGAGAAATTAAAGGGAGGTTTCACCCTGTCTGAGAGCCAGGTCATGAAATCTGCTTTGCTACAGATGTAGCGTCTTAATTTGAGCCAGTTTGCTACAGTGGGAAAATAATCCTGCAGCAACAGGAAATCTGAATTATTATGTGGATTATAACTAACAGACATTTTTGTAGAGGTTGATACATTTTCCGTTAGGGCAAATCAAATCTGAAATTTCAAAGTGGAAATTACAAACTTTAGAAGCCTTTTTAAAACTCTAACACACTACAAATGTGCATTTCCTGCTGTGCAAGAAAATTCTCAGCAACAAAAGAGAGATCAAATTAAGGACACAAACAAATAGACCCTTTAACTTTGGAAAATGTATGCCACTTAGCAGATACCTTTTTTTTTATCCAAATTGATTTACAATAGAATATGATCCTAGATAAGGATGTGCTCCCATTGCTGGGAGTGTTAAGCAATCATGCAAACACGGCCCTGGACCAAGAACCATAAAACATAAAGACCCTATCCCTTTTTGATTTCGCTTTTCTAGCAGGCGGAATGCAATGTTCTTCTGGACAGACTTAACAGCTGCTAAACACTCTCAAGGACACGCCTGTAGAAGCAGGCAGTACATTAGGCTACCAAGCAGGTCAGGAAAAGACCCCAGGGTGACACCACCACATCTCCAAGGGTCACCTGGAGTTCCAAATGTCCTACAGCTGTGCAAATAGCACTTAATAAATGCACACACCACGCAGAAACATAAAGAGTGAGTGTGAAATCGTGACGAACAGATACCATGTGTGGTGTGTTATAAATCAGAAAGGGGGTTGAAGTGAGCAGCAGAATCCCTGGTGGACAGACAGATGTCTGGACAGCATACACACCCAACACGAATCAGCTCAGGCTGGAAGAAGGGGCTAACATCTGCTAATGTACTGCTCTTGACACTATTTATGTCATCTGTCTGTCTGCTGCCATGGCCCACATCTGCACTGTATTACACACACACTGGATGGGCTTGTCGTGCCAACGGAGGCAGCAGACAAACAGGCCTCTGACACACTGACGGAGAGAGGGAGGGGAGCGAGACGGAGAATGGCTCTCCCATCATGTGGTGCAGTGAAGTAGATCCACCGTCAATCCCTGAGGGACAGGAGAGTTATGTTGGTGAGGATTCAATCTGTTCTGTCAAAGCAGTCCAGCCATGTCCATATATGAAATTAGTGGATTCGGCTATTTCAGCCACACCCGTTGCTGGCAGGTGGATAAAATCGTGCACACACCCATGCAATCTCCATAGGAAACATTGGCAGTAGAATGGCCTTACTGAAGAACTCAGTGACTTTCATCGTGTCACAGTCATAGAATTCCACTTTTTCCAACAAGTCAGTTCATCAAATGTCTGCCCTGCTAGAGCTGCCACGGTCAACTGTAAGTGCTGTTATTGTGAAGTGGAAACGTCGAGGAGCAACAACGACTCAGCCGCGAAGTGGTAGGCCACACAAGCTCACAGAAACGGGACTGCCGAGTGCTCAAGCGTGTAAAAATCGTCTGTCCTCGGTTGCAACACTCACTACCGAGTTCCAAACTGCTTCTGGAAGCATCGACAGCACAAGAACTGTTAGTCGGGAGCTTAATGAAATGGGTTTCCATGGCCGAGCAGCCGCACACAAGTCTAAGATCACCATGCGCTATGCCAAGCATCGGCTGAAGTGGTGTAAAACTCGCCTCCACTGGACTCTGGAGAAGTGGAAACGCGTTCTCTGGAGTGATGAATCACACTTCACCATCTGGCAGTTGCGTTTATATTTTTGTTCAGTATATATCAGCAACCATCACTCCTGTGTTCCAATGGCACGTTGTGTTAGCTAATCCAAGTTTATCATTTTAAACGGCTAATTGATCATTAGAAAACCCTTTTGCAATTATGTTAGCACAGCTGAGCAGCTTGACCGTATGGTACGTAAGAAGTGCCCATCAAGCCTATCCAACTTGTGGGAAGGAAGGAAGCATGGGATGAAATGGGATGAAATCTCTTCAGATTACCTCAACAAACTGACAACTAGAATGGCAAAGGCCTGCAAGGCTGTAATTGCTGCAAATGGAGGATTCTTTGACGAAAGCAAAGTTTGAAGGACACAATAATGATTTCAATAAAAAAAATTATTATTTATAACCTTGTCAACGTCTTGACTATATTTCCTATTCATTTTGCAACTCATTTAAGGGGTGGCAGGGTAGCCTAGTGGTTAGAGTGTTGGACTAGTAGCTGAAAGGTTGCAAGTTCAAATCCCCTTGCTGACAAGGTACAAATCTGTCATTCTGAACAGGCAGTTAACCCACTGTTCCTAGGCCATCATTGAAAATAAGAATTTGTTCTTAACTGATTTGCCTAGTAAAATAAAAAAATGTATGTTTTCATGGAAAACAAGGAAATTTCAAAGTGACCCCAAACTTTTGAACGGTAGCGTATGTGCAAATTATGTGTGAGTGATCAGGTGACGGAGTGAGTGAGTGTGCAAGCATGTAGGGCCCTATAAGTGTGCATAGAGACAGTGCAAAAATACAAATCAACTCAGATAGTACGTGTAGCTATTTTGTTAGCTACTTATTAGTCCTATTACTTGGGGATAGACTTGATGCACTGGTACCGCTTGCCGTGCGGAAGCAGACAGAATAGTCTATGACTTGTGTGGTTGGAGTCTATAACAATTTTCCGGGCCTTCCTTCCACACCGCCTGATAAAGATGTCCTGGATGGCAGGGATCTCACCCCCAGTGATGTACTGGCACCAGTGAAGTAAGAGAGGAAGTATTTGATGTAGATATGTACAGTTGAAGTCGGAAGTTTACATACACCTTAGCCAAATACATTTAAACTCAGTTTTTCACAATTCCTGACATTTAATCCTAGTAAAAATTCCCTGTCTTAGGTCAGTTAGGATGACCACTTTTATTTTAAGAATGTGAAAGTCAGAATAATAGTAGAGAGAATGATTTATTTCAGCTTTTATTTCATCACATTCCCAGTGGGTCAGAAGTTTACATACACTGAATTAGTATTTGGTAGCATTGCCTTTAAATTGTTTAACTTGGGTCGAACGTTTTGGGTAGCCTTCCACAAGCTTCCCACAATAAGTTGGGTGAATTTTGTCCCATTCCTCCTGACAGAGCTTGCTCGCACATGCTTTTTCAGAATCTGCCCACAAATGTTCTATAGGATTGAGGTCAGGACTTTGTGATAGCCACTCCAATACCTTGACTTTGTTGTCCTTAAGCCATCTTGCCACAACTTTGGAAGTATGCTTGGGGTCATTGTCCATTTGGAAGACCCATTTGTGACCAAGCTTTAACTTCCTGACTGATGTCTTGAGATGTTGCTTCAATATATCCACATCATTTTCCTTCCTCGTGATGTCATCTATTTTGTGAAGTGCACCAGTCCCTCCTGCAGCAAAGCACCCCCACAACATCATGCTGCCACCCCCGTGCTTCACGGAGGGGATGATGTTCTTCGGTTTGCAACCCTCCCCTTTTTCCTCCAACATAACAATGGTCATTATTACATTTACATTTTAGTCATTTAGCAGACACTCTTATCCAGAGCTACTTACAGTAGTGATTGCATACATTTCATACATTTCATGCATTTATTTTTTATTTTTTTGTACTGGCCCCCCGTGGGAATCGAACCCACAACCCTGGTGTTGCACACACCATGCTGGCATTGCAAACACCATGCTCTACCAACTGAGCCACAGGGAAGACGAAACAACTCTATTTTTGTTTCATCAGAGCAGAGGAGATTTCTTCAAAAAGTACAATCTTTTTCCCCATGTGCAGTTGAAAACCGTAGTCTGGCTTTTTTATGGCAGATTTGGAGCAGTGGCTTCTTCCTTGCTGAGCGGCCTTTCAGGTTATGTCGATATAGGACTCGTTTTACTGTGGATATAGATACTTCTGTACCTGTTTCCTCCAGCATCTTCACAAGGTCCTTTGCTGCTGTTCTGGGATTGATTTGCACTTTTCGTACCAAATCACGTTCATCTCTAGGAGACAGAACGTGTCTTCTTCCTGAGCGGTATGACGGCTGCGTGGTCCCAAGGTGTTTATTCTTGCATACTTTTGTTTGTATAGATGAAAGTGAAACCTTCAGGCGTTTGGAAATTGCTGCCAAGGATGAACCAGACTTCTGGAGGTCTACACTTGTTTTTCTTTTCTGGAGGTCTTGGCTGATTTCTTTTGATTTTCCCATGACGTCAAGCAAAGAGGCACTGAGTTTGAAGGTAGGCCTTGAAATACATCCACAGGTACACCTCCAATTGACTCAAATGATGTCAATTAGCCTATCAGAAGCTTCTAAAACCATTACATCATTTTCTGGAATTTTCCAAGCTGTTTAAAGGCACAGTCAACTTAGTGTATGTAAACTTCTGACCTACTGGAATTGTGATACAGTGAATTGTAAGTGAAATAATCTGTCTGTAAACAATTGTTGGAAAAATGTCTTGTGTCATGCACAAAGTAGATGTCCTAACCAACTTGACAAAACTATAGTTTGTTAACAAGAAATGTGTGGAGTGGTTGAAAAACGAGTTTTAATGACTCCAACCTAAGTGTATGTAAACTTCCCACTACAACTGTAGGTAGGGATTAGGAGAAAGTGACTGGTAGCACAATAAATAATAATAATAATAATAATAATAATAATAGTAAACAGTATAGACAGCAGCATAAGTGGGTGCGTGGTGGTGAGTGTCTGTATGTATGTATGTAAGTGTACGTGGTGGGTGTTAGCGAATATGTTTTTTATAACTAAACCAAGATAGACCACAGCCTGTCGTTTCAAATGGGAACAAATGAGCCATAGTAGGCAGAACAAGCAAAGAGGTGGGTATCATATTGGCGCGTTCTAGCATGTATTTGCATATTTCCATTGGAAACTCTCTGCCTACTCTGGGAAGTGCACGTGTGCAATAACTCAATTTGCCTTTGCAATTTTTTTGAAACTTTGGCAAAGGGTAAGTCACAGATTAGTTCACTCTGTTTTTAACAGATTGTAGATGTGGGAACAGAAAACTGTATTGAGATCAAATGTTTCATCGATGAGTAAATTAACAGAATGTCGGTCAAAATCCATCCTGTTCGATCTTCTCCCACGGCCGGCCACTGGGTTTCCTCTCACTACAATACTGTAGTGAGCGGAAACGCCAACCGGATGCTTCACATTTACACTGTACCAGTCAAAAGTTTGGACAGACCTACTCATTCAAGGTTTTTATTTTATTTTACTATTTTCCACATTGTAGAATAATAGTGAAGATATCAAAACTATAAAATAACACATCATGTAGTAACAATAAAAAGTGTTAAACAAATCAAAATATATTAGTAGCCACCCTTTGCCTTGATGACAGCTTTGCACACTTGGCATTCTCTCAACCAGCTTCACCTGGAATGCTTTTCCAACAGTCTTGAAGGACTTCCTATATATGCTGAGCACCTGTTGGCTGCGTTTCCTTCACTCTGCTGCCCAACTCATCCCAAACCATCTCAATTGGGTTGAGGTTGGGTGATTGTGGAGGTCAGGTCATCTGATGCAGCACTCCATCATTCTCTTTCTTGGTCAAATAGCCCTTACACAGCCTGGAGGTGTGTTTTGGGTCATTGTCATGTTGAAAAACAAATGATAGTCCCACTAAGAGCAAACCAGAAGGGCAAACCAGATGGGATGGCGTATCGCTCCAGAATGCTATTGTAGCCATGCTGGTTAACTGTGCCTTGAATTCTTAATAAATCACAGACAGTGTCACCAGCAAAGCACCCCCACTCCATCACACCTCCTCCTCCATGCTTCACGGTGGGAACCCCACATGCGGAGATCATCCGTACACCTACTCTGCGTCTCACAAAGACACAGCAGTTGGAACCAAAAATCTCAAATTTGGACTCATCAGACCAAAGGAGAGATTTCCACTGGTCTAATGTCCATTGCTCGAGTTTCTTGGCCCAAGCAAGTCTCTTCTTATTATTGGTGTCCTTTAGTAGTGGTTTCTTTGCAGCAATTCGACCATGAAGGTCTGATTCACGCAGTCTCCTCTGAACAGTTGATGTTGAGATTTGTCTGTTACTTGAACTCTGTAAAGCATTTATTTGGGCTGCAATTTCTGAGGCTGGTAACTCTAATGAACTCATCCTCTGCAGCAGAGGTAGCTCTGGGTCTTCCTTTCCTGTGGCGGTCCTCATGAGAGCCAGTTTCATCATAACGCTTGATGGTTTTTGCAACTGCACTTGAAGAAACTTTCGAAGTTCATGACATTTTCCGCATTGACTGACCGTCATGTCTTAAAGTAATGATGGACTGTCGTTTCTCTTTGCTTATTTGAGCTGTTCTTGCCATTATATGGACTTGGTCTTTTACTAAATAGAGCTATCTTCTGTATACCACCCCTACCTTGTCACAACACAACTGTTTGGCTCAAACGCATTAAGAAGGAAAGAAATTCCACAAATTAACAAGACACACCTGTTAATTGAAATGCATTCCTGGTGACTTCCTCATGAAGCTGGTTGAGAGAATGCCAAGAGTGTGCAAAGCTGTCATCAAGGCAAAGGGTGGCTATTTGAATTATCTCAAATATAAAATAGATTTTTATTTGTTTAACTTTTTTGGTTACTACATGTTATTTCATAGTGTTGATGTCTTCACTACTATTCTACACTGTAGAAAATAGCAAAAAATAAAGAAAAACCCTGGAATGAGTAGGTGTGTCCAAACTTTTGACTGGTACTGTACATCTGGTGAAATATCTGTCTCATTGTTATATCTGTGGTGTTACTGTGTGTGTGTGTGCAAGAATGTGAGTGTAGGCATGATAGGTGGATATACATGTAAACAGGGCTGAAAAGTGACTTGTAGCAGGAATATATAAATACTGATGGTAATATATACATATAAACAGGAATGAAAAGTGACTGGTAGCAGGAATATATAAATACTGATGGTAATATATTAATGGTAATATATACATGTAAACAGGAGTACTAGTGACCAGTAGCAGGATAAATAGATAGGAACTAATGGTAATATATACATGTAAACAGGAGTACTAGTGACCAGTAGCAGGATAAATAGATATATACTAATGGTAATATATACATGTAAACAGGAGTACTAGTGACCAGTAACAGGATAAATAGATAGGAACTAATGGTAATATATACATGTAAACAGGAGTACTAGTGACCAGTAGCAGGATAAATAGATATATACTAATGGTAATATATACATGTAAACAGGAGTACTAGTGACCAGTAACAGGATAAATAGATAGGAACTAATGGTAATATATACATGTAAACAGGAGTACTAGTGACCAGTAGCAGGATAAATAGATATATACTAATGGTAATATATACATGTAAACAGGAGTACTAGTGGCCAGTAGCAGGATAAATAGATAGATAGATAGATACTAATGGTAATGGAAATCAATAATTAATGAACAGCAGCATAGCGGTAGGAATAAATGGAATCAAGAATCATTTTAGCAGCAGCTTAGGTGTGAGGGGGAGCAGTAATTGTTAGCCATTAACATTGTGATGACCAGGGGATAGAAGATGTTTAGAGCCTTGATGCACCTGTAACGCCTGCCGGACAGGAGCAAGGAGAACAGTCCATGTCTCTCTGGTGGCTGGAGTCTTTTGCAATTTTTCAGGCCTCTCTCAGACACCACCTGACATGTACGTCCTGGATGGCTGGGAGCTCACCCCCAGTGATGCGCCGGGCTGTCCGCACCACCCTCTGTAGGGTCTTCCGGTCGAGGGCGGCGCAGTTGCCATACCAGATGGTGATATAACCAGTCAGGATGCTCTCAATTGTGCATCTGTAAAAGTTCCTAAGGATCTAAGGGAGAAGAGGCACTGCCGTGCCTTCTTCACGACCGTGCTGATGTGAGAGGGCTTGGATTTATTGATCCCTGTTCTGCATTTGTTTACCTGGAAAAGGGCTTTATTTGTGTATAACTGTAAAAAAAAAAAGGCCCTTTCTTTCAGCCAATCAGAGTGCTTGAATGTCCATTTGGACAATGGCTTCGCCCACTCTAGCTCAGAGTGTTGTTCCAAGAAGAAGACACGTTTTGGCTGACGACCAAGTTTACTATTTACTCTTGGAACATTGTGCGTGCATCCAAGAAAAAACACAAGGCATTCTGAGTATCACAAGGTTGATTCCTAAATAACTAAAGAGTGTGTGTGTGTGTGTGTGTGTGTGTGTGTGTGTGTGTGTGTGTGTGTGTGTGTTAATACTATGTGTGATGGTGATAAAGGAATTGATATGTTTAAAGTAATGACTAAAGAATTCCACCCTGAAACGTAATTAACGATGTGAAATGTATTAGAATTATAAGACTATGTGAAATGTATTAGAATTATAAGACTATAATCCAAAAATGTATGTGTGAGACAAGTTAAGGGTGAGAAATATATGGTTGAGAAAACAAAAGGACAATTGAACTACACATGACCTGGTTGTAAACTTACGACAGGAAAGAGGCCCTGCCAAGGCCCCTCTAATCTAGGGAGGAGAGGAACAGCCAGAAAACTGCCAGGCTGGTAGAATAGTGATAAACTAGGAATGTGGAAAAAGATACAGCCCACCTACTGGTGTGTGTGTGTGTGTGGGGGGGTTATAAAGACTGTGTTCACATTTTGTTGACTTCAGAGCTCTCATGAATAAAGAACCACAAACCTTTTGCAGAATCTGAGTCTTTGCCTAATTATTATTAAACCCAGGGTCTTACAAACTTCTGGAATTGGTCAAAGCTTAAATGATTGTTTAGTTATCATCATTGGGATTGAACATTCTCGTGACAGATGTTGACGAAGATAAAACTGAGAAGCATCCGTAATGTCCTCGCCAGACAGCCTGCAGAGAGTCAGAACCTTAACAATCAGCATTAAGTACTAGCGGGTGACGGCGTCCGAAGCCAATCGCTCAGATGAGATCCAGCTAGCTGTTTTTTTCAACCACCAACCTGAATAGAACGTTAAACTAACGATTGTAGACAGTAGAGAGCTTTATTGCTAACGACTGTGTAGGCCTATGTTACACAGAGAGGGATATTAGTCAGCCAACCAGTGGCTTTGACACGAGGATACCTGAGGCACTTCCTGTTCTTACACCCAATGGCCTTGAGTTATCTGGCAGTAGCCAAATGAAAATGAGAACCCATCCCTCGGAAGATGAAATACGTTTCATAGGCAGTTAAGCACAGCACTTAAGCTGTCAAGGGTGTTCTACACTCATCACAATTCTCACCAGGAAAGGAGAAAAACATGCACTTAAGCAACACCTGGTATGGATGGGTGGTGACTTGCTCAGATTTCTAGCCTCATTCAGTAAAAGAAAGCTATCAACACTCTTCGAGGATGATTGTACGGGACACTGAAATGTGCGGTAAGCAAATTGCTACTTCTGTAAGCAGTTTGTCTTCGCAACTTCGGTTACGTTACCGTACTATAGAATTCGCTTATTCGTTTTAGCTGGATGCTTTATCCAAAATGACATTCAGAGGACTGATAACTCACAAACACGTCATTAGGCTAGGTCCCTTTGTTGTACTGCAACGTTTTCAGCTGGAGGTACGAGCCGGCAAGAGAATGTGACCGGTCAGGTTAGCGTGTTGGTGGAGAATAATAACTCAGGCCACCACTGAGTAACGTCACACAGCACACACACACACACACACGAAAACTCCTGTCCTTCCTCCCTTTCTCCTTCCCTCCCTCCCGCCAGAGGGCTAGGGGTGCGGCGCGGCGCTATGACTCAGCGCCATCCAAATCGGGGCAGGGAGGTAGAGGACAGGAGGACAGGGTTTGACTCAGCAAATCTAGCCTTCTCCCACAGGGCAGAGCAGCGCTGCACGCTACCCTGTCATGTGTCCTATTCCCCCTCTCATCTGAGTCCCACTGGTCTGACTAAGGGGACAGGGATACGAGGCTGCTCTGGCCACTGGTAGCCCTCAAGGCCCCTGTGTGTGAGTAGAGGAACCCTGGTCATGTGGGGGACCCTCGTGGTGCCTTCAGCCTGGTACTGAACCACAGTGATACCAGGTAAACGGCTCACCTATAGGAGGGTACAGAGCAACCTGAAGGTTTACTAAGAGGTATAAACACTGAGAAACAAGGGTATTTAGACTCTTCCATGTCTAAGGGGGCAAAGACAACAACGGATTTGTCTAAATAATCCGTCATCAAAGTAAGCCCTGTGTGACGGCACATTCTCATAAACCAGAAAAGCAGGGATTTCTTCACTTCATCGCAGGAAAACGATCTCTTCAACAGATCCTCAACAATTATTCAATGAGTGTTGAGTTACAATGGAATTACAGAACTCCATTCTGAAATGTACGCACTTGCCACAGACATGATGTAACTACAACTAAGCATCTCCAAGCAACCACCGTTCCATCTTACTGCTACAGTATCTTACTCTCAGACCCTCACAGTCTGAACCAGAGAAAATAACTGTTATGAATTCTATTTTTATGGCCTGAAAAGCCTTCATAAAGCCACAGATGATTTCTTAGTTACTCACAGTATCTTGGAGAAGAGAAGCAGGAAGTAGATCAGGGTCAAGGGTCATCAATCAGTTTACGCACTGTTCTGCCAGTTCAGTTCATCCCTGTACAAGAGCAACACAGCAATGTTAAGTAAACGGCATTATTAGCCAGCTAAACTAGAGCCACTGACCTATACAAATGTAATTTGAGCCAGTTTGCTACAGCAGGAAAATAATCCTGGAGCAACAGGAAATGTGAATTATTATGTGAATTATAATGAATTGACATTTATTGTAGGGGTTGATACATTTTTTGTTAGGGCAAGGTTGTATTTCCTGCTGCAGGAAAATACTCAGCAACAAAAGAGTGATCAAATTAAGATCCTACATCTGTATGAGAAGTCAAAGAACAATGGGAATCCTGGGTATAACCTCGGTCATCTGTAATGCCCTGAAGCATGGTGGCCAGGCTCACTCAGCTCAGTTTGTCAAAGAGGGTTTTAATACAGATTGGTAAAGTGGGGCATGGTAATGAGATAATAGTGCCAGGCTAATACTCTGATAACTCTGCTGGCCACTTCACGTCCCCCTCGAGGGAGGGACTAGGGAGAGTGCAGGTCTGTAGAGTGGGACTAAAATAACCACTTCGGACAGGATGGACACTCATGACCAATGTTCTCTCTAATTTTTCCCGGCACTGAGCATATTTCAGGTCTGCTGAGCGCAAATTTGAACGTTGTGAAAAGTCTGTGCAAATTCCAGTGTGTGTTTACTGTGAACACTGAGGCTGTACCCGCTTTTAGTTACAGTTTTGACAGTGGCCAAGTAGGCTACTGTAGGCCTACCAGAGTGGCCTACCATCAAAAACAATGGAGAAAATGCTTCCCATAACTTGGAAATAGCTGTTCTATCATTCAGACTACAGTAGCAGCCAACGTGTGGTGTTCAATGTAGGCCTACATTCCATGAGGCTTTTGAAAAACAGAAAATGCAGGGCTGGACATGAACCTGTTTATCCACTTGTCCTTCAGACAAGGAGGTGACTGAAAATGTTGTTGTGTCGTTCGACGCAAGAAACCACTTGACCATTATTACAGAGAATCAGACAAATGATGCTACCCTCTTAGCTTATTCTAGCCTGCCTCAAAATACAACACTGCCCCTTTAAGACAAATATAAGCCGTATTCAAAAATGTCTAGCACTGTACACATTTTGTGCTCTTGTAGGAAGCAATCACTCCTCTATTGCTGACTACAAATTATCCATAACTGGGCTAATCACTCACTAACTAGCATAGGATAAACAAAATGTGCACGTGGCACATTGCAGCTCTCGCTTTGATCTCAAAACAAGCGCATAACATGTACGTGTACATTTATTTTGCGACGCTCGCGTCGTGTGGTCAGCATGTTACAGGGTAAAAGTTCAATCTCCTGCTGCTGACATTTCTACTGCAGGGCAGTTTAGAGGGAACATTGCTCATCACCACATATAAGACCTAGAGCAGGTGTGTTCACATCGTACCCTGGAGGTCCGAAGTACGGCTGGTTTTCTGTTCTACCTGATCATTAATTGCACCCACCTGATGTCCCAGGTCTAAATGAGTCCCTGATTAGAGGGGAAGAATGGAAAAAAGCAGTGGAACTGACTTCCAGGTCCAGATTAGGATTTGATGGAACATACAGACACACAATCGCCAAGTCCAGTGGGTCTACTACTCTCTTTGCCGACGTGATGCCAGTACAGCGCTGACGGGTCAGACTAGCGGCAAACAAAATACCAATGTTCTACTTTGTTGAGCAGCAAGCCCAATCAGAGA
Source organism: Salmo salar (assembly GCF_965601325.2). Classification (NCBI taxonomy): domain Eukaryota; kingdom Metazoa; phylum Chordata; class Actinopteri; order Salmoniformes; family Salmonidae; genus Salmo; species Salmo salar. The sequence goes on along the minus strand of NC_138307.1, from coordinate 7,557,158 downwards.
CTGGCTGGCGATGGGACCGTGATGAAGACAGCTTCGCTGTCCAATCGGTGATTGTTATTTATTACATGTATTGCATTGGAGCCAATGAGAAGGTGTTGCCTAACTTTTCTGGTAGTGCTACTGTGTCAGTCAATCACCTTCCGTGGCTCTATGGTGGAGGTAGGGGGTTCCTGGCTGATAACCTCCCAGGAAACGGAGCCGCCAGCTGGGCACTCAACCTGACCCGGCTCTGCACTGCACTGCACTGCACCTGACCTGCAGTGGTGACGACACTGCACCAGTCCCACGGTACAGTCCCGGTCACGGTGACCTACATCTCTCCACCGCTCTCGAACTGAGCATGATGGATGTAGCCCTGCACTAGCACAGTGGCAAGGAAGAACTCCCCTAGAAGGAAGAAACCTCGAGCGGAACCAGTCTCAGAGGTTCACTCTTTAGAACAAAAAGGGTTCTTCGGCTGTCCCCAAAAGGAGAACCATTTGAATAACCCTTTTGGTTCCAGGTAGGACCCTTTGAACAGAGGGATCTACGTGGAACCCAAAAGGGTTCTCCCTGTAACCAAAAAGGGTTCTATGGGGACAGCCAAAGAACCCTTTTGGAACCCTTTTTTCTAAGAGTGTAGATAGCGGTGTCTTATCAGCCATTCATCTCCCTGTAATGGGGATACATCAACCAACATGTCCTCTGATACCATACACTGTCTGTTGAAAACAGGAGGGCCAGACAAGCAGCCTGCCACAGACTCAAAGGCCTTATTAATACCAGCCCAACATCATATATAATTCATTGAGGCTGAATGGCTACAAGTGCAGGGGCAGCTGGGAGGGATCTGTACAGAACAGGGGGCCATCGCTCTCCCCTTGTCACAAAGGATCCAGCTGGCCTAGCCCATAATACTTCATCTTCTCAGTCAGCGCTGCGGAGAGGTAAAGAGAGAAAGATAGAGAGAGAGAGAGAAAGGAAGACAGATAGAGGGAGGGAGAGAGAAAGAGTGAGGGAGAGAGAGAGAAAGAGAGCGAGAGAGAGGAGAGAGAGAGATAGGGAGGGAGAAAAAGACAGGGATGGATACAGGAGAGAGGGAGGGAGCGAGAGAGAGAGAAAGAGAGAGGGAGAGAGAGCGAGAAAGAGAAAAAGAGAGAGAGAGAGGCCAGACCAGACTGCTGAGACTGAATTGTAGGGAGACCATACTGAGGATCATTTGCTAACAGCTTTACACCACACGTGATATACAGTATACAGATAGCAGGAATTTTCACATGCATGTCTTGCATTGTTTATTCTTATTCACACTCCCATCACAAACAAACACAACGGCATGCACGCACATACACAAACAGTGTGAGGAACACCTGCTGAGATGCTAGGGAATCACACAGTGTTGATCTGAGAGGGATGTGCCGGACCTGTTTAATGAGCACCATGTCTCCTGGCCTGTTCGCTCGCTCGCACGCACACACACACACACACACACACACACACACAGTCTCCTGGCCTGTTCGCTCGCTCGCACGCACACACACACAGTCTTCACGGCACTGTTCGTACGCATGGCACTGCACGCACGCACACGCACGCACACACACACAGTCTTCCGGCCTGCTCGCTCGCACGCACGCACGCACATACATACATACACACACAGTCTCCTGGCCTGCTCGCTCGCACGCACGCACGCACACACACAGTCTTCCGGCCTGTTCACTATCTCTATTAAAGAGACCGGTTATGAATCATTAAAGGACCACAGCACCATCTTACCGACGCGGGCACGACCCCTGTGTTAGAATAATAACACAGGGGACAGACGGGAAGTGAACAGCACTGGCTCCGTGTTACGGAGGGAGGGGGGTGCAGGACACTCCTTTGCTTGTCTCATTATGTGAAGGAGATCAGATTATGCATGCATGAAACTGAACATATTAGTTCCCCTAGCCAAAAATGACAAAGATGTGAAAGGAATAACGTCTAGCCTATGTTTACCCACTGAACGACTGTAATGACGTACTGACGGCATGATATTTGTTGTCTGTAGCTGGTGCTGGTTTGGCAATAACAGCGGTGGTCAAATGAGAGATACAGGGAGATCCTGTCTATTGAAACAGCATAAAAGGCATCCTGTGGATTCTTGGCTCTGGCCAAGCATCTCCAGCAGGCAGGGACAACATTTAGGAATCTAGTAATGAACCAGTGTCCTTTGTACCCCAGTTGATTAGAGTGTTGGAGAGAGATGAAGGCGGAATGGAGAGATAGACAGGGAGGGAAGAGTGGGACCACAACCAGCCTTCGGGGAGAGAGGCCTCTCAAACCCAAATGAGCTTGTGACAGTGGGCACAACGTACTACACAGTCACTTTTGTTATTCCCTCCCACAACGAACAATGGCCCCTGTGGATCGAGGTGTTTTCCAATCATTTCCAGTGTAATATTTTCAAGGTTACTTGAAATTCAACGTCTTTTTAAAAAGACCCACCGGCTCTGTAGCCTGGCAGAGAATTACTGGATCAACTCAGCCGTCAGTCAGTCAGTCAGTCAGTCAGTCAGTCAGTCAGTCAGTCAGTCAGTCAGTCAGTCAGTCATTCGGTAGCTCTGCACCTGCGTCGTTCGTCTGTGTGTTACTACAGAGAACTAATATTAGCCTATGTGATAGCCTCAAATAGAGGAGAGCCCTCTCTTGCTCTCTCCCTTTTAGCAAGTTAATAAAGTCAAGGGGACCGGAATAGCGAAGCGGTTTGTTTAGAATATATAACGGAATAATTTTGCCTTTCAGCAATCTAGATGGTATGGGAAAAAAACAAGCATTTCACTACACCAGCAATAACATCTGCTAAATATGTGTATGTGACCAATAACATTTGATTTGAAACGTTTTGCCCATCGAGCACCCGTAGCTAGTACCCGTAGCTAGTACCCGTAGCTAGTACCAGTAGCTAGTACCAGTAGCTAGTACCGTAGCTAGTACCCGTAGCTAGTACCCGTAGCTAGTACCCGTAGGTAATACAGTAGCTAGTACCAGTAGCTAGTACCCATAGCTAGTACCCGTAGCTAGTACAGTAGCTAGTACCAGTAGCTAGTACCGTAGCTAGTACCAGTAGCTAGTACCGGTAGCTAGTACCCGTAGCTAGTACAGTAGCTAGTACCAGTAGCTAGTACCGTAGCTAGTACCAGTAGCTAGTACCGTAGCTAGTACCCGTAGCTAGTACCCGTAGCTAGTACCAGTAGCTAGTACCCATAGCTAGTACCAGTAGCTAGTACCGTAGCTAGTACCAGTAGCTAGTACCGTAGCTAGTACCCGTAGCTAGTACCCATAGCTAGTACCCATAGCTAGTACCGTAGCTAGTACCCATAGCTAGTACCCAGTAGCTAGTACCCGTAGCTAGTACCCGTAGCTAGTACCCGTAGCTAGTACCCATAGCTAGTACCCATAGCTAGTACCGTAGCTAGTACCCATAGCTAGTACCCGTAGCTAGTACCCGTAGCTAGTACCCGTAGCTAGTACCCGTAGCTAGTACCCATAGCTAGGCTACATGTATATGAAGAGGGACTTGAGTTAAACTAGAAAGGTGAGAGAGGACACTGGACAGAAGCTCAGGGAGGGATAAAAGTGAGAGGCTGTGTTATATTGATGACAAGGCTGAGAGTCCAAGGGCTGGGAAGGGACAAAAGCACAGCTCTTTTCTTTGCTGCAGTGGAGAGACTCTCTCTGGTGAAGGGCAAGAGGCTGGGAGGGCTACACTGCTCGTGTCCTGAGAGGGTTACATAATCACACTGTCTTAAGCTCTGTCCAGACCACCGTCCACAGCACTGATGATACTTTGTTATACTAGCCAGTTGGTCATTTTAGAAAAACCCTACTAAAATGTCCCCGACCAATGGACATCTGTACCTTCCTCTCATAACCTGTTAACATGACAGCCATATACGATCATAGATATTCCACAGATAGCAATAGAACAGTGGCCACTATCACTTTGAATAAGTGTAGTGATGGCATTCTCTCTTTGCAGTGGCAGTGATGGTGTTTATCTGAGAAAAAGGAGAGGAGGATAGATAGCGAGAGAGAGAGGAGAGGACAGATTGAGCGAGAGAGAGAGGGAACGATAGATAGAGACAAGCGTAGAGAGAGAGAGGGGATGATAGAGAGAGAGAGAGAGAGAGAGAGCAAGAGAGGGGATATTTCGTTAGCTAGAGAGAGAGAGAGAGAGAGAGAGAGAGAGAGAGAGAGAGAGAGAGAGAGGGCAGGAGGCGAGAGACAGACAGACAGACAGACAGACAGACAGACAGACAGACAGACAGACAGACAGACAGACAGACAGACAGACAGACAGACAGACAGACAGACAGACAGACAGACGGGGGAAGGCAGACAGAGCCATAGAGAGAGAGAGGGGGGAGGATAGATAGATAGAAAGAGAGCGAGAGGAGGAAAGATGGAGAAAGGTAGAGAGGAAGAGCTGAGGAAAGATGGAGAAAGGTAGAGGGAAGGATAAATAGAGGGGAGGATAGATAAAAAAAGGGGAAAAATAGAGAGAGGGGAGGATAGATGGAGAAATGAACCTGGAGAAGAGTCCCCTAAGCAGCTGGTCCTGGGGCTCTGTTCACAAACACAAATAGACCTCACAGAGCCCCAGAACAGCAACACAATTAGACCCAACCAAATCATGAGAAAACAAAAATATAATTACTTGACACATGGAAAGAATTTACAAAAAAACTGAGCAAACTAGAATGCTATTTGGCCCTAAACAGAGAGTACACAGTGGCAGAATACCTGACCACTGTGACTGACCCAAAATGATGTGCAGACTCAGTGAGCATAGCCTTGCTATTGAGAAAGGCCGCCAAAAGCAGACCTGGCTCTCAAGAGAAGACAGGCTATGTGCACACTGCCCACAAAATGAGAGGGAAACTGAGCTGCACTTCCTAACCTCCTGCCAAATGTATGACCATATTAGAGACACATATTTCCCTCAGATTACACAGACCCACAAATAATTTGAAAACAAATCAAATTTTGATAAACTCCCATATCTACTGGGTGAAATACCAGTGTGCCATCACAGCAGCAAGATTTGTGACCTGTTGCCACAAGAAAAGGACAACCAGTGAAGAACAAACACTATTGTAAATACATCATATATTTATGTTGATTTATTTTCCCTTTTGTACTTTAACTAATTGCACATCATTACAACACTGTATATATACATAATATGACATTTGAAATGTCTTTATTCTTTTGGAACTTTTGTAAGTGAAATGTTTACAGTACATTTTTTATTGTTTATTATCTATTTCACTTGCTTTGGCAATGTAGACATATGTTTCCCATGCCAATAAAGCCCTTAAATTAAATTGAATTGGAGAGACAGTATAATGGAGGCACATTTGAATCGTTATAGAAAGAGGTAGTGAGCCATGCAGCGGAACCGCACAGTACAGCCCTGCAGATAAGCAACTCTATTTGTACATTATTACGGCTGTAAAACACGGCAGGCAGGCTAATATGCTAACAAGCAACACTAATCTCAATGAGGCTTAAATTGATTCCTTTACAACAGTGCTGTTGTTGTCACCAACACTAACTCACACCCACCTACCCACACAAATCCCCAATTACAATTAAATGGAGAGAAAACAAGTCACCTTGATTATAGTACTATTACATATTATATTATTAACAGCGTACAACAATAAAAGAGCGAAGGTTGCCTTATATCCCGACAAAACACTATGAGAAATAATTGGAAGAAGCCTATAACACTGTTGCCTGATGCTGAGAAATATGACCACATTGAAATTCATAGTCGTAGCCCTAGGCCTACATTCCCCCCCCAAAGAAAAATCGATCCAAGTTTGACAGAGAATTTTCCTTCGTAAAAAAAACCCCCGGCTCTTATCAGTAATTACAAAGGACTCACTGTACTGTACTCACAAATCATTTCCTGCCATTTAAATGTCACAATGAGTGTGACAGAGTGGAAAACAACACGTCTTTTCTTCTTCATCACATTTTACTGCTCGCTGCTGTGTGTGTGTGTGTGTGTGTGTGTGTGTGTGTGTGTGTGTGTGTGTGTGTGTGTGTGTGTGTGTGTGTGTGTGTGTGTGTGTGTGTGTGGCATGTGTGTCCATTAATGTGTGTGCGCCATGCCTGGCCTCACCCTCAAATCAGCAAGACTGTTGGAAAGGTTACAATGAGCTGACTTGCCTATGATAAAAAGCCCCAAGTCACCTCACTCTCAACAGCTATAAATACATCCGTGACTTCAGCAAAATGGACCTAAGAACAGCATGAACAAACCTGTTATCACTCCATGTCAATGTCCTTCACGTAACGCTACAACCATTTGACCAGTCGTAATGTTTCCCTCAGGCACACAATATTGCCTTTATCCACTTGACATGAGAGCACATCACACCAGGGCATAAAGAGAAAATATACATTAACCCCAGACCATTACAAACGCTGTGATGCATTATAATCAGTTAATCTAACTGTCACGGGTGATGTGGAGAAAGAAAATCGATACCGTTACACATCGGGATATTCGTTTTGATGACGTATCGTATCGTTGTGACAAATATCGCGATATAATTCTTACGCTAGTTTGCTGTACCTGCACCAAATCCCCAGTATAGCTTGTTCCCCATCTTCTTTTTAAATAGGGAGCCCATTTGCTTTCAGCACTTTTATTTCCATGATTGATCAGAACAAATGTTCTCATGGGTCTCTCTTGTCCGTCTGTAGCAGACGTATGGTGAGAAATATGTTTGGAACATCGAATTGCAATAAAATTACAACACATAGAATCGTAAGAATTGTGAGAATTGCAATACATATCATATTGGCATATACTGTAAATATTGTGATAATATCATATCGTGAGGTCCCTGGAAATTCCCAGCACTAATGGGGACTTAATTCATTTACTGTATAAAAAGCCTTGGTCTTTAAGCTGTAAATACCTACAGTACACGTGTTCTGCATTTTTGGGGCATCAACAAATAACACCATCCAAGACAAATGTATTGTTGTCTCCCTAAAAATCGCACAATTGTCCAGCACCGTCAATAATCATTTCTCCTCCGAGTCTGTTCCATGAGAACGTTTTATACAGCACAGTAGCAGGTCCCCCATATTAGGGATAGTCTCATTATAATGATGAGGACTAGAAATGGCTCACTATGGAGGTTAAAGGTCAGAGAGACACATTAACTGATGGAGAGGCTTCACAACAAGTTCCCCTCAAATCCATAACCTCTAGTTCTGACTACACTCTCCCCTCCCCTAAATCCCTACTTGTCCAAAGCCAGACTAGCCATAGCATCCTTCTGCTCTAAAATCACTCATTTGAAGCCACTAGTCTGCTTTAAAAGGGGCTTATAGAATCACAGAAAAGGCCTCTCGAATGTAGGTGGAGGGGACTTTTCGCTGGCCATCTCTGTGCCTATCGATGGAGAGCTTGAGCACTTTTCAAAACAATGTTTTCGAACTAAAATAGATAGTCTATAGTCTCTAATATATATATTTTTTTATCAAACGTTCAAATCTCCAAGGCTCTCAAAAATGTTATGAATTTGTGTCTCTAGTGCAATTCAAAAGGCTAATTGTGGATTAATTATTGAAGAATTTTTGGGTTTTCTATGATTTGTGTTTTGCTTTTTGATGTGAATATTGATGTGTATAGTGTATATTGATGTATATATTGATGTGTATAGTGTATATTGATGTGTATATTGATGTGTATATTGGTGTGTATATTGGTGTGTATATTGATGTGTATAGTGTACATTGATGTGTATATTGCTGTGTATATTGATGTGTATATTGCTGTGTATATTGGTGTGTATATTGATGTGTATATTGGTGTGTATATTGATGTGTATATTGATGTGTATAGTGTATATTGGTGTGTATAGTGTATATTGATGTATATATTGATGTGTATAGTGTATATTGATGTGTATATTGATGTGTATATTGGTGTGTATACAGGGCTGATCTGTGAAAGAGACCTTGGTCTCAGCATGACTCCCTATAAAAAATACAAAAATACAAAAATGAAACACAATTTCAATCTACAATAAACAAAGATGAATAAATTAAAGAATTTGATCAATTAACTATTTTTTTTTATTTTTATCACAAACATCTTTGATGGCATTGTTTCCAGTGATCTGTGTTCCCAGTATTATTCATCAAAATATTACATTTATGCTTAAAGTGAATACCTCATCAAAGATCTATTGACATAAAACAACAAAGATACATCTCATTGCTGAAACGATAAAGAATAAAAGATGCAATTTAATAAAAGCGAGAATAAAAGCAATTGAACTATTCTACACAACAACCAGAGACTCAACCAAGTTTAAAAACAGCATTTATAAACGCACACAGTTGCATAGAGCATTGACCTTGGTAACACATTGAAACACCCAATAAGTCAATTGAGGATGTTTAGAGCCTTAGGCACTAACCACTAACTGACAAAAGGCCAATAGGTTGACTGACTGAGAGGACATTCATTTTTGTCCAATGGTGCTTTGTGAAACTATTTGCCGTATGTGATGTTTTAATTTCCTACTTTAAACCAGTCTAAGCCAATCATGTTTTTGGTTATAGGGAAATGGAGAAAGTGTAATAGATTCATTTCAATGTGCTAAACATTGAACTTAATAGGGAATGAAACCAAAAAACGTTTAAATAACAGACAAAAAAAAGTGTTTGAATAAAAAGAACAAAGAGACCAAAGAGAAGAGGCATTCAGCAGAGTTATACATGCTATAGCTTACATTAGTAATAACACATTATACCTATGTTTAGTGATAAAACATGTGGTTATGACAAAAACATGTGGGAGAGGTTTCTTTCTAAGGGACAGCAATCACTTTTAGACTACAGGGCGGATTGTAGCCTAGCAGTAGAGCGTTGGGCCAGTAACAGAAAGGTTGCTGGTTTGAATCCCCGTGCTACAAGGTGAAATATCTGTCGGTGTGCTCTTGAGCAAGGCACTTCATCGTAATTTGCTCCAGGGGCTTCATACTACTATGGCTGACCTAAAACAACACATTTCACTGCACCTATCTGGTGTATGTGACAATAAAATATTTCTTCCCCCAATAACTTTGCCAAATCATCCTAGTCATTGATGTATACAGCACTGTAGCCTATTTAGGGAAATGTGAATTTGTATGCCCTTGTGCACACCTGCTGTGCCATGTATAGAATGCCCTTATGGAAAGTCAAACTACAGATGCAATTGGCATTTAGCCTAATAATTGGGACCTCTTCTGGTATCAGAGAACTGTTATGTGATGAAGAGCTGTAGCAAGGTTCCTTTCAAATAAAATGAAACCATCCCATGATCACAGAGATTTGACTGAAAGTTTCTAATAGGCCTAACAGTTATTTTATGGTGATGCTAGGGGATGCTATCTCTGTCGTGATGGGAATAGCTACCTTAACACTGCATGCGATGTGAAATCCAAAATACACTCGGAAGGTTTTGGGGGGTTACGCAATTTATTAAAGGGAATGAATAAAAACAAAGCGTGTAGCCTAGGCTACTGCAATTAACCAGAATGGCTATTTGAACAGACATGTAGACGGTAAACTATAGCCTACGTAGGATAATAGAATAAAACATGACTGATCTCGTATACAATACATAATATAAGACGCTGGTACTTACAATATCTGGGGCAATCAAAAAGGAATTGTTCTTCTCACACCGTGATCAATCTACAGTCCCTCGTCCTCTGTCAAAACCCGCTCACTAAACACTTGACGTGTGTTCAGACGCGCTTACGCCGAATACCACCGAGCACAACAATAGTGATGAACCGCGGCGAAACTTGGCAGGCAAAAAAAAAATCTACGCAGCCAGAAAGAAAAATGACGAGAAGCACTGACTTCATTGGTTAAGGAAACGTTGGAGCGATGCTGTTGCTTCCTTATTGGACACTAGTCAGACGATGCCTGTCTCGATTGGATAGGGGGAAAAAAATAGGTGGACACGAATAAATTGGACGAGATTGGTGATTTTTGACAAGTGAATTGCGCACGACGATTGGACGCAATCATCCTCATCATTGGCTGTTTTCAAACGTGTAACTATTTATATGATTCTGATATTGTCTTCATAGAGCATTCATAAAGGCTTTATGCACTATACATACGCTTCACAAATAATTTCTCAGCAAAGTCATCATATATAAAGCATTCAAAACAGCATAGACAATTACCTTTGTATATTCTGAGGAATTATATGCCTTATCAGAGCCAATTTGCCCAGGGCCTCATAAAAGGTTATAAAGGGTTTATGAATGCTTCAATAATTGGGGCCATTATTCCTGGAGTGAAAAAAAGTGATAACAGACTGTTGAATAGTTAATAGTCAACACCCTGAACTTCTGTATGAAGTCCTTCAATGTCAAGAATTTACAGGGCACAAATATTTATTCCATTGCCATGGCTGTGTTTATCTTAATTATGGTTCCTCATCGTTCTTACGTGACGCATCCTCTCAATCATGTAGGCACATGCGCAAAATGGCAAAGTTCCCTTCCCTCATCATAATCTTTAATTTTTTGATTTATTTCATTTGTTTCAGTTTAATTTAAGTGAAACTCCACATTTCTTTAAGATAAATGACAATCTTTGAAGAGATCAGGCATAAATTATTGCATACTGAACAAAAATATAAAGGCAACATGCAACAGTTTGAAAGATTTTACTGAATTACAGTTCATATAAGGAAATCAGTCAATTTAAAAAAAGTAATCTAATCTATAGATTTCACATGACTGGGAATACAGATATGCATCTGTTGGTCAAAGATACCTTAAAAAAAAGGTAGGGACATGGATCAGAAAACTAGTCAGTATCTGGTGTGACCACTATTTTCCTCTTGCAGCACAGCACATTTCCTTCACATAGCTTTGATCAGGCTGTTGATTATGGCCTGTGGAATGTTGATCCACTTCTCTTCATTGGCTTGCGAAGTTTCTGGATATTGGCTGGAACGCGCTGTTGTACACGTCGACCCAGAGCATCCCAAACATGCTCAATGGGTGACATGCCTGGTGAGTATGCAGGCCGTAGAAGTACTGGGACATTTTCAGCTTCCAGGAATTGTGTACAGATCCTTTGTGACGTGGTGAGGTTTGAACCAGGCGCAGAGAAAAGACCAGACGAGGAATCAGTGGTTAAGGATAAACATAATATTTTACTGAGAAACGGTAACCAAAGGATCACAGTAACATGGGAAAAACAACAAACACTAAGTCTCGAAAACTCACTTAGGAGACAAACGCACAGGGCAAACAATTCAAGTTTCTGCAAAGGACAACAGAAAACACACCTCTTTAAACAGGGAAATCATAATGACTAATAGGACACACCCGAGTGTCATTAATGTCTCTAGGACGGTCTCTGCCGCCCTCTGGTGACAGGTGGAACCATGACATCCTTGCAACATGAGGCCGTGCATTATCATGCTGAAACATGAGGTGATGGCGGTGGATGAATGGCACAACAATGGGCCTCAGGATCTCGTCACGGTATCTCTATGCATTCAAATTGTGTTTGTTGTCCGTAGCTTATGCCTGCCCATACCATAACCCCACCGCCACCATGGAGCACTCTGTTCACAACGTTGACATCAGCAAACCGCTCGCCCACACAACGTCTGCGGTTTGTGAGGCCGGTTGGTGCATACCATACTGATAAATTCTCTAAAATGGCATTGGAGGAGGCTAATGGTAGAGAAATTAACAAATGATCTGGCAACAGCTCTGGTGGACATTCCTGCAGTCAGCATGCCAATTGCACAGTCCCTCAAAACTTGAGCCACTGTGGCATTGACAAAACTGCACATTGTAGAGTGGCCTTTTATTGTCCCCAGCACAAGGTGCACCTGTGTAATGATCATGCGGTTTAATTAACTCTTTGATATGCCACACCTGTCAAGTGGATGGATTATCTCGGCAAAGGAGAAATGCTCACTAACAGGGATGTAAACACATTCTTCCAGAGAATTTGAGAGAAATATGCTTTTTGTGCGTATGGAACATTTCTGCGATCTTTTATTTCAGCTCATGAAGCATGGGACCGACACTTTACATGTTGCGTTTCAGTGTATAATTTAGGTATATTTGAATATTCAATTTGGAGCTGAACAGGATGATACTTAATCAATAACTACAGTATGCTCATTGATCATAGCATTGCACATCAATCAATTATTTAGAATATATGTAAATACGCTGTCATGGCCAAATTTGCAAACAAATAGAAGACATAATATACCTTAAACGTGCTACGTCATTCATTATTGAGAGGTCTTCACCGCACTGCTCTGCACAGCGAATGTACTCGGTGAATCCTGTTACGAAAAGCAGTAGGCCGATTAGTACGTTTCAATATTTACATTAAATCACTAAATAAAGGGCAGACAAATAAAGACCACAGAATAAATGTGTGTATGCGCCTGTGTGTGTGTCTAAGATTCACTGACTCACCGCACCTGCCTGGAGGGAGAACGACTTAGGGACTAGTCACGTCTGCAAACAGTCCTGAAGATGTTCCACAGGAGCCAGCCAGCCAAAACATTGATGAGAAAGGAAAACGTGTTCAAACCACACACACACACACACACACACACACACACACACACACACACACACACACACACACACACACACACACACACACACACACACACACACACACACACACACACACACACACACACACACACACACACACACACACACACACACACACACCACCGTTGGCTTCATGTATGAATCACATAATAGCTGCACTCTGGTGTATGGTGAGTCACTCCCCAATGTCCTGAAGACTGAAAGCTGACAACAAAGCATTGTGGTTAACAGTCACTTCTTTCTAGGATATGGGAATCTGTCGTTTCTTAAACATTGATGGAGTAATTCTGCATAGTACTGTATTCTATAATGCACCATTTACTCATTAATGAGTAGGTTACTAGCAGATGACTGTGTTGTACATTACTCTAATGAAAGTCATGGAGGGTGTTTTTTCTTTTTAGCTAAGCCTACCCAGGATGGTACATAAAACTACAGTAGGAGTCATGAATGAGGAATATGGCAGCTGGGCTTGAGGAACAGAAACAGACAAAACAGACAGACATGAAAACATCCTGGTTCTAGAAAAACATCTACAAACCACCCAAGGATATGTGTTCATGAAAATGAATAGACAAGACAACACATCGCTCATGTAGAGAGGAGAGCGACGCATCATTATTTGCAGTTTAGTTTAAAAACATATCACACACTAAGAGAAAGATATCACACACCGTGCTGTCCCACTGGCCCTCACAGTAACAGCAGCACAACACGACACCCTGCTAACCAGAATGCCAGTAGAAGCACTGCTCATGTAAAGCCCCTATACTGGACAGGAGACTAGAGCAATCACAAGGCAGTCAGAGTAACCCTAACCTCACACCCAGAACCTCTTTTACAAGAGACTAGTGTAATCCTACTGACATATACAGGACAAAAATCCCATGTATCATTTCGAAATAGGCAGTGGGAACTGAACTGCTTTGCTTCTTGTTACAAAGTCATGCCCATTCCCAAATATTTGAAATTAAAGCCAGATGGATAGGTGGTGCTGAATGGCAGTGCAATTGCCTGTAGTGTAATGATTAAAACGTTAGCCTGGAACCAGGGGGTAATGGCAGACTGATATTTGCACTATAAACTGCAATAACGCGCCATTGAACGCCATAGAGGCCGACATGATTCAACAAAATATAATAATCTATGTTATTTAGCAGACGATTTTATCCAAAGAGACTTAAGAGTCACGCGTGCATACATTTTAGATACCGGTGGTCTCGGAAATCAAACCCACTTTCCTGGCATTGCAAGTGCCATGCTCTACCAACTGAGCTACAGAGGACCACAGGATCAATCTACTGTAGGTTCACTGGCTATCAATCTTCATCCTGTGTTGATATGAAGGACAGAATGTCCCTGTTACACGCAGAGTACTAAGCAGGTATCGGCGACACAACTCTGATTAGGCCTCACCCAGCACTATGGCCTACAGAAATTCCTCCAACAAGGAACGAGTGCTAATGGCCTGTGCCAGAAATAAACATACCTTCTATTAATTGGCTATTTCTTCTTCTTCTTCTTCTCTCAAATGTAATCAGATTGGTGCTTGAAAGGGCAATGAACCTCTAGCCCCCCCCAACTAGCCCAATCCCCATCTCTGATATCTTTCTCCGTTCCCTCTTAATGTTCCTCCTCCGGAGGAGGTTGTACCCTCTGACCGCGTACCAAATGGCGTCCTGTTTGCTATAATGCACTATTCTTGACCTGGGCCTAAAGTAGCGCAATGGGGAATAGAGGGCCATTTGGGACGTAACCTCTGTGGCTCTAACAGTCTGAAGTGTCCATCTACATCCATGTTTATCATCAGTTCTAGGCTGAAGATGTTTCCTTTCTATTTCTGGACCTGCGTAAGGACACCGCCGTTGCTACTTATGCTCATTGATATGACCGGTTGGTTTCCATGGATATGCTGCTGTTCTGAGCCTCAGGATTACAGATCGCAGTTTGAATATAAAGTATCCGGAAACACAACTTCCAAAATGGAACGGTCCATGTTCCATATCCATCACAATCTGATCTAAATTCATATTCATCAATATCACAAAGACGTGCTACATACATAGTGTTATACAAAATGGAAGGCAAGTTGGAATGTACTGTATCGCATTTTTAATATTGCCTAAAAGAAATGCGGAAGAGATACTGTACACAAATTGAAAAGAGACGTTTTGATGACAGATCTATTCTTGACATTTACAACATCGGTTTGTTTTTCCTCATCCACAAACGTAACCATTCATTTTCAACTTCTCTAGAACTGGGGGCATGATCTAATTAGGTGTTGTAAACTTTGCCGTGACTCAGACAACCTGTAAGTGCTCTGATGTTTTACAGGTATAGTGCACAATGACCAAAACCACGTCAATCAAAAGAGCTCATCGATTTTGGCAGGTTTGGTAGATTGGGCACAGGGAACAGGGATGCAGGCATCACCCTTAAATAAAAGGCAGGGGCTTTCTTGTGTCATGGCCGTGTTCGAAAGCATCAATTTATGACTGATCTACGAATAATAATAAGTAGTTATTTAGGATGCAAGGTTATTTCTAGATCAGTCAGTCTGCAGTTGCCGACTGCAGCGTAGTCGATCTCAAACACGACCCGTCTCTGCTCAACTGCAGATCCAAATGGCGTCTCCAGCCGAACACGTTAGCTAGGCCCCTGCTCCTCTTCCTGCTTCAGTCTCTTCCTCAGATGCTCACCAATAGCTGCCAGAGGGTTTGTCTTGCTGTGTGCCAGGTTCTTCACAGCTTCACTAAACCGACTGGTCTCCCTCTCCCTGAGATCAAAACAAAACACGTAGGTTGTAGAGATATAATCACGGTAAAAGTAAATAGCAGATGGGCAGTTTATTATCTTGGTTGCTCTGATAATAAGCAGGATAACATTTCCATTTAAGCTTCATGTCATTTTCTCATGGAGAATAATAAGTTAGATGTGATCATTAGTGGTGGTTTGGCCATGGTCGGGTACAGGTTAATGTGGGGACTTACAGGAGTTTGCGTTTTTGTGCTGGCTTCATCAGGCTGAAGTCTGTTGGTTCTGGCTTCTTCTTCACTGGCCTGAGAGGGAGAGACAAAGTGATAAAGATGGTCAAAAAGTGATTGATTTCATATGGACTGATTATGGTTAAAAACAAAAAACAGGTAAAGAAAAAAAGGTAGTTGGGACCACAATGTGCTATCCATGTGCGATCCTTCCAGGCAGTGCCATAGTTAGGACTTTCCTGTATGTGTTTAGTTATTTAGGATTGGGGCCAGACAGACGAGTACTTCATTTACTAATAACAGACAGAGATGGAGGCCGGCCAACTGAGCTGATCCACCAATTATCCATTCTGGCCTGGTCCAACAATTGACCATGCCAAGTTGTGATGTACAGAAAAAAAAACGTGTTTTCTATGGCAAAATGGATGTTGAGTTTACCAAACACATCAGCAAAGATATAACAAGGGCATGACGGGACAAAACATATGCTCTTGCGAGTTGTGACAAGTTTGACAGACTAGAGTGAAAAGGGTAGACACGGACTTGCTTGCGAATTAAAAGTACTTCAATCCAAATAAATGTGTTTTTTAGCAGAGGTCATGGGAACTGCAGCTAGGTTGGAGGCAGTGGGGAAGCCAAAAGGTCAAAAGGTGAAAAGAGCCTTGTGGAGTTACAGTAAACACACAGTCTAGTCTAAAGGTCCATCCAGGACAGCTACAAGAGTTCAACTCGGGAATGAATCAAATATCATCATCATAGATAGCAACTCTTCCCATAATAACACAGATGGAACACAACCGAGAACTTGATATCTTTGGCAACTGAAGAGAGAATGTGTTGGCTGAATAGCTAGTCAGTCAATAATGCCTGAAGGCTTTGGCAACTCGCGGCCCATGGGCTGTACCCCTTTTGTAGGTCTGCGGACCAATTAAAAAAAACTTTAAAAAAAACTCAGTTGGTTGTGTATCAGCAGTCACTGAACTAGCCCATGTCAGCCCCCAAAAAAGTGATTGGTCAATTAGTCGCCAGGACAGCGGAGTCAATCACCACCTTCCGGAGACACCTGAAACCCCACCTCTTTAAGGAATACCTAGGATAGGATAAAGTAATCCTTCTAACCCCCCCCCCCCCCCCCCCCCCTTAAAAGATTTAGATGCACTATTGTAAAGTGGTTGTTCCACTGGATATCATAAGGTGAATGCACCAATTTGTAAGTCGCTCTGGATAAGAGCGTCTGCTAAATGACTTAAATGTAAATGTAGTCTAGTGGCCAGCTATTTAAACTTGTAGTAAGCATGGTCGAATTACCGACTGGGTTGAGACCCATTCATCATCAGTTATGAAACTAAAAACTGCAAACATTTGCATCCAACCTATGACAAAATGTGTAGAATTGCAGGAAATTAACTTAAAACATACATTTTTTTCCTCTTCGCCGTCACGAGGGAGGCCGCTAAAAAGTTTTGCTCGCAAGGTGAGGTAAATAATTCAAATACTGATCTATATTATATGCTAAAATAATTGGGAAATTATATTATTTTATACTAATACAATTGCACAGAGAAATAGATCTTGTTTAACAAGTAATACCCCAGGACCAGTGAAAGAAAATAGCCCATAACATCAAAGATCCACTACCATATTATAGAGTTGGTGGTGGGGTTCTGTTTTGCTCATGCATTCTCATTTCAAACCCACCCCTAGTGTGCGTGGCCAAAGAGCTTGATTGTCAAGTCATCTGACCAAATCACCGGTTCCAATCCAAGTGCCAACGCCGTTTAGCAAACCCTAGGTGTTTACATTTGTTGGATGACATGAAAATAGAGCTCTTGGGCCACACACCCCCGTGGTAGGTTTGGCTTCGAAATGAGAACGCATGAGCAGAAAAGAACCCCATACCTACTGTAAAATATGGTGGTGGATCTTTGATGTTATGGGGCTATTTTGCTTCCACTGGGTCCTGGGGCCCTTGTTAAGGTCAACGGCGTCATGCCCTTTACCCAGTACCAGGACATTTTAACCAAAAACCTGGTTGCCTCTGCCAGGAGCTTGAAAATTGGCCGCAAGTGGATCTTCCAGCAAGACAATAACCAAGCATACGTCAAAATCCACAAAGAAATTATTAATTGACCACAAAATCAACATTTTGCAAAGGCCATCGCAGTCTCCAGACTTGACACCCACTGAAATCTTGTGGTTTGAATTGAAGAGGGCAGTCAATAAGCGCAAACAAAAGGATATCTGTCAGGAGTGCTCCCTCTCCGGTCTCTAGGTCACCAGGCTGCTCGTTATGGCGCACACCTGTCACCATCGTTACGCGCACCTGCACGTCATCCGACTCACCTGGACTCCATCACCTCCTTGATTACCTGCCCTATATATGCCCTTTGGTTCCTTACCCATGTGTCATTGTTTCATGTCTGTGCGTGGTTCGTTTATTCATTAAATGTATTCACTCCCTGAACTTGCTTCCTGACTCCCAGTGCACACGATGTACCGATCCTGTGCAGGTGTTGTTACACGTGGTCTGCCACTGCGCGGACGATCTGCTGTCCGTCCTGTCTCCCTGTAGCGCTGTCTTAGGCGTCTCACAGTATGGACGTTGCAATTTATTGCCCTGGCCACATCTGCAGTCCTCATGCCTCCTTGCAGCATGCCTAAGGCACGTTCACGCAGATGAGCAGGGACCCTGGGCATCTTTCTTTTTGTATTTTTCAGAGTCAGTAGAAAGGTCTCTTTAGTTTTCAGAACTGTGACCTTAATTGCCTACCGTCTATCTGCTGTTAGTGTCTTAACGACCGTTCCACAGGTGCATGTTCATTAATTGTTTATGGTTCATTGAACAAGCATGGGAAACAGTGTTTAAACCCTTTACAATAAAGATCTGTGAAGTTATTTGGATTTCTACAAATTATCTTTGAAAGACAGAGTCCTGAAAAAGGGAAGTTTCTTTTTTTGCAGTTTATATATATATATATATATATATATATATATGTGTCACTCTCTTTGGTTCCTTCCCCAGGTGTCATTGTTTCTGTTTCATGTCTGTGCGTTGTTCATTCATTAAATGTATTCACTCCCTGAACTTGCTTCCTGACTCCCAGTGCACACGTTACAATATCAAGGATTCTGTGTGGAGGAATGGTCTGATCTGCCTGATCTACTCTCTAGAGAATTCTAACTTCAGTCAGGGAGGAATTCCAGTGTCACACAGCTGGTGGTCATAAGCCTGTCTTGTTCACACTTCACACACACTTATAGTCACTGCTGACATCTCTGGCCTTTGGCTTATGTTAGGATCCCTGTTTCACACTTCAAATACATCCATATGTCAGCCTGACAGACCTTACATGATTTAGATCTTACATGATTTCCTTGTATGAATATACAACAGGCATATCAAAAACGGGTTCAAAAGCAATACTCTACATCCATCTCCTGGTCTTTATCAAAAGACTGCCTTTCATTAACAAATAACTTTTCTCGAAGACTTGTTCTCGATCTTCTCTATAGTGCCTGCTACTTCGGACTCCTGGAAGAATTCACTTGTGAGAAGTGAGCTAACCTCGCCACTGCCTAGCAACCACGTCTCCATGGACTCTGATGGAAGGCTTTGTAAGAGCCACAAGGCTAATTGCATGTATTGGAACAGTGTAAAGGGCCCTTTTATATAACCTATATGGTGCATTGCTTTTTTGAGTCTGATAGTTACAATTAGGAGGTAGGCCTGTGTGTGCTCTGCAGAGCTCACCATCTTGGTTTACTTTATCTGTAAGCTGAAGAGAGAGAGAGGGACACAGATAGAAACAGACAGGAGCGAGAGAGAGAAAGAAAGAAAAAAAAGAGAGAGCAAGAGAGAGAAAGGGAAAGAGAGAGAGCTGCAGCACATTAAAAAACTAAAGCAAGGCATTGGCTCCAAGGCATTAAGTCATACAGACATTTATGACTGAGTGAAAAACTGCCCATCACAATAAACAAGCTCCACTGAAGCTTCCCCGAGCTGAACTTGACGGCAATAAATAACCCTGGAAGCATCCAGAAATCAAAGAGGAATTGTATAATGCACAATTGAAATGTCCTCAGAACTAGATCAGACTTCATTCACTTGCAGGATTGCCGTTGGAGGCAATTTCTTCCCCTCTTAGTGCATTTTACGGCATAATCTCACCGTTGGTGTATTCATTAGTCGAATGACATTGCAAAACGTTTGGTGTGTTTACCGATTAATCTAGGAACCAAAGGGAATGAAACGGGGAGGGACCTACCTGCATTTGTCTAATAGAAAGGTTTTGTTGCAAAACTTTGTCTGTTTGGAGTAAACGGTTTCTGTTGCAAAACGTTTTGGCGAAAGAACAAAAGTTTTGCAATGGAATCCGACTAATGAATACACCCCAGTTCTCTTCCTTCATCCTCTGTTTTGAACAGAAGTCAATTGCTCCCTTATTATCTTGCAACCCTGCCACATCCGTCCTCTACACCTCAAATTGACTTACTAACGCCTGGCTAATTCTGTGCTGAAGGCCATACTGTAGAGGTAGGGGTTCTGTCATAGTGTACTGTGTGGAAAATATATGGGTATGTCCATTCAGGTCTGTCCTGTAACATGGCTCATTAAACCCAGTGACAGCGTCCTGAAGCACTGCTGCTGGGCTGGCCCCTGCTACCAGGTGCCCCTGAGACCAACCAAACACTGGGACATTATGAGCTCATTTATTCCTGTGACAAAAATGCTAAGAAAGACCTAAAACATTGAAATTGACTTGGATAAACTCAACTTGACAAAGGCAGACAAAGGGTTGGACAGTGTGAGGAGACGACAGAGTGCCAAAAATGTAACCTATGACATGACGGTAAAGAAAACGCTGACCCATTTCATGGATGAAACAAGGCCTGCTAGACAAACCAACAGCTGTAAGAACAGTCAGTGGGTGTGAGGAAAAAGAGGATGGTGTGAAATCATAGCATTGTTGGGGTGTTCCACAGGGATGTGTACTTACACCCTGTTCTTTCTGGAGGCCTTTCTGGAGGTCTTGGTGGTGGAGGGGATGAGCTGGCAGAGTTCTGGCAGGGCGTCTGCCAGCGGCCTCATGTCACCCACAACGGGCATGGCCGCCCTCTTAGCCTGGGCCACTTGTTGCTCCTTGGCCAGCTTGATGGAGCTGATCTCTAAATATCACACAAAAAAAGCATTTAAATCAAATAAAACTGTAAATTGCCACATGCGCCAAATACAACAAGTGTAGACCTTACCGTGAAATGCTTACTTACAAGCCCTTAACCAACAGTGCAGTTCAAGAAGAGTTAACAAAATATTTACTAAAGTAAAAAAAAGTATAAAAAAAATTATAGAAAGTAACACAATAATGAGGCTATATACAGTGGGTACCTGTACCGAGTCAGTGTGCAGGGGTACAGGTTAGTTGAGGTAATTTGTACATGTAGGTAGGGGTGAAGTGACTATGCACAGATAATAAACAGTGAGTAGCAGCAGTGTACAAAACAAATGGGGGGGGGGGGGGGTCAATGTAATAGTCCGGTGGCCATTTGATTAATTGTTCAGCAGTCTTATGGTTTGGGGGTAGAAGCTGTTGAGGAGCCTTTTGGTCCTAGACTTGGCGCTCTGGTGCCGCTTGCCGTGTGGTAGCAGAGAAAACAGTCTTTGACTTGGGTGACTGGAGTCTCTGACAATTTTATGGTCTTTCCTCTGACACCGCCTATTATATAAGTCCTGGATGGCAGGAAGCTTGGCCCCAGTGATGTACTGGGCCTTACTCACTACCCTCTGTAGCACCTTATGGTCGGTCGGATACCATTCCAGGCAGTGATTCAACTGGTCAGGATGCTCTCGATGGTGCAGCTGTAGAACATTGAGGATTTGGGGACCCATGCCAAATCTTTTCAGTCTCCTGCGGGACACCAAGGAACTTGAAACTCTCGACCCGCTCCACTACAGCCCCGTTGATTTTAAAGGGGGCCAGTTCGGCCCACTTTCTCCTGTAGTCCACGATCAGCTCCTTTGTCTTGCTCACATTGAGGGAGAGGTTGTTGTCCTGGCACCACACTGCTAGTTCCCTGACCTCCTCCCTATTGCCTGTTTCATCGTCATCTGTGGATCTGTTGGGGCGGTCTTTGAATTTTAGTGGGTCTAGGGTGTCTGGGAGGATGCTGTTGATGGGAGCCATGACCAGCCTTTCAAAGCACTTCATGGCTACCGATGTGAGTGCTACGGGGCGATAATCATTTAGGCATGTTACCTTCGCTTCCTTGGGCACAGGGGCTATAGTGGTCTGCTTGAAACACGTAGGTATTACAGACTCAGTCAGGAAGAGGTTGAAAATGTCAGTGAAGACACATGCCAGTTAGTCCCCGCATGCTTTGAGTACACGTCCTGGTAATCCATCTGAATGTTGATCTGTTTAAAGGTCTTGCTCACATCGGCTACCGAGAGCATTATCACACAATCATCCAGAACAGCTGGTGCTCTCATGCATGCTTCAGTGTTGCTTGTCTCGAAGCGTGCAGAAAAGGCATTTAGCTCGTCTGGTAGGCTCGCGTCACTGGGCAGCTTGCGCCTGGGTTTCCCTTTGTAGTCCATAATAGTTTTCAACCACTGCCACATCCGACGAGCATCAGAGCCGGTGTAGTAGGATTCAATCTTAATCCTGTATTGACGCTTTTCTTGTTTGATGGTTCAGGAAGGTTACAATGTTTCCATCATGGCACAAGCAGCAGAGACTTACTGCATGTCAAAGATGTGCCTCCACAACAATCAGTAGCCTTACCAAGATTACCTATAACCCTTTATAGAGTGGCATTTATACACTACATGAGCAAAAGTATGTGGACACCTACTTGTCGAACATCTCATTCCAAAATCATGGGCATTATATGGGGTTGGTCCCTCATTGCTGCTATAAACAGCCTCCACTCCTCTGGGAAGGCTTTCCACTAGATGTTGGAACATTGCTGTGGGGACCATTTATCACAAGGGCATTAGAGAGGTCGGGGCACTGAGGTTGGACAATTAGGCCTGGCTCGCAGTCAGAGTTAGCGTTCTCCTGGCATCCGCCAAACCTAGATTCGTCTGTCGGACTGGCAGATGGTGAAGCGTGATTCATCACTAAAGAGAACGCGTTTCTACTGCTCCAGAGTCCAATGGCAGTGAGATTTACACCACTCCAGCTGACGCTTGGCATTACACATGGTGATCTTGGGCTTGTATGCGGCTGCTCGGATGGAAACCCATTTGATGAACCTTCCGATGAAAAGTTATTGAGTGGACGTTGCTTCTAGAGGCAGTTTGGAACTTGTTGCTCCCAGATGTTTCCACTTCACAAGAATAGCATTTACAGTTGACCGGGGCAATCCAAGCAGGGCAGAAATTTGATGAACTGACTTGTTGGAAAGGTGGCATCCTATGACGGTGCCAAGTTGAAAGTCACTGAGCTCTTCAGTAAGGCTATTCTACTGCAAATGTTTGTCTATGGAGATTGCATGGCTGTGTGCTCGATTTTATACACCGGTCAGCAACAGGTTTGGCTGAAATAGCCGAATCCACTAATTTGAAGGGGTGTCCATATACTTTTGTATACACTATATAGTGTATGAGGAGAATCTCTTTCTCTTGAGATTTAAAACATATGGTTAAAAGCATTGTGGTTTGGGCCTTTTGACTTTCATCATAGAGTGGTGTTGATCCCATCCATTTCAGCCATGAGTTATGATGACTATGAGCCATTGGTTTCTTATGTGCAGACTTGCCCATGTAAATTGACTGTGACCATATCAGCGGCGAAACACTAAACCCTACATCACCACAGACTTTGATCAGAGCCAGGGAGGAATATTCAAACCAGATGACATCGGTACAGACGTACAGTTCGTGAACAGGTGAAAATTGAGGTGCATTAAACTTCATGGCTTTAAGTATAAATTCTGACTTTGGTGGATACGATCAGATCATAGACAGGGCGTGTTGAAGGTATTAAAATGTCTGCTGAAAAATTACTCACCGTTCATGTCATTTAGGCTAGTCCTTAGGCTATTTCCAGATTGTGTAGAACTGTAGCTAGATACTCGCGCAATGCGGCTTTGATTGAATTGCCACCTCCGTCTCTTATTTAGGCTAAATGAAGGAACACATGGGGCATTAAGTCACCTCTGTGGAATATACAGTCAGAATAATAACCCTCATTCGTCAACACATATTTTGCACATCCTCATCAGTACAGATCCAGAGGACCCCCACGCTGCAGATACAGACAGCCCTGCCTTTTCCTGGAATACAGTTGGTCTACGACAGAAAAGCAATTATCCGATTTTTTTTCTTTCTTTCTCCTTGTTAATTCCCTGAAAACTGCAGAGGTCTGAGGCTCACAGCCTGTCTCTAATTTCAGACGGAGTCAAAAGAACCATTAGAGCCTAATGATATGCACAGAGGAGACATCTTGTGTTACACAGAGAATTGATTGGATCAGCAGATTGGGTTACTAAGTGATCACAATTCTAGAAAAGTAGGTGGTGGTGTTAAAAGCGCAATCTGGGATCTGGGAATCTGTTCAATGGTCATTTCAGAGGGCTGCTGATTTGCTGGCTAACAAATGCCAGACTGTAGCTTTAAAAGGGGTTGTAATTACATAGACACAGCTAGCTCTGTCGCGGGCTGGCGCGGCGCAGAAACCTCAGCAGAGATCAGTGGGGATGGAGCTCCTCATCGCACCAACCTAATGCTGTTATGTCCTGAAGGTATCTATATCTTGCCTTTCAAACATTTGCTTTTTAAACACAAAAAGGCATAATCCTACATTTTATAAATTCAAACTTTTGGGAGAGAGCACCAATGTCAGGATTAAGGAGTGTCGAAAGGTAAAAACGTGAAGGTTGAAATTGTCAAATACTCCAGCCACCCAAATCATAGACCGTTCTCCACAGCAAGCGGAACCGATGCACCATGTCTGGAACAAAAAGTACCCTGAACAGAGTCTATCCCCCAAGCTATAAGACAGCTAAATAGTTAGTTAAATAGTTAACCAATTGCTACCCGGAATATCTGCATTGACCCTTTTTGCACTAACCACTTTTGACTCATCACATAAGCTGCTGTTGCTGTTTATTATCTATCCTGTTACCTAGTCACTTTAGCCTTACTTATATGTACATATCTACCTCAATGACCTCGTACCCCTGCACATTGACTCTGTACTGGTACCCTGTGTATATAGCAAAGTTATTGTTACTCATTGTGTATTCATTTTTTGAGTTATTATTTTTCTATTTATTCCTTGTGTGTTATTTTATTTCAATTTCTTATGCTATTTCTATTTGTATTTTGCATTGTAGGGAAGGGCCCAGAAGTAGTCATTTCACTGTTAGTCTACACCCGTTGTTTACGAAGCATGTGACATTACATTTGATTTGTTGCGGAGTCCCCTGCCTGTGAGTCTTATCACTTAATGAAGCTCACTCCACCCAGGCCCAAACAGTGCCAGAGATCAAGGGGTCGTGAACTGGCTCCCCAATCTCCTATTGACCTTTGTGACCAGGCCACTGGTTGCTAGGGTCTGGTGGTTGCTAGGGAACCGGACACAGTCCTCTTGCCTGCCCAGAGCCTACTCAGTCTCTCTTCAAGTGGACATGTGTGATGGTGTGTGGGCAGAAGTGAGTACCACTATTCGGCCCATATTATTATTGCTCTTGTATCTGCTTAACCATTCATTATCATGATATGTCTATTATGTACAGTGTATTCATTCATCATCTCTCTTTGTACAGAACCGCATTAGTCACATGTGTTCCTGCCAATAAAGTTCCCGATAATGTGTAACTCTTTGAGCGGGGGGCCTTACTCCTGCTGACAAGGGAAAGGTGTCAGTGGGTCACAGACCAGTCAAATAGGAGTTTCTCCCTCAAAGAAACAGTACGAGTCAGATCTATGTTACGTTATGATAATACTCACTGTTAAGCCACCTGTCTCGCCTCTCCTTCATCTTCTCTTTCTTCATCTGCTGCTTCTTCTCCTCAGGGGCTGTGAACAGACAGAGAGTGAGTGAGTGAGTGAGCATTCACAATGTTACACTGGTACTTCACACATTCAGTAGAGAAAACATACATTGTGGGTACCCTCGTGGGTATGTGAAGACGTCATCATCAACAATAGAAAATAACATTCAAAGCAATTCATCAACGATAAAAGGAAGAGTGGCGACTTTTTAAAATGCTTTGGAAATTGAAATGTGCCAGATCTTTTTCCACAAGATAAATGGAACCAGTAAAATGTTCCCGTTGCCAAATAAATAATTCACAGTTGAATAGAATTATAATAACAGATTTGAGTTTGGGGTATAAAAATGGAAATCTCCCAGCGAGAGCTTGATTTGACAGGAAAAATAAAAGCCTGTAAAATGTCATTAAAACAAACCACGGCTGAAAAACTTTAAGCCCAAAGGGAGAAAGTAATCACAGTATTGTTGTGTGCGCCTCAGAAGAAGATATGACTAGATCAGGACATGTGGCTTGTCTTTCCTGGTTCAAAGGCATGGAGAATGGGGAGAGATACCGTCGGAAGGAGGGGGTTGAGAACAGAAAACACTACCTACTATATCTATCTAGTTTTCCCCTCTTTAGAAAAACATCCTGTCCTGGGATGGAATGTTTTCAGTAATTGGCACAACCACGTTGAGGCCCCCTGTGGATAGGGTGGCCCCAGTGGTGTGTGTGAGCATTTGTTCCCATCTCTGCCCTTCCTGACAAAGAAAGCGCTATCACTGACACTGGACGATAAGAGCAGAGGTTATCACACAGACAGTTGCTTCCTGTAGCGCAATGACAATAACAGATGCTGGGCAGTCTGAATATTGTCACTGTCTACCATCACTGGGGTGTCTAGTGGAAAACGGACACATTTTAGAGAGAGAAAATGAGATGGAGTTGGTAAAGAAAAGCAAATCACTAATTTAAACTACAGTACAACGGTTGAATTGTTTTGAACACAAAACATGAGCTTGATATCTGACAGGGCAGGTGACAGTATTTTGTGGTGTGTTAAAAAAAAAAAAAGTTAAATCCATCCCTGTGATTTCACGCACTGTTGACGAAATAGAGAGAAACAGGATCGATGCGCTGCTCCATGACTTCGGGAAAATGAAGTGTCCGTGTTGCAGCCTGGCCCTAAACAGTTGAAGTCGGAAGTTCACATACACTTAGGTTGGAGTCATTAAAACTCGTTTTTCAACCACTCCACAAATTTCGTGTTAACAAACTATAGTTTTGGCAAGTCGGTTAGAACATCTACTTTGTGCATGACACAAATCATTTTTCCAACAATTGTTTTACAGACAGATTATTTCATGTATAATACACTGTATCACAATTCAAGTGGGTCAGAACTTTACATACACTAAGTTGACTGTGCCTTTAAACAGCTTGGAAAATTCCAGAAAATGATGTCATGACTTTAGAAGCTTCTGATAGGCTAATTGACATAATTTGAGTCAATTGGAGGTGTACCTGCAGATGTATTTCAATGCCTATCTTCAAACTCAGTGCCTCTTTGCTTGACATCATGGGAAAATCAAAAGAAATCAGCCAAGACCTCAGAAAAAAGATTGTGCACCTCCACAAGTCTGGTTCATCCTTGGGAGCAATTTACAAATGCCTGAAGGTACCACGTTCATCTGTACAAACAATAGTACGCAAGTATAAACACCATGGGACCACGCAGCCGTCATACCGCTCAGGAAGGAGACGCGTTCTGTCTCCTAGAGATTAACGTACTTTGGTGCGAAAAGTGCAAATCAATCCCAGAACAGCAGCAAAGGACCTTGTGAAGATGCTTTAGGAAACATGTACAAAAGTATCTATATCCACAGTAAAACGAGTCCTATATCGACATAACCTTAAGGTCGCTCAGCAAGGAAGAAGCCACTGCTCCAAAACCGCCATAAAAAGATAGACTACGGTTTGCAACTGCACATGGGGACAAAGATCGTACTTTTTGGAGAAATGTCCTCTGGTCTGATGAAACAAAAATAGAACTGCTTGGCCATAATGACCATCGTAATGTTTGGAGGAAAAAGGGGGAGGCTTGCAAGCCCGAAGAACACCATCCCAACCGTGAAGCACAGGGGTGGCAGCATCATGTTGTGGGGGTGCTTTGCTGCAGGAGGGACTGCTGCACTTCACAAAATAGATGGCATCATGAGGGAAGAAAATTATGTGGATATATTGAAGCAACATCTCAAGACATCAGTCAGGAAGTTAAAGCTTGGTCACAAATGGGTCTTCTAAATGGACAATGACCCCAAGCATACTTCCAAAGTTGTGGCAAGATGGCTTAAGGACAACAAAGTCAAGGTATTGGAGTGGCCATCACAAAGCGCTAACCTCAATCCTATAGAAAAGTTGTGGGCAGAACTGAAAAAGCGTGTGCGAGCAAGGAGGCCTACAAACCTGACTCAGTTACACCAGCTCTGTCGGGAGGAATGGGCCAAAATTCACCCAACTTATTGTGGGAAGCTTGTGGAAGACTCCCCGAAACATTTGACCCAAGTTAAACAATTTAAAGGCAATGCTACCAAATACTAATTGAGTGTATGTAAACTTCTGACCAACTGGGAATGTGATGAAAGAAATGAAAGATAAAAAAAATAATTATACTATTATTCTGAAATGTCACATTCTTAAAATAAAAGTGGTGATCCTAACTGACCTAAGACAGGGACTTTTTACTAGGATTAAATATCAGGAATTGTGAAAAACTGAGTTTAAATGCATTTGGCTAAGGTGTATGTAAACTTCCGACTTCAACTGTATATAGCTAGTAGACCCTACTGATGGAATTGGCTTTGTAATTAGCAATGCCGAAGTCCTTGACCGACATGTCGGAGAGAACGGTAAAGTGGAACTCAATGGGACCCAAATGCTACACGCCACAGCATCTCTAGTAGGGACCTTTCTTACTCTCATCTTCCTCATGTCAACACACAGTGCCACAATGTATTTTCTCTGAAAAGGCTACATTGTAACCTGGGATCTAATTTTAAGAGCTTCCTACAGCACTTTTGTGGTTGCCTATTCAGCGATAATAACTTATTCCTGTCAAACTGAACAAGGAGATTCGTTTAGTTTGATAGATGTTGTTTTAGTCTGCCAATGACAATAACCACGATGATGGATCAATAACTAGGTCTATTCATCCAGACCTTTTCAGATGAATTACATCATCATCATTACCATGACATTGTAGATGTAGTATCTATCATTAGTGTTCAATTAGAAACGTCCAATCATTGAAAGGCAGCTTGAGGTTACAGCACTGTGCAGAGCAGAGACACAGAGCCTAGAGATGTTGCTTAATGGGGCACCACTCCCTTCACCTCCCAGATCAATAGCCTCTCATTTAAAAGACGCAGATGAGCTCCTGTTAAATGTTGGATATAGCCTACAGACAGGTGGTTCGAGGCAGTGACATGGGTTTTCCACCCCGCCTCTGTTTTTGTAAAACGCTGAGGGATGGGCCTGGAGAAATGCAACCACTCTCCAATTCATAGACAGAGCTAGGGATGCAAGGCCTGACCGTCCATGATTATTTTTCTTGGTTTGTTTTAAACATGTTTTGAGGCAATCCAGTGTTTGTTTACATTTACATTCTTTACAAACATTGGAGTAAACAAGCTTATATTTTGGGGTATGATAGTTGAACTAAGCTCACGAGGCATGCATAAGTTGTATTCTTCAAAGGGTATGTCATTAGTTATATTAAGTCCAAAAACGGAAGTAGCAATTAAGGATTCTAGCTTTAAGGTACTTCCAGTTGAAATGTAAGCTTTGAAAACACAGTCCTCGCGTTGCATTTCAAAAACAGATATTTAGTACAACAGACAGACATTAAAAACACATGGGAATGTGTGTGTGTGTATGTGCTGGAATTGGCCTTGGGGTCCTAATCACTGTACTGGGTTGAGTGTAGCTACTACGCTACTGGCCGTGACCCCACTCTCAGAGGGTGTCTCAGCAGGAGGTCAGATACACAAAATAATAATAATTA
Source organism: Salmo salar (assembly GCF_965601325.2). NCBI lineage: Eukaryota > Metazoa > Chordata > Actinopteri > Salmoniformes > Salmonidae > Salmo > Salmo salar. The sequence goes on along the minus strand of NC_138307.1, from coordinate 7,527,459 downwards.
TGTCTAATTCACACACGCGTATAACACACACCTTTACATGTGTGAAATAGGACATGTAAGAACCCACCTAATTACTATTAATCATCTGTACTGTGCCTGTCCATCTCTGAATCTAGCTGCCTTGTAGAATTTATTTGAATAGGTACTGTAATGTGTTAGAAATTGATATGGCTTATCAAGAAAAGTGAGGAGGAAAGAACTATTTCCAATCATGTTATGATAATACAATACAGTGCCCACACTGTAAAGGCAAATCAATTCTTCAGCCTACATTTGTTGGGGGAATGACTCTCCACTAATGATAGCAGGAAGGAAAAAACTAAAAGGAGAGGAGTGGGCAGCTCGGTTGGCAGGGAGAGCTGGCAGGGATGTCCGGGTTGTGTGCTGGTAGCTTATATCATTCTGTGGCAATGAAACTGTCAGTGTGGGACAGTGGGAGTGAGTCACATGTGAGAGAATTCATAGTGCTTGTTTATCATTCCCCTGCCACCTCCTCGCCTATCCACTGCCATTAAAAACATCCTACAGCTTCTCTCTTTATGCAAAACAGACATTATGGTATGGACCAGGGTTGATGTCAATTTCATTTCCAGTAAAGCAAATTCAGATCACACATTCTTTTCATCGAAACGCACTGGGAAAAATTTGAATTGGGGTTTCAGCGTACTTCCTGAATTGAAATGGAACCCAACACGGGTATGGACTGTCCCAATAATACCTTTCACAATAGTATTTAACATTGAAATTATGCCAAGGGGAATGATTCACTTTGACAAATAATCTACATTGAGGTAAATGTCCTCCATATCTGAGTCATGCTCTCGCTAACATGGTTAAAAGTGCTCATGCTGGGCGAGTGTGCTGCTGCATTGGCCTGCTTTCCACTTTGTCCTGCTGTCCTCCTGCTGCCCCAGCCACAAGGTTGAAAGGTTAAAGAGCAGTCAGCCAACAAATATACTGCTCAAAAAAATAAAGGGCACACTTAAACAACACAATGTAACTCCAAGTCAATCACACTTCTGTGAAATCAAACTGTCCACTTAGGAAGCAACACTGATTGACAATACATTTCACATGCTGTTGTGCAAATGGAATAGACAACAGGTGGAAATTATAGGCAATTAGCAAGACACCCCCAATAAAGGAGTGGTTCTGCAGGTGGTAACCACAGACCACTTCTCAGTTCCTATACTTCCTGGCTGATGTTTTGGTCACTTTTGAATGCTGGCGGTGCTTTCACTCTAGTGGTAGCATGAGACGGAGTCTACAACCCACACAAGTGGCTCAGGTAGTGCAGCTCATCCTGGATGGCACATCAATGCGAGCTGTGGCAAGAAGGTTTGCTGTGTCTGTCAGCGTAGTGTCCAGAGCATGGAGGCGCTACCAGGAGACAGGCCAGTACATCAGGAGACGTGGAGGAGGCAGTAGGAGGGCAACAACCCAGCAGCAGGACCGCTACCTCCGCCTTTGTGCAAGGAGGAGCAGGAGGAGCACTGCCAGAGCACTGAAAATTATCCTCCAGCAGGCCACAAATGTGCATGTGTCTGCTCAAACGGTCAGAAACAGACTCTATGAGGGTGGTATGAGGGTCCGACGTCCACAGGTGGGGGTTGTGCTTACAGCCCAACACCGTGCAGGACGTTTGGCATTTGCCAGAGAACACCAAGATTGGAAAATTCGCCACTGGCGCCCTGTGCTCTTCACAGATGAAAGCAGGTTCACACTGAGCACATGTGACAGACGTGACAGAGTCTCGAGACGCCGTGGAGAACGTTCTGCTGCCTGCAACATCCTCCAGCATGACCGGTTTGGCGCTGGGTCAGTCATGGTGTGGGGTGGCATTTCTTTGGGGAGCCGCACAGCCCTCCATGTGCTCGCCAGAGGTAGCCTGACTGCCATTAGGTACCGAGATGAGATCCTCAGACCCCTTGTGAGACCATATGTTGGTGCGGTTGGCCCTGGGTTCCTCCTAATGCAAGACAATGCTAGACCTCATGTGGCTGGAGTGTGTCAGCAGTTCCTGCAAGAGGAAAGCATTGATGCTATGGACTGGCCCGCCCGTTCCCCAGACCTGAATCCAATTGAGCACATCTGGGACATCATGTCTCGCTCCATCCACCAACGCCACGTTGCACCACAGACTGTCCAGGAGTTGGCGGATGCTTTAGTCCAGGTCTGGGAGGAGATCCCTCAGGAGACCATCCGCCACCTCTTCAGGAGCATGCCCAGGCGTTGTAGGGAGGTCATACAGGCACGTGGAGGCCACACACACTACTGAGCCTCATTTTGACTTGTTTTAAGGACATTACATCAAAGTTGGATCGGCCTGTAGTGTGGTTTTCCACTTTAATTTTGAGTGTGACTCCAAATCCAGACCTCCATGGGTTGATAAATTGGATTTCCATTGATTATTTTTGTGTGATTTTGTTGTCAGCACATTCAACTATGTAAAGAAAAAAGTATTTAATAAGATTATTTCATTCATTCAGATCTAGGATGTGTTATTTTAGTGTTCCCTTTATTTTTTTGAGCAGTGTAGAATTCTAGTCATTTCAACAACCACGGCACGGTTGATGAGCAATATGGATAAAACCATTGGGCCTGGCAGGCAACAGATATTTTACCCTGCTCTCATTGCTTCTTTACCCGGGAAGCAAATACTGAAGGATCCCGACCAGAGCTCATCCTTAGGATAACAGCAGCAACTAGTTCACAAAGAGATCGGAGTTGTGTACTACGAATCTAGATTTAGGAGTTAGAGAGCTAACTCTGGTCAACTCTTGAGTTCAACTCGGGATAGCCTAACCAGATACATGAAAGTGGGTCACCTTTAAGCCAGGTACATTTCTATGGCAACGAATCCTTCAGAACTAACCGGCTGTGGGTAAGGCTAACTCCACTTACCCTGAATGAAGTGTTTGAGCCGTGAGTTGAGGACCAATCAAATTAGATTCCCTCTCGCTAAGAGCGCATCATCATCATCCCTTCAAGACGTGGATGTCGATTAAGGCAGGCCCCCGCACCTCTCTGATTCAGAGGGGTTGGGTTATATGCGGAAGACACATTTCAGTTGAAGGCATTCAGTTGTACAACTGACTAGTTATCCCCCTTTCCCTTTAATTCATAAGACTGATTAAATATGTTCTTATATGTAAAAAAAAAAAAAAAAAAGACATTTTCAAATACCTGACACATTTAGTAAATCGAGGATGAATTTGAAACTTCACGCATGGTAAAATTTTCGTATGACTTAATAAAAATTGCTTAAATCAATAGGAGTGGGGGAAAAGGGACTCGTGCATTGACAAGCACACCAAAGCACTTCTAAAAGGCCATTTCATACTAAAGCTCTTATCCAGAGTGACTTACAGGAGCAATTAGGGTTAAGTGCCTTGCTCAAGGGCACACCGGCATATTTTTCACCTAGTCGGCTCGGGAATTCGAACCCGCAACATTTCGGTTACTGGGCCTGCCAACCTATATTCCACACTGTAGTATCCCTTGATCATGTGTAGTACTTAATATATAATTTTGTAGTATACTATACACTGTAGTATCAATCGAATCCGTAATACTTACTATAGAATTGGGTAGTATAGTAACTACCACAGTATTATCCACAAAAAACTGTAGTAAATACTACAGTAATTTCTGCAAAAACACAACCCTTTCTTAACTATAGTAATACAAACGCAGTATTTACTTTGCATATACCCCACCTATTCCCCTCCCCAATGTGTGGCACCATGAGTGAGAAACCTACATGCCAAGTATAGACCATGTGTTGTGTTCTCTACAGGTTATAGAAGAGCAGAAGCTATGAACTATCCATTCAGACTCGTCCTACCTACTTATAGTAGAGGTCGACCGATTATGATTTATTTATTTTTGCCAGCGCCGATACCGATTATTGGAGGACCACAAAAAGTCGATACCGATTAAATCGGCCGATTTTTTGTGATTACAACAATACTGAATGAACACTTATTTTAACTTAATATAATACATAAATACTATCAATTTAGCCTTAAATAAATAATGAAATATGTTCAATTTGGTTTAAATAATGCAAAAACAAAGTGTTTCTACTTTGGGTTGTGCCGTGGCGGAGATCTTTGTGGGCTATACTCGGCGTTGTCTCAGGATGGTAAGTTGGTGGTTGAAGAGATTCCTCTAGTGGTGTGGGGGCTGTGCTTTGGCAAAGTGGGTGGGGTTATATCCTTCCTGTTTGGCCCTGTCCGGGGGTATCATCGGATGGGGCCACAGTGTCTCCTGACCCCTCCTGTCTCAGCCTCCAGTATTTATACTGCAGTAGTTTATGTGTCGGGGGGCTAGGGTCAGTTTGTTATATCTGGAGTATTTCTCCTGTCTTATCCGGTGTCCTTTGTAAATTTAAGTATGCTCTCTCTAATTCTCTCTTTCGCTCTCTCGGAGGACCTGAGCCCTAGGACCATGCCTCAGGACTACCTGACATGATGACTCCTTGCTGTCCCCAGTCCACCTGGCCGTGCTGCTGCTCCAGTTTCAACTGTCCTGCCTGCGGCTATGGAACCCTGACCTGTTCACCGGACGTGCTACCTGTCCCAGACCTGTTGTTTTCAACTCTCTAGAGACAGCAGGAGCGGTAGAGATACTCTCAATGATCGGCTATGAAAAGCCAACTGACATTTACTCCTGAGGTGCTGACTTGTTCCACCCTCGACAACTACTGTGATTATTATTATTTGACCATGCTGGACATTTATGAACATTTGAACTTCTTGGCCATGTTCTATTATAATCTCCACCCGGCACAGCCAGAAGAGGACTGGCCACCCCTCATAGCCTGGTTCCTCTGTAGGTTTCTTCCTAGGTTTTGGCCTTTCTAGGGAGTTTTTCCTAGCCACCGTGCTTCTACACCTGCATTGCTTGCTGTTTGGGGTTTTCGGCTGGGTTTCTGTCCAGCACTTTGAGATATCAGCTGATGTAAGAAGGGCCATATAAATACATTTGATTTGATGGAAAATAAAGTAAAAGTGCAATATGTGCCATGTAAAAAAGCTAACGTTTAAGTTCCTTGCTCAGAACATATGAAAGCTGGTGGTTCCTTTTAACATGAGTCTTCCATATTCCCAGGTAAGAAGTTTTAGGTTGTAGTTATTATAGGAATTATAGGACTATTTCTCTCTATGCCATTTGTATTTCATATACCTTTGACTATTGGATGTTCTTATAGGAACTTTAGTATTGCCAGTGTAACAGTATAGCTTCCGTCCCTCTCCTCGCTCCTACCTGGGCTCGAACCAGGAACACATCGACAACAGCCACCCTCGAAGCAGCATTACCCATGCAGAGCGAGGGGAACAACTACTCCAAGTCTCAGAGCGAGTGACGTTTGAAACGCTATTAGCGCGCACCCGGCTAACTAGCTAGCCATTTCACATAGGTTACACCAGCCTAATCTTGGGAGTTGATAGGCTTGAAGTCATAAACAGCACAATGCTTGAAGAATTGCGAAGGACTGCTGGCAAAACGCACGAAAGTGCTGTTTGAATGAATGCTTACGAGCCTGCTGGTGCCTACCACCGCTCAGTCAGACTGCTCCATCAAATCATAGACTTAATTATAATATAATAAACACACAGAAATACGAGCCTTTGGTCATTATTAATATGGTCGAATCCGGAAATTATCATCTCGAAAACAAAATGTTTATTTTTTCAGTGAAATACGGAACCGTTCCGTATTTTATCTAACGGGTGGCATCCATAAGTCTAAATATTCCTGTTACATTGCACAACCTTCAATGTTATGTTATAGTTACATAAAATTCTGGCAAATTAGTTCGTAACGAGCCAGGCGGCCCCAACGGTTGCATATACCCTGACTCTGTGTGCAATGAACGCAAGAGAACTGACAATTTCACCTAGTTAATATTGCCTGCTAACCTGGATTTCTTTTAGCTAAATATGCAGGTTTAAAAATATATACTTCTGTGTATTGATTTTAAGAAAGGCATTGATGTTTATGGTTAGGTACAGTCGTGCAACGATTGTGCTTTTTTCGCAAATGCGCTTTTGTTAAATTGGCTGTCTTTGTTAGGAAGAAATAGTCTTCACACAGTTTGCAACGAGCCAGGCGGCCCAAACTGCTGCATATACCCTGACTCTGTTGCAGAGGTAACACATTTTCCCTAGTTAAAATAAATTCATGTTAGCAGGCAATATTAACTAAATATGCAGGTTTAAAAATATATACTTGTGTATTGATTTTAAGAAAGACATTGATGTTTATGGTTAGGTACACGTTGGAGCAACGACAGTCCTTTTTCGCGAATGCACACCGCATCGATTATATGCAACGCAGGACAGGCTAGATAAACTAGTAATATCATCAACCATGTGTAGTTAACTAGTGATTATGATTGATTGATTGATTGTTTTTTATAAGTTAAGTTTAATGCTAGCTAGCAACTTACCTTGGCTTCTTACTGCATTTGCGTAACAGGCAGGCACCTCGTGGAGTGCAATGTAAATCAAATCAAATGTATTTATAAAGCCCTTCTTACATCAGCTGATATCTCAAAGTGCTGTACAGAAACCCAGCCTAAAACCCCAAACAGCAAGCAATGCATGTGAAAGAAGCACGGTGGCTAGGAAAAACTCCCTAGGAAAAACTCCTTAGAAAGGTCAAAAACCTAGGAAGAAACCTAGAGAGGAACCAGGCTATGAGGGGTGGCCAGTCCTCTTCTGGCTGTGCAGGGTGGATATTATAACAGAACATGGTCAAGATGTTAAAATGTTCATAAATGACCAGCATGGTCAAATAATAATAATCATAGTAGTTGTCGAGGGTGCAACAAGCACATCCGGTGAACAGGTCAGGGTTCCATAGCCGCAGGCAGAACAGTTGAAACTGGAGCAGCAGCACGGCCAGGTGGACTGGGGACAGCAAGGAGTCATCATGCCAGGTAGTCCTGAGGCATGGTCCTAGGGCTCAGGTCCTCCGAGAGAAAGACAGAAAGAGAGAAAGAGAGAATTAGAGAGAGCATATTTAAATTCACACAGGACACCGGATAAGACAAGAGAAATACTCCAGATGTAACAGACTGACCCTAGCCCCCCCCGACACATAAACTACTGCAGCATAAATACCGGAGGCTGAGACAGGAGGGATCAGAAGACACTGTGGCCCCATCCGATGATACCCCCGGACAGGGCCAAACAGGCAGGATATAACCCCACCCACCTTGCCAAAGCACAGCCCCCACACCACTAGAGGGATGTCTCCAACCACCAACTTACCGTCCTAAGACAAGGCCGAGTATAGCCCACAACGATCTCCGCCATGGCACAACCCAAGGGGGGGGCGCCAACCCAGACAGGAAGACCACGTCAGTGACTCAACCCACTCAAGTGACGCACCCCTCCCATGGACGGCATGGAAGAACACCAGTAAGCCAGTGACTCAGCCCCTGTAATAGGGTTAGAGGCAGAGAATCCCAGTGGAAAGAGGGGAACCGGCAAGGCAGAGACAGCAAGGGCGGTTCGTTGCTCCAGCCTTTCCGTTCACCTTCACACTCCTGGGCCAGACTATACTTAATCATAGGACCTACTGAAGAGATAAGTCTTCAGTAAAGACTTAAAGGTTGAGACTGAGTCTGCGTCTCTCACATTGGTAGGCAGACCATTCCATAAAAATGGAGCTCTATAGGAGAAAGCCCTACCTCCAGCCGTTTGCTTAGAAATTCTAGGGACAATTAGGAGGCCTGCGTCTTGTGACAGTAGCGTACGCGTAGGTATGTACGGCAGGACCAAATCGGAAAGATAGGTAGGAGCAAGCCCATGTAATGCTTTGTAAAGCAGGTGGTTTGAGCGTTGGACTAGTTAACCGTAAGGTTGCAAGATTGAATCCCCAAGCTGACAAGGTAAAAATCTGTCATTCTGCTCCTGAACAAGGCAGTTAACCCACCGTTCCTAGGCCGGCATTGAAAATAAGAATGGGTTCTTCACTGACTTGCCTAGTTAAAAAATATTATTAAAAAAATAGATATATTTAAATATAAAAAAATAAAACAAGTCGGTAAATCGGTGGCCAAAAATACCGATTACTGGTTGTTATGAAAACTTGAAAATCGGCCCTAATTAATCGGCCATTCCGATTAAATCGGTCGACCTCTAACTTATAGGTTATGAAAAACGTGCACGTTAGGTATTTGTCTAGTAGGTTTAGTCAAGGAGAAAGAAGTGGTGGCTACGTCAAAGATAAAACTAAAACACTATAGTAAATACTACAGTATTCACTGTAGTGTTTTGGGGACCGAAGACTAAAAACACTATAGGGATTACAATAATATATAAATGTAGTAATACTACAGTATTTATACCATAGTATACTATAGTATTTTTTCATGTGGGTAACTCTACCTAGCAAAATAGTTTTCATAAATTGATACTTTCGAGTCAAAGTATCGATACAATATCATCCAAAATAATATACACATGCGATATGTAACTGTATTGATTTTTTCCCCCATCACTATTACAGAAGACAAAGTGTGACACTGACTCCAACTAACCTCATATACTGTATATTTGCCATTTAGCAGATGCTTTTATCCCGTCTTAGTCAGGTTTGCATATATTTTCCATATGGGAGGCCCCAGTGGGAATGAAACCAACGATAATTGGCGGTCCAAGCGCCATGCTCTACCAACTGGGCCACACCCAACCTCAACCTAGATCTACTGAAGTTACTGAGTCCCTTCTCGCTGACAGGATGAGTTCACCAATTCCCAGCCACCCACACTGCTGTTGCTGCCATGGCGATAGACGAGTCAGGACAAGACCCAGCCCCCACATCACAAATTAGGGTCATTCTTAACCCCCGGGGTATATCACGGCAACTAATAAATCCTTGCCGAAAATCTCTAACCTTATATCGGAAACTGCTTCAATATCACAGAGTTTATCTCAAGCCAAAACATGGTGGCGTAAAATTAACCATCAAACCAAGCAAAAGTATTTTCATCTCTCTTTTTTAATTTCTACGTACATCTTCAGCCCACGCTCAGATACAGCTCTTCCAGCAGCAACACACACACACACCAACTTTCATCACAGGCCAGTTCCTTCCTGCCTGGTCCAATCTTTAATCTGCCACCGCAGTGTCGACAACAAATGTGTTGTCCTGCTGTAGGGGCCAGATAGGCATCTCTACTCCTGCTGCATCCCCATCCCTGACAGCCCTGGTCCTGGACTGCTGATGGGTGAAACCCAACCCGACCTGGGGCCGTTTGTGGTGGAGGAAGAGAGCCTTACTTACCACCTCCCTGGTCCTCCCTGTACCCCCAGAGAGGATTGGGTTCTCAGCACACAGTGAAATAGATAGCACCGATTAAATCGCAAGAAAGGCATTTCACTGTACTAGTGCACGTGACAAAAACGTGAAACTTGATTAGGCTTTATTATGAGTGATTGGGAGAATTCCATATTTCCTTTCCTGCTTGGGTTTGCCCCCGCTTAGCCTCTCTGCTTTCCCCCTTTTCTCTGGCATAATTGACAGGCAGCTCTCTGTTAGGTGGAGGAGAGGAGGGGTAGTGCCTTTGGGGAGCTGACAACAAGATAAAGAGGTGGTTTCACTGGGTCCCGGCTCAGATACTGATATCCCCTATTAAAAGTGCAAAGAGGGCTCTTTGTCAAAACAGAGGTGGTCACTGAATGATCAACTGCCGCATTCATCACACCGCGGTATGGCAGCAAGGAGTTCTGCTCTTTGAAACAGAGATTTTTCTGTTCAAGACGCACGTAACATATGGAAGCGAACAGGGCTCTACAGTGCAACAGTTTTACTCGCATATGAGCCTACCGTAATTTCTGGACTATTGAGCGCACCTGAATATAAGCCGCACCCACTGAATTTTTTTAAAAGTATTATTTTGAACATAAATAAGCCGCACATGTCTATAAGCCGCACATGTCTATAAGCCGCAGGTGCTTACCGTTACATTGAAACAAATGAACTTCACACAGGCTTTAACGAAACACAGCTTGTAACAAAAATAAATAGGCTTTAACGAAACACGGCTTGTAACAAAAAATAAAAAATTAGCAGTAAGCTTTAGTTGTCTTTTTGCACTGAGTCAATTCCTCACGGTGCTGTTTCCAACGTCTTATCATCGACTCATTAAGACCAAGCTCCCGTGCAGCAGCTCCATTTCCTTTTCCAACAGCCAGATCAATCGCCTTCAACTTGAAAGCTGCATCATATGCATTTCTCCGTGTCTTTGCCATGATGAGGGTGACAAAATGACTACCGTAATCAGAATGATGGGAAGTTTGAGAGCGCCCGATTTAATCTAAACAGTAAACAAAAAAGTTGTTTGACCTTAACCCGTTCGGAAATTTCATTGCTCTAATGAAAGCTTCATGCCGCCAAAAAACTGAGCACGTTACAGAATGTGTTTTTTTGAAAAAAAATAAATGTGAAAGCGGGAAAAATCCATATATTAGCTGCGTCATTGTTTATGCCGCGAGGTTCAAAGCCTGGGAAAAAAGTTGCGGCTTATAGTCCGGAAATTACGGTAAATATTTTGCTGTGCGACCTGGACCTGGCGACCTGAACGATTCATGCTTGCACCATTACTACAAAGAAAACAGCTTGCTGCCTTAAATATTTGTAATTGTGCTCCTAAATTGTTTAACTTAGGTGCACACACGCTCCTTGTAAAAAATAATTTGAACAATGTCAGCGTAGAGCCCTGGTGAAGACTATGAACTACTGAATAGGCCTAATAGAAAATCAACTGCAGAGACTGATAGTCAGGAGGATGGGAAATTATACATTTTTATCTAACCTTTATTTAATTAGGCAAAAGGACCGCACAAACATGCACACACAAAGTGCCAACGAATATGCCAAGCACAAACAGTAAGTGTGCATAATAATACTAATTAAATCAATCGAATTAAACGTGGCAGATAAGAGTTTATATCTGCTCGGATACAAGCCCCCAGGGGGACCTACAACAGGCAACAGATGAAAAGACATGACACACACACAGAATTTGCTTGCTTCTTTCTGCTCTGGCAGAGAGAACAGAGTATTTTATAATTAACAGCATAGCAAAGTAGAGTGGCTAGCTGGACAGATGCCCAACCAGAAACCAGAGGGCTTTAATCCCCGTGGGCAGAGACAGACACCGCCGAGGACAGGGTGTTCGCGAAGACAAACCAAAATAAATGTCATATTAATGTAGTAGAGTCAGTGAAAGTGAATTTGGGATCCTTCAGGTGAAATACCCCTATTAACACGACAACGTGACAGCGTTTAGCTGAAAGGATAAGCTGTAGGCTAAAATAATTGCTCTCTGTAACGCCGGGTCCCTTCCGTTCCCTCATTGTTAATGTGCAGGAGGAGGCAGTGCTTTAATCACAGCAGCTTTCACAGCTAGAAGAGCCGACAGCTCTCAATGTCTGTCTGCTTCGATGAGACGGGAAAAATCCAATTCATACCATTTCCGTGGACAGGAATTAAAAACAGCATTCTTATTAAACCCTTACTTATATCGCCTCAATTTTATTTTCCTACTAATGTAACTGTCAAATTAGATTTTGCATTCCAGAACCTAGTTACCATTTCACAAAGAGGCCAATATACAGACACTGTTTTGGGAAAACAAGAGCACACTGACAAACAATTCACCATGGCAACAGATGGAATAATGCATCTCATTGCCCTGTCCTTTTTATTTTTATCTCATACATTTGTCAGCAGCCAGGAAAGCACTTGCTTTAATTAGCTAGCCTAATCAATAGACACAGCTAAATATACCCGTCGTTATTAGATCACATCCAACGTATTAAACACCCTGTTCGTTTCGACGCAAGAAAAGGCTGAAGACTGAGTACTCGTTAGCGGTGTGTGTGCGCGTCTGCAAGCGAGTAAGAGAGAAAGAAGAGGAAAGAAACAGCAGAATGCAGAAACTGAAGCTATTTAAATCCTTGCTCACTAGCTACAGGGAACAGCCCGACACCATCTGCAGAGATTGAGCCAACCAGGGACCTGGCACCCCCTCCCACCATGCACTACAGACAAAAGCCTAAACAAGCAAGAGACAACAAGACATTGGAACAACCTTGATGAGAAATTCAAACAGTAAAAGTGGCACTCAAACAGTCTTTCTAACAAAGAGTCAGGGCAGACTACTACACGCTGTGTATCAACATCATCACTGCTACACTGTAATACACAAGGGACAGGAACACCTGATGCTTTCCCATGGGGCTGCAGCGAGGTACCCTACCAAGAGAACTACACCAGCCTCCTCTGTGCGTCAGTGGTGCCACGACTCATCTAGTCAGGGAGGAACACTGATGCAGGGGAGCTAGGCGACTGAACAGAACCTTGATTTCATGCATTAACTATTTATGCTGCAGAGAGGCTATAAATAGAACCAGTCCTCTGTTGTCTAACAAGGAAGACGGGCCTCTTGCTGCAGCTCTGCCACTGCAGCTGGAGTAGCTGCTCTGACTAACTTACATTGGGCTTAAGCTTATTCAAAAGAGCCTAGGTCTCAAGAGGGAAGAGGTTGGCGGGTGCATCGTTTCTTATCTATAGGTTACCATCCTACTTACTTTTCTTCATTACAAAATGTTATACCAATGCTAAGCAATATACTGCATAGACTGAGCTGTTGCGATCGTCACATCACAAGTCACTTGCTGTCGAGCGATTAATTTGTATTTTCTGCCCTCTTGTGGTAGGAGAGAATAGCATAGTGTGTACAGAAAAATACTACGTGCTGGTTGATGTTGCTGGAAATAAACACTGTCTCCAGGACGTTTGGGGGAGCTAAAACGTCACGAAAATGAAATGCATGTTATTGAGACATACAGAAAAGTACTCTCTTGCAGATTTCCACTGATTAAGTAGGTAAATATTTGGTTGACACTCAAAGTGTCTTTACCTTTCTTTGCAGGTGTAACAGTGTCATTGGATGGTTCTTCAAACTTCAGAGTTTGCACGAGGGCTTCAGGGCTGATTTGTGTGCCAGCAAAGATTCCACTTGGCAAGGAACTCAGTGGGGTCTGTTGGAAGAGAACATCCACATTGACACCCAACATAAATATATTGAGAAAAAAAAGACACACATCAAAGTAATTTCTCTATAGTGAGCTAGGTTGATCCCATGAACATGTATACATTATGATCCTAGCTAGCTAACGTTAACTGTTCTAACAATAGTTTTAGCTACAACGTTAGCTAAACCATCTAAAAGAGACGCAGTTGGCAAGCGAACGTTCAATTATGTGTTGATAAAATACCTTCGCGTTTTCATCCTTCTTTATGTGCAACTGTGCGTTGCTTGTCTTGTTTACATCGAAGATGAATGAACCACTTGGAATCGGTGCCTTTTCTAAATCTGTGGATCTTGCGCCACCGGACGATGGACTGTCAAGTTTAACCGCAGCCTGATGAAGCTTTTCGCGGACCCGCTTTATCTTTCCAACCATACTGCCTTTTCGTTACTGAGTTAAATAAAGATACAATCTGTCTCCGAAGCCACATTCATGCTCGAGCTAGCTAACAACGTGGAAAATCGTTTGACAACAAAATGTGCGTCTCTGTGATATGTGACCGGGGGAAACAATTCTGTGCAAACTATAGTTCCGCCTCTTCCTCACAAAGTCCCGCAATGACTGACGGAGTGGGCAAAAAATAGGACTACAAGAAAACAAAATGGGTGAAGTAAATCAAGACCGTGTATCTAAATTATTAAGATGATAAAATGTCATATGTACGTCATCTTTGTATATATACATCCATGATCGAATCTCACCAGTCTCTGAACTCTTTAGATACATGAAAATCATCTTTATTTGCGAATGGATATGGCAAATAACTAACTACTGTAGTACATGCATACATAGTTAAATACATATACAAATAATACAGGTCGATGAAGTCTGAACTGGACAATAATACAAAAAGAGTTAATAGATATGCTATAACACAATACAATAGGCTATGCATCAGGGATCTCCAACCCTGTTCCCGGAAAGCGAGCGTCCTGTAGATTTTCACTCCAAACCCTAATCTAGCACATCTGATTCTAATAATTAGCTGGTTGATAAAGCTGGTTGTTAGTTACAACTGGGATTGGAGTGAAAATCTACAGTAGGGTAGCTCTCTAGGAACAGGGTTGGAGATCCCTGCTATACACCACGAACACACACAGTGTGTGTACAAAAATATACAACTATTAACCCAGCAGCAAATATTTACATCTTCTATAAAATGATCCAAAACAGATGACACAAGTTGAGGCATTTTTGAGTTCCCCTATAATTGCTGTTTATACTAAACGAATTGTTCAGAATATTGTTCATGGAAATGATAATATGCATTAGAGAGATGAAGACTGGAGTATATTAGTTTTCATTGGCATCATAACCCATTTTAAACCAAAACTTGCCAAAAGGCAAAAGAGGGAGGAAATGTGTCCTACAGTAAGCCTAGGCAACTCTAACCAAACAGTCTCATCAATGTTACGTTCTTGAGGAGCTTGGTTCATAGAAAGTACTGTGGTGTGGATAAGAAGAGTGACTTAAATGATGTTGAAATGTGTCATTACTCTTGACCAGTGGTGGCACATTTCTCCGCTACATATCATTGCAACAAAACCAAAAATAATCTCAAGTACAGTTGTGTAGTTGACTAGCATTTGATGAAATAGAGTTGGAAAACCAGAATCATCCCAGAGCCAGTTCCTAAGTAATACATCAGATTGGGAATACACACTATAAATATAGAATTGTAAGATCACAAGTGAAAACCACACCAATCATACTTTCTAAAAGTACATTAATACCTACAAAAAACATTTGGCTCAGTATATGCACAACATTAGATACTATTTTGAGGAAGTAGTTACAGGAAGTATTCATTACATAGTTTGTGAAACTAGCTCTTGACTGTCAAAACTGCCCGGGAAAACTATGAGCAATGGTTTGTTCTCTTTTAGTCGTGTCTTCCACCTTCAGCGTCTTCCACCTTCCATGTGTTCCATCTACAAGTCTTGTAAATGCCAGAGAGAATGTTCAGCTCATACAAGGTTAGTGATTCTAACGTGTACAAATAAGGAGGCGGGAGGAATACTGGTTCCGTCCTTAGACAGGAGGTGGATGTGACGGTATCCTGGAAAAGGGAGTAAAACAGCTGTAGAAGACCATTCATCCCATCGTATTAAATGCTATTACGTGTGACTGTCATATTAGGAGGTTATATAATGACTTTGTACGAAATGCTTAAATACATGGATGAGCCTCACCTTGCTGAATACATGAGAAAGGCAAGGTATACTGTCCGACAAAATCATTCCTTGACGCCTTGTCGTAGTCCTCCACCACAAAGCGTACCAGGGCCAGTTCAGGCGCATGGATGGTGAACCGCAAAGTATCATACCACACTGGATTGAATCCTGAGCAAACACAATTCATAAGTATATAAAATAATAGAATATAATACTGTAATATACTGCTTTTTTGTATCAGCATTTCTGTAAAAAGTCACATTATAAGCATTTATGTGATTGGGATTTAATGGGTGTGTATATTACCATTGTTGTCTATGTATCTGGTCTCCTGCTTGGCCTGGTCTAGAGGAACTCCATGGATCTCCACTCTCACAAACGGGTCCACAACGGAGCTCTCCTTGATATTCACTTTGGGAAGCTGCTGTCCACTGATCACCTTGAAAACACACACAAATATATACACACACGAGAGAGCTTTAGGTCAGATCGGAAGGTTAGCGTTCCACTTGGTTTCTGTAGTTTTTCAGGTTGTGTCTTAGGTAGGTCTCAGTTTGTTATTTGTACCTGAATGCAGAGACTGAGGGGTCGGTAGCCTTCCCGGTTATGTGGAACCTCAGGATCGAACCTCCTCTCTGACATCCTCATGAAGTCAGGTTTGAGGATGTAGCCACAGCGGCCATTTTGACTAAACAGTCCATCGTTGAGGTCCATCTCAACCCCTGCCGTCTGGAAATTCAACGCAACTGAGGAAGCAAGGAAAACAGAGAAATTAACCAACTGATCCGAACAGAAGTATAAGCTTAACTAGCTTCACAAAGTCATGTTTGGACATTAGAAATTGATATTTTGTTTAATCATTGCGTCGTGCCTTAGAATGACCTAAAACGCCCCTCACCTATTTGAGTCCCTGTGTTCCACATTTCCTGTGGGTTGAAGTTGGAGGAGTCTGTTCTGAGGCCACTGGGATAAACCCTGGTCAGTTGCCTGGTATTGTGATGCACAAACTCTGCCCCTGGAAGAGAAAGGCAGTTAAACCATGAGCTTGAGGAACCATGCAATTGAACAGTACACATACAAAGCACTGTGTCTTCTAGTCATTCCGCCTCCGTTTACGGCCCTTACCTCTGAATGAATAACTGACTAAATCTCACTAAATTTCCTTTTAGTAAATCAACAACTTTTGGCTTCTGTTTTGTGGTCCAAACAGAACGACACAAACTGTCCTGAGTGAGTAAGTGACTGGTTGACCCTGACTGATGTTGTCATGAGTTACAGTAGAGATTCAGGCCCCACCTGCCTCTCTCAAGTGTTTGCGTGCTTTGGACTCTGTGAAGGAGGATATCTCGTAGAACTTGGAGTGAATGCGGGAGTGCTTGAAGCTGCTGAAGTGGACACTCTTGCAGTAAACCACGCAGTCCGACAGCTCCTTTGACAGACGCTGCTTCGATTTCTGAGGAAAAGAACGAGAGTTGAATTGAATAAACTTTATTGATCCACAGCGGGGAAATTGGAGTGTTGACCTTACTAAGCTACATTCAATTCAACTACATATAAATTGGGCAATGGCTTGGACAATACTGCACTAGGAGGATTGGATATATACAGTAAAACCCTAGTTTTGAGAGCAACGTGGCACTCGTGCAGTTTGAGAGGAGAAGTGGAGTGTAGCTAGCCCTGGGTGAAAGCAGCAAGTGGACCGAGACAACCCCAATATGGAGTAAGTGATACTTCACTATGAAGCCAACCACAGTAGGTCTGCCAGTGCCAATCAGGCTTCGATGACCGAAAGGTTGAGGTATGCAGGCGGGCACAAGGCCAGACTAATTAGCAATGCAACCAGGTCTCCCAGTCCTAGTGCACACCTGGGTTGCCTCTATATGAAAGCAGATCCGGAGCCAAACACAAACAGAGACTCTGAGCTACAGTCTGTCTTTAGGACAGGAAAGCCATCATCAGAGTCAGTTACACCAGGGCCAAGGGCATCCCAGAGTTCACTGCTCCTGTAGACTACTGGCTTTACCCTTGATTACCATATTGATCAAACCATGTCAACCCTAGTATGGCATTCTAATCTATGCCTTTCATTAAACATAGAGTATCAATGTTAAATGATGTCTTAGACCCATGGACTCCATCTAATCTGTTAATGGGCACTGCTTGTTATTGAGTGATATCATGAAAGAACCAAGAATAAAGTCAAAGGTGCTTCAGTGTTTAGCTGCTTAGGTTATCCCTGACTTCAATTAAGTGTCTCATTTTAGAGGGCTCTCTACCTCTACCCTACAGTCAGTCTTCTCTCTCAAGACAGTAGTACAGTCTTGAAAGAGTGTTGGTACTGTCGGCTCTCTCTCTCTATGGCTATCTCTGGTGTTCGTATGGCACCGTTAGGAGGCTCACTTGGTCTAGTCCCTGGCTTTAGCCCTATATCTTTCATGAGCAATGTCAGAGTTGAATGCAACCCTTGGATAATATCAGTCCTATAACAGTGTTATAACTTGGTTAAGTCAACACAGCAGATACAGACTAAGATTATACACTTTTGCCCTGATGGGATTGAGGGACAGTGGAGGAGTGAGTGACTGACGTCTTCTGCTAAGTGGATATGAGAGCGGGAGATGGAGTTGAGAAGGAGTGACAGTGAAATATGTAGGACTACATCCAAGCAGGCCCAGAGTTTAGTGACAGGACTAGGGTTGCAAAGCTACCAGTAGTTTACCAAAGTTACCAGAATCCTCAGTCATTTTGATAATTAACAGAACATCTATGGCAGTCTAACATAACTTTGGTAATTTAAACTTGAATAACTTAAAAAAAAAAAATGTATTCATATATAGTATTCATTTTTTATATCTTCGTCCATATAGAGAAAATAGCCTAAGTAATGAAAAAAAAAAAACATCTATTCAACAATGGCATTATTTTCAATGAACTCTGTAACTCTTCCAACTATTGACATTTTTTACAACTGCCACCAGTTTGGTGGCAAAACATTAACAAATATTGACATAGTAATATAACTAAAAGTGTGTAAAAAAATATAAAAAGGATATTTCATGCTGAAACACTCATGTTAAATACCAATGGTATTCACTAAGTTGGTTTATATTTAGGATAATGTTTTACAGCTTTGTCATTCTATCATCTTATTGAATTATTTCCTATATTTTACATGTGATAGGCCACACAGAGGGACAGAGAAAATTACAGACACCTGTGATAATCTGAAGTACCCAAAAGGGTGAAAGATACCAAAATTCTGGTAGTTTACTGGTAAACTTCAAAAGTGTCCAGTAATATACCCTCCCTTTGAAACCCTAGACAAGACACACAGACAAACGTCTCGCAGGTCGATCCCTAGAAGAAGTGGTGAGAGGTCGGACAGCTCTGGCCGAGGATCAGTAACCCACCTTGGCTGTGCCTGCAGAGGTTATCCTCGTCAATGTCGCATGCACAATTGCACACACAGGCACACACCCTCCCACACAGGCACACACCCCCCACACAGGCACACACCCCCCACACACACCCACTAACCCACAGACACAGACAAACACGCACACCAGTAGCCTACCTTGGCCGTGCGTCGGAGGCTGTTGCTGTGGAGGCTGTCCTCATCGATGTCAGCCGCCTCGTCCTCGTCGCTCACCTCTCCTGTCAGGGAGTCCTCCGGCTCCAGCGGCCCGTTCCGACTCTCCTCCAGACCTCCGATCTTCTTCCCCTTGAGAAGAATCTTCCCCTTCAGCTCCTGTCAGTCAGAACAATGGATCTAGATTGTTTCATCACCAGGGAATAGATATCATGCTTCTGTACCAGGGCATGTTTCAGAAAGCCTCTTGACAGCACGTCTCTCTCAACCTCTCTCTCTATTGCATATTGGTAATGTAACATAGATAGATATTTAGAGTCACCTGCATACTTGATGACTGTGGGCACAGTATACTACAATCATTGAGGCAGAAAAAATATACATCAAGCTCAGAAAGACAGTCTTTGCATTGAGATGCAGGGCATATAAAGTATTTGCCTTCATTGTCCTACATGGACCTGCAGGTCACGCCCAATACAATGTTGAAAGACTGAGAGAACAATCAATCATATTCTATTCAGTGCTGAGGGAACAATATTGTGTCTTTTTAATAATTCACGGTGCCAGTGTTGCATCTTACAGCGCAGATCATATGGCCCGGGAGGCACTGATAGAAAGGTAGGTAGCAAGACAGGTAGTAGAAAGTGAAGGTGAACCGACAGATCACTCTACAGCGGGGTTTCCTAAACTCGGTCCTGCCCCCCCCCCTCTTCCTTTAATCTGGGTTCTATGTTAAAACTGTCAAATATATGCATTATTTGTTTTTGCTTTCTGCCACATATTCAGTATTTGCATGTCTCAAATGAGTATTTATTATTCTTTTGATTACACGTAATGTACTGGAATACATTTAGATTTTGTCCAAGGAACTTTTGGGCAGGTTAATCTGCTTTATAGCCTTATATTAATATAATCAAACAGTGATTATAAAAAGTGA
Source organism: Salmo salar (assembly GCF_965601325.2). Classification (NCBI taxonomy): domain Eukaryota; kingdom Metazoa; phylum Chordata; class Actinopteri; order Salmoniformes; family Salmonidae; genus Salmo; species Salmo salar. The sequence continues at coordinate 7,507,641 of NC_138307.1, read as the reverse complement.
ATCTGAAATTCTGTGTGAATTCTAATGAATGTCTTTGAGGCATTCTATCAACAAGATAAACTGGTTTAATAATGTACATTCTGTACACTGACTCCACCCTAAAGTGTTTTGTTGAGGGCGGCAGGTAGCCTAGAGGGCGGCAGGTAGCCTAGAGGGCGGCAGGTAGCCTAGAGGGCGGCAGGGAGCCTAGAGGGCGGCAGGGAGCCTAGAGGGCGGCAGGTTGCCTAGAGGGCGGCAGGTAGCCTAGAGGGCGGCAGGTAGCCTAGAGGGCGGCAGGTAGCCTAGAGGGCGGCAGGGAGCCTAGAGGGCGGCAGGTCGCCTAGAGGGCGGCAGGTCGCCTAGAGGGCGGCAGGTAGCCTAGAGGGCGGCAGGTTGCCTAGAGGGCGGCAGGTAGCCTAGAGGGCGGCAGGGAGCCTAGAGGGCGGCAGGGAGCCTAGAGGGCGGCAGGTAGCCTAGAGGGCGGCAGGTTGCCTAGAGGGCGGCAGGTAGCCTAGAGGGCGGCAGGTTGCCTAGAGGGCGGCAGGTAGCCTAGAGGGCGGCAGGTTGGGGGCGGCGGTGAGAGGGCGGCAGGTAGCCTAGAGGGCGGCAGGTAGCCTAGAGGGCGGCAGGTTGCCTAGAGGGCGGCAGGTAGCCTAGAGGGCGGCAGGTTGCCTAGAGGGCGGCAGGTAGCCTAGAGGGCGGCAGGTAGCCTAGAGGGCGGCAGGTTGCCTAGAGGGCGGCAGGGAGCCTAGAGGGCGGCAGGGAGCCTAGAGGGCGGCAGGTAGCCTAGAGGGCGGCAGGTAGCCTAGAGGGCGGCAGGTAGCCTAGAGGGCGGCAGGTTGCCTAGAGGGCGGCAGGTAGCCTAGAGGGCGGCAGGTTGCCTAGAGGGCGGCAGGTAGCCTAGAGGGGGCGGCAGGGAGCCTAGAGGGCGGCAGGGAGCCTAGAGGGCGGCAGGTAGCCTAGAGGGCGGCAGGTTGCCTAGAGGGCGGCAGGTAGCCTAGAGGGCGGCAGGTTGCCTAGAGGGCGGCAGGTAGCCTAGAGGGCGGCAGGTTGCCTAGAGGGCGGCAGGTAGCCTAGAGGGCGGCAGGTAGCCTAGAGGGCGGCAGGTTGCCTAGAGGGCGGCAGGTAGCCTAGAGGGCGGCAGGTTGCCTAGAGGGCGGCAGGTAGCCTAGAGGGCGGCAGGTAGCCTAGAGGGCGGCAGGTTGCCTAGAGGGCGGCAGGGAGCCTAGAGGGCGGCAGGGAGCCTAGAGGGCGGCAGGTAGCCTAGAGGGCGGCAGGTAGCCTAGAGGGCGGCAGGTAGCCTAGAGGGCGGCAGGTTGCCTAGAGGGCGGCAGGTAGCCTAGAGGGCGGCAGGGAGCCTAGAGGGCGGCAGGGAGCCTAGAGGGCGGCAGGTAGCCTAGAGGGCGGCAGGGAGCCTAGAGGGCGGCAGGTTGCCTAGAGGGCGGCAGGTAGCCTAGAGGGCGGCAGGGAGCCTAGAGGGCGGCAGGGAGCCTAGAGGGCGGCAGGGAGCCTAGAGGGCGGCAGGTCGCCTAGAGGGCGGCAGGTCGCCTAGAGGGCGGCAGGTCGCCTAGAGGGCGGCAGGGAGCCTAGAGGGCGGCAGGTAGTCTAGAGCAGGGTTTCCCAAACTTGGTTTAAAGTTGTTCACTCACTCCCTCGAGCTAAATTGAGGACCGAGGGGGCAACGTTAGTGAATTGGACCTCCACTTAAGATGGCAATCAAACTGCATCCGGTTTTGACTGGGATTCCCCCGAGGTAAAGTGGATAGTGCAAGGGCTGAGGGGGTAAAAATAATGTGTTTGGACTGCAGCCCATGGCAATTTGACATGGGTAAACTCAATATGGCCGCCGGTCCACGCATTGCAGAACGCTGGCTTGAATTGGAATAGTAATGTCCGCTGTAGTAATTGTATTTCTGTGGGTGTCATGTCCTGACCAGTAAAAGGGGTTATTTGTCATTGTAGTTTGGTCAGGGTGTGGCAGGGGGTGTTTGTTTTGTGTGTTTCGGTGTTTTTGGTTTAGGTTCTATGTTTTCTATTTCTATGTTTATATCTAGTTTTCTATTTCTATGTTGGGTTTTTGGCAATGACCTCCAATTAGAGGCAGCTGGTTGTCGTTGTCTCTAATTGGAGGCCATATTTAGTTGTGTTTGTTTCACTTGTGTTTTGTGGGTGGTTATTTTCTGTATAGCCTGGGAGCCTTATGGAACTGTTTTCATCGTTTGTTTATTTTGTTTAAGTGTTTTCTTTAAATAAATTTAGAAGATGAGCACTTTACCCACTGCGCCTTGGTCCAATCCTTACGACGCCTATGACAGTGGGACAATTCTGTCCTATCACCACCACCACCATCACGCTACGTTTGCCCTTGCCATGCCGTGGTGAAAGTCAGATCAGAGCAGATTACCTGGCTACTGTTTCTGGTGCCTGCCTTACCTCAGGAGAAGGAAAGCTGACGGGTATCTTTCCATCCAGGGTACTTTTCAGCAGCTTGTCCCCAAGGATGGTGTTGAGGTGTTGGGCCATGACTCGCTGCTGTTCAACACCGCAGTGGTTCTCGGTGGACAGGATGACCGGGTACTCTGATACCTGGGAGGGAGGAAGGGGGGAGTGAATAATTCAACACTGGACTGCAGCATTCTCAGTGTGAGGAGAAAGGCTATACCTGCTACCAGTTTATACACACCAACGGCTTCTCCACTGTGGCAGACAGGATATGGGTCGCATGGAGCAGCCCAGGCCACCATCCAGTTGCAGACCGACAGAGAGCGCGTCCCAAATGACACCCTCTATGTAGTCCATCCACTACATTGTGGGATGTCCTGTATGAGTGGTTGCATCCCAAATGGCACCTTATTCCCTATGCAGTGCACTACTTTTGACCAGGGTCCTGAAACCCTGACACACAACATGAACCTGGCGGCACAGAGGACTGTTTTGGCACAGAATAGGATAAGTCTTTGACAGGCAGGTCATATGCTGGTTTACTGTGTGAGGGCTCGGCTTTCTGAAAGGGCCGTGGCTTTGGGATATCATGATGGAATGATCCCCCTCCTGACTCATACACATATAATGAGGTGCTGAGTGAGGAGTGTGTTGATACTGCAAGGTACTGCAAGTTCTTGGATTCCTGTGTGCAAAGTACTGCACTGGTAACGGACCATGAAAATGCTAAACAATGATTGGATCTGAATAGTTAAAAACACCCCTGTATTCTGCACTGATATGTAAACATTATGTCACGATACTGCAGAGAATACCTGTGAAGCATACCATACAAAGAGGTTTAATCTTGTCATCACAATTTTTTCAGAATAACAAATACCTTGAAGGCATAGTTTCTCAGTGCATTCACAACATCTTTGAAGAGGATCTTGGAGGTGAAGGTGTGTCCGTGGTAGACGATAGGCTCTCCATTGGGACCGTCCCAACAGTCTACTTCTACACACCGACAGCCTCGCTTCAAAGCCCTAACGAAGAAGAAACAAGTTAGCCTTTTTGAACTTTGTCCCAGAGTATATCCATTTTTAATGGACAATGATCAATCCCTCTGATTCTGTCTTCTAAAAGTTGTGTCGTAATTCACCTCAAGACAGAGATCAAAATCATCTTCCAATACAAAGGATAAACCACTCTCAAGAACAGCCTACTAATCCTTCCCATCCGCCACCACTGGCGTAGTGTACATACCGTATGTATCCCTCGACACTGCTGTGTCCTCGAAGCTGGTCCTCCATCAGGTATGTGTTGTGTGAAGAGGAGATGAAGTAGTGGTTGAGGGGCTGGGTCATGTCCTGGTACAGGCTCTGCTGCCTGGGGTGGAAGATGGAGCCCTCAGCTGACGCCAGGTACATCAGGAAACCGTCGATAGACATGGCCTTCAGCATCTTTGCTGTGGAACAACAAAGTCAAAAAAGAAAACATTGCTATCAGTTCAAACTATAGATTTATATTTTTCATTACAACCATCATGATAGTCATTCAAATATATTGGTTCCTGGTTGAAATAACAACTGCTTGACCATGATGTTGACCTGATGATATGGTTATTGACCTGATTATTCGTAGGGTGTGATTGGTCAGCTATAGCCACAAATCATGCCAGGGTCAGAGGTCAGTACTACCTGTGTCAGAGGGTTCGTAGCGCTCGATGAGCTCCATGGCCAGCTGCTGAACCCCGTCCACCTCTTCCAGTTGTTCATCTCTCAGGAACTCCTCCAGGTCCCGCAGAGACAGCTTCTGTCCATCTCCAGAGAAGTCCTGGAAGACCCTGAGAACGTCCTCTCTCTGGGTCAGCATCTTGTAAAACAGGACAAACTCATCATCCTCCAGAGTCCCCGTCTGGGACTTGTCTGCCGTCTGTGGATAAAATGGAGAAAGGTCTTCAGGCCTCAACAGACACAAGCAATGTACAAGAATCAAAGATATATAAGGCCTTATTAAGATGATCTCAGGGCTTTTACCACGAAGAGTTGGTGAGCGTGATGTTCGTTCATGTCCACGTTCATCATCTTCAGCAGGACCCTGATCTCCCGGAAGTTCATTCTGCCGTCGTTGTTCTTATCAGCCTTCTTAAACCATTCACAGATCCACCTGGAAATGTCGCTTAAGGGAAACGTCATCATGCTACAGCGAAACCTTAGGAGCTATAACACAAACGATACTCTGCTATACACGTGTATAGCGCACTTCTTAACTTCATTAAGCAAACTAGCTAGGACTATATATCATATTTGGCCAGGTTCCTGTTATGCACTTTGTTACAACTGTTGATATATACAGGGCCTTGTAAATACATTTGATTGATTGGTTTAGCTTGTCAGAAAGGATACTGGTCAAGCTTCTCGCTCTCGCCCATGTTCTCCAGGTTCTCGATCAGCTTCCTCATGCCTTTGATCCAGGACTGTGCCTCATCCGCCGAGTCTGCCACCAGGTCCAGGTTGCCACGGCGACCACGGAACACCAGGGTGAAGCAGCGGTCCGGGGGAAACTCGTCTGCGATGCTTAGCAGAACCTCTGACTGGTGGCCCTCACGCACCGTCTCCACGTCACTCACAGAGACTGTTGAAAGGGAAAAGAGAAGCTGAATACTATCTACTTAGGTATCTCTTTAGGTATTTATCTTCTTAGGTTTTCTTTAGGCCCTTTGCTCCACTCGTGGCTAAAGGGAATAAGCCAAGTCTTTAGGTACATGGTGAACCCTATAGCCCAATATTATCAGTCACTTCAGTGATGATAAAACTAGACCCCTGCTACAACAAAATTACTCAAATGAGAGTACAAAACATTAGGAACACCTGCTTTTTCCATGACATAGACTGACCAGGTGAATCCAGGTGTCACTGACCAGGTATCACTTGTTAAATCCACTTCAATCAGTGTAGATGAAGGGGGAGTGTGCAAGCCACGACGAATTGAGGCTGTTCTGAGGGCGAAAGTGGATGCAACTCAATATTTGGAATGTTTTGTCCACTCAGTGTATAGCCTGCTGCCGAACATAATCTTGTGGACAATGATATAATAAGTATCATATGTGACAAAATGTGTGTCAGTAGGTGATGTTGTCTAAACGTTGCCTAAACATTGTCTAAGCATGTAAATGTCACTACTCACATGTGGAGTGGGCGTTCCCGGCCTTCTTGGACTTGTACCAGATGGTCATGCAGTCCTCCTGCAGCTTGAAGTAGCGCTGCTTCTTCCAGGTGCGAGACTTAATCTTCCTCATCACCGTGCCAACGATCATGGACTGGAGGTTGTCATCCCCCTGGATACCTGATCAGACACATTAGGGGAAGTAGGTGTCAAGGCCCAGATAACTGTCCTGTTCTGACATACATTATGGCAACCGCTCATTATCAGTCAACATAGCCTGGTCTCAGATCTGTTTGTGCCGTCTTGTCAACTTGTACAGATCTGGGATCAGTCTAAGTGAACGGGACATCATCTCAGTCTCGACCCATAGAGTCATACGCACTACCCACTGGGTACACACTGGTTGAATCAACGTTGTTTGAACGTCATTTGTCAATATATTGTGACGTGGGATCAACGTGGAAAATGTAGAAACATTAAAAATAATTTCCATCCTATATTCAATATATATTGGGGGGTTGAAATTATGTTGAATTTCATATTTGATAAACATATTTTGTTTGACCTTGTTTCAATGTTGATAGTAAAATGGTATTTTTAAATCAACGTCATTGTTTCAACGTCATGCCATCAACCTAAATAACGAGGTATTGAAATAACATGTGAAGGCACAGTCCAAACATTCCTGCCTGAACAGGGACTCCTACTGGTATATGAGGGGGAAATGCACTTCAGTGAGAACAAGTGTTCCATCCAGACACCTACATACCCTACTTAGCTTTGAAAACAAGCTGTGCTCGTTTCAGCCGAGCTATTATGTAAACACAGATTGACACTGATCTAAACTACCTAAATAACCCTAGCCCTAACATATCATTAATTTGTAGACAAACTGGATATTGAATTGTGAATGCAATTGATATGTTGGATTCATGTCTCCATCTCAACCAAAAATCTAAGTTCAAGAATAGCACTACATCAAATCAAACTTTAAATTAACTTGAAATAAAGTTTGATTTGATTTAGTCCTATTCTTCAATTTAGATTTTTGGTTGAGATGGCGACATAAATCCTACATATTAATAATTTGTAGATTAAATTAGAAATCCATCATCCATCCTTCATATAAAAGACAATATCCAAAGGTAAAAGTGTATTATTAATATCATTAATTTTTCATCCTATTTATAGGGCTAATGGTAACTACTTCTAAACTTCCAAAGATCCAATCAACCATGGATGAATGATAGTATACCTAACAACATGTTGAAATAATGCTGATATTGTTTCCATTAATTGGTCTTTTTACCAATCACATCAGCTCCTTTTCAGAGTAAAAAGACCAATTAGTGAAAAGAAATATCAGAATTGGTCTGCATGTGTAAATGCAGCCAAAGTGTCCTTTGTTGGGTAAATCAGATGTCAATGTTACCTACATAAACTCAGCCTCACTCCGAATTGACTTTCACATACAGCTTGTGTTAGAGGAGTTACTTTAAAAACGATTTAACGTTATTTAGGTAGTCAACGCAAATGAGTATGGAAGTTGATCAAGGTCAAAATGTATTGAGATGATAGCTCAGATAAAACGAACACAGCTTGTTTCCAAAGCTAAACAGGGTACATAGATGTAGGTGTCTGGATGGTAGACTTGTTCTCACTGAAATGCATTACCCCTCATATACCAGTAGGAGTCAATGTTCAGGCAGAAATCGTTGGACTGTCTTTACATGTTATTTCAATATACCACTTTATTTAGGTTGATACAGTAGCATGACGTTGAAAACAATGATTGAAACATACCATCTTACTACAACATTGAAACAAGGTTAAATAAAATATGTCTAATCAAATCTACATTTCAGCATAATTTCAACCACCCAATTGAATATACAATCAAAATTATTTTTTACGTTTCTGTGTAATTTTCAATGCAGTTTCAACGTATACATAGTTCTGATGATTATGTTGAAATTAGATTGATGTAACAACCTGTTAATCAGGTTAAGTCGATGTATTTCAGTTTAAGTTTTACCCTAATTTTTATGCTTACAAAGCTGGTTGAAATTTGATGACTTTTTTCAAATCCAATGTATTTTCATGTTAATTCCACGTGACAAATTACGTTGAAACAAAGTTGATTCAGCCAGTGTGTGCCCAGTGGGTATTGTTTTGATCAATATGCATATTTATATCTCAAGAATAAACTTACGCAGGCCACTTCCCGTAGAAGCCATCGATGGTTGTTTTACGCTTTTTCCACCTGCTGCCCAGCAAAACGGTTGACAATTTAAATGTATGGTTAAGTCATCAGAATGTGTGAAGAGAGGATAGGTGCTAGGATGAGACAGGATGAAAGCAAAGTTGTAATATTTTACAACCAAATGATAGTTCACAGTGCTGTAAAGTCAATACTTAGAATGTCATATTCAAACTAAAGCAGACTTGATATAAACAAATAATACATATTTTGTATCACTCCCTGACTTTGCCAGAGCAGTTTTTGGATTTGACTCTCAACCTGTGATGTGTGACCTGTTGGGTTCAATTGCATTTCTTTAATTGACTGAATTTAAATGGAATTGACCCCAATTTATGGTCATTCTCACGAAACTGGCATTTGACCCACAAATTCTCCAGTGTCATTTTTCAAACAATTTTCTCTTGGATCACTGAGATCACTGAGATTCTCTTGAATCTTGGATCACTGAGATTTTCTTAAAACTGTATTGTTGGTTAAGGGCTTGTAAGTAAGCATTTCATGGTAAGGTCTACACGCGGAAAGTAAAATTGGAATTCGATTAGGATCTTTACTTAATCTATTTCATCCTAATTATCTTTTTTTCTGATATTATGCATTTCATAACAATTTCCACAACTACCAATGTAACAATTGTCATTACCGCAACAGTTTTGCATGGACTCACTTTGTGTGGAATAATAGTGTTTAACACGATTTTTGAATAACTACCTCATCTCTGTACCCCACACATAAAATTATTTGTAAGGTCCCTCAGTCGAACAGTGAATTTCAAACAGATTCAACAACAAAGACCAGGGAGGTTTTCCATTGACTCACAAAGAAGGGCACCTATTGGTAGATGGGTAAAAATAAAAAAAGCAGACATTGAATATTCCTTTGAGCATGGTGAATTTATTAATTCAACTTCGGATGGTGTATCAATACACCCAGTCACTACAGGCATCCTTCTGGACTCAGTTTCCTGAGAGGAAGGAAACTACTCAGGGATTTCACCATGAGGCCAATGGTGACTTTAAAACAGAGAATTTAATAGCTGGAGAGGAGAAAACTGAGGATGGATCAACAACATTGTAGTTACTCCACAAAACTAACCTAATTGACAGAGGGAAAAGAAGGAAGCTTGTACAGAATACAAATATTCCAAAACATGCATCCTGTTTGCAACAAGGCACTAAAGTAATACTGCAAAAAAAATGTGGCAAAGCAATTAACTTTTTGTCCTGAATACCAAGTGTTATATTTGAGGCAAATTCAATACAACACATTACTGAGTACCACTCCTCATATTTTCAAGCATAGTGGTGGCTGAATCATGTTATGGGTATGCTTGTAATCGTTAAGGACTGGGAAGTTTTTCAGGATAAAAAATAAACAGAATGGAGCTAAGCACAGGCAAAATCCTAGAGGAAAAGATTAATTCACCTTTCAGCAGGACAATAACCTAAAACAAACACAAGGCCAAATCTACACTGGAGTTTCTTACAAAGAAGACATAGAATGTTCCTGAGTGGCCAAGTTAAAGTTTTGACTTAAATCTGCTTTGGAAATCTATGGCTAGACCTGAATGGTTGTCTAGCAATGATCAACAACCAGAGGTTATTCTAACATGTATTGACTCGGGGGTTGAATACTTCCACTTTGACAAAAGTATTTTGACAAAAAATTACAATTAAATCCATTTAACCCACTTTGTAACAACATATTGAAAAAGTCAAGGGATGTGAATACTTGCTGACAGCCCTGTAAGTACTGTAATTACATGCATGTATATTTAAAAGTCAAAAGTAACAGAGACAAGAAAAATAATGTATCCAAGGTCTTTACAGGTAATATTGGTGTATTAGGATGTGGATATTTGTGATTAAAGGTACTATAGATACATTTCTGGATTGAATGGGATCCTATGGGCAAACGGTATAACACAAAATGCCTGTAAAGTATCTACAGTTGAAGTCAGAAGTTTACATACACCTTAGCCAAATACATTTAAACTCAGTTTTTCACAATTCCTGACATTTAATCCTAGTAAAAATTCCCTGTCTTAGGTCAGTTAGGATCACTACTTTATTGTAAGAATGTGAAATGTCAGAATAATAGTAGAGAGAATGATTTATTTCAATCATCACATTCCCAGTGGGTCAGAAGTTTACATACACCCAATTAGTATTTGGTAGATATGCCTTTAAATTGATTAACTTGGGTGAAATGTTTCAGGTAGCCTTCCACAAGCTTCCCCAATAAGTTGGGTGAATTTTGGCCCATTCCTCCTGACAGAGCTGGTGTAACTGAGTCAAGTTTGTAGGCCTCCTTGCTCGCACATACTTTTTCAGTTCTGCCCACAACTTTTCTATAGGATTGAGGTCAGGGCTTTGTGATGGCCACTCCAATACCTTGACTTTGTTGTCCTTAAGCCATTTCACCACAACTTTAGAAGTATTTTTGGGGTCATTGTCCATTTGGAAGACCCATTTGCGACCAAGCTTTAACTTTCTGACTGATGTCTTGAGATGTTGTTTCAATATACACTGCTCAAAAAAATAAAGGGAACACTTAAACAACACAATGTAACTCCAAGTCAATCACACTTCTGTGAAATCAAACTGTCCCCTTAGGAAGCAACACTGATTGACAATACATTTCACATGCTGTTGTGCAAATGGAATAGACAACAGGTGGAAATTATAGGCAATTAGCAAGACACCCCCAATAAAGGAGTGGTTCTGCAAGTGGTGACCACAGACCACTTCTCAGTTCCTATGCTTCCTGGCTGATGTTTTGGTCACTTTTGAATGCTGGCGGTGCTTTCACTCTAGTGGTAGCATGAGACGGAGTCTACAACCCACACAAGTGGCTCAGGTAGTGCAGCTCATCCAGGATGGCACATCAATGCGAGCTGTGGCAAGAAGGTTTGCTGTGTCTGTCAGCGTAGTGTCCAGTGCATGGAGGCGCTACCAGGAGACAGGCCAGTACATCAGGAGACGTGGAGGAGGCCGTAGGAGGGCAACAACCCAGCAGCAGGACCGCTACCTCTGCCTTTGTGCAAGGAGGAGCAGGAGAAGCACTGCCAGAGCCCTGCAAAATGACCTCCTGCAGGCCACAAATGTGCATGTGTCTGCTCAAACGGTCAGAAACAGACTCCATGAGGGTGGTATGAGGGCCCGACGTCCACAGGTGGGGGTTGTGCTTACAGCCCAACACCGTGCAGGACGTTTGGCATTTGCCAGAGAACACCAAGATTGGCAAATTCGCCACTGGCGCCCTGTGCTCGTCACAGATGAAAGCAGGTTCACACTGAGCACATGTGACAGACGTGACAGAGTCTGGAGACGCCGTGGAGAACGTTCTGCTGCCTGCAACATCCTCCAGCATGACCGGTTTGGCGGTGGGTCAGTCATGGTGTGGGGTGGCATTTCTTTGGGGGGCCGCACAGCCCTCCATGTGCTCGCCAGAGGTAGCCTGACTGCCATTAGGTACCGAGATGAGATCCTCAGACCCCTTGTGAGACCATATGAGACCATATGATGGAGCGAGACATCATGTCTCGCTCCATCCACCAACGCCACGTTGCACCACAGACTGTCCAGCAGTTGGCGGATGCTTTAGTCCAGGTCTGGGAGGAGATCCCTCAGGAGACCATCCGCCACCTCATCAGGAGCATGCCCAGGCGTTGTAGGGAGGTCATACAGGCACGAGACAGGGAATTTTTACGAGGATTAAATGTCAGGAATTGTGAAAAACTGAGTTCAAATGTATTTGGCTAAGGTGTATGTAAACTTCCGACTTCAACTGTATATAGTTTAATGTAAACTTCAACTAGTATACAATTGTTAGGATTGATGGACAAACTACAGCATCATATTTTGTGTTTTATTAAAATACGTTTTTTCTAAAGTACAATTTTATAAAATGACCTGAGAATTTAATCCGGACACATCTCGGTAATGAGAATTTGGGGTGAAAATGTACAAAATTCAGGCACATTTTTTAGATCGATTTAAAATAAGAAACTGCCAAAAACTAGACATCTTAGTCTTCAGAATTGTAGTTTATTTGTGCAGATGCATCATGGTTTTGTAACAATTTGAAACAGACATGCTTAAAACTGGTTTCATGAGAATCGCCCCAATGCTGCATAGCACAGCACTTTTTAAGTCCAGGATCAGCAGCCTCTTTGTCCTACCCTCATCCTCCTATCTTTGTCCATTCAGCCTGTACCAGGCGGGTGGAAAGCACCGGCTCTGTTTTGCTGTGTCATGTTTTCACTGAGTAGTCATTCTATGACTTTGTCCTCTTCTTGTTTTGAGAGGTGGATTTCTGAGGCCAGTTTTTTTAATCTCTGCCATTGTTTGGAATGACATTCCATTCACTCATCATAGCAATCCTATCTAGGTAGATTTATGAACAAGGTATAAAAATAGTTTATAATCTGCTTATATCAACCTTTGCAGTGGAACTCAAACCCATCTAAAATAATGTCTGGTGGGACAAGAGGTTAATCCTTGTCCCAGGAAATGATCTCACACTTGGCCACATTCATGACTGCTGACAACATCACACCCAAAAACAAATGGAAACACTTCTGATAGCATCCTCACTGAGAAACGTTTGTTAAACAAATGCGCAGTATATGGTATATTAAACACACCTATCAAGCCTTTGAACTTCCAGAGCGAAAAGCAATAAAAAGTTAATGCAAAGCAATTCCATTTATTTAATCTAATTTGAATTATTCATTGTGCAAAGCTGTCATGGTGGCTACGTTGAAGAATCTCAAATATAAAATATATTTTGACTTGTTAAACACTTTTTTGGTTACTACATGATTCCATGTGTTATTTCATAGTTTTGATGTCTTCACTATTATTCTACAATGTAGAAAATAGTAAAAATTAAGAAAAACCCTTGAATGAGTAGGTGTTTCCAAACTCTTGACTGGTACTGAATATACACACAGTGTGTTATACTTGTGTATAACTGGTGTCAGTATGAGAAGAGGACAGGCAGACTTAAAGGTATTATTATTATTATTTACAATGATGGCCTACCCTGTAGAAAATGTAGAAAATAGTAAAGAAAGAAAAACTCTTGAATGACTAGGTGTGACTGGTACTGTGTGTATATATATATATATATATATATATATATATATATAGTAGTCAAAACTATCCTCTCCACTGATTCCATTTCTTCTACCTCTTCTAAATCTCTGTCATACTGCCTGACCACATTATTTCACTGGGTTCAGAAAAAAAAACATGTCGCCTAAATAATTGAATTCATCCTCACCAAGAACCCTGCAACACATTTAAATGTTACTAATTGAAGCTGGTCAAGTTCCCTATGTACAACAGTCAGTAGGCTAGCAAACATGGAGGAATGAATGTATTGACAGACATAAAATGAAGGGACAGCAGGTGGAGAGAGGATAGCTACTGACTCACCCGATGGAGGGGCATCTCAGCTGGGTCCAGGTGCGTCCTGTGCCTGTTGTGGTTCCGGAGCTTGAGACAGGGAGGGGAGCTGGCCCTGTCTGTCTGGCTGGGTCAGCTCTGGCTCTGCATGCCGCTGTAGAGAGCTGAGAGAGAGGCGGGCAGAGATAGCTGATCCTTACTGAGTCAACAACACTCTGACACACCCTTACCATCCTCCACTCTCTCCCCCCCTCCATTCATCCAACCTCGTCTTTGTTTAGTTTTTTTCCATTCAAAGGGTCCTCTAGTGTTAAATGACCAGTCAGTTTGAAATGTAATGACCTGTACAAAGATCAAGTACCTGAGCCAACAGCCCAGATCAAAAAGTATGTTATTACTTTAAGCATCAGCTACACATTTTAGGTCTTCTTTTGATTAATATAAAAAGGCACTATTCATTCATAAACGAGGTGAAAGGTTATGTAGGTGCCCCAAACTGAACAACTGGGGTCATACTTTTCCATAAATGACTAACCCCATGTTACCAGCATTACTCTACTGTATGTACAGGATACCACACATCATTGAGTTGATTTTGTATACAGTGTTTAAGGACTTATAAAACAGAACTTAAACATGTTAACGCATTGAAATTATTTGAGATTTGTTCAAGATAAAGACAACTAAACCTGCTGCAATGAGCCCAAGTGAACACACACGAAGAAACTTCAAGCGATCAACAGACAGGGGACAATTACCTAAAGGGAGACACCTTACTCATCAAAGATGCAGTACACTCCCACAGGGCACATCAGGTCAGTGTTTTTATAATGATGAATAAGCCAGGTCAGAGGAGGAGAGTGTAAAGAGAAGAGGCATTACTCAACCATGTTTTTTTTTTAACCTTTATTTAACTAGGCAAGTCAGTTAAGAACAAATTCTTATTTACAATGACAGCCTACCAGGGAACAGTGGGTTAACTGCCTTCTTCACGGGCAGAATGACAGACTTATACCATGTCAGCTCAGGGATTCGATCCAGCAACCTTTCGGTTACTGGCCCAACGCTCTAACAACTAGGCAACCTACTTTGCCACTGACAGAGAACAAGGCTGTGTTGAGGCCGGAGATTCCTCTACAGTTTAACACTGAGAACATTAAATTATTTTTCTGACCGAGTCTCCACTCAGGTTCCAGAGCATCAATAATACACTGCAGCAGCTCAGGTTTCACATAGACAGGGCCAAGGCTCAAATGGGGGGTCCCTTATCTGTTAACACTGAAGCACGCCAACACGTTTACCTTGCAGCAACCTCTGTAATATACACAACACAGAGCAGCTTGATTTCAGTTGATTTCCATACACTAGCCTATTTGAGATGTGTATATCTATAACACATGCATGTAACTACAAAGCAGTTACTTGTAATGTTATTACAATGAATCATTACACGAGAAAGTATGCCACATAAACAGTGTCATGTATGTCAAGGTTTAACATTTTATTGTGCCGTGTACTTCAATTTCAGAACACTTAGTGAAGACTCCAAATGTCCTTGAGAAACAATATAGAACTAATAGTTTGAGGCCAAGTGAAAACACATCCATATACTTCTGGAGATAGGGCAGACAGTTTGATCTGAATAAAAGATACTGTAAGAAAACAGGTGAGTAGAGGGCTTTCATTCAATACAGTCTTTCTTCACAAAATATGCACCCCTTTATGAGTCCGTCTGTCATTCAAACTGGTGGCTTTTTCCTGTTTCTGGAAGCTGGGTCCTTGCTGGTGGGTATCACTCAGTGCAGCTGCATGGTAAGTAGGGTTGCAAAATTCCAGTAACTTTGGCAAAATACCCAGGTTAACCATAAATCCCATTTAGAAAATTACCAGATTTTCTGATTATTCCATACGGATTCCAGGAAAGTCTTTGTAAACCTGGGAATCATGGGAAAGTGACCATAATTGTGCAATCCTGCTGAAGAAGTGAGGAGAGCTACTGTGCAGGCAGAGGGATGCCCCTGGGGTCTGTGACTTGGCCTTCCTGTAGGTTCTTCACCAGCTGTGCCAACCAGCGTTTGGTGGTGGTGTCGTCCTTCAGGACCTGGGCAAACGTGGTGTCTTTAAGCTGGTCTGGTAGACACTGACGGAGGGCCTCTCGGGCTCTGGTGTGGGGGCAGAGGTGAGAAAAACAAAGTCATGTTAGTTATGATAGTAAGTCACTATCAGCAGAATCTATTATCTATCAAGACCATGATCACATCCACTGTTTTCAGTTCCCAACATCATTTCCCCAATATGTTTTTTTAGTCATTCCTGGAAAATTACTTCAAAAACACTGAAGGAATGAACGCAGGCTAAATGAGACAAGCAACAGCGGGTCGAAGAGTTGATTTCAATACCTGGAGTTGTCTGACAGGCGTAGGTAACAGCGGACAACATGTTTCAAAAGACGAGCGGAGGGCTCTTTGGAGAGCTGAAGAACCATTTTGCCCTGAAAGAGAGACAGTTGTGTAAAAAAATTATTCAGGAGGCAACCAATGTCTAGAAAAGTAGAATATTTTGAATATTGGTTAACCTTGAACTTACAAGTATCATGGCCACATGGGAGAAGCGTTCATACGTTTGGCAAATGTATGCCAGCCCTGTGTCATCAAGTAGTATTTTCTGTAGAATAAAAGTTGCTACCTGTCAGACAAAAAAAAAAAAGGAGGGCTGAAATTAGAGATGCACCGATATGACATTTTTGGCTGATACAGATATCTGATATTTTACTTGCAAACAGAAAACGATACCGATAACCGATATTTAACATTTTAGCGGCATTTTAAGCATTCTATTACAGTTAAATAGTTAACACACACACACGAACGCAGCAGTCTAAGCCCCTGCATCTCAGTGCAAGAGGCGTCACTACAATCCCTGGTTCGAATCCAGGCTGTATCACATCCGGCCGTGATTGGGAGTCCCATAGGGCGGCGCACAATTGGCCCAGCATCGTCCGGGTTTGGCCGTCATAGTAAATAAGAATTTGTAATTAACGGACTTGCCTAGTTAAATAAAAGGTTACACGCACACAAAACAGACCAAAAAGTTATTTTGGTGGCATTTACGTAGATCCCTATTACCAGTAAAACATAATCAAAACCTATTTCTTTCACTTACTTGCTGTGCTGTTTTGTTGTTCAGTCGTTTCATTCTCAACCAGGATTTCTATGGAAAGCAGTTTGGGTCTTTGCGTGTCAAAAAAGATACATGTCAAATAACACTATTTGACGTGTCAAATATCACAACATAATCTGTTTCAGTAGCTAACTATATAGCTAGCTGTCATCAGCTAAAATAACCCTAATTTATGAGACAGTTCTTATGGTGATTGGACCCATCTATGTGAAGCCAACCACAATAAGGATTAGCCATAATAGTTGACTTTGCAGTTAGCCTTCAAAATCAAAGTATGGCATAATACTATTTATATTCATTTGCATCACTGCCAATGTCATACTTTTATTTTGAAGGCAAACTGCAAATTCCACTATTGTGCCTAATCCTTATTGTGGCTAGCTTCACAACACATAACCCGGTCCGGTCGAGCCTCACTAGCCAGATGAAGCGAGCTGGCTGCTTATAACGTTAGCTTTGGGAAACAGGGTTAAGTAGCTGGCTAGCTATTTATTTTCATGAACAGAAGTTCAATTTCAATAGGCATTCAACAAATGGCAACCTAGCTAATACTTACTCACAAGGATTCCTAAATCATTGCTAAGAATAATGAAGATGACTGCAGTTTCAACTGGTCATTGTTTTCAGGCTAGTTGTATTGGTGCTAGCTTGGTACCAAGCTAAAGCTAGCTACCCCAGAAGTTGCGGTCGAACAAATGCTTTATTACCAACGCGGTATTGTAAACACATCGTTCGTGGCCGGTGTTTGCAGACTTTTTTGTAAAGCTTTAACAGTGCTACTGTATCTTTTTTCACACGCAAAAACCCAAACGGCGTTCCATAGTATGTATGTCGTGAAGCTAATAGCAGTGACGCTATTACTGTGCAACTCTGGTAAGGCAACATCTGAAAAATAGCGCATTTCGTAGTGTGTACCGGTGCTCGACCAGTCGGCGAAGGTCAACATCACCCACGGCAGAGAACGGTTGATTGTCAAGGGCAATGAATTCCATTATCTTGGCTTTAATGGATTTCGCCTTTGAGTTGTCTCGCTGAAAATGTCTTACTCTTTCAATTGACTGCTCGATCCACACAGCAGACATTGCGGGCTAGGTTAGGAATGCTCTATTAACCTCTCTTGGGTAGGGGGCAGTATTTTCACGGCTGGATGAAAAACGTACCCAAATTAAACGGCCTACTACTCGGGCCCAGGAACTAGAATATGCATATTATTAGTAGATTTGGATAGAAAACACTCGGAAGTTTCTAAAACTGTTTGAATGATGTCTGTGAGTATAACAGAACTCATATGGCAGGCAAAAACCTGAGAAAAATCCTACCAGGAAGTGGGAAATCTGATGCTGGTAGTCTATTCAAGTCTTTGCCTATCTAACACACAGTGACTTAGGGTTCATTTTGCACTTCCTAAGGCTTCCACTAGATGTCAACAGTCTTTAGAACCTTGTTTCAGGCTTTTGCAGTGAACAGAGAGCGAACAAGAAGGCCGGGGAGTTGGTGACTCAGGGAATGACATGAGTTCATTGGCGCGCATTCACGTGAGGAGGTAGCTGTGTTCCAAAACGTTTTTCAAGACATTGGAATCGTCCGGTTGGAATATTATTGAAGTGTTATGTTAAAAAGGCCCTAAAGATTGATGCTATACAACGTTTTACATGTTTCAACGAACGTAAAGATAACTTTTTTAAAAACTTTTTGTCGTGACATTTTGGCCGCGCTTCCTACATTTGGAGTAGCTTACTGAACGCGCAAACAACGAGATATTTGGACATAAATTATGGACTTTATCGAACAAAACAACATTTATTGTGGACCTGGGATTCCTGGAAGTGCCTTCTGATGACGATCAAAGGTAAGTGAATATTTCTAATGCTATTTATGATTTTAGATGACTCCAAAATGGCAGGTATCTGTATTGCTTGATGTCTTTTTCTGAGCGCAGTACTCAGATTATTGCAAAGTGTGCTTTCCCCGTGATACTTTAAAAAAAAATCTGTCACAGCTGTTGCATAAAGTATATGTTCATCTATAATTCTTTGAATAAGAGTTTAATATTTTATCAACGTTTATGATGAGTATTTTTGTAAATTGTTGTGCTGATTCATCGGAAGTATTGGAGGCAAAATATTTTCTGAACATCACGCGCCAATGTAAAATGCTGTTTTTGGATATAAATATGAACTTGATCGAACAAAAAATGCATGTATTGTGTAACATGATGTCCTAGGAGTGTCATCTGATGAAGATCGTCAAAGGTTAGTGCATAATTTTAGCTGGTTTTCTGATTTTTGTGACGCCTGTCCTTGCTAGGAAAATGGCTGTGTGGTTTTTCTTGTGTTGGAACTGTCCTAACATAATCTAACTTTATGCTTTCGCCGTAAAGCCTTTTTGAAATCGGACTATGTGGTTACATTAAGGAGACGTGTAACTTTAAAATGGTGTAAAATAGTTGTATGTTTGAGAACTTTGAATTATGCCATTTTGTGGTTTTGAATTTGGCGCTCTGATTTTTCACTGGCTGTTGAATAGTGTGAACCGTGGGTCTCCCCAAGAGAGGTTAAACTAGTCAAAACAGGAACATTTTACATCTGGCTAGAAATTAATAAAATGTCCTCATGTGTGCTTCCTATATACCCCCAATAGAATTCCCATACTTTAACGATAACAGCTTCTCCATCCTAGAGGGGGAGATCAACAATTTCCAGGCCCAGGGACATGTACTAGTCTGTGGCGACCTAAATGCCAGAACTGGACAAGAACCTGACACCCTCAGCACACAGGGGGACAAACACCTACCTGGAGGGGACAACATTCTCTCTCCCATATGCCCCCCTAGGAACAACTACAACAACATAGCCAACAAAAATGGGTAACAACTCCTGCAGCTCTGTTGGACTCTGGGTACGTACATAGTCAATGGTAGGCTTTGAGGTGACACCTATGGTAGGTACACATATAGCTCATCTCTTGGCAGTAGTACTGTAAACTACTTTATCGCTAGCCTCAACCCAGAGTCTCTTAGAGCATTCAGTCAGTCCACTGACACCCCTATCAGATCACAGCAAAATCATACTCTACTTGAACAGAGCTATGCTCAGTCATGAGTCATCAAAGCCAAAGGAACTGAATAATATTAAGAAATGCTATAGATGGAAGGAGAGACGTGTGGAAATCTACCAAAAAACTATTTTGGCAACAACAAATTCAATCCCTTCTAGACAATTTCCTGGACAAAATGTTTCACTGTAAAAGTGAAGGTGTAAACCTGGCAGTAGAAAACCTAAACACTATATTTGACCTCTCAACTTCCCTATCAAATCTAAACATTTCAAAACAGAAAACTAAAAATGATAAATGGTTTGATGAAGAATGCAAAAACCTAAAAGAAATTGAGAAACCTGTCAAACCAAAAACATAGAGACCCAGAAAACCTGAGTCTACACCTTCACTATGGTGAATCACTAAAACAATACACTACGGAAAAAGAAGGAACAGCACGTCAGAAATCAGCTCAACATAATTGAAGACTCTAACCACTTCTGGGAAAATTGGAAAATGCTAAACAAACAACACGAATAATTATCTATCCAAAATGGAGATGTATGGGTAAAACACTTCTACAATCTAACAAAGAACAGCAAAAACATATACATGATCAAATACAAATCTTAGAATCAACTATTAAAAGACTACCAAAACCCACTGGATTCTCCAATTACCTTGAATGAACTACAGGACAAAATAAAAACCCTCCAACCCAAAAAGGCCTGTGGTGTTGATAGTATCCTCAATGAAATGATAAAATATACAGACAACAAATTCCAATTGGCTATACTAAAACTCTAACATCATCCTTAGCTCTGGCATCTTCCCCAATATTTGGAACCAATGACTAATCACCCCAATCCACAAAAGTGGAGACAAATTTGACCCCAATAACTACCGTGGGATATGCGTCAACAGCAACCTTGGGAAAATCCTGTGATTTATCATTAACAGCAGACTCGTGAAAACAACGTACTGAGAAAATGTCAAATTGGCTTTTTACCAAATTATCGTACAACAGACCACATATTCCCCCTTCACACCCTAATTGACAAACAAACAAACCAAAACAAAGGCAAAGTCTTCTCATGCTTTGTTGCCTTCGAAGCAACTTGGCATGAGGGTCTGCTATACCCATTGATGGAAAGTGGTGTTGGGGGAAAAACATACAACATTATAAAATCCATGTACACAAACAACAAGTGTGCCGTTAAAAATAGGCAAAAAAATAAATAATAATTTCTTCCAACAGGGCCGTGGGGTGAGACAGGGATGCAGCTTAAGCCCCACCCTCTTCAACATATATATCAATGAATTGGCGAGGGAACTAGAACAGTCTGCAGCAACCGGCCTCACCCTACTAGAATCTGAGGTCAAATGTCTACTGTTTGCTGATGATCTGGTGCTTCTGTCACCAACCAAGGAGGGCCTACAGCAGCACGTAGATCTTCTGCACAGATTCTGCCAGACCTGGGCCCTGACAGTAAATCTCAGTAAGACCAAAATAATGGTGTTCCAAAAAATGTCCAGTCGCCAGGACCACAAATACAAATTCCATCTAGACACAGTTGCCCTAGAACACACAAAACACTATACATACCTTTGCCTAAATGGCCTGTTTATTGCCTTACCTTACCTCCTTACTTACTCCATTTGCACACATTGTATATAGATTTTTCTATTGTGTTATTGACTGTACTTTTGTTTATCCCATGTTTAACTCTGTGTTGTTTTTTGTCACACTGCTTTGCTTCATCTTGGCCAGTCGCAGTTATAAATGAGAATATATAAACAAATTTTAAAAAACATCAGCACCACAGGTAACTTCCACAGAGCTGTGAGCGATCTGAGAGACAAGGCAAGAAGGGCATTCTATGCCATCAAAAGGAACATCAAATTTGACATACCAATTAGGATCTGGCTAAAAATATTTGAATCAGTTATAGAACCCATTGCCCTTTATGGTTGTGAGGTCTGGGGTCCGCTCACCAACCAAGAATTCACAAAATGGGACAAACACCAAATTGAGACTGCATGCAGAATCCTGCAAAAAATATCCTCCTTGTACAACGTAAAACGCCAAATAATGCCTGCAGAGCAGATTTTGGCCTATACCTGCTAATTATCAATATTCCGAAAAAAGCTGTTCAATTCTACAACCACCTAAAAAGAAGCGATTCTCAAACCTTCCATAACAAAGCCATCACCTATAGAGAGATTAACCTGGAGAAGAGTCCCCTAAGCAGCTGGTCCTGGGGCTCTGTTCACAAACATAAACAGACCCCACAGAGCCCCCAGGCCAGCAACACAATTAGACCCAACCAAATCATGAGAAAACAAAAAGATCATTCTTTCCAATGTGTCAAGTAATTAACCAAAAAACTGAGCAAACTAGAATGCTATTTGGCCCTAAAAAGAGAGTACACAAGGGCAGAATACCTGACCACTGTGACTGACCCACACTTAAGGAAAGCTTTGACTATATACAGACTCAGTGAGCAGAGCCTTGCTATTGAGAAAGGCCGCCGTAGGCAGACCTGGCTCTCAAGAGAAGACAGGCTATGTGCACATTGCCCACAAAATGAGATGGAAACTGAGCTGCACTTCCTAACCTCCTGCCAAATATACACTGCTCAAAAAAATAAAGGGAACACTTAAACAACACAATGTAACTCCAAGTCAATCACACTTCTGTGAAATCAAACTGTCCACTTAGGAAGCAACACTGACTGACAATACATTTCACATGCTGTCTGCAAATGGAATAGACAACAGGTGGAAATTATAGGCACTTAGCAAGACACCCCCAATAAAGGAGTGGTTCTGCAGGTGGGGACCACAGACCACTTCTCAGTTCCTATGCTTCCTGGCTGATGTTTTGGTCACTTTTGATTGCTGGCGGTGCTTTCACTCTAGTGGTAGCATGAGACGGAGTCTACAACCCACACAAGTGGCTCAGGTAGTGCAGCTCATCCAGGATGGCACATCAATGCGAGCTGTGGCAAGAAGGTTTGCTGTGTCTGTCAGCGTAGTGTCCAGAGCATGGAAGCGCTACCAGGAGACAGGCCACAACAACCCAGCAGCAGGACCGCTACCTCCGCCTTTGTGCAAGGAGGAGCAGGAGGAGCACTGCCAGAGCCCTGCAAAATGACCTCCAGCAGGCCACAAATGTGCATGTGTCTGCTCAAACGGTCAGAAACAGACTCCATGAGGGTGGTATGAGGGCCCGACGTCCACAGGTGGGGGCTGTGCTTACAGCCCAACACCCTGTGCTCTTCACAGATGAAAGCAGGTTTACACTGAGCACATGTGACAGACGTGACAGAGTCTGGAGACGCCGTGGAGAACGTTCTGCTGCCTGCAACATCCTCCAGCATGACCGGTTTGGCGGTGGGTCAGTCATGGTGTGGGGTGGCATTTCTTTGGGGGGCCGCACAGCCCTCCATGTGCTCACCAGAGGTACCCTGACTGCCATTAGGTACCGAGATGAGATCCTCAGACCCCTTGTGAGACCATATGCTGGTGCGGTTGGCCCTGGGTTCCTCCTAATGCAAGACAATGCTAGACCTCATGTGGCTGGAGTGTGTCAGCAGTTCCTGCAAGAGGAAGGCATTGATGCTATGGACTGGCCCGCCCGTTCCCCAGACCTGAATCCAATAGAGCAGATCTGGGACATCATGTCTCGCTCCATCCACCAACGCCACGTTGCACCACAGACTGTCCAGGAGTTGGCGGATGCTTTAGTCCAAGTCTGGGAGGAGATCCCTCAGGAGACCATCCGCCACCTCATCAGGAGCATGCCCAGGCGTTGTAGGGAGGTCATACAGGCACGTGGAGGACACACACACTACTGAGCCTCATTTTGACTTGTTTTAAGGACATTACATCAAAGTTGGATCAGCCTGTAGTGTGGTTTTCCACTTTAATTTTGAGTGTGACTCCAAATCCAGACCTCCATGGGTTGATAAATTGGATTTCCATGGATTATTTGTGTGTGATTTTGTTGTCAGCACATTCAACTATGTAAAGAAAAAAGTATTTAATAAGATTATTTCATTCATTCAGATCTAGGATGTGTTATTTTAGTGTTCCTTTATTTTTTTGAGCAGTCTATGACCATATTAGAGACACTGTGTGTTATTGTGTTATAATTAAGTCTATGATTTGATATTTGATAGAGCAGTCTGACTGAGCGGTGGTCGGCAGCAGCTGAGAGCTACAGAGAGAGAGAGAGCTACAGAGAGAGAGAGAGCTACAGAGAGAGAGAGAGCTACAGAGAGAGCTACAGAGAGAGCTACAGAGAGAGCTACAGAGAGAGCTACAGAGAGAGCTACAGAGAGAGCTACAGAGAGAGAGAGAGCTACAGAGAGAGAGAGAGAGCTACAGAGAGAGAGAGAGAGCTACAGAGAGAGAGAGAGAGAGAGAGAGAGAGAGCTACAGAGAGAGAGAGCGAGAGATACCGTTTTGGAAAGCTCACTGCCAGACTCCATTATGCGAAGGCACAGGGGAATGATTTCTGTCGTCAACAGGAAGTTGATCACTTCCTGCTCATCTGTTTTGACCAAGGCACCTGCCAATCAAACAGGAACAAGTTACAGAGAAACATACATGACACATACTGTATTGTCAAAGTAATTGGATCATTTCATTACTTAGGCAATGACAACATCAGAGAGTGAGATAGAGAGAAGAAAAGACAGAGAGAAGGCATCATAGCAATAGAACCACAAAAATGATATAAAGGATATTTACCGATGACTCCTAGGCTGGTGAGTCGGAGGTACTCAAATGGTCGTGTTTTGCTGACAGTGTGTAAGAAGGGGTACAGGAAAAGAGGAATGTGTGCTGCCAGAAATGCCGATCTGTGAAAAACAACAGTACATAAGTTGCACATTTCACATCATATAGAAGAAAATACACTGACTGTTTTGGTTAAGTGCACTGTACAATTCAATCATGATGAGAGAAAAATCAAGGGACCCACCTTGTCTCTGGATGAGAGGCCACGCACTGCAGGAGTGCTAATGCGTTGCATACTCTGTTGGACTGGTGAGCGGTGAGGGTTGGGGGGTTTATTGAGGGGTAGATGTTGACAATTTCCTATTTATGAAAGAGTATGAAGCGGGTCATCATCAAGTTTAGAGCCACACTCAAAGGAAAACCATGCTCCATCCTGCTGGAGACTAGCCAGTGAGTGTTGTCCACAATCTTACCTGCAGGAGAGCAGCTATAGTCCCACAGGAGTGCCATAGCATTGGAGCCAAATCTGGCACGGACTCCCGTTTTTTACTGAGCTCGAGCAGGGCATTCTCGCGGGTCTCTGGGCTGGACAGCTCGTTGATCCACTGGTAGATCTTTTCCCTATCCACTTGGCCAAGAGCCGTGGTTACAGCCTGTTTTACAGGAGAGGTGGACACATTGAGCTAAATTGACATTGTGTTTGAATTATGCAGTTAACAATGCGTTTCTAGCCACCTTCATGAATGAATGAGTTAGCTAGGTAGCTACCGAACGGTAGCTAACAACTGTCAACAACAATATGTAAATTCACGTTACTTTCATGGATACAGTAACTTTCCCACAAAGTTAGTTAACTACCATAACTAGCTCATTCAAATGCAAGTATTATCCGAACCGTTTACCACAAGAGGGGTTCTAAACATCTTTGTAACAAGTTTAGCATTAGTTAGCTAATAGCAACTCTACTGGCTAAAGTCAGGCCCTTTATTGGCCTTGTGCTAGCAAGAAAAATAAAAATAAGCCTTGTGTTAGCTCTTGTTAACCTAGCTAGATAACGCTTGCAAGCTAGCAATACCGTTTGTGTACTTACTGCTCCTGTAGCCAGCATTCTATGCAGCGCTTGGATATTTTAGAAAAACGTTTCGTAAAATATAAAAATATGTTCTGTTGTGAAAACAAACAACAAATCTCGCGAGAGCGCAACTGCGTTTAACCTTTCAACTCAGACGTGCCTCAATTGATCCGCTGGGAAAGTGTCGTAACTATTTCCGCCTTTTTCTGTTTTGGACCAGACTTTAATATTATGCACGTATTCCACATTGCGGCCGACAATTGGGCGACTCCCGAATGACAGATCTACAAGTATCCACAATCAGTCGGGCTCCCGAGTGGCGCAGCTGTCTAAGGCACTGTATCTCAGTGCTAGTGGCGTCACTTGTTGATGATTAGTTATTTGAGAAGGAGACAAGTCAAGACGCTGGACCGGGTGATTCAGTTTATAGTAAGGCAGTTTATTATGAGACAAAGATATTTGGCAAAGTGTGCACGGACTCCTTCGTTTAGCTCATAGGGAACTAGCAGAAGAGAGCCCCGAAACATAGTATACATCCAATTTATACAATGAAATAACAGTGTGTTGACGTTGAGTCTAGTAGGTCCGCTCTCCTGACTGGTCGATGAGTGGAGGGACGGTCCACTCTCCAGGTGGTGTCGACTTCCCATTGGCCCTTGGCAGTGTCCTTTGTCCTCGGAGTCCAACACACCTAAGTGTGTGTGTGTGTGTGTGTGTATTTCTGGTAATTCGTGTCTGGGTGCTTGCGATATTCATGGAATGTTGTTCTTTACACCAGTGGTCAGTTCGTGTGGCTAGGGCTTAAGTCAGCCATCTGTCTCTGGGTGTGGTCGTGATTGGTATCAGTTGGTCGCTCAATATGTCTCTGGAATTTTGTTGTGTGCTGTTGTGAAACATGTTGTGCAAATGCCCTCCTTATATATCATTAGGTAAAACGTTAGATTATCTTTATTACACACTACAGACACTGTTTCGATTCCAGGCTGTATCACAACCGGCCGTGATTGGGATTTCCATATGGTGGCGCACAATTGTCCCAGAGTTGTCCTGGTTAGGGTTTGGCCGGTGTAGGCCGTCATTGTAAATAAGAATTTGTTCTTAACTGACTTGCCTAGTAGTGGCGGTTCTAGACCATTTCAACTGGGGGGGGCAAGCTGGGGCCAGTTGTACTGTACAGTTACATTAGACGTTATTGTTGTCATATCATTTTCTTCACTGCATTGCAGGCATTAGTAGGCAAAAGACCATGTTCATAATCATTAGTGTTCCGCGTTGCCACTGTATAATAATAGTAGATGTAATAGCAAAAGTTAGTTATGTAAAAATTAATTCATACTCCACATTTAGGGGCGCCACAAGGGGGTCCAAAATTGTGGTCACAGGGGCACTGCCCCCCCCCCCCCCCCCAGAACCACTCCTGTTGCCTAGTTAAATAAAGGTTACATTTTTAAAAAGTCACAATTTACCTACAATGCGTCATGGATTTGACGCTCTCCAACACGGCCAAAATAATTAAATTCATATTTTCGACATGCTACCTCTATCTAATTATATAGGTATTTGTGGAGTACTTTACATCTACTGGTGTATTTCATGGTTGTCATTTTTGTGCGTTTTGACTTTGAGGCCCATAAAAAAAAAAGAGCGTTGATCCACGTTCTCTCAACTGAGCCACACTCCCATTACTACATGCATAAATATAAACCTTAGCTACATCGATAATAACGGAGTGGTAGTTTTTGATACTGTTCATTTTCATTATACTCCCAATTGTGAAGTGTGTACATAACATGAACACCCTTTTCTGATGATCTGCATCCTACATATTGAGCAACTAAAGTTTGAGTTGATCACAGAGTGAAACAAGGAGTTAGACTTTAATTTTATTTAAACAATTATCTGTTTTTATTCATAGGCATTGAAGTTAATGTATGACAATAGGACCAGGTAGGAGGAGTGTTCCACTGCACCAATAAGCACTTAAATATTTGTCTGTTTAGTGCCCAGTTTTAAAAAAGCAGCTCAGTCCATCCAGATCCCCTCTGTAGCATTACTCATTAACCAGTCCAGCCAACTGTATTTGTTTGTTTTGGGGGAGGATGATGTGATGCAACCATAGACAGGTGTTCATTAATTGATGTTAGTTAATCCTTCAACAGTTGGCTAGAACACAGTCCCTAGCACAGAAAAGGTTTCAGAAACACTGGGCTGGATCTCACAGCCTATAGCCTCAGTGGTTGCATCTTCAGCATAACAAGACCAAAGCAGTAGGATACATCTTGTATAAAAACAAACTAGTTGACCTGTCAATGTGGATAATAAGAATCGGCCTGCTTGACTGCTACTTAGATCAATGCTGACTGCTGAGGATGTTTGACCATTATAGACTGTTTAATCCTTTGGATCAAAGGTCACAGAGGCTATAATAGAGTCACGACTGCCATAGCTAATAATAACCAACATGAAGCTCTTTGATTCAGATTTAAGAAATCCTATTGGTGATGGTGCATATTTTGTGTACTATTTAGGAAACAGTGTTACTGGTACCAAACTGTTCAGAAACTCTGCATACCATAAATACAAGAGATGAATACACAATGAATGCAATATGATAATGCAGTGGTGGGTCTAGATCTGTGCACCACTTCACATTTCTATCATAATTATTGAAATTGCCATCTCTGATCCTGAGATATCATCCAATAGGACTTAGCCAAGTGTTTACTGTGGCTGTGGTGAGAAAGCAGAGGTAACAGCTAGAGTGGAGAGTTCACAAGCTATCCGTCTGTCAGCCTGGACACTTCCTTTGATCATACTGGATTTATTCCTTCACCCTTTGCATCTGGTGCTCCAGTATTTAAGTCTAACCTATGGTGAATCAGGGATTTGTGTCTGTGAATGTTGCATGTGAGGCTGGCACCATCCGCACCAGGTCCTGGTAAATATTAGACTAGAGCAGCCTGGGAATCACTGCCAGCTGCCCTAGATAAGAGGACAATAGAGCAAGTTAATAATTCAACCAGCGTTACAGATGGACAGACTGCTTAAATGTCCCGTTTGGGAATGAAGAGAGACTGGATGGGTTGGTGTGTGCTCGTGGAGCAGAGAGAAAGGGGGAATAAATTTATGCCTTAAATTGATCTGATTCCTTGTCTCGGATTACCCGACTCTGTGATTATTACGCATCATGGCTAAGCTGGTGGAGTGTGTGCCCAACTTCTCAGAGGGCCGGAACAAAAAGGTGAGTAGGCATGGGAGATACAGAAAGTGGATTACCTGTTGGCACAGCAGAAGGAAGCTGTTAGTAGTAGTCTGTGGTGTGATTAACACAATACACATGATAGCTTTATATTGGTCATGTAAGAAGACTTTCTGTCTGAAACATCGATCTTGATTACCAATGACAATTTTATTTTACATTTTTCTATATTTACATATTTATATTTATGAATCAAGGGGGCTCATGGAGACTGTGAATACCTAAGCAAACAAACAAGCCAATTCCAAACAATTTTACATTATAATCTCAATCTTGAATATGATCTCGAGATACCAACAAAATGTTTTCTGAAAATGTTTTAAGAGTCTATGTGACTTGCTTCCAGGTGATTGATGCCATAGCAGAGGCCATTTCCAGCACGGAGGGATGCAGTCTTCTCGACGTGGACCCTGGATCCTCCACCAACCGTACAGTCTACACCTTCGTAGGCTCGCCACAGGCTGTGGTGGAGGGTGCATTGAACGCTGCACGCACTGCCTTCCCACTCATTGATATGACCAAACACTCAGGTAGGAGATAGAGAGTAAGAGCTAAAAAGAGAGACAGAAACTGCTGACCTCTCACATGACTTAGTCAAACAATTACACTACCCTTCAAAGTTTGGGGTCACTTAGAAATGTCCTTGTTTTTGAAAGAAAAGCACATTTTTTGTCAGTTAAAAAATAACATCAAATTGATCCAAAATACAGTGTAGACATTGTTAATGTTGTAAATGACTACTGTAGCTGGAAACGGCAGATTTTTTATGGAATATCTACATAAGCGTACCGAGGCCCATTATCAGCAACCATCACTCCTGTGTTCCAATGGCAGGTTGTGTTAGCTAATCCAATTTTATCATAGCTAATCCAAGTTTTTCACTAATTGATCATTAGAAAACCCTTTTACAATTATGTTAGCACAGCTGAAAACTGTTGTACTGATTAAAGAAGCAATACAACTGGCCTTCTTATGACTAGTTGCGTATCTGGAGCATCAGCATTTGTGAGTTCAATTACAAGCTCAAAATGGTCAGAAACAAAGAACTTTCTTCTGAAACTCGCAAAACAACAGTCTCAACTTCAAGTATGAAGAGGCAACTCCGAGATGCTGGCCTTTGTCACGCCCTGACCAGGTGAACTCGGGTATTTTGGGTCAGGGTGTGTCATGTTGGGTATTTTTCCTTGGTTTGTTTTCTATGTTGGCGTTATAGCCTTGTGTTAGCTCTAGGTGTTTATTTCTATGTTGGGTTCTGTCGATTCCCAATCAGAGACAGCTGTCGCTAGTTGTCTCTGATTGGGATCACATTTAAGTTCCTTTTTCCCCCACGTTGTTTGTGGGGTGTTGTCTCTTTGTTTTGAGCAGTTAACGTATCGGCATTTTCTTGGTTTTGTGTACGTGTTTATTTCAGTGTTAAGAATAAACATGTGTTCCTCCCAGCTGCGCTTTGGTCCTCTTCCTCATCACCCGACGACGAACGTTACAGCCTTCTAGGCAGAGTTCTTCTGTCCAGTGTCTGTGTTATTTTGCCCATCTTAATCTTTTCTTCTTATTGGCCAGTCTGAGATAGGCTTTTTCTTTGCAACTCTGCCTAGAAGGCCAGCATCCCAGAGTCGCCTCTTCGCTGTTGATGTTGAGACTGGTGTTTTGTGGGTACTATTTAATGAAGCTGCCAGTTGAGGACTTGTGAGGCGTTTGTTTCTCAAACTAGACACTCTAATGTACTTGTCCTCTTGATCAGTTGTGCACCGGGGCCTCCCACTCCTCTTTCTATTCTGGTTAGAGCCAGTTTGCGCTGTTCTGTGAAGGGAGTAGTACACAGAGTTATACGAGATCTTCAGTTTCTTGGCAATTTCTCGCATGGAATAGCCTTAATTTCTCACAATAACAATAGACTGACGAGTTTCAGAGTTTCTGGCCATTTTGAGCCTGTAATCGAACCCACAAATGCTGACGCTCCAGACACTCAACTAGTGTGAAGAAGGCCAGTTTTATGGCTTCTTTAATTAGCACAACAGTTTTCAGCTGTGCTAACATAATTGCAGGAGTGTTTTCCAATAATCAATTAGCCTTTTAAAATTATAAACTTGGACTAGCTAACACAACGTGCCATTGGAACACAAGAGTGATGATTGCTGATAATGGGCCTCAGTACGCCTATGTAGATATTCCATAAGAAATCTGCCGTTTCCAGCTACAATAGTCATTTACAACATTAACAATGTCTACACTGTATTTCTGATCAATTTGATGTTATTTTAATGGACAAAAAAATGTGCTTTACTTTCAAAAGCAAGGACATTTCAAAGTGACCCCAAAATTTTGAAGGGTAGTGTATGTTCAAAGGCCATAGTTCAGAAATACCACGACTCCTCTCCACCTCACTTTAAGTGCAAATAAGGGGTGACTCCACCTCACTTTAAGTGCAAATAAGGTGTGGCTAAGTACTGTTGATAAGTTGTTTAGTGGAATAATATGTACGTTTGTTGTAGGGGAGCATCCACGGATGGGAGCCATGGACGTGTGTCCCTTCATCCCTGTCCAGAATGTCACTATGGAGGACTGTGTCAACTGTGCCAACATTTTTGCCCAACACTTAACAGATGTGCTGCATGTACCTGGTAGGTTTTCCTCTCTGACCCATTGACCTATAGTTAATATATTGGCCATTTACTTTGCTGTAGACAAAGCCACAAGGTCAGTTTCAGTGCAGTGCCCGTTGGTTCTGTGTATTCTTTCCCATATGGTATTGCTCTCAAAAAGCCACATACAGGTGAATAAGACACGTTGTCGTTTCTCCATAGTGTATCCCTGTGGCTCAGTTGGTAGAGCATGGTGTTTGCAACGCCAGGATTGTGGGTTCGATTCCCATGGGGGGCCAGTATGGGGGGGGGGGAAATGTATGAATTGAAATGTATGCATTCACTACTGTAAGTCGCTCTGGATAAGAGCGTCTGCTAAATGACTATAATGTAAATGTAAAAATGTTTATGGAGAAGCAGCGAGGAAAGAGAACAGGAGATCTCTTCCCTCTGTCCGGGCAGGAGAGTATGAGGCCTTGTCTGAGAAAGTGAGTTTGACCTAACTTCATTGTATTCATACACTATGGGCAACATTTCCCTCATTGTAGAAGAGCATAGATAAGCAAAAAATAAGCTAAAAATCAAAGGCAGTACTTTCACTACTTTCAGTTATCTGCTTGCTCTGCCCTCATATACAGTTGAAGTCAGAAGTTTACATACACCTTAGCCAAATACATTTAAACTCAGTTTTTCACAATTCCTGACATGTAATCCTAGTAAAAATCCCTGTCTTAGGTCAGTTAGACTCACCACTTTATTTTAAGAATGTGAAATATCAGAATAATGGTAGACTGAAAGATTTATTTCAGCTTTTATTTCTTTCATCACATTCCCAGTGGGTCAGAAGTTTACATACACTCAATTAGTATTTGGTACCATTGCCTTTAAATTGTTTAACTTGGGTCAAATGCCTTCCACAAGCTTCTCATAATAAGTTGGGTGAATTTTGGCCCATTCCTCCTGACAGAGCTGGTGTAACTGAGTCAGGTTTGTATGCCTCCTTGCTCACACACGCTTTTTCAGTTCTGCCCACACATTTTCTATAGGATTGAGGTCAGGGCTTTCTGATGGCCACTCCAATACCTTGACTTTGTTGTCTTTAATACCTTTTGCCACAACTTTGGAAGTATTCTTGGAGTCATTGTCCATTTGGAAGACGCATTTGCGACCAAGCTTTAACTTCCTGACTGATGTCTTGAGATGTTGCTTCAATATATCCACATCATTTTCTTTCCTCATGACGCGATCTATTTCTGAAGTGCACCAGTCCCTCCTGCAGCAAAGCACCCCCACAACATGATGCTGCCACCCCTGTGCGTCACGGTTGAGATGGTGTTCGTCGGCTTGCAAGCCTCGCCCTTTTTCCTTCAAACATAACGATGGTCATTATGACCAAACAGTTCTATTTTTGTTTCAGCAGACCAGAGGATATTTCTCCAAAAAGTACGATCTTTGTCCCCATGTGCAGTTGCAAACCGTAGTCTGGAATTTTTATGGCGGTTTTGGAGCAGTGGCTTCTTCCTTGCTGAGCGGCCTTTCAGGTTATGTCGATATAGGACTCGTTTTACTGTGGATATAGATACTTTTGTACCTGTTTCCTCCAGCATCTTCACACGGTTCTTTGCTGTTGTTCTGGGATTGATTTTCACTTTTCACACCAAAGTACATTCATCTCTAGGAGACAGAATGCGTCTCCTTCCTGAGCGGTATGACGGCTGCGTGGTCCCATGGTGTTTATACTTGCGTACTATTGTTTGTACAGATGAACGTGGTACCTTCAGGCATTTGGAAATTGCGCCCAAGGATGAACCAGACTTGTGGAGGTCTACAATTTTTCTTCTGAGGTCTTGGCTGATTTCTTTAGATTTTCCCGTTATGTCAAGCAAAGAGGCATTGCGTTTGAAGGTAGGCCTTGAAATACATCCACAGGTACACCTCCAATTGACTCAAATGATGTCAATTAGCTTATCAGAAGCTTCTAAAGCCATGACATCATTATCTGGAATTTTCCAAGCTGTTTAAAGGCACAGTCAACTTAGTGTATGTAAACTTCTGACCCACTGGAATTGTGATACAGTGAATTATAAGTAAAATAATCTGTCTGTAAACAATTGTTGGAAAAATTACTTGTGTCATGCACAAAGTAGATGTTCTAACCGACTTGCTAAAACTATAGTTTGTTAACAAGAAATGTGTGGAGTGGTTGAAAAACGAGTTTTAATGACTCCAACCTAACTGTATATAAACTTCCGACTTCAACTCTATATCCTCACATTGAAGTGTTTTACAATTTTGTTTTCAAGACAACCAGGGATACACGTGGAACACAAAACAGGTTGACATAAACAGTTGCATTCATGAGTTTTATTGTCAATAAATGTCAATAAAAAATAAGGTCCGCCAGGCAAAAACGTGATAAAAAATGTATTTATAAGACTGCTGTAAGTACAGATTGTTTGCTCAGTGGGAAATTAATAATTAGTCAGTGACAACTATGTGGAGTTTGGTGTTTGTGACAGCAACTATGTGAGCTTATTACAGTATTATACACAATGTGCAATAATTGTGTATGATTTTCTATGTAGGAGATCCCTTACCTTTCTAATGACTCTTGTGTGGCTTGTGAGCGTCATAGAGCAATGCCCATGAGAGTCTTAGCTTTTCATACTGGGGTCATAATAGTTTGTAGCTCAAACTGTTCAGACTTTACAGATGTTTTTGTTAGAATAACCATTTTCTGGATCCGCCTTTGTCTCATTAACACTGCTCAACCCCCAGGCTAATGGTTCAACCCCCAGGCTAATGTTTGGTATCGGCTGATGCAGAAGAAATAGACGAATCCAATGTAAAAAAACTAAGTCTGTAGCACAAACACACAATGATTAAGAGGGGTTGGAAGCACTAAATGATGCCGATGTGTCTATTGTCCTCAGTTGAAGAGGACAGAGTGGGCTCCTGACTATGGCCCTGCCACCTTCGTGGCCTCCTGGGGAGCTACAGTAGCAGGGGCTCGCAAATTCCTTGTTGCCTACAACATAAACCTCCTCAGCACCAAGGAACAAGCCCATCGGATCGCACTAGATATCCGGGAAAAAGGCAGAAGCAAAGACCAGGTAGGGTAGGCTCGCTACTGTACATCTTGACCGCCCAATGTCAGAGATGAATGACACACAGCTACTTTGGCTTTGGAAGAGATTCCTCTCATTTTTACAAGACACTATTGTTTTCCTCTTCTTTATATCTGACGATGAACTAATAAAGGTCTATTTTTGAGTCATATGCCTTGTCTGCTTCCAAAGAGAGTAACATGATTGATTTGTATTGTAGCCGGGTCTGATGAAGAAGGTGCAGGTAATGGGATGGTACCTGGAAGAGGCGAACATAGCCCAGGTGTCCACCAACATCCTGGACTTTGAGCTGACGCCCGTCCACACTGTTTACGAAGAGATCTGCAGTGCGGCCAAGGTAAGGAGCTACCACAACCACAACACCAACAACCGCAGCTGAAAACAGTACAGCATTATTGTACAAAACCCTCTCACTGATCTGGTGGTTTGAACCAGTGACATAAGGGTAGCTAATAATGCCAATAAGTTGAGCCAATTTGACACCTCTCCTTCCTTCCTCTTCTCCCCAGGACCTGAACCTGCCAGTGGTGGGCTCTCAGATTGTAGGCCTCATGCCTCTGAGAGCCGTGCTGGACTGTGCTGACTTCTACATCCAGAGAGACAGGCTCTTCATTGTGGAGGAGGAGCACAAAGTCCGTCTGGTCATCAGTAAACTTGGGCTTGATTCACTTGGGCCTTTCGTCCCCAAAGAGAGAATCATAGAGTGAGTACCAATGAGTGCCCTATGGGACTTTTCCATTCTAGTCATTCAAATCTATTTCTATGGTTGTGACTCTAGGTACATGGTGGAGAGGACTGAGGAGGACAAGCGTTTGGTGTCTCTGTCTCTGCAGCAGTTTGTCCGCAGTGTGGGAGCCAGAACCGCTGCTCCAGGAGGAGGGTCAGTCTCTGCTGCCATCGCTGCAATGGTACAACCATCTTTAATATCATGTAGATGACTATATTCCCCGTATGACCTTTCCCAGCACATACAGTGAGGGAAAAAAGTATTTGATCCCCTGATGGTTTTGTACATTTGCCCACTGACAAAGAAATGATCAGCCTATAATTTTAATGGTAGGTTTATTTGAACAGTGAGAGACAGAATAACAACAAAAAAATCCAGAAAAACACATGTCAAAAATGTTATAAATTGATTTGCATTTTAATGAGGGAAATAAGTATTTGACCCCTCTGCAAAACATGACTTAGTACTTGGTGGCAAAACCCTTGTTGGCAATCACAGAGGTCAGACGTTTCTTGTAGTTGGCCACCAGGTTTGCACACATCTCAGGAGGGATTTTGTCCCACTCCTCTTTGCAGATCTTCTCCAAGTCATTAAGGTTTCGAGGCTGACGTTTGGCAACTCGAACCTTCAGCTCCCTCCACAGATTTTCTATGGGATTAAGATCTGGAGACTGGCTAGGCCACTGCAGGACCTTCATGTGCTTCTTCTTGAGCCACTCCTTTGTTGCCTTGGCCGTGTGTTTTGGGTCATTGTCATGCTGGAATACCCATCCACGACCCATTTTCAATGCCCTGGCTGAGGGAAGGAGGTTCTCACCCAAGATTTGACTGTACATGGCCCCGTCCATTGTCCCTTTGATGCGGTGAAGTTGTCCTGTCCCCTTAGCAGAAAAACACCCCCAAAGCATAATGTTTCCACCTCCATGTTTGACGGTGGGGATGGTGTTCTTGGGGTCATAGGCAGCATTCCTCCTCCTCCAAACACGGCGAATTGAGTTGATGCCAAAGAGCTCCATTTTGGTCTCATCTGACCACAACACTTTCACCCAGTTGTCCTCTGAATCATTCAGATGTTCATTGGCAAACTTCAGACGGTGCTTTCTTGAGCAGGGGGACCTTGCGGGCGCTGCAGGATTTCAGTCCTTCACGGTGTAGTGTGTTACCAATTGTTTTCTTGGTGACTATGGTCCAAGCTGCCTTGAGATCATTGACAAGATCCTCCCGTGTGGTTCGGGCTGATTCCTCACCTTTCTCATGATCATTGCAACTCCACGAGGTGAGATCTTGCATGGAGCCCCAGGCCGAGGGAGATTGACAGTTCTTTTGTGTTTCTTCCATTTGCAAATAATCACACCAACTGTTGTAATCTTCTCACCAAGCTGCTTGGCGATGGTCTTGTAGCCCATTCCAGCCTTGTGTAGGTCTACAATCCTGTCCCTGACATCCTTGGAGAGCTCTTTGGTCTTGGCCATGGTGGAGAGTTTGGAATCTGATTGTTGATTGCTTCTGTGGACAGGTGTCTTTTATACAGGTAACAAACTGTCACGTCCTGACCAGCAGAGGGCGTAATTGTATTAGTTTTGGTCAGGACGTGGCAGAAGTTTTGTGTTATGTGTTAGTTAATTGGGATTGGACTCCCAATTGAAGGCAGGTGTGTTGAGTTGCCTTTGATTGGGAGTCCTATATAGTAGTGTGTGTTTTTCTTTGGGGTTGTGGGTAATTGTTTCTGTTCAGTGTGTTATGCTGTCAGTACTGTTGAGCTGTCAGTATTTTCTTGTTTTGTAGAGTTCCAGTGATCTTTTTTTGAATTAAATGATGCTGAACACTAACTCTGCTGCATTTTGGTCCACTTCTTCTCTCCATGACGACAGTTGTGACACAAACTGAGATTAGGAGCACTCCCTTTAAGAGTGTGTTCCTAATCTCAGCTCGTTACCTGTATAAAAGACACCTGAGAGCCAGAAATCTTTCTGATTGAGAGGGGGTCAAATACTTATTTCCCTCATTAAAATGCAAATCAATTTATAAAATTTTTGACATGCGTTTTCTGGATTTTTTGTCGTTATTCTGTCTCTCACTGTTCAAATAAACCTACCATTAAAATGATAGACTGATCATTTCTTTGTCAGTGGGCAAATGCACAAAATCAGCAGGGGATCAAATACTTTTTTTCCTCACTGTATGAATAAACCAATATAAAGTATGTACAATACAAGGAGGAAGGAGTCAAGGGTGTGTGTGTGTGTGTGTGTGTGTGTGTGTGTGTGTGTGCATTTCAGGGGGCTGCTCTGGGAGCCATGGTGGGTCAGATGACCTATGGGAAGAGGCAGTTTGATAGCCTGGACAGCATCATGAGGAGACTCATCCCTCCCTTCCATCAGGCCATGAATGAACTGCTGGTCATGGTAGACGCAGACTCCAAGGCGTTCAGTTGCTATATGGTGAGAGGAAAACATATCATGGTTAAACCAGATTGAAGCCTTCAGTCTGGGTTAACCGGGCTAGGGAAAACAGGAACTATACCGGGAAAAACTAGACTGAAATCCTAACTGAATATTTTTAACTATTGTTTCACTTTATTCCATTTCAGAGCATTTTCAGATTGGATTCCAGGCTAAGAAAAAAAGATTTAGCTAAACTTATGCTTTTATTTAGAAAAAATAAATGTTTTATTGTCACATACACCGGATAGATGCAGTGAAATGTGTTGTTTTACAGGGTCAGCCATAGTAGTACGGAGCCCCTGGAACAAATTAGGGTTAAGTGCCCTTGCTCAAGGGCACATCGTCAGATTTTTCACCTTGTCGGCTCGGGCATTCGAACCAGCGACCTTTCGAATACTGCCCTAACGCGCTAACTGCTGGGCTACCTGCCGCTCGATGCGACACAACCTGATGCGACCATGCCCAACCTTTTAGCTAAGCAGAATGTCATACAAAATATGATGAATATTTCTTCTGATGATAAAAGTTCAGGTGAAGAACGAGTGATAAAAACTGTTTTTGTTTCTTGTAAATGCTTACTTTGAAGGTTCGAACCAAGGTATGGTCTTGATGTTTGCTGTCTTGTGGCTTTGCTATGAAAATGTCGTGGAATGTAATCTTTTAGTGGAAAAGGAGTGTTGATATAACCTTCAGGGAACAAAGAAGAGTTTAGTACAACTATCTAAATCTTTTTGACTCTGTTAATGAACCTGTCAATGAATTACTTCCATCTAACATACTAGTCATAGTTTGTTGCATTTTCACCACAAGGTGTGGTGGTGCTATTGTTGAATTTTGTTGAAAGCTGATGTTATTACACTACGTGTTTAATTGATGTTGTGAGAATGAATGTGGCTTGTATAGGCTTTGCTGACACTGTATGCAGTTCTCTTTCACTCCTGTTTTAAAGGTTTAACTTTCTCGTTTTCAGGCTGCATTGAAGATGCCAAGAAACACAACAGATGAAGTTAAAAGGTGATTGCCATGCTGCAATATATGGCAGTTCTGTCGAATCCAAGATGTCAGAGAAGCATGTCATTAAAGTAGATGTGTAATTACGCACACACACAAACAGCACAGCACGTTGGAACTATTTCAAACCGTCTTTACTTCAGATTGACATCTATGGAAACTCATTACTGTACATTCTCCTGTATCCCGCCCTCACCGGTCTTCACACGTCACCTCGTTTTACCTGGCAAGCAACCTGGCCCATCCCTGTAAACACATAAAGCAGGCTTTCCCAAAGAAGACTGGTTTACTGTAGTTCCTTGACTGTCAGCTCATTTGGTCTAACAGTACGTAAGATGTAGTCATGGTGTAGTCTTGTCATGCTCCAAATCTATCTCACCTCTCTGCTCTTCCTCTTTCCTATACCTTATACCTATCCCCACGCCTAATCCTGCCTCTGCCCCTACCCTGGTCTTGCTTCTGACCTGCCTCTTCCCCTACTCCTGCCTTCCCATTACCCCTACCCCTGTTCCTGCCGCAGGAGGGAAGCTGCCATGCAGGAGGGTCTGAAGCAGGCCGTGGCGGTCCCACTGTCTCTGGCTGAAAGAGTCAACCTGCTGTGGCCTTGTCTAAAGGAAATGGTGATCTACGGAAATGTGGCCTGCAAGTCTGACCTCCAGGTACTGTATGAGAGACGGTTTTACAGTGACTGAAACCATGAACAGAGTCCCTGTCTATGGACTTTGCGTTGCAACTTTGCAAGCATACCTGAGTGACTTCTATGCAGTTGTTTATTTGCTTGAGGGCAGACACCGACATGCATAAATGACTTTGGAACATTTTGTTTTGTGCCTGTCACATGGATGACGCTGGAGAGACGAAGCAGGTACGGGGAGTAAAACATTTAATATAGGATATCACAGATGAGTCCTTCAAAGTGACTGTAAGTTACAATGTAGGTAGGTCTTTCTGACTCCAAAAAGGATTCTGCCTAGGTTACAACGTAGGTCATCTATCAATACAGGGAAATGAATCAAAAACCAGATATTGGGGAGAGCCAGTGGCTTATTACATAGTTATACAATCATGTTTTGTGTTTTGCAGACTCAACAGAGAGCATCAGCTATGCTTACTGAGGCCAGGGAGAGTGCTAATGCAGTCCTGGATACTGCAGAGAGAAAAAAGTGAAGAAGTTACCACATTACCAAAGCATCACCCGCTGCCTGCCTAGGCCTCAAACCAGGCTTTCACAACCATCAATTCTATTACAAATAAACTGGGTTCACATAAATACATGCTTTATCAACTACTCCTGGTGCTCCTTTGCTCTGTTAGGAATTCACTAAATACTTACGTAATGTACTGTATAGCAGCAGCCTACACCAAGCCAGGATGTCAGTGTTCTTATCCACAGCGACTAACAGGCACAATTAGGGTTAAGTGCCTTGCTCAAGGGCACATCAGCAGATTGTTCACCTACTTAGCTCTGGGATTCAAACCAGCAACCTTTCGGTTACTGGCCTAACCTCTTAACCTCTAGGCTACCTGCCGCCCTGAATCACACGAAATAGAATAGTACTACAAGGTTTCTTCTTCTCTCTTCCACATGAAGCTAAAACGATAGAGTAGTGTTACTTGCTTCTGAATGACAAAGTGATGCGTTTCGGGATATGAACTCTGTCCATACCTCAGCTCCACCTGTGTAGTACAACAGCCAGGATGACATGACGGGAATAAAAGGGTGTAGTTTATCCAGTTCCTTTAAGTAAGAGAACATCCTTCACACAAGACAAAGGACAGAATCGAGAGCTGCTTACCAACCAGTTACAGGCGTGTACAGTCTTCATTTAATCTGCGTTCTATGTTAGAACTAAAATATATGCATTACTTATTTTTGCTTTCTGGCACATATTCAGTATTTGTATATCTCAAATGAGTATTCATTCTTTTGATTACATGTAATGTATTGGAATAACTATAGATTTTGAACAAGGAACTTTTGAGCAGGTTAATCTGTTTTATAGCCTTATATTAACATGATAAAACAATGATTATAAAATGTAATCCTTTGTTGCAATTTTCTTACCAAAGTAACATATTTAATCGCCGGGACTTGAAAATGTTTGGCAGCAGCTCAGGTAAAATATCCTCATTGTTTTGTCTGCTCTGCATATAACATTTTATGAACATATTTTGCCTCGCAGTGTTTTAATGATAATTCTCCTTTTGACTGATTCTCTCTCCCAGGGTATGAAGTAGATCAGCAGAAACAGCCCCAAGGGACCAGGGGGCTGTCCTCCTGGGGATAAAGACCACCACTCTGGGGGGGGGGGGGGGGGGGGTGCTACCCCCAGACCACAGAGGCAGTGGAGACTATGGAGGCAGACACAGCCTTGGTGGTAGAGACCACCATGGTCATGGAGAAGGCCATGGGCGTCGCCACAAGAGGCACTGAAGAGTAGGAGTAATACACTTTACTCTCAAAGTGAAATTCAGCCATGATTTTCTGAATTACCTTGACCCAATAACACTCTACATCATTCATGTATTTTGCATTGTAATGTGTATAAACATGCTTTCAATTGTATTTTAATCATCTGTAAAATTGATAATAATCCATTGAAGCAAACTGTTGGGCAAATTAAGTTTTCCTTTGAAGATTTACAAAAATGATGGTAACACAAACAACAAGGAACCTTATCTCATGGTCAAAATATTGTGCGCTACCTGTATTTACTCAGTAGCCATGGAGCTAACATTGACATAACCCACAATCCAAACAATACCCTGAGGGACTTGTTTTGATGGAAACAAAGGCCAGGTTTCATAGCACAGTACACACCCACAATGACAAGTTGATCCTGTTATACAGGTGAGAAGACAAAACTTTATCTCACATTCAATGATAAAGATATGAGAGCCGCCGACTACGTCTGTCCTAGGGGCCAAA
Organism: Salmo salar; assembly: GCF_965601325.2. Taxonomy (NCBI): domain Eukaryota; kingdom Metazoa; phylum Chordata; class Actinopteri; order Salmoniformes; family Salmonidae; genus Salmo; species Salmo salar. The sequence continues at coordinate 7,466,286 of NC_138307.1, read as the reverse complement.
CATGAAAGATTGGAAGAAAGGAAATCATATTGAGGTAGTTTATTGGTTTGAGGAAAAAGGACATTTAACCATTTCCAAAAAATGTTTTGGTTTGATACAGTTGCATGGTGTTTGGTTTAAACTAGAACTACAGAATTGGCAGACACTTTCGATGGTGACCTCTGCTCTGGCTTGTTGTACAGGGACATAAGCAATTGGTACCACTCGTGATCTGTGCCTCCTTCTAGTTCCATTCTTGGTCATTGTTAGTTAATGCTTCCAGTATTAAAGGCAACTTACTTGTGATTTGATGAATGAATATGATATTGCTATTGAATAACTCATCTCAAGTGTTCAGTGTTGCTTTCATTGGATTTGTATCCCCAGTCCCTGTTGCACAAGAAGCATAATATGTATGAGTGTTTATATTGTTTATCTGTGTAGGTGCAGGTCAACCTAATTATTTTCAGTCTAAACTGTAACTAGGTCACTCAGGAACATTCAATGCTGTCTTGGTAAAACTCCCTACTCCTTGCCGATGACAAGCATACCCATAACATGATGCAGCCATCAACATGCTAGAAAATATGAAGAGTGGTACTCAGTGATGTGGTGTGTTGGATTTGCCCCAAACATAATGCTTTATATTTAGTGTAACGCTTGGATGTCGTGGGTGTGGAGTCAGGCACAGGAGGCAGAAAAATGTTTGGTACAATACTTCTTTAATAAGTACCACAAAAGAGAATATGTCCAAAACAACAGGGCGTAACAAAACCCAAAGTCCAAAACACGATCCACTACACAAACACAGTGAAACTAAACGTAACAAGCCCGCACACAGAACAGGTGGGGAGGCGGGCTTAAATAACACCACTAATTACCTAAATGAACACAGGTGCAACTAATAAAGACAAAACCAACAGAAAAAGGGGATCGGTGGCAGCTAGTAGGCCGGTGACGACGAGCGCCACCCGAACAGGGAGAGGAGCCACCCTCGTTAGGAGTCGTGACATTTAGGACAAAAAGTTCATTTCTTTGCAGTTTTACTTTATTGCAAACAGGAATATTTTTTATTCTGTTCAAGCTTCCTTCTTTTGGCTGTCATTTAGATTAGTATAGTAGATTAACTACAATGGTGTTGATCCATCCTCAGTTCTCCTATCACAGCCATTAAATTCTGTTTTAAAATCCCCATTGCCCTCACAATTAAATCCCTGAGCAGTTTCCTTCCTCTCTGAGTTAGGAAGGACTTCTGTATCTTTGTAGTGACTGGGTGTATTGATACGCCATCCAAAGTGTAATAACTTCACTATGCTCAAAGGGATATTCAAATGTCATTTTTTAAAACATATCTACCAATAGGTTGCCCTTCTTTGCAAGGCATTGGAAAACCTCTCTGGTCTTCGTTGTCACGTGTGCTCCCTTTCCGGCCTCTAGGTAACCAGGCTGCTGGTTATGGCACATACCTGTCACCAGCGTTACGTGCATAATGACACTTACCTGGACTCCATCACCTCCTTGATTACCTGCCCTTTATATGTCACTCCCTTTGGTGTCTTCCCCAGTCGTCATTGTTTGTTTCATGTCGGTGCGCTGTTCGTGTTTCTTGTTTTGTTCATTTATTTGTTAAAATGTATTCACTCCCTGAACTTGCTTCCCGACTCTCAGTGTACATCGTTACATTTGTGGTTGAATCTGTTTGATATTCACCTCTCGACTGAAAGACCTTTCAGACACCGACATGAGGTAGTCAGTGAGTCCATGCATCTTATTATGCAAATCTTTACTCCTGACCTTATTTAGGCTTGCCAAAACAAAGGGGTTGAATCCTTATTGACTCAAGACATTTCAGTTTTTAATTTTTAATTAATTTGTAAAAACAATTCCACTTTGAGATTATAGGATAGGGGTGTGTAAACCAGTAACACAAAATATCAATTTAATCAATTTTATATTCAGGCTGTAACACAACAAAATGTGGGAATACCTTCTAAAGGCAATGTAGTTAAGTGCTTTAAGTTTATACATATCACTAAATTAATTCTTCCCAGTTCAGTAAAGTGTAATATATGTGTATTTGTTCTGAAACGTGACTACTGAAGCTCAAGGAGAGTAAAGGATGAAAATGAAATCGGCTTCAGTATAAAACATCTGTAACGGGCGTCGTATAGAGGGGACCAAAACGCAGCGTGTTGAGTGCTCATGATATTTATTAACTCAAAACACTAATAACAAAAGGAAACAATCAACTTCCAGTTCTGTCAGGTACAATGACTAAACAGAATGCAACTGCCCACAAACACAAGTGAAAAAAAAACCCTACTTAAATATGATCTCCAATTAGAGGTAACGAGGACCAGCTGCCTCCAATTGGAGATCAACCCAAACAACCCCAACATAGAAATAGAAAAAACTAGAACTTAAACATAGAAATAGAAAACATAGAAAAACACAAAACAACCCCTGTCACGCCCTGACCTACTCTACTATAGAAAATGACATCTTACTAGTGTCAGGACGTGACATCTTCTGGACTAAAAGATCAGGTCACACATGTCTGTTGGCTCAGTTGCAGTCCAAGTCAGGTGTCATCTACAGAGGATGATAAAAAAGTCAACATGAGCAAAATGTCTTTATGGATGCAAAACTACCACAGGTCAGAGGGACAAAATAAATGCCATCATGATGACATTGGAATGAATGTGCATATTACAAATTCAATCTCAAGGGATTTAAGCATTTTTAGAGGATGTTGCCTACTGGTCAGGAAATGTGGCAGACTACAGACAATCATGCATACATGAGCCTCATGCTGAAAAACACAAAACAGTTGTACTGCACGTAGTACTATAAGATACTACAGTAGGTACGGTTTGCCAGCAGAAGTGATTATTTTGCACAATTGAAACGTCACCCACAGCCTGTTATTACTAGCAAAGACATGCTTATTCGGAGAAAGGGGCACCATTCACAATACCTAAAAGTCTTGAGGTAAAAACTCTCTGAGATCAGACGCCTGAGGCAAGTAGTATGATAAAGAACAATAATGGACGAGAAACGCAAGAGACATATTCGCAAATGATGGCATTGGTTCATCAATTCTCGTTGAAATATTTTTTTTATTGAACACACACAAGAACGGTGTATAGGTATAAAAGACAAATTTACAGTTCTTATCTATCTAAACATAAGAGAACAGACATTAACCAAAAGACCCAGAGTTCTGGGCACAAAACAAATGTTACAAAACAAGACATACAGAACAAGGACAGGTAGAAAGAAAAAGGGTAGACGTAACCCCTCCACTTATACCCCCCTTTATCCCCCCCCCCCCCCCTTATTCCACCCTATTCCCCTCCCAACTGCTCGGGTGGCGGGGCCAGCACACGCTGCCCAAAGGTAGATTACCATATGACAATTGAGAGTGCGTTAAAAAGTGCAAATTCACAGCGCCGACTGGTCCAAGTAAGAGAGGAAAGGCTGCCAGATTTGATCAAATGTTGATAATTTATTGTTCAGAATATATCTAGTTCTTTGTAAGTGTACAGTGTTTGCCAATTCGCTGAGCCATAATTTGGTAGAGGACGCTTCCCTCCTTTTCCAAAACAACAAGATACATTTTTTTGCCGAAATGAGACTAAGAGATTAATTGTTTTTGGGAGTTGGTTAATCCGTTTAGGGAATCGGACACTCCCAGGATTATCAGAAGCGGGTCTGGGTCTATTGAAGTCTCCAGAACTTCAGAGAGGACCCCAAAAATTCCACACCAATACCCATACAAGTTAGAGCATAGGGCAAAGCAGTGGAGTAGTGTACCCTGCTCCGCCTGACATTTATCACACATAGGGGATGTATCAGGAAATATCCTATGCAGTTTGGTTTTGGAATAGTGTAATCTGTGTAATACCTTGAATTGTATGAGACGATGTCTGAAGTTAATGGAGCAGGTGTGAATATACTCCAAGCTATCTTCCCAGTCTGCCACTGAAATATCAGTCCCTAATTCTTCCTCCCATTTTGCCTTAATGGCATCAGTAGAGGGTGCGCTAGCAGATTGAAAAGCGTCATATATACGAGATATCAGTTTGTCTTAGGTGGGGCATATTTTTATGCATCCGTCAAACATGGAAGCTTTAGCATTCCCAAATTTTGTGATGTGTTTTCTAACATAGTCTCTAATCTGTAGGTATCTGAAAAAGTTACTTCTGGGAAGATTCTAAGTTTCCCTCAGCGATTCAAAGGAAGCAAAGGTCCCTCCTATATATAAATCCCCTATGGTACTTATCCCCAACTCTCCCCATCGCTCAAAGGTGTTATCAAGGTTAGAGGGGGCAAAGGTGGGATTCCTGGCAACAGGAAGCATGAAAGATATTGGTCTAAGCTCAAAGTGGACTTTAATTTGCTTCCAGATTGGGACTGTGCTATGTATAATAGGATTGTTACGGTAAAGTGACATCTCCAGATTGACAGGTGATAAAATCACAGCACCAATAGAGAAGGGGTGACACTCCTCTCGCTCCATACTAAGCCAGCTGGGTGGCGTCATCCAGCAAAAACGTAACAGCGCGGAGGTTAGCAGCCCAGTAGTAAAATATAAAATTTGGGAGAGACAATCCTCCTTCCATCTTGGATTTACAGAGGTGTTTTTTTACCTATCCTGTGTGTTTTATAATCCCAGATGAAAGGATTGATAATAGAGTCCAGTTGTTTATGAAAGGATTTAGGTATGAATATTGGGATGTTCTGGTATAGGTAGAGCAGTTGTGGGAGGAAGACCATTTTAATGGCATTAATTCTTCCGAGCAGAGAAATTGGGAGAGTTCTCCAAAATTGTATGTTTGCCTTGAGTTTTTGCATCAGAGAGGCGAAATTCTCTTTAAATAGTAAGGAGTATTGTTTGGTAACTACAATTCCAAGGTAGGTAAATTTTTCTGAAGATAGCTTAACTGGAAGATGTTCTAGCCAGGAGGTGTTTTGCAACCGTATGGGCATTAATTCACTCTTGTTCCAATTTATTCTGTATCCCGAGAAGGTACCAAACAAATTAATCACCTCAAGAATAGCTGGAATACTATCTTGGGGTTCTGTTACATAGAGGAGAATGTCATCTGCGTATAGGGAAATCTTATTTAGAGTATCTTTAGTGTTATAGCCAGTGTATTGCTGCATGAGATCTGATCGCCTGAGCGAGAGGTTCAATAATTAGGGCGAAGAGCATAGGCTACAGCGCACAACCCTGCCTTGTCCCTCTGTAAAGGTTAAATCGGGGTGACAATGATTGGTTAGTGAGTATTCTCGCACAGGGGTTCCTATATAAAAGCTGGATCCAATTTATGAACCCATCTCCAATATTAAATTTCTGTAGGACCTTGAATAGATAGGGCCACTCAACTTGGTCAAAGGCCTTTTCGGCATCAAGAGATATAACGGCAAGGTCCATGTTAGGTGACCTCTGAGAATACATAATGTTGAATAGGCTCCTGAGATTGAAGAATGAGTTTCTGTTAGGGATAAAGCCGGTCTGGTCTGAATGGACCAATTTGCCAATTAAAGTGCTAAGCCTGTTAGCCAAAGTTTTTGCTAAAATCTTTTGGTCTGTATTAAGGAGGGATATTGCTCTGTATGACCCTACCTCTTCCGGATCCTTACCCTTCTTATGTATAACTGTAATAAACGCCTCATCCAAAGTGGATGGGAGAGCTCCATCCTCATTGGCCTGAACCAACATTTTGTGTAGGTAGGGAGAGAGCATGTTGCTGAATGTTTTATAGAATTCACCAGGGTATTCAGCTGGGCCCGGGGTCTTGCCACTCTTTAGAGATTTTATTGTTTCTCTAATTTCTTCAAGAGATATTTCCTTATTCAGGAGTTAGAGTCTTCCTGGTTCAGGGCAGGAAGATTACAGTCCTCCGAAAAGTTTTGCCTAATTAAGGGGTTAGGATCCGCTTTAGATGTATATAAAGTCTCATAAAACTGACAGAATCTGTCATTGATGTCTTTGGGGGAAGAGAGTAATTCCCCAGATGCAGATTTAACTTTGTGAATCATTCGGTCACTCACATTTTTTCGAAGTTGTCTGGCGAGTAATTTGTGTGGTTTGTCACCAAACTCAAAATATTTTTGCTTGGCATAGAGAAAAGATTTAGCAATTTTAGCAGAGAGGATCTGATTGTATTTAAATTTTAAAGACATAATTTTTTTATGTTTCTCCCTAGATGGGTGTCTAGCATTCTCCCTATCCAGGAAGTGAATTTGTCCCTCCAGTTCTACCAATTCTCTTCTGTTTTGCCTACTCCTGGCAGTCTGAAAGGAGATGATACAGCCTCTCAAATAAGCCTTCAGCGTTTCCCACAGTAATGCTCTCTGTGTTGTCGTTGTCATTGGTATCAAAGAAAAATGTCATTTGGTCTTTAAGATGTTCACAGAATGTTGGTTCTGTGAGGAACTGAGGATTCAACCTCCAGACCCTCTCGTTTGGTACGATGTCACCCAATCTCAGGGAGAAGGTGAGTGGACTGTGGTCAGAGATTATAATATCATGATATCTCACATTACAGGTATAGGGGAGTAGTTTAGTATCAACCAAAAAGTAGTCAATTCGAGTATAAACATTGTGAACATGAGAGTAAAAGGAGTATTCCCAACCCGTAGGGTTAGAGATCCTCCATATATCAAATAAGTTCTAATTTTTTATGTAGGTATTCAAGAATTCGCTTGAATAGGAGGTAGGGGTTCGTCGGGTAGAGGATCTATCCAAATATTGGTCTAGTACACAGTTAAGGTCCCCTCCAATGACCAGGTTAGTATGGGAGATATCTGGAATCAGGGCAAGGACTCTTTTGAAAAAAGAGGGGTTATCAATGTTTGGCCCATAGATATTTAGTAGAGTTACAGAAGTAGAGTGGATCTCTCCTATTACGATCACATACCGACCCTCTTTTTCCAGGAAGTGAATGTAAGCCTCGCCCTCCTCTCATTTGTAGTTCCTATGGTGGCCTGCATAACATGTAAGTCACTAAAAAGGTAAGAAAGCGCACCAAACCATCACGATCAGCATATGTAGTACCTACACCCGAGCAGTATCCAACCCACCCCTCCCCCCTGCAAGCACCTTTACTCTCCACCCTGTTCCCCTACTTTCCCCAACATTCACCCCTCCCATCAACCCACAATTAACAGGCATACACAAATAGGAGAGGAAAAAATATGAAAATAAAAAAAATAAACACATTGTCTGGCCGATGCCAAAAAAGCACGGCGCGACCTTCGAACAAGAGGTAAAACAAAAATAATATCCCAACTATACGTTCACCTCTCATTATCCTAGAACTTCTACTAACATCTGAACTGAGGAGGCTCCCGCGATTAAAGTGTTCAATTAGCATCTATTAAACCTAAACAGAATAAGTTGCAACTTAAACATATTGTGCACTTAAGCTTCATCTTGGGTCAATCCCGAAGATAAACAAGATATAGCATCACAAGATTATATTGCTAAGCAATGCCGGCCTAAACATAAACCATCAGCAACCGACATAGACAGCAGTACAATTACATATTGTGGGTTAGGAGATGGGAACAAGGATTTAGATAAATTGAACGTACCCCCCAATCAATTTTTTTTTTTTTATAAAAAAAAAATCTAAACAAAAAAAATCAAAAAAATAATAATAATCATTTTAAAAATATATATTTTTTTAATGGTGATCTATATGTATATATGTACATACATACACACACACACACACACACATACATACATACATACATACATACATACATACATACATACATACATACATACATACATACATACATACATACATACATACATACATACACACACATACACACACATACACACATGCGTGTATACATACACACACACACACACGTGTGCATGTATATACACACGCATACCCACATACGTACACACATGCATACACACACACACACACATACATATACATAGACACATACATTTACGCACATACACACACATGTATACACACACATACAAAAAAATATACTTATAAAAATAAATATGTTTAAGTATATACAGATACATACACACACACACACAAACACACACACACACACACACACACACACATACACTCTTACACACAGCATGCCTAGCTGCTCTTCATTGAGTCCCCTCTTGGTGACAGGGGAGAACTGCCAGCTCAGCACCTCAGACAGCTGACCCCAGGACGCTACAGGAGGGCTCAGGAAGAACTTCAGGTTCTGGGACAGACCAGGGAAACGAGCAAGACAGAAAAGGAGAGCAGTGCGTTTGTGTACTGTCAATTTTTGATCTGATTTAGACTGGCTAATGGGTGGGCCTTCTGAACAGGTCTCTCTTGCAATGAGATTTGATCTCAATGCAAATAAATAAAGTATAAATAAAGGTTAAATTGAATGAATTTACTCTACCTTGGGCTCGCTGGTCAGCATGTTGTACCATAGGATGGAGGCCCAGCCACGGGGCAGCTGGCTGCTGTTAGAGATGACCACGATGGGCAGGGAGATGGTATAAGAAGGACCAGAGGCCAGAGAAAGTCAAAGTAAAATTAAATAAGGTCAGAGTGCTGTTGGATCTCATGAAAATGGGAGTGTAGACCTTCTCCCTGGGGCCTTCCTGACCTCCAGGCAGGCCCCCTTTGACCTGGTGACCACTGACTCCTGGCCTCTAGGCCTACACTCCCTGCCCACCTGCCTGCCTTCTCCCTGGGCCTGAGACTGTGGAACTACAGACCTCCAGGCCTCCACACCTACTCTCCCTACCTGGTCAACACCCCTCTCCCTTGGCCTTAGAGTATAGCTTACTCTCTGGAATTACTAAGACATCAGTAGTCCCGCTGTCAGGAAACACATGCACCTGGTAACCCAAAACAGGCTATGTGCACCTGGGAACCAGTTCCCACTCCAACCACCATGGCCTGAATGCTGCCCCCAGCCCCCGAGTGCTGCCCCCAGCCCCCGAGTCCGGCCGCCCCTGCTCGGACTCAAAGTGCCCCCCACCTTGGTGGAGGCCTCCTCTTTAGAGGTCGACCGATTATGATTTTTTCCAACGCTGATACCGATACCGATTATTGGAGGACCAAAAAAGCCGATACCGATTAATCGGACAAATTTTTTTTTTCATTTATTTGTAATAATGACAATTACAACAATACTGAATGACACTTATTTTAACTTAATATAATACATCAATAAAATCTATTTAGCCTCAAATAAATAATGAAACATGTTCAATTTGGTTTAAATAATGAAGAAATTCATGTTAGCAGGCAATATTAACTAAATATGCAGGTTTAAAAATATATACTTGTGTATTGATTTCAAAGAAAGGCATTGATGTTTATGGTTAGGTACACATTGGTGCAGCGACAGTGCTTTTTTCGCAAATGCGCTTGTTAAATCATCATCCGTTTGTCGAAGTAGGCTGTGATTCAATGAGAAATTAACAGGCACCACATCGATTATATGCAACGCAGGACATGCTAGATAAACTAGTAATATCATCAACCATGTGTAGTTAACTAGTGATTATGTTAAGATTGATTGTTTTTTATAAGATAAGTTTAATGCTAGCTAGCAACTTACCTTGGCTTCTTGCTGCCCTCGCGTAACAGGTAGTCAGCCTGCCACGCAGGCTCCTCGTGGAGTGCAATGTAAGGCAGGTGGTTAGAGCGTTGGACTAGTAACCGGAAGTTTGCAAAAACAAATCCACGAGCTGACAAGGTAAAAATCTGTCGTTCTGCCCCTGAACAAGGCAGTTAACCCACCGTTCCTAGGCTGTCATTGAAAATAAGAATGGGTTCTTAACTGACGTGCCTAGTTAAAGAAAAAAAAAAGAAAAATAATTATAGTAATAATAAAAAAAATTATAATATTTTTTTTTTTAAACACAATTTTAAAAAAAATAAAAATCGGCAAAAAAGTTACAAAATACCGATTACCGATTGTTATGAAAGCTTGTAATCGGCCCTAATTAATCGCCCATTCTGATTAATCGGTCGACCTCTACTCCTTGTGCACCTGGTGACCCTTTGACTTCCACAACGAGTCCCAACCTGACTCACAGTCCCACCAGAGGTCTGGCCCGGGCGGATGGGCGACCACCACCTAGCCCCCTACCTATCCAGAGCCCAATGTCAATGTCCTACACCTTCTACCCATCTGCCTGGGCTCTCTCACACTCTGTGTCTTGCCCCTGGCCCTTCTGTGTGCACCTAGTAACCCGTAAGTAAAGAAGAATTGATGGTGGAGGAAGACGCCTTGGATCTCAAAATCTTGGATCTAGGGCTGACTTTCAATAGATCGCAGCGAGTGAGCTGCTCTGCTACGTACGAAACCTTGACCTATAATCAGGTCGTCTACGAGTTATTTTACACTAGGTTCCCCACAAACATGCGGTGCGCATCAGTAGAGGGGCGGCAACTCATCTGGCAACACCCCAACCCCGTCACGAACAGCTCTACTCACCTGCCAAAAGAGGCACGCTATCCCGGGCCAACCGGAGATCCGCGGCGCTATGGTATCGTTACGTTTAGGGGGGATTCTGATTTAGAGGCGTTCTGTCATAATCCCACAGACGGTAGCTTCGCACCAATGGCTCCTCAGCCAAGCACATACACCAAATGTCTGAAACTGCCGTTCCTCTCGTACTGAGCAAGATTACTATCGCAACAACACATAATCAGTAGGGTAAAACTAACATGTCTCACGACGGTCTAAACCCAATTCACGTTCCCTATTAGTGGGTGAACAATCCAACGCTTGGTGAATGATAGAAAGAGCCGACATCGAAGGATCAAAAAGTGACGTCGCTATGAACGCTTGACCGCCACAAGCCAGTTATCCCTATGGTAACTTTTCTGACACCTCCTGCTTAAAACCCAAAAAGTCAGAGGCCCGCTTTCACTCTCCATCATTCTCTGATTGGCTTCCTGTCAAGGTCAGGATTAGTTTACAAGAGCCCCGCAGCAAAACATTGAGCCTGGTGGAACCGCCCACACATTTTCATGCTTGCCCGAAAGCCCCATATTCCAGCACCGACTTCCACCTTCCGTAAACGATCAACAGCCGTCACCATCTGCAGGATTCTCTTTGCGTACGGACTAGTTCCGAGGTAATTCCCGTTTGGTTTGCATCGTTAGCAACACCTGAAAACAGGTGACATACAGGGAGGGATTGGAAGAGCCCTGCTAGAGGGCTACCTCGTTATCTCCCTCGTTATCTCTCCAATGGCTAGGAGACAAACTGTCTCTAGCATGTTGCACATGTTGTACATGCTAGAGACAGTTTGTCTCCTAGCCATTGGAGAGACTCCCTCAAACAGGTGACACACAGAGTAGGGGTTAGAAGAGCTATGGTACTATTTATCCCGAAGTTATGCATCTGACTTTGCAGTCTTCCCTTAACTCCCCTGTCTTAAAACCTCTTAAGGATCTGCATGTAGCTCAGGACCTGAAGTAAGGATATGCATATTTTTGATACCATTTGAAAGGAAACACTTTGAAGTTTGTGGAAATGTGAAAGGAATGTAGGACAATATCACACATTAGATCTGATAAAAGATAATACAAAAGAAAAATCCAACCTTTTTTTGTACCATGATCTTTGAAATGCAAGAGAAAAACCATAATGAATTATTCTAGCCCAGGCGCAATTTAGACTTTGGCCACTAGATGACAGCACTGTCTGTGCAAAGTTTTAGAGTGAGCCAATGAACTATTGCACTTCTATTCAAAATGTTGTATCAAGACTGCCCAAATGTGCCTAATTGGTTTATTCATACATTTTCAAGTTCACAATTGTCCTCAAACAATAGCATGGTATTCTTTCACTGTAATAGCTACTGTAAATTGGACAGTGCAATCAGATTAACAAGAATTTAAGCTTTCTGCCCATAAAAGACAAGTCTATGTCCTGGGATTTTTTTTTTCTTACAACCTCATGCTAATCACATTAGCCTACGTTAGCTCAACCGCCCCTCAGGGGGGACACCTATCCTGAAGATGTCTAACCTATCCGAGGCAGTCACTCTCAGCTGGACCAGGGTTTCGTTCGACCTGAAGGCACGTTTTGCTCCAGTTTTTTGCTATGTTAGCGCCACCTGGTGACACAATGTAGGGTTTGGGGTTGCCGTATACGACTTCCCATTATTTTGGGAAGCATGGACCCCTAATGTCCTGGGTTAAGGACTCCTTAAGAGAGTCATAGTTACTCCCGCCGTTTAGCCGCGCTTCATTGAATTTCTTCACTTTGACATTCAGAGCACTACGCAGAAATAACATCGCGTCAACAATCGGATTCCCCTGGTCCGCACCAGTTCTAAGTCAGCTGCTACGCACCGGCCGAGGCGACCCGCCGAGACCCCACGCAAACGGGTCCGGCGAGTGCCGTAGCTGGGGAGATCCGTGAGAAGGGCCCGGCGAACCCCCGCAAGAAGGACACCACCCCAACGAACCCCTGCACACAGCCCCTTGCGGGATCACGCACGAGAGACCACAAGATGGTCCGCACAATGAACTTCCAACGGTGGTGAGAGGAGGGCAACGGAGCGACTGCTTCCCCAGCCGCGGCTCAAGCCCAGCCCAGCTTCGGACCTCAGCCCGACCGACCCAGCCCTTAGAGCCAATCCTTACCCCGAAGTTACGGATCTGACCTTACATAAGGTGCTATAACATGCCAAAGGCTGTTCACCTTTGAGACCTGCCACGGATATTGGTACGGCCCGCGTGAGATTTACACCCTCTCCCCCAGATTTTCAAGGGCCAGCGAGAGCTCACCAGACCCCGCTGGAACCCGCAACGCTTTCCAGGGCTTGGGCCCCTCTCTTGGGGTGAACCCATTCCAGGGCGCACTGCCCTTCACAAAGAAAAGAGAACTCTCGGCGAGGCTCCCACCAGCTTCTCCGGGATCAGTCGTGTTACTGCACTGGACGCCTCGTGACTCCCATCTACGCCAGTCCATAGACATTCTGAAAGTAGTTTGAGGTCAGTAGGTCACATGACCAAGGAGCTATTGAAATGTGAAAGTTTACAAAATTCATGTAAAAACATGTGAGAGGAAAATGGACAAACTAAAGGGTGTGCAATACAGAAGGCTAGTCAGTGGACATTCTGAACCTTGTTTGAGGTCAGTAGGTCACATGACCAAGGAGCTATTGAAATTAGAAACTGAAAATTCATGTAAAATTGTGTGAGATGAAAATTGACAAACTAAAGGGTGTGCAATGTGTAGGCCCACTGAGTGTACATTCTGAACCTTGTTTGAAGTCAGTAGGTCACATGACCAAGGTGCTATTGCCCTTCCAAAATTAAAATGAATAATTAAAAATAGTGCAAGATGTAAATCAACAAAAGAAAGTATGTGTAATGTGTGTCTATACCATCGGGTTAGCTAGAACCAGTACTGAAAGTTTTAGGAGTAATGGTTAAAGAGCTATTGAAATTTGAACATTAAGATTTGTCACTATGTTGACTGTGCCCACCTGCTGTTGGTTTACGTAAGGAAAACTACAGGCGAATATCAGTCAGATATCCAAGCTGAATCTGTCTTTACCTCGGTACCTGTCACTACACATCATTGCGAAAGGTGGGATCCTATGACGGTGCCACATTTAAAGTCACTGAGCTCTTCACTATAGTAAGGCCATTCTACTGCCAATGTTTGTCTATGGAGATTGCATGTCTGTGTGCTAGATTTTATACACCAATGGGTGTGGCTGAAATATCCGAAACCACTCATTTGAAGTGGTATCCACATACTTTGGTGATTTAGTGTATTTATCTTATTTCAGTCAATGGGAGATAGCTATATCTGTTCCAGGCAGCAGATTGTGTTTTCACAAGAGGCTGTGTTTACGTCGAAGATAGAAGCAGGCCATTGGCTGCCTTCATCACGAGGGGTATGTACGGGAGTTGTGATTGGTTCCAAGTTTAGCAGTTCGGGAAATTTGCCTGCGCAGACTGTTGAAATATCCTTTTTTTTTATGCGAAAATGTGCAAGAATTGAAGGTGCCAACACATTGTATAGTCACCTTGACTATCCATCAACTTCATGTTTTTCAGCTTTCGGACCACCACCTAATTTCCCATCTCAACACAAAAGGTCCTTCCCCGTTTCCAAACAGATTGCAAGTGCTTTGAACTAGTTAATTTCCTTCTCTTTAAAAAAATATATATACACTGCTCAAAAAAATAAAGGGAACACTAAAATAACACATCCTAGATCTGAATGAATGAAATAATCTTATTAAATACTTTTTTCTTTACATAGTTGAATGTGCTGACAACAAAATCACACAAAAATAATCAATGGAAATCCAATTTATCAACCCATGGAGGTCTGGATTTGGAGTCACACTCAAAATTAAAGTGGAAAACCACACTACAGGCTGATCCAACTTTGATGTAATGTCCTTAAAACAAGTCAAAATGAGGCTCAGTAGTGTGTATGGCCTCCCTACAACGCCTGGGCATGCTCCTGATGAGGTGGCGGATGGTCTCCTGAGGGATCTCGTCCCAGACCTGGACTAAAGCATCTGCCAACTCCTGGACAGTCTGTGGTGCAACGTGGCGTTGGTGGATGGAGCGAGACATGATGTCCCAGATGTGCTCAATTGGATTCAGGTCTGGGGAACGGGCGGGCCAGTCCATAGCATCAATGCCTTCCTCTTGCAGGAACTGCTGACACACTCCAGCCACATGAGGTCTAGCATTGTCTTGCATTAGGAGGAACCCAGGGCCAACCGCACCAGCATATGGTCTCACAAGGGGTCTGAGGATCTAATCTCGGTACCTAATGGCAGTCAGGCTACCTCTGGCGAGCACATGGAGGGCTGTGCGGCCCCCCAAAGAAATGCCACCCCACACCATGACTGACCCACCGCCAAACCGGTCATGCTGGAGGATGTTGCAGGCAGCAGAACGTTCTCCACGGCGTCTCCAGACTGTCACATGTGCTCAGTGTGAACCTGCTTTCATCTGTGAAGAGCACATGGCGCCAGTGGCGAATTTGCCAATCTTGGTGTTCTCTGGCAAATGCCAAACGTCCTGCACGGTGTTGGGCTGTAAGCATAACCCCCACCTGTGGACGCCGGGCCCTCATACCACCCTCATGGAGTCTGTTTCTGACCGTTTGAGCAGACACATGCACATTTGTGGCCTGCTGGAGGTTATTTTGCAGGGCTCTGGCAGTGCTCCTCCTGCTCCTCCTTGCACAAAGGCGGAGGTAGCGGTCCTGCTGCTGGGTTGTTGCCCTCCTACGGCCTCCTCCACGTCTCCTGATGTACTGGCCTGTCTCCTGATAGCGCCTCCATGCTCTGGACACTACGCTGACAGACACAGCAAACCTTCTTGCCACAGCTCGCATTGATGTGCCATCCAGGATGAGCTGCACTACCTGAGCCACTTGTGTGGGTTGTAGACTCCGTCTCATGCTACCACTAGAGTGAAAGCACCGCCAGCATTCAAAAGTGACCAAAACATCAGCCAGGAAGCATAGGAACTGAGAAGTGGTCTGTGGTCACCACCTGCAGAACCACTCCTTTATTGGGCGTGTCTTGCTAATTGCCTATAATTTCCACCTGTTGTCTATTCCATTTGCACAACAGCATGTGAAATGTATTGTCAATCAGTGTTGCTTCCTAAGTGGACAGTTTGATTTCACAGAAGTGTGATTGACTTGGAGTTACATTGTGTTGTTTGTGTTCCCTTTATTTTTTTTGAGCAGTATATATATATATTTTATTACCAATGTAGAAAAGTCTGTATACATACAATAAGTACATAAATAGACAATGATAACATATGCTAGGGGGTACTAAAAATTACAGATTATACAAAGACCTTATAAGAAACACCCAAATTGATTTTTTTAACAGCTTTCTTATTAGAAGAATGTAGAATGGTGTTAACGTACTGCTCGAATTCCTTATAGAAAACACGGAATAGTGGTTTTTTATTAGTGAATTTACATTTATGAATATGAAAATGTTCAATTAGCACAATTAGATTGATGAGGTAAAATTGTTTTTCTTTATCTTTATTATGGTTAAGGAAACCGAGCAGCACATTATCCCATAACAAACAAAAGTCATCAAGAACATTAACAATTATAAAACTGTGAATATCTTTCCAAATTGTTTTACATGTAGACAATGCCAAAATAAATGTGAAACTGTTTCTGGATGCTCAACACAAACAGAACAATCAATGTTAGTGTATTCTTTGAGTTTCTTCAGGTAATGATTCGCAGGGTAATACTTATGGATCATTCTGAAAGAGACCTCTATGACCTTGTTAACCTCTCTGGGACATGTGGGACGCTAGCGTCATTAATATGGTCGAATCCGGAAACTATCATCTCGAAAACAAAATGTTTTTCCTGTCAGTGAAATACGGAACCGTTCCGTATTTTATCTAACGGGTGGCATCCATAAGTCTAAATATTCCTGTTACATTGCACAACCTTCAATGTTATGTCATAATTACATAAAATTCTGGCAAATTAGTTCGCAACGAGCCAGGCGGCCCAAACTGTTGCATATACCCTGACTCTGCATGCAATGAATGCAAAATTACACAATTTCACCTGGTTAATATTGCCTGCTAATCTGGATTTCTTTTAGCTAAATATGCAGGTTTAACAATATATACTTCTGTGTATTGATTTTAAGAAAGGCATTGATGTTTATGGTTAGGTACAGTCGTGCAACGATTGTGCTTTTTTCGCAAATGCGCTTTTGTTAAATCATCCCCCGTTTGGCGAAGTTGGCTGTCTTTGTTAGGAAGAAATAGTCTTCACAGTTTGCAACGAGCCAGGCGGCCCAAACTGCTGCATATACCCTGACTCTGTTTGCAAGAGAAGTGACACATTTTCCCTAGTTAAAAGAAATTCATGTTAGCAGGCAATATTAACTAAATAGCAGGTTTAAAAATATATACTTGTGTATTGATTTTAAGAAAGGCATTGATGTTTATGGTTGGAGCAACGTGTACCTAAGCGATTATATGCAACGCAGGACAGGCTAGATAAACTAGTAATATCATCAACCATGTGTAGTTAACTAGTGATTATGATTGATTGATTGTTTTTTATAAGATAAGTTTAATGCTAGCTAGCAACTTACCTTGGCTTCTTACTGCATTCGCGTAACAGGCAGGCTCCTCGTGGAGTGCAATGTAAAGCAGGTGGTTAGAGCGTTGGACTAGTTAACCGTAAGGTTGCAAGATTGAATCCCCGAGCTAACAAGGTAAAAATCTGTCGTTCTGCCCCTGAACAAGGCAGTTAACCCACCGTTCCTAGGCCGTCATTGAAAATAAGAATGTGTTCTTAACTGACTTGCCTAGTTAAATAAAAGGTATTTTTTTGTCTTTTTTTCGGCAAATCGGTGTCCAAAAATACCGATTTCCGATTGTTATGAAAACTTGAAATCGGCCCTAATTAATCGGCCATTCCGATTAATCGGTCGACCTCTACTTGAGACAGCTCTTATTCTCTCCCCAGTAACAGTAGAAGCATGAAACAAGGTTCTAAAGACTGTTGACATCTAGTGGAAGCCTTAGGAAGTGCAAAATGACCCCACAGACACTGTAGTTTGGAAAGGCAATCAGTTGAAAAACTACAAACCACTTCCTGGTTGGATTTTTTCTCAGGTTTTTGCCTGTCATATGAGTTCTGTTATACTCACAGACATCATTCAAACAGTTTTAGAAACTTCAGAGTGGTTTCTATCCAAATCTACTAATAATATGCATATCCTACCTTCTGAGCCCGAGTAGTAGGCAGTTTAATTTGGGCACGTCATTCATCTGAATTTCCGAATACTGCCCCATGTCACTAAAAAGTTAACAAGCAAGTATTTGTGTGGTAATAACCAGACTTCTTTCCAACAGATATTAGTGACCAATGTATTCCAGTAACTTGTGACATAAGGAATGGATACAATATCCCTTCGAAATAAAGCACGTATAGATCTGTTGTTCTGAGGGAGCAAGGAGAAACATATTTTCCCTATTGGAGAGTCAACTGGATTAAGCGAGGGTAGGTCAAGAAGGTGAGGTCTGGCTACACCAATTTCCTTCTCCTTTCTAATGAGCTGGTATAGAGACTGTCATCAACACTGTTATAAATTATAGATCGCCTTACCTTTTACTTTGACTAGGGACAACAAATCACGAACGAAAGACTTGAATAAAGTATGGTTTGCTGTTGCAGATCCGCTGCAAAGTATTCACAACATCAAACAGCATAACCCCCCCCCCAAAAAAATGTCAACTAATCTTATGGTTCTACCTGTATAGTAAATGTGATGATGACGCCCACATGCAGAAGAAGGTTTTATCCAATAGGTGTTTCGGATTTTATCAGGGTTACTCAGAACCTTTTTCGATAGCCAATCAAGACGCAGAGTTTGCTTCCAGACAAATCCGGACTGGGCTGTTCCAACAGATAAACAACCTCCCATGATATCTTTCGCCGTCCATTTGAAGTATTTTTGTGGATATTAGAAGCCAATGGTACAATTCAGTTTTCATTAACTGTAATTAATGATAGATTACGTGTTTGTATTTGTTGATGCATCACAAATCTACCCAAAACATGAACAAAGCAAATACTGTATTATCTGCTGCCGTTCAGAAGCAGAAGGGAGAACACCCATCAGAACAGCCAAGTGTTTACTTCGTGTTTTCAGGGAAAGTGAAAATAGCTAGAGCATCTGCTAAAAATGATTTATAAATCATAGTTTATATATAATATAACTGAGTGGTTACTTTGACACTGACGAACTGAGATCAATAAAAATGATCTGGTCTAAATTCAAAGAATAGCCCACCCCAATGAAGCGAGAACACATTGTACAATATTAGGAGGAAATATATATACTGAACAAAAATATAAACGCAACCTTTTCAAAGATTTTACTGAGTTACAGTTAATAGAACAAAATTGTCAATTTAAATAAATAAATTAGTCCCTAATCTATGGATTTCACATGCTTGGGCAGGGGCGCAGCCATGGGTAGGACAGGGAGCCGTCCACCTTCTAGGGTGCCAGGCCCAGCCAATCAGAAGGAGTTTTTCCACACAAAAGGGATTTATTAAAGACAGAAACCCCTCCTTAGACAATTTCACAGGTCAAGAAGCCGGATGTGGAGGTCCTGGGCTGGCATGGTTACACATGGTCTGCGGTTGTGAGGCCGGTTGGATGTACTGCCAAATTCTCTAAAACGACATTGGAGGCGCCTTGTGATAGAGAAATTAACATCCAATTTTCTGGCAGCAGCTCTCCAACTGCACAATCCCTCAAAACTTGAGACATCTATGGCATTGTGTTGTGTGACAAAACTGCACATTTTAGAGTGGCCTTTTATTGTCCCCAGCACAAGGTGCATCTGTGTAATGAGAATGCTGTTTAATCAGCTTCTTGATATGCCACACCTGTCAGGTGGATGGATTATGTTGGCAAAGGAGAAATGCTGTCTAACAGGGATGTATACATATTTGTGCACAAAGTTTGAGAGAAATAAGCTTTTTGGAAAATGTATGGACAATTTCTGGGATCTTTTATTTCAGCTCATGAAAAATGCGACGTTTCGTTTATATTTTTGTGCAATGTATATATATTATAGGTTACAAATGGCTACTAAATAAACTTTCAAGTGGCACACTGACTCACCCAATGATGAAGATACTGTAAGTAGGCCTATACTTTGAAAAACAGTGCTGCTGTTCAGTCAAAATTGGGATTTGTTTGAGAAAAATAATGTATATTGGTTCTACAGACAAATTAGTCTTCTATTTTTAGCAGTTTGCATTTGCTTTCCTAACTATGTTTTTTCCTTAATTGTATTTAGAAATTTGTAAAAGGCAAACTGACAGCAGCAACAAACCATATAAATATAATCCATAGATGACAGTTCCCATTCAAGTCAGGACTGGCAGCCATTGCTAGCGTACCCATGAGTTTAACAGTCAAATTGCCATGGTAAGAGGTTCCAAAACCCTTCTATATGTCAATCCAACAAACAGTTCTATATTAGGCTAGCATGCTTCCCGAATTGCAACTGTAGGAATACCGGTAACTGCCAAAATAAAGGAAACACTTAAGTAAATGAGGGATAGAAAGTATTTGTTTTGGTGTGGGGTGCATCTTCCTGTCATGGTTTAGGTCCACTTGTAGAATATATGCCATGGCGCATTGAAGCGGTTCTGGTAGCTCGTGGTAGCTCGTGGTGGCCCAACACCCTAGTCTGTTCAACCTCTCGTATCATCTGAGATTCCTAAAGATTGGAAGCGGCCGCGGTCATTCCCCTCTTCAAAGGGGGAGACACTCTAGACCCAAACAGTTACAGACCTATATCCATCCTGCCCTGCCTTTTTAAAGTCTTCGAAAGCCAAGTGAACAAACAGATCACTAACAATTTTGAATCCCACCGTACCTTCTCTGCTATGCAATCTGGTTACCGAGCTGGTCACGGGTGCACCTCAGCCACGCTCAAGGTCCTAAATGATATCATAACCGCCATCGATAAAAGACAGTACTGTGCAGCCGTCTTCATCGACCTGGCCAAGGCTTTTGACACTGTCAATCACCGTATTCTTATCGGCAGACTCAACAGCCTTGGTTTCTCCAATGACTGCCTCGCCTGGTTCACTAACTACTTCTCAGATAGAGTTCAGTGTGTCAAATCGGAGGGCCTGTTGTCCATACCTCTGGCAGTCTCTATGAGGGTGCCACAGGATTCAATTCTCGGGCCGACTCTTTTCTCTGTATATATCAATGATGTCGCTCTTGCTGCGGGTGATTCTTTGATCCTTCTCTACGCAGACAACACCATTCTGTATACATCTGGCCCTTCTTTGGACACTGTTAACAAACCTCCAAATGAGCTTCGACGCCATACAACGCTCCTTCAGTGGCCTCCAACTGCTCTTAAATGCTAGTAAACCGAAATGCATGTACCCACCCGCCTGACTAGCATCACTACTCTGGACAGTTCTGACTTAGAATATGTGGACAACTATAAATACCTAGGTGTCTGGCTAGACTGTAAACTCTCCTTCCAGACTCACATTAAGCATCTCCAATGCAAAGTTCAATCTAGAATCAGCTTCCTATTTCGCAACAAAGCCTCCTTCACTCATGCTGCCAAACATACCGTCGTAAAACTGACTATCCTACCGATCCTTGACTTTGGCGATGTCATTTACAAAATAGCCTCCAACACTCTACTCAGCAAATTGGATGCAGTCTATCACAGTGCCATCCATTTTGTCACCAAAGCCCCATATGCTACCCACCACTGCAACCTGTATGCTCTCGTTGGCTGGTCCTTGCTACATGTTCGTCGCCAAATCCACTGGCTCCAGGTCGTCTATAAGTCTTTGCTAGGTAAAACTCTGCCTTATCTCAGCTCACTGGTCACCATAGCAACACCCACCTGTAGCATGGGCTCCAGCAGGTATATTTCACTGGTCATCCTCAAAGTCAACACCCCCTTTGGTCGCCTTTCCTTCTAGTTCTCTGCTGCCAGTGACTAGAATGAATTGCAAAAATCACTGAAGTTAGAGACTTATATCTCCATCTCTAACTTTAAGCATTAGCTGTCAGAGCAGCTTACCGTTCACTGCAGCTGTACATAGCCCATCTGTAAATAGCCTATCCAACCAATTACCTACCTCATCCCCATATTTGTTTTTCTGCTCTTTTGCACATCAGTATTTCTACTTGCACATGCTCATCTGCAAATATATCACTCCAGTGTAAATTGCTAAATTGTAATTACTTCGCCACTATTGGCCTATTTATTGCATTACCTCCTTACTTCATTTGCACACACTGTATACACATTTTTCTATTGTGTTATTGACTGTACGATTGTTTATCCACGTGTAACTCTGTTGTTTTTGTCGCACTGATTTTCTTTGTCTTGGCCAGGTCGCAGTTGTAAATGAGAACTTGTTCTCAACTGGCCTAACTGGTTAAATAAAGGTGAAATAAAATACAAAAATAAAGATACTTTATGTTGGTGTTTCCTTTATTTTGACAGTTACATGTATGCGCTTTTGATCAAACTTAATCCACAGTTATTTTTTAGAAACGATTGATCCTCTGTGGGTAAATTATACTCTCCGGTGTATTTTGAACATTGAGAGCGGGCTCCTGTGTTTTCTTTCTTATTTTTTGCCTCTCGGGCCCCCTACAAACTTGGGCCCAGGGGCTTCTCTGTAAAACCCTGCATTAATCCGGCCCTGTATATGGGGTAGCTACTTTATGCACTTTTAATTCCCTTTAAATATTTTTATTTAAACAAGGAGAAGCAAAATTAAATTAATAAAAATAACAAATTTCATCTGAATATTGATGAAGCAATAAGCGCATAGACGATGTCATCCCCACAGTGACTATACTAACGTAGCCTATCCAAACCAAAAACCATGGATTACAGGCTACCGCCTACAAGGAACAGGACACGGACATGGACGCATACAAGAAAGTATGCTACGACCTCCGACAAGACATCAAACATGCAAAAGGACAAGGAGGAAGGTGGAATCCTATTACCCTGGTTCCGACGCTCGTCACATGTGGCAGGGCTTGCAGACAATAATGGATTACAAAGGGAAACCCAGCTGTAAATTGCCCAGCAATGCAGAACTCCCAAACGAGCTAAATGCCTTTTTTTGAGGAATATAAGTCTGAGCCTTGTGTGAAAGCCCCTGTTTTTCCAGATGACTGTGTGATCTTTCCATGGCCGATGTGAGCAAAACGTTTAAACAGGTTAACAATCACAAGGCAGCCGGACCAGACAGAATACCAGGGTGCTTTCTCAAAGCATGCACAAATCCGCTGGCATGTATTTTCACTGACATTTTCAAACTCTCCTTGTCCCAGTCTGCATAGCCGCACGAAGTAGTTTCGGGGTGGGGGTGCTGCGATTGTTTTCGCCAACCAGCGGGGCGGGTATAATAAAAAATAAAAAACATATATATATATTTGTATTAATATATTTTTTCATTCTGATTTTTCAGGGGGTGCTGCAGCAGCCCTACTTCCCACAGCTATGCCAGTCTGTAATCCCAACATGTTTCAAGCTGACCATCATTGTACTTTAAGGTAACCTGCATAAAGTACTATTTCCCTGTAGCACTCACATGTGTAATTATGAAGCGCTTTGAAAGGCTGGATATGACACACATCAACACCATTATCCCAGACACCCTAGACCCACACCGCCCCAACAGATCCATTGATAACACAATCTCAATTGCACTTCACACTGCCCTTTCCCACCTGGACAAGAGGGGAAATAACTATGTGAGAATTCTGTTCATACACTACAGCCCAGCGTTCAATAGCATAGTTCCTTCATCACCAGGCTAGGGACCCTGGGACTGAACCCCTCCCTCTACAACTGGATCCCGATCTTCTTGACGCGCTGGCCCCAGATGGTGAGGATAGGCAACCACACCTCCAACATGCTGACCCTCAACATGGGGGCCCCTCAGGGGTGTGTGCTTAGACCCTTCCTGTACTCCCTGTTCATCAAGTTTGCTGAGGACACGACGATGGTAGGCCTGATCACCAACGGTGATGAGAGGAAGGAGGTCAGAGACTTAGCAGTGTGGTGTCAGAAAAACAACCTCTCCTTCCACATCAGTAAGACCAAGGAGCTGATCGTGGATTACAGGAGAAACAGGGGCGAGCATGCCCCCATCCACATCAACGGGGCTTTTGTGGAGTGGGTCTAGAGGTTCAAGTTCCTTGGCATCCATATCAATAAGGACTTAACATGGTCCACACACACCCACAGAGTCGTTAAGAGGTGATGGCAGCGCCTCTTTTCCCTTAGGAGGCTGAAAAGATTTGGCATGGGCCCTCGTATCCTCAAAAAGTTCTACAGCTGCACCATCGAGAGCATCTTGACTGGCTGCATCACCGCTTGGTATGGGATATGCACCGCCCTCAACCCTTAAAGCACTGCAGAGGGTGGTGCAGACAGCCCAGTACATCACAGGGGCTGAGCTCCCTGCCATCCAGGACCTCTATATCAGGTGGTCAGAGGAAAAATTGAAAGATTGCCAAAGACTCCAGCCACCCAAGCCATAGACTGTTCACTCTGCTACTGTTCGGCAAACAGTACCGGAGAATCGGCTCTCAGACCAAGAGGCTCCGGGATAGTTTCCACGCCCAAGCTATAAGACTGCTAAATAGTCAGACTGAATGGCATCGGAGGGGTTGGCTGCTGTTTTATGGGCTTTTAACCAACTGTCACGTCCTGACCAGCAGATGGAGCTAGTGTTTTAATTTTGGTCAGGACGTGGCATGTTTGTGTTTGTTAAATGTTGGGTTGATGATTGGGACTTCCAATTGAAGGCAGGTGTGTATAGTTGCCTTTGATTGGAAGTCCTATATAGGTGTGTGTGTTTGTCTTTGGGGTTGTGGGGAATTGTTCTGTGTTGAGCCTATGCTTTGCCAGACTGTTTGTTGGTTGTTCGTTCATTCTCATGGTTTGTTATTTTGGCATTCATTTTGATAGTGAATAAAAGTCAAGATGAGCCTGCACATACCTGCTGCGTTTTGGTCCTCTTCTCTCCAGTATGACATTTTCAAGGATGAGTACAACTTATTTTATGACAGAATTCCCCACCAACAAAGGACCAAGCAGCGGAAGAAGGCTGGCGAGGTAAGGGAGACCGAGAGGCACCCCCAATAATTTTTTAGGGGGGGGCACAAGGGCTGTTTGACGGGGCAAGAGCTGCCCGCCAGTCAACAGTTGCCAGAGCTGCCCGCCAGTCAACAGTCGTCATCAGAGCTGCCCGCCAGTCAACAGTCGTCATCAGAGCTGCCCGCCAGTCAACAGTCGTCGTCGGAGCTGCCCGCCAGTCAACAGTCGTCGTCAGAGCTGCCCGCCAGTCAACAGTCGTCGTCAGAGCTGCCCGCCAGTCAACAGTCGTCGTCAGAGCTGCCCGCCAGTCAACAGTCGTCAGAGCTGCCCGCCAGTCAACAGTCGCCAGAGAGGTCAGACTGCGCTGAACTGCCGGAGAGGCCAGACTGCGCTGAACTGCCGGAGTGGCCAGACTGCCCCGACAGCCTGGAACGGCCTGCACCTGAGCCACCTCCAGGATAGGTGGGTTGGGGAGGGAGGGTGTAGCACAGTGCCGTCGTTGACGGCAGCCACCCTCCCTTCCCTCCCTTATGGTTTAGGGGTTATTGTTTGTTGGGTTTTTGTTGGGGTATTGGGGATTTTCTTGTTTTTCTTTTTTAGGTGCATTCCGGGGTCTGCACCTTGAGGGGGGGGGTACTGTCACGTCCTGACCAGCAGATGGAGCTAGTGTTTTAATTTTGGTCAGGACGTGGCATGTTTGTGTTTGTTAAATGTTGGGTTGATGATTGGGACTTCCAATTGAAGGCAGGTGTGTATAGTTGCCTTTGATTGGAAGTCCTATATAGGTGTGTGTGTTTGTCTTTGGGGTTGTGGGGAATTGTTCTGTGTTGAGCCTATGCTTTGCCAGACTGTTTGTTGGTTGTTCGTTCATTCTCATGGTTTGTTATTTTGGCATTCATTTTGATAGTGAATAAAAGTCAAGATGAGCCTGCACATACCTGCTGCGTTTTGGTCCTCTTCTCTCCAGTACGACATTTTCAAGGATGAGTACAACTTATTTTATGACACCAACCATGCAATTTTGTTTGTTAAAGTTTTTTTATTTTGTACATAATGTTGCTACTACCCTCTCTTATTACCGAAAAGAGCTTCTGGAAATGAGAACAGCGATTACTCATCTTGAACTGGACAAAGAATTTCTCTTTAATAAGTTGGACGAAAGGGATTTACTCCAGACAACTGAACAGGCCCTCATCCTGTCATTCGCAGGAGAAAGAGACGGAAAAGGTATTGCGGAAGGAGATCAGGGTGCCTTGTGAGGATCCGCCGATGAGTGGCTAATCTGCCTTTGCCATCGGTACTATTGGCCAACATACAATCGCAGGATAAAAAATTAGACGAACTAAAAGCATGTATATTCTACCAACGGGACATTAAAAACTGTAATATCTTATGTTTCACCGAGTCATGGCTGAACGATGACAAGAATAAGATACAGCTGGCGGGTTTTTACACTGTATCGGCGGTCTATGTATATTTGTAACAACAGCTGGCGCACGGTATCTAAGGAAGTCTCAAGGTTTTGTTCGCCTGAAGTAGAGTATCTCACGATAAGCTGTAAAGGTGGTCTATCTACCTAATGAGTTTTCATCTGTATTTTTCGTAGCTGTCTACATACCACCACAGACCGATGCTGGCACTAAGACCGCAGTCAATGAGCTGTACACCGTCATAAGCAAACAGGAAAATGCTCATCCAGAGGCAGCGCTCCTAGTGGCCGGGGACTTTAATGCAGGGAAACTTAAATCCATTTAATTTCTACGAGCATTTCTAGACCACCTTTACTCCACACACAGAGACGCGTACAAAGCACTCCCTCACCCTTCATTTGGCAAATCTGATCATAATTCTATCCTCCTGATTCCTGCTTACAAGCAGGAACTCGGCCAATAAAAAAGTGGTCAGATGAAGCAGATGCTAAGCTACAGGACTGTTTTGCTAGCACAGACTGGAATATGTTACGGGATTCTTCCGATGGCATTGAGTACACCACATCAGTCACTGGCTTCATCAATAAGTGCATCTGACGTCATCCCCATAGTGACTGTACGTAATGTACATACCCCAACCAGAAGCCATGGGTTACAGGCAACATCCGCACTGAGCTAAAGGGTAGAGCTGCCGCTTTCAAAGAGTGGGACTCTAACCCGGAATCTTCCGACAAACCATCAAACAGCCAAAGACTAAGATCGAATCGTACTACGATGCTCGTCGGATGTGGCAGGGCTTGCAAACTATTACAGACTACAAAGGGAAGCACAGCCGAGAGCTGCACAGTGACATGAGCCTACCAGGTGAGCTAAATTACTTCTATGCTCACTTCGAGGCAGGTAACACTGAAACATGCATGACATGCATGAGAGCTGTTCCGGACGACTGTGTGATCACGCTCTCCGCAGCCGATGTGAGTAAGACCTTTAACTTCATTAGGGTAGGGGGCACTATTTTCACCTCCGGATGAAAAGCATCCCCAAAGTAAACTGCCTGCTACTCAGGCCCAGAAGCTAGGATATGCATATAATTGGTAGATTTGGATAGAAAACACTCAAAAGTTTCCAAAACTGTTAAAATAATGGCAAAAACCTGAGAAAAATCCATCCAGGAAGTAAGATTTTTTTATTTTTGTAGTTTTCTATTGAATGCCATTACAGTATCCATTGACTTAGGACTCAAATTGCACACCCTATGGCTTCCACTAGATGTCAACAGTCTTTAGAAACTGTTTCAGGCTTGTATTCTGAAAAATGAGGGAGTAAGACCACTTTGACTGAGTGGACCATTCAGTGTCAGAGGTTTTTCATGCGCGCGATTGAGAGCACGCCTTACTCGTTTTCCTTTTATATTGACAAAGCTTTTGTACGGTTGAAATGTTATTGATTATTATGACTAAAAACAATGTGAGGATTGTTTATAAACAACATTTGACATGTTTCTACTAACTTGACTGATACTTTTCAGATTTTTTGTCTGTCTGTTGTGACTGCCTTTGAGCCTGTGGATTACTGAACAAAACGCGTGAACAAAACTGAGGTTTTTGGATATAAAGAGGGACTTTATCGAACAAAATGAACATTTATTGAGTAAATGGGAGTCTTGTGAGTGCAACCTATGAAGATCATCAAAGGTAAGTGATTCATTTTATCACTATTTCTGACTTGTGTAACTCCTCTACTTGGCTGGTAACTGTTTGTAATGATTTGTCTGCTGGGCGCTGTTCTCAGATAATCGCATGGTATGCTTTCGCCGTAAAGCCTTTTTGAAATCTGACACCGTGGTTGGATTAACAAGAAGCTAATCTTTAAACCGATGTATAACACTTGTATGTTTTATGAATTTTTACAATGAGTATTTCTGTTTTTGAATTTGGCGCTCTGCAACTTCACTGGATGTTTGCCAGGTAGGACGGTAGTGTCCCACACCCCCTAGAGAGGTTAAACAGGTCAACATTCACAAGGCCGCAAGGCCAGACGGATTACCAGGACGTGTACTCCGAGCATGCGCTGACCAACTGGCAAGTGTCTTCACTGACATGTTAACCTCTCCCTGTCTGAGTCTGTAATACCAACATGTTTCAAGCAGACCACCATAGTCCCTGTGCCCAAGAACACTAAGGTAACCTGCCTAAATGACTATCGACCCGTAGCACTCACGTCTGTAGCAATGAAGTGCTGGTCATGGCTCACATCAACACCATTATCCCAGAAACCCTAGACCCACTCCAATTTGCATACTGCCCCAACAGATCCACAGATGATGCAATCTCTATTGCACTCCACACTGCCCTTTCACACCTGGACAAAAGGAACATCTATGTGAGAATGCTATTCATTGACTACAGCTCAGCGTTCAACACCATAGTGCCCTCAAAGCTCATCACTAAGCTAAGGACCCTGGGACTAAACACCTCCCTCTGCAACTGGATCCTGGACTTCCTGACGGGGCGCCCCAAGGCGGTAAGGGTTGGTAACAACACATCCGCCACGCTGATCCTCAACACAGGGGCCCCTCAGGGGTGCGTGCTCAGTCCCCTCCTGTACTCCCTGTTCACTCATGACTGCATGGTCAGGCACAACTCCAACACCATCATTAAGTTTGCCGATGACCCAACAGTGGTAGACCTGATCACCAATAACGACGAGACAGCATATAGGGAGAAGGTCAGAGACCTGGCCGTGTAGTGCCAGGACAACAACCTCTCCCTCAACGTGATCAAGAGTAAGGAGATGATTGTGGACTTCAGGAAACAGCAGAGGGTGCACCCCCTATCTACATCGACGGCAGCGCAGTGGAGAAGGTTGAAAGCTTCAAGTTCTTTGGCATACATTTCACTGACAAACTGAAATGGACCACCCACACAGACGATGTGGTGAAGAAGGCACAACAGAGCCTCTTCAACCTCAGGATGCTAAAGAAATGTGGCTTGGCACCTAAAACCCTCACAAACTTTTACAGATGCACAATTGAAAGCATCCTGTCAAGATGTATCACTGCCTGGTACGGCAATGCTCTCCAGAGGGTGGTGCGGTCTGCCCAACGCCCAACGCAGGGCAAACTACCCGCCCTCCAGGACACCTTCAGCACCTGCTGTCACAGGAAGGCCAAAAAGATCATCAAGGACATCAACCACACAAGCCGCTGCCTGTTCACCACGCTATCATCCAGAAGGTGAGTTCAGTACAGGTGCATCAAAGCTGGGACCGAGAAACTGAAAAACAGCTTCTATCTCAAGGCCATCAGACTGTTAAACAGCCATCACTAGCACATTAGAGGCTGCTGCCTATAGGCATAGACTAGAAATCACTGGCCACTTTAAGGAATGGAACACTAGTCACTTTAATAATGTTTACGTATCTGGCATTACTCATCTCATGTAATATACACTGTATTCTATACTATTCTACGGTATCTTAGTCACTTAATAATGTTTACATATCTTGCATTACTCATCTCATATGTATATACTCTATTCTATACTATTCTACTGTATCTTAGTCCGTTCTGACATTGCACGTCCATATGTATATAGTCTTAATTCATTCCTGCTTAGATTTGTGTGTATGTTGTGTAATTTATTAGATATTACTTGTTAGATATCACTGCACTGTCGGAGCTAGAAGCACAAGCATTTCGCTACACCCGCAATAACATCTGCTAAACATGTGTATGTGATGGATTTTACAATTTGATTTGATGTATATATTACCTCAACTAACCGGTGCCCCCGAACATTGACTCTGTACCGGTACCCCCTGTCTATAGCCTCGCTATTGTTATTTTACTGCTGCTCTTTAATTATTTCTTACTTTTATTTCGTATTTTTTTGGTTATTTTTCTTAACCGCATTGTTGGTTAATGGCTTGTAAGTAAGCATTTCACTGTAAGGTCTACACTTGCATGTGACAAATAAAATGTGATTTAAATAGTAAATTAATGGTACCCAATCTATCTGCATTGACCCTATCTTGCATTGACCCTACGCACACTCACTTGACAAAATATACACAGCATGTACACACTCACTGACACACATACATTGACACTCAAAACCCATACACATACACATTCACTACATATGCACAAATAGACATAACACACACACACACACATACCATACCAAATCAACACAAACACACAAACATTTATCTATCCTGATGCCTAGTTACTTTACCCTGCCTTCATGTAAACTCAGCAAAAAAAGAAGCATCCCTTTTTCAGGACCCTGTCTTTCAAAGATAATTCGTAAAAATCCAAATAACTTCACAGATCTTCATTGTAAAGGGTTTAAACACTGTTTCCCATGCTTGTTCAATGAACCATAAACAATTAATGAACATGCACCTGTGGAATGGTCATTAAGACACTAACAGCTTACAGACTGTAGGCAATTAAGGTCACAGTTATGAAAACGTAGGACACTAAAGAGGCCTTTCTACTGACTCTGAAAAACACCAAAAGCGAGATGCCCAGGGTCCCTGCTCATCTGTGTGAACATGCCTTAGGAATGCTGCAAGGAGGCATGAGGACTGCAGATGTGGCCATCCTGTACCTGCGGGACAGGTACAGGATGGCAACAACAACTGCCCGAGTTACACCAGGAACGCACAATCCCTCCATCAGTGCTCAGACTGTCCGCAATAGGCTGAGAGAGGATGGACTGAGGAGGGTGAGGGCTAGGGCCAATCCCCCTCAGAAATGTCAGGGAACTTGCAGGTGCCTTGGTGGAAGAGTGGGGTAACATCCCACAGCAAGAACTGGCAAATCTGGTGCAGTCCATGAGGAGGAGATGCACTGCAGTACTTAATGCAGCTGGTGGCCACACCAGATACTGACTGTTACTTTTGATTTTGACCCCCCTTTTGTTCAGGGACACATTTTTTCCATTTCTGTTAGTCACATGTCTGTGGAACTTGTTCAGTTTATGTTTCAGTTGTTGAATCTTGTTATGTTCATACAAATATTTACACATGTTAAGTTTGCTGAAAATAAACGCAGTTGACAGTGGAGAGGACATTTCTGTTTTTGCTGAGTTTACATATCTACCTGAAATACTTTGTACTTTGCACATTAATCTGGTACTGGTACTCTCTGTAAATAGCTCCATTCTTGTGTATTTTATTTTATTTTATTTCTTGTGTTACTATTTTATTTGTATTATTATTTGGAAACTCATGCATCATTGGGAAGGGCTTGTAAGCAAGCATTTCACGTTAAAGTTTACACCAGTAGTAAATAAAATACAAATATTGGTTACATACACATATTTAGCAGATGTTATTGCGGGTGTAGCGAAATGCTTGTTTTCCTAGCTCCAACAGTGCAGTAATATTCGGCGCATGTGACAAATAAAAATGTATTTGAGTTGATATAGTACTAGGGAAGCTCTAATGCAAAACATAATATTCCTATCATAATCTGTAGGCTAAACTGATCACAATATAATATGACTATAGGCCTAAAACAATTAGCTACATAAGGACCATATCATTTTTGGTTTTAATTCATGTAGGCTAATAGAATAGCTCTGTATGTGACACTGTGTTCTGAGGACCACCAAGCTGTTCCAAAATCCTGTGATCCACAATATCGGGGACATCTGTTTCAGTGCAGATTTTGCACTCCCATGACAATTGTGTTGTGTCCTTAAATGTTTATAGCAGTTCCAGCCACATTGCGGAACGAACCTCAGGGGGGAGAGTATGGGCAGTTCATGTCCTCACTCAGAGCAAAGGGTTCATGTTTTTCAAACTCCACATGTCTCTTGTAGCCTTTTATGCAAAAATATTATGGATTCTTGTAAGAGGGTTCACTTTGGGATAACTTTTTAACTCATTACACAACACTGTGTGTGTGTGTGTGTGTGTGTGTGTGTGTGTGTGTGTGTGTGTGTGTGTGTGTGTGTGTGTGTGTGTGTGTGTGTGTGTGTTTGTGTTTTGTCCTGTCCTCTCATCCTCCCTCTCAGGAGCAGCCACAGTGGTCCACCACCATAGATGGTATCTTCCCATAAATGATCTGCTCCATGCGGTTGAAGTAGAGCATGTTGATGGGGGACATTTTAGTTGGAGTACAACAGGGCCCTGTGGTACCCCGGGGGTTAGCCTTGTTCACCAGGTGAGTGTGGGGGTACTTCTGGAGGTGCATGTACTCACACTCTCCAG
The DNA here is from genome assembly GCF_965601325.2 of Salmo salar. NCBI lineage: Eukaryota > Metazoa > Chordata > Actinopteri > Salmoniformes > Salmonidae > Salmo > Salmo salar. The sequence goes on along the minus strand of NC_138307.1, from coordinate 7,433,964 downwards.
AGCAGTAGTTGGCTTTGTAGCGTTTGGGGGCAATGATCCAGTCCCACCCAAAGGCCTCAAAGTCAACAGTGAGGGGGTAGCGGCAGCACCGTGTCTCTGAGGACTCTTCATCACAGTCCAGGCCTGAGGCCCTCCGGGAACGTTTTAGGTTGTCCAATATCTTCACCTCCACGAAGGGTTGCTGTGAATGGAATGACAATAAGAATGAAATCCAAAACAAAACACCACTGCAAACATCTGGTGGCATAACTCTGATGGAATGAAATCTCCACTGTGGATGGATTATGTGTATACATGGTTATCAATAATAATATATTTGTTTAAACCTTGTAACCAACCTATTATGATGCCTAAAGGCAAAATCACTTTCCAAATCATTATGATATAATTACATTCCAGATGGTAGTCAGCCTACACTGTAGGCCTGTACTTACCAGTCCCTCTTCTCCCAGCTCCGCTACCGTGACTGCCAAGTCCTGCCCTTTCGAATCATAAGCTTTGATCTCGAGACCATAATGAGTTTCTGGCTGACGAAGCCAGGTTTTGAGTAATTGATTGATGTCTACACTTTGCCAAGAGCTTGCACCAGAAGCCACATCGATCTTCAGGGAGAGGATCCGTATGCGTGAGTTTCCCTCAGTGGTTGCTTTTATGCGGGAGATTTGCAAGAAGACAGTTGTGACTGTGTCAGCTGGTCGCAGGTGCACCCAAAGTTGTGCATGTAAAATGTTGTTAGGTCGAATCTTCGGACTGAGATTGAAGAAACAACAAGATGGTATTCCTTCTTGTTGTGACATTGGTCCAGCTAAAAAGAGAAGAGTTAGAATAAGTCCCAGTTTTGTCTATTTGGAACCCAATTAAGCACAGCACACCGGTGAATTTACGCACAGACTTTTCTGGTTGCATGGCACATGGCAGGCATAAACTACCCACTTTTGTATGAGCAAATACTTCATTACTTACGTTTTGCCATGGTTATGATCGTTTCAGTGGTGGCACGCTCCTCATCCTCCACACGATGCTCATACTGGTCTATAAGTTGTGTCAAGGGAGGCGCTTTCGGTAAGAGCTGCCTGATCATTTCTCGGCTGATGTTTGGAGCCTGCTCGAGCCTCAGAATGCTGAGAATTTGGGATCTGATGTTGTGGAGTCTCATTTGTCTGCTCTGCTCTCTGAACTCGCAGTTTGAGCATTGCTGTACTTCTCCCTCTTCTGTTGTTACGTTGGCTAGGCGCCTCGTGGTTTCATTCATCCCCATGGTGGTGCCAAGTACACCTAAGAGTGTCAGGTAAAGCATAAATTGCATCCTGTCACTTGTCTTTTTAATCCCACTTTGGACAGAATAGCCTATTCCAAGCCTATATAACACAGTGACAAATATTTTAATGACTATTTTTTATAATCTCCCCATCTCCCTTTTATGATTCTGATTGGCTACATTAGAGATGAATGTTTTGTTTCAGTTTTAAAGAGATAGGCAGCTTTAAAATGCTACAGGCCAATTACTGAAAGCATGTAAAATCTGTAGCTATGTTTCCATCTTATTGGCAACAGATTTTCATGCGAATATTCTAGACTCCACTTAAAGAAAATATAAAAATGTTCCACCTGTGGTGTGTTTCCACCAAAATGACTGGTTGTGAATACAAATCAGTGCCTGATGACGTAGTGCACACAAAATGTACGCCTACTTTTTCACTAATGTTTTTTTATTCCATCGCATTTTCAACACTAGCGTAATTTTGTCACAAAATCTGTTGCATTAAATAGCAAATGTGCACTGGCGATTTTAGCATGTAAATCTTGGTGGGGCAAAACATTTTAATAAATGTGGGATGTATGCCAGCAATGCCACTACACATCACTAAACAATACATTAATTGCACTATAACGGTGACAAACTGTCCCCACAAACTGTTAGGGCCTACATAAAGCTGTCCCAACAGCAGTCCTAACGTCTTACAACAGAGCCTTGTCTGGCAGGGAAACAGTTCATTCAGCCTCATTTACTGCCTTTTAAAAAACATAACAGATATGGCTGACTTGCTTAAACAAATGTGGTTTCTAAAGGCAAATGAGATGTACAAACTATGACATAAAGGGACGACAAGCGGATAAGAGGCAATCCGTAATTTTGATTAAAACATTAATGAGTGAGCTAGGATGGACGTAGTCAATTTAACTATTTGTTTAGCACTTTTAAAATGTACAGCGACAGAATTCAGAACATGAGCCGTTCTTACAGTGTTCTCCCTGTACACCAAGTCAGAACCGTGGGATAAATAAAGGGGCCATATAAGCAGACAACGAAAGCTCTTACAAAATTAGATGATTACATTTCTCTTAAACAGGTTATAGGCTACATGTGTACCACCATGTCAGAACAGTAGGCGAAATTAAGAGGGGTACATAGACCAAATTATTAGGGTGAGGCACATGGGCTACTAACATCTTACTACACAACATACACTTAGTATTACTTTCTTAGCTACAGTGTACATATCTCCCTGGCATATTACATAATTTATACCAGCAGCATACAAGACATTTTTGCACTCACCTTGTTGTGCTGTGCTCACTTGAACAGGAAGGTGGCACGGCGGTCCTTCGTGGGCAAATTTTGTCATCAAAGTCTGGCATTCTCTGGATTTATGGTGCTTTCAAGACAACTGGGAACTCTGAAAATAACAAGTTTGAATCATGATGACGTCATTGATCTTCAGGTTGTAACTTTAGAAAGAGGCCCGAGTTCCCTACTTACAATTGCGAGTTGGATGACTGTTCAAAACGGATTTCCCAGTCGGAGCTCGTTTTTTCCAGAATTCCCAGTTGTCTTGAACTCACTGAAGTCAAGTTTTTGCAGTTCTGAGTTAATAGTTGTTTTGAGCGCAGCACAAATCATGCTTCATTGACAGCATGGCCAATGTTGAATGTTTATCATTTTAAACTTGGAAAGAGACACTTGATCCCAGATGTGGGACCACACACACATTCCACTGAATAGCAGGCTAGTGATTGCTTTGCAAAGCTTGCACTTAGCCGCTGTCACTGATTCATTCCAAATGACTCATTGTTGAATTTGCGATTTCCAACGTGTTGTGTAATATTAATGTCCAATGGCTGATGAGCACCGATATGTTTTATCTATAATTTCTCTTAATTTTTTCTCTTCATATGACAAGGATTAAAAAGGATTTGCCAGTAGATTGTTGACTTTATTCATGATGATGACTGCTGGCTAACATTTTGAAAGTATGATGTTGACATGATCAGTCCAATAAAAGCGAATGTAGATGTAACGTGATTTGACATCATTTTATATGTGGCCAATGACCTTGAGCCTTCTTGGATGGGCACTTCTAATGTAACTCTATGGCAGCACCCAAAAGGCTTGCAGTTTATTAGGCTACAGATGGAATAAGTTATGATAAACTTCACAGAGTGGTTAAAGTGCCCAGCCATCCCTTTACTTAGGTTTGTGTGTATTAGGTAGTTGTTGTGGAATTGTTAGATTGTAGTAGAGTTAAAATGGTTATTCCAGCAAACTTCAAATTATTAGAATAGTACACAACGCAGAACAGAACAATCAGGTTGAGGGTCAGTGGCCAAAGCCCGCGAACAGGAATATTCCAAGTTCAGACAGAAGGGGGGAGTCAGATCGCTATGATCGCCAGGAACTTTACTTTTGGTTTCTAATTTTAATTGTTGCGCTACTGGTGATGCCTGTTGATGTTAGGTAGGCAGCTACAGTAGCTGAATGATGTTAACATCTTCGGGTTTTGTTTCATTAAATGTATTTTATTTTATCTGGGTGCTTACGTCACCTACTAACACCCTGGTACTACCCATAGCTCCCGCTCTCCTCAGTCTGAGAAAACACTGAGAGAGAAAGGTATGGGTTGCAGATTACTCCTTTGTAGAAGTCCGTAACGTGAAATAAATAAAACGTCCCAAGGTTAATGCTGTAGATATTGTTATAAGGGGGTAGTAAGGATAGTCAGTTTTACGAGGGTATGTTTGGCAGCATGAGTGAAGGAGGCTTTGTTGCGAAATAGGAAGCCAATTCTAGATTTAATTTTGGATTGGAGATGCTTAATATGAGTCTGGAAGGAGAGTTTAAAGTCTAGCCAGACACCTAGGTATTTATAGTTGTCCACGTATTCTAAGTCAGAACCGTCCAGAGTAGAGATGCTAGACGGGCGGGCAGGTGCGATCGGTTGAAGAGAATGCCTTTCGTTTTACTTGCATTTAAGTGCAGTTGGAGGCCATGGAAGGAGAGTTGTATGGTTAGTTAACACAGTGTCCAAAGAAGGGCCAGAAGTATACAGAATGGTGTCGTCTGCGTAGAAGTGGATCAGAGAATCATCAGCCGCAAGAGCGACATCATTGATGTATACAGAGAAAAGAGTCGACCCGAGAATTGAACCCTGTGGCACCCCCATAGAGACTGCCAGAGGTCTGGACAACAGGCCCTCCGATTTGACACACTGAACTCTATCTGAGAAGTAGTTGGTGAACCAGGCGAGGCAGTCATTTGAAAAACCAAGGCTGTTGAGTCTGCCGATAAGTTCCTAACTTCCCTGAAAAGTTGCATATCGCTGGGGCTATTCGATGCTAATGCAGTACGCCACAGGATGTTTTTTGTGCTGGTCAAGGGCAGTCAGGTCTGGAGTGAACCAAGGGCTATATCTGTTCCTGGTTCTACATTTTTTGAATGGGGCATGCTTATTTAAGATGGTGAGGAAAGCACTTTTAAAGAATAACCAGGCATCCTCTACTTACGGAATGAGGTCAATATCTTTCCAGGATACCCGGGCCTGGTCGATTAGAAAGGCCTACTCGCTGAAGTGTTTTAGGGAGCGTTTGACTGTGATGAGGGGTGGTCGTTTGACCGCGGACCCATTACTGACGCAGGCAATGAGGCAGTGATCGCTGAGATCCTGGTTGAAGACAGCAGAGGTGTATTTAGAGGACAGGTTAGTCAGGATGATATCTAGACTATTTCTGGAAAGGTGGATTTTTAAAAGTAGAAGCTCGAACTGTTTGGGCACAGACCTGGATAGCATGACAGAACTCTGCAGTAGATTGCAACTCCACCCCCTTTGGCAGTTCTGTCTTGGAGGAAAATGTATACACATACATAAAGGCATTTTTCAGCTATGATTTTACCACTCAGAATCCAGAATGGATATGACAATGGGGCCAGCACAGGACCTAATACACCCTTACAACAATCTACTTTTTGATCTTCTTGACTTCTTATCTGGTAAACTGCTACTGTGTGTCAAGAAAAGAGCCCCATTAGGGGTTAGTGTACTCCAGTAAAAAAGGGCTGGTTTAGATTAGACACTATTGCCCTGTGTCCCCGTTCATAGGGGCATGAGAGACTAGTCACTGGTAGAATTGAGTTGGCACTTTATTGGCCCAAACACCCACAGACCCACAAGGTTGAGGTTACTCATGGACAGTAATTAGTACATTTTCTTTTTTGCATTGACGCATTGTGTCTTCTAACTGTCCAAGAATAGGATCCAAAGTGTTAGGAAATATTTGTTCCCATAAATACAAAGGAGGATGTCTTTCCTCATACCTCTGGCACTTTAGTCAGACTGCCAGACTGTGCAGCACAGAGCCAATCAGGAGAGAATACATACAGGTCAACGGTGCCAATTGAAAGTCAAGGGGTGTGTCTGTGCCTTTTGGATTACTCTCTCTTTACAGAGAACCCCTGTGGTTCAAGTCAAGAGCTACCCTTCCCATTTCAGTCTGCTCTGCGCATGTCTGAAAGTGACAGAGCCAGCAGCCAAGAGAGTTTTTCCCAGTATGTCATAAAAAATTATTACACTTATGAATATATGTAAAATGCTAGTATGTATTAGATCCAGTACAATGGAATAACTAAGACCTGAATTTGAATGCAGTGTTCCGATTCCTCCTTCTCTTTCTGTCCAGCAGGGTCAACCAAAAACACTTGGCCTGATGGTTCATGCAGATACTGGGGAAGCAATATAGAAATGTATTGATCCCTTAAATGATATTACTATTAAATGACCCATATCACAACGCTCATACCTCTTCACAAAATGTACCTAAATCAATTTTGGAAAAAGGATTTTACTCACGAAAGACGTAGGAATGTATTTTTCAGTTAGAAATAACTATTTTCATCAGAAAAACGAACCCTCAAATGCACTATTGCATTTTGTAAGTTGTCTGCAGGTGGCTTGTTGTGAATGCACTCAAATATCAAGTCATTATAAGGTTATGGAAACTGTTCTAATACTCAACGTATAAGGATTTGTCTTAATGTACAGTATATGAAAGTGATGCTATGAAAAGGATTCTTTCACCTTATCAAGCTCACTGTGACTGACAAATCACTGCCTATTACTGTGATTAAAAAGAGCTCATGAAACATTGTTTTTCATGAGGCCTACCTGTGCGCCTGCCTTTAAGCACCTCTGTTTGAACACCTCTCCTGTCATTGATCCATACCACATACAGCCATTTGCGGATCTTTTCAGTGTCCATGTGAAAGATAGTTATTGCGAGGCTGGAACATTTGTTAACTTAAAAAAAGAAATGAACACCCATGTGAAATGAGGGCCTGCAAAGCTTACAGATTTAAGTCTAATAGCATGATATGAAAGTAGACAAACATCAGAGTGTGCGATATGAAGGTACAGTCAGTGGACATTCTGAACCTTGTTTGAGGTCAGTAGGTCACATGACCAAGGAGCTATTGAAATTTTACATTTTGAAAAATTAATGTATAATCCTGTGAGATGAAAATGGACAAACTAAAGGGTGTGCAATATAGAAGGGTAGTCAGTGGACATACTGAACCTTATTTGAAGCCTCTCCTTCCAGTTCTCTGCTGCCAATGACTGGAACGAAATACAAAAATCTCTGAAACTGGAAACACTTATCTCCCTCACTAGCTTTAAGGACCAGCTGTCAGAGCAGCTCACAGATCACTGCACCTGTACATAACCCATCTATAAATAGTCCAAACAACTACCCTCTTCCCCTACTGTATTTATTTATTTATTTTGCTCCTTTGCACCCCAGTATTTCTACTTTGCACACTAATCTGTCAAATCTACCATTCCAGTGTTTTTAATTGCTATATTGTATTTACTTCGCCACCATGGCCTATTTATTGCCTTTACCTCCCTTATCTCACCTCATTTGCTCACAATGTATGTAGACTTATTTTTCTACTGTATTATTGACTGTATGTTTGTTTTACTCCATGTGTAACTGTGTTGTTATATGTGTCGAACTGCTTTGCTTTATCTTGGTCAGGTCTTAGTTTTAAATGAGAACTTGTTCTCAACTTGCCTACTTGGTTAAATAAAGGTGAAATAAAATAAATGTAAAAAATTAGGTCACATGACCAAGGAGCTATTGAAATTTTAAATTTTGAAAAATTCATGTAAAATCATGTGAGATGGAAATGGACAAACTAAAGGGTGTGCAATGTGTAGGCCCACTGAGTGGACATTCTGAACCTTGATTGAAGTCACTAGGTCACATGACCAAGTAGTTATTGAAATGTTACATTTAGAAAAATTCATGTAAAAATGTGTGAGATGAAAATGGACAAACTAGAGGGTGTGCAATATAGAAGGGTAGTCAGTGGACATTCTGAACCTGGTTTGAGTTCAGTAGGTCATATGACCAATGAGCTATTGAAATTCAAAAATGTAAATAAATAATTTAAATTAGTGCGAGATGTAAATCGACGAAAAATAAATGTGTGCAATGTGTGTCTATGCCAGTGTGTCTATGCCATCGGGTTAGCTAGAACCAGTTTTGAACGTTTTAGGAGTAATGGTTAAATAGCTAATGAAATTTGAAAAATGTGATTTGTCACTATGTTGACGGTCCCTAACTGCTGTTTGTGGACGTAAGGAAGACTCCAGGCGAATATCCGTCGAGTATCCAACCTGAATCTGTCTTTACCTCGGTCTCCAAGTTTACTTTAATATGATGGTTATTATATCAATATTTGCGCATAAAGGCGTTTCCACCGACATTTATCGCATCATTAATTTTACTGACACAAAAGATCCCACCATGCGATCGAACAAATTATCTGTCTGGATTTATAAAATTGTCCCGAAAATTCCTGATTCCATCACAGCTGTCATTATAATTGTTTTATACTCATGTCTGCACTCGCATAAAAACTGTGGCAAAACTATTCATTTGCTAGCCGGAACGTGGAAACTCGGAAGTTGTAGTCATACACATGCCGTTGTTGTTAGAAAGTCAGACATTTCCTAGTTCCAACAAGTATGTGGGCGCTGCATAGAACCTGGGAAATTCCCAAGGAAATACGATACTTATTTCCGCATTCAGATTTCACTGCTTTCCAGACTGTTGCGTTTGCGATTTGTGTAGCCTATTGTCTACATTTTAACAGAGAAGTCTGTGCTCTGTGATTTATTTTCCCTCCTCAAAGGTAAGGCAATCAATTTTTGTTAAAACAGTGGTGTTACAGCCTTTATACCAACACCCACAAAGGAGAAGGAAATTCACTTTAAACGTTATACATATTAATTACCTGACGCATGAAACCAGTCACGACCGCGCTATGGAAACATGAAATGCTTTTAAGATTTTATAAATGCCGATTTGTTTTTTTCGACATGGTGGGATCTTTTTTTGTCAGTCAAATTAATTATGCGAGAAATCGTCTTTATGGGCAAATAGGCAATTGGTATAGTTAATAACCATCATATCGAAGTACATTTTGTTGTCATGTCATGATATGTGTGCTCCTCCCGCTACGACTCGGGAAAGCATACAGTTTATTAGGCAAAATAAATACATGGTGATGAACTAAACAGGATGAGGGTCTGATTGTACACGGTGATGAACTTGACGCTCCTTTCCAATGAATATCGAGAGTCTTATTCTGGTGACATGATGATCGATGCCATGGCTGCTGTTTGACAAATAAAACAATATCGCTTTTATCCATAACAATCTCATAATGTTGGTTGCCTAGCCGCACTGTATCTGCGAGCTGTTGGCTAGAGCGCATGTGCCAAGACCAGTGGGCACATTTGCTATGTAAAGCTAACGCAACCATCAGTAGAGTTGAAAATGCGATGGAACACCATTTAAATTGTATTTTTCATTCGGTACGTGAGATTTTAACGGCAAAAGGGATTTTTTTTTAATGTAGACTACGTCATATCCGCAAACAGACGGTTTGAAACGCATCACCTGAGGGGAAATGTGTATATTGTTTTATGCAGATTATAGAATATTTGCATGAAAATCTGTCGCAAATTTGATGGAAACCTAGTTTGGAAATGGGGCAGAACCGTTGTGTTGAGATTGAGGTAATGGGGCAGGGAGGACAACAAGCTGATACATGCCAGGCATATGAAGGTGAATTATTATTCATGTTGTAGCCAGGTTCCTGTTTCTATCGTAGACATACATTTTCATAATAAGTTTACTGTTATTGCTCATTGGTCTAGATGGCCCAGTGGTGCCAGATGAAACTAGTGGACCCTAAATACCAGGAGCAGGTCCACCAGCTCTATGATGACTCCTTCCCCATGGACATCAGACAGTACCTCAGCAAGTGGATTGAGAGCATTGACTGGTAAGCAAGCAGGGATGACGACTGCAGGGAGGCTGCTGTTAAATGGATATACAAAGATCTATTCTATTTGACCGGTATTCTATTGTACTCTACCCTTTTCAATTATATCTGTATTTTATTGTATTTCATCTCGTTCATCCAATCTTAATTGCCCTGTGAATCCATATCTATGTAGAGATAATGTTGCTGTTCGGATATTGATATACAGTATGTCAATGATCCAATCCATAGGGATAATGTGGCTGTTGATGAATCCCTGGCCACTGTCCGCTTCCAAGATCTCCTAGCCCAGCTTGATGACCAACACAGCCGCTTCGCCCTGGAGAAAGACCTCCTGCGACAACACAACATCCGCAAGCTCAAGGGAAACCTCCAGGTGTAGTATTATCTCAGTTACATCTTTTCAGGACAGACCTTACTGCCAGTGGCCTTCCATACTTTATTGCTTGTATGTTACAGGAATGATCAATTAGAAGTTATACATTCTGTTGCTAATTTCCCCTTTTAACTCCTGAAATATATTGATTTTGATTGAGTTGATGTGGAATTTATGACCCGAATGTCAGTAAATGTTTTTTGGGTTTGTAGTAATAAAGTACCCACTTTTACAGGACCACTTTCAGGAGGAACCTGTTTACATGGCCATGATCATCTCTAGAAACCTGAAGGAGGAGCAGAGGATTCTGGCTGCTGCCAAAAGCATAGAGGTGCCCTACATGAACTTGTATTGACATGCATTGTTCCATAATTTCCGGACTATTAAGCACACCTGAATATAAGCCGCACCCACTGAATTTAAAAATATATATTATTTTGAACATAAATAAGCCGCACATGTCTATAAGCCGCAGGTGCCTACCGGTACATTGAAACAAATGAACTTTACACAGGCTTTAACGAAACACGGCTTGTAACAAAAAAAAATTTCGCAGTAAGCTTTAGTTGTCTTTTTGCACTGAGTCAATTCCTCACGCTGCTCTTTCCAACGTCTTATCATCGACTCATTAAGACCAAGCTCCCGTGCAGCAGCTCTATTTCCTTTTCCAACAGCCAGATCAATCGCCTTCAACTTGAAAGCTGCATCATATGCATTTCTCCGTGTCTTTGCCATGATGAGGGTGACAAAATGACTACCGTAATCAGAATGATGGGAAGTTTGAGAGCGCTCGATTTAATCTAAACAGTAAACAAAAAAGTTGCTTGACCTTAACCCGTTCGGCAATTTCATTGGTCTAATGAAAGCTTCATGCCGCCAAAAAACTGAGCACGTCACAGAATGTGTTTTTTTGGAGAGAAAAAAATTTGAAAGCGGGAAAAATCCATATATTAGCCGCGTCATTGTTTAAGCCGCGAGGTTCAAAGCGTGGGAAAAAAGTTGCGGCTTATAGTCCGGAATTTACGGTAATTAATAAAATCACCACACGTCTTTCTCTATCCATGCTGTCAGATATTGTAGATGATACATAACTGTATATTGGAGCGTTTACATGCTTTAACTGTAGAGTTAAATGAACAGTATTTTCTTCTCAGACCGACAGAGAAGACACACAGACCAGCATGGTTCTGGAGAAGCAAAAGCTGGACAACAAAGTCAAAGACATGAAAAACAAGGTTCAGGTGAGTTACCATTTCCATCGTATACTCTATGCTGATTGTTTCCTGGTGGAACAATTCCATCAGTGATTTGCAGAACATGTTCGTGCATGTCAGGTTTGCCATCTATCTGATCCAACATGTTTATCGCACTTGCTAGGAAGCGTATCAGAATATAAAGTCTCTGGAATACCTTCAAGACGAGCATGACTTTAAGGAAAATAATCTTAAGAACAGAGGTGAGGGGTTTTATTCTCAATCTGTAATAGATCATTTATTTACAGGTCTGTGTTTCAGGTTTACCCAGTAAGTGAATGTTTTTCCTTCTCCCACTTTAGAACATGAAATGAACGGGCTGACACCCAAACAGCTGGAATACGAGAAGCTGATGATTGTAGAGATGTGTTTCAAGCTGAAGTTCAAGAGAGTGGTAAGAGGGGTCATGATGAGGTTAAACAGTGAAATTTTATCATGACGTGCTGTGAATAAAAAAAAATGCAATGACAAAAAGCATGAATAATCATGCATCAAGCACTGCTAAGAATACCATTTATCATCATAGTCTGTCTGAATGACTAAGAGTGTATTATCTAGTTATAACCAGCATGCTCATATTGAAAAGTAAATGACGGTTATAGAGTAAATAATAACTACGTATGTTGTTGTCTCCCTCCACAGGAAGTGGTTGGCCAGTTGGCGGAGGTGCTCAACATGGCCGAGGCGGTCCAGTCAGACCTGATCTCAGAGGAGCTGCCTGAGTGGAAGAAGAGGCAGCAGCGCTCCTGTATTGGAGGACCACCCAACACATGTCTGGACCAACTGCAGAACTGGTGTGGAGACTAGTTCATTGTTTTGAGCATCTCTTATCTGATCAAGCAAAAAGATGAATTTAGGAACCCAACAAATAAGTATTGTTCTTATTCATCTTCTTCTTCCCCTGTAGGTTCACAGCGGTGGCAGAAAGCCTGCAGCAGGTGAGGCAGCAGCTGAAGGAGCTCCAGGAACTAGAGCAGAAGTACACATACGACAACGACCCAATCAAACAGCAGAAAGGCTTCCTGGAGGGGCGGGCCTTGGCACTGTTCCGGAACCTCCTTGAACAGTGAGTGACACCACACTTGTATTCCACTGTTAAAGGCCCACTTTGTTTTTTGCTGCCATTTTAATCATTTAAATGAATTATATACAGTACCAGTCAAAAGTTTGGACACACCTACTCAGAGGTTTATTTTTTATTTTTTTACATGTGTTATAATAGTGAACACATCAAAATATGGAATCGTAGTAACCAAAAAATATATTTTAGATTTTAGATTTGAGATTCTTCAAAGTAGCCCCCCTTTGCCTTGATGACAGCTTTGCACTCTTGGCATTCTCTCAACTAGCTTCATAAGGAATGCTTTTCCAACAGTCTTGAAGTAGTTCCCACATATGCTGAGCACTTGTTGGCTGCTTTTCCTTCACTCTGCAGTCCAACTCATCGCAAACCATCTCAATTGGGTTGAGGTCAGGTGATTGTGGAGGCCAGGTCATCTGAGGCAGCACTCCATCACTCTCCTTCTTGGTCACATAGCCCTTACACAGCCTGGAGGTGTGTTTCAAATCAAAACTAAATTTTATTTGTCACATGCGCCGAATACAACAGGTAGAGTGAAATGCAACCTTAGAGTGAAATACTTAGTTACAAGCCCTTAACCAACAATGCAGTTAAGAAAAATGCATGTAAAGTAAAAAATGTATAAGTAAAAATTAAGAAATAAAAATAACAAATAATTTAAGAGCAGTTGTAAAATAACAATACCGAGGCTATATACAGGGGTTACCGGTACAGAGTCAATGTGCGGGGGCACCGGTTAGTTGAGGGTAGATTTAAAATGTCTATGCATAAATAAACAGAATAGCAGCAGCGTCAAAGGGGGGGGCAATGCAAATAGTCTGGGTCATTGTCCTGTTGAAAAACAAATGATAGTCCCACTAAGCACAAACCAGATGGGATGGCAGATATCGCTGCAGAATGCTGTGGTAGCCATGCTGGTTAAGTGTCCCTTGAATTCAAAATAAATCACTGACAGTGTCACCTGCAAAGCACCCCCACACCATCACACCTCCTCCTACATGCAGAGATCATACTTTCACCTACTCTGTCTCATAAAAACATAGCAGTTGGATCCAAAAATCGCACATTTGGACTCATCAGACCAAAGGACAGATGTCCACCTGTCTAATGTCCATTGCTTGTGTTTCTTGGCCCAAGCAAGTCTCTTCTTATTATTGGTGTCCTTTAGTAGTGGTTTCTTTGCAGCAATTCGACCATGAAGGCCTGATTCATGCAGTCTCCTCTGAATAATGCAATGTCCGTTTTTTGAACTCTGTGAAGCATTTATTTGGGCTGCAATCTGAGATGAAGTTAACTCTAATGAACTTATCCTCTGCAGCAGAGGTAACTCTGGGTCTTCTTTTCCTGTGGCGGTCCTCATGAGAGCCAGTTTCATCATAGCGCTTGATGGTTTTTGCGACTGCGTTTGAAGAAACTTTCAACGTTCTTGAAATGTTCCGTATTGACTGTTAAAGTAATGGACTTTCGTTTCTCTTTGCTTATTTGAGCAGTTTGCCATAATATGGACTTGGTATTTTACCAAATAGGGCTATATTCTGTATACAGAACTGATTGGCTCAAACGCATTAAGAAGGAAAGAAATTTCACAAATTAACTTTTAAGAAGGCACACCTGTTAATTGAAAGTCATTCCAGGTGACTACCTCATGAAGCTGGTTGAGAGAATGCCAAGTTTGTGCAAAGCTGTCATCAAGGCAAAGGGTGGCTACTTTGAAGAATCTGAAATATAAAATATATTTTGTTATGTTTAACACTTTTTTGGTTACCACATGATTCCATATGTCTTTTTTCATAGTTATGTCTTAAGTATTATTCTACAATGTAGAAAATAGTAAATATAAAGAAAACCCTTGAATGAGTAGGTGTGTCCAAACTTTTGACTGGTACTATATATATTATGTATCAGCTGGAAGTAGAAACCTAAGTGTTGTTGTCTCTATGCCTCTATACAGTATATCACCTCACAATTCCTTGTGTCTCTGTGATGTCTTAGTTCCTTGGTGGTAGAGAGACAGCCCTGTATGCCCACACATCTACAGAGACCTCTGGTGCTACAGACAAAGATGCAGTTCACTGTCAAGCTCAGGTCAGCACAAACACAACAGCACCTCCTATCTGTAGTTCTTCCCATCTGTAGTTCCTATGGATCCTTACAGTCCTGGGTGAGTTTTAATTTGTATTTCCTCTCCTCTAGATTTCTTGTGACGCTCCAGGAATTCAACTATCAGCTCAAAGTGAAAGCTTTGTTTGACAAGTAAGTAAATGAGTGTTGTGTTATTTTGTCCTGCTCTTGAATTTGGGATGTTAATACATAACTATATGCACGTTTTATTTTCTCTCCAGGGACGTTACAGAAAAGAATGGGTTTCGTAAGTTCAACATATTGGGTACCGACACAAAAGTTATTAATATGGAGGAGTCAAATGGAAGCTTGGCTGCAGAGTTTTCACATTTGGTAAGCTAGCACCATTTTAAATGGCATACAGGGCACTAAATCTGAATGACTTGTCCCAGTTGTCCATTTGGACCTGCAATGTCATCACTCTTTACAGCAGGGTTCTCCAACTGGCAGTCATTTTATTTGGCGGTCAAGTTGTATTTTTATTTATTTATTACTGTAAAAATACCAGCAAATCAGCTCCGAGTGATTTTAATTTTGGAAATCTGTTCCAAAGTATTCCACGCATTATAGAGAAATATATGTGACCGTATACAAATGTAAGCAAGGTTTGATATGGTTATAGTAAAATATGATATCTGTTTGGGCTTCTTGCGGTCAATTTGTAGGCTACAAATTATTTGTAATTATGCTCGGGCACCCTGACCATCCTCTCAAGAAAATATCGGCCTGCAGCTGAATCTACAGTAGTTGATGATCCCTGCTTTACAGTTTATTCTTTGATCTCAACACAGAAACTGCTAGAGCAGAGAGTGACTGGAAAAGGAAAGAAAGAGGTAAGAGAGCTGGTTTCTGATTGGTCTTAATGGGCTGTAATGACCATGTATTCGGTACAGTATTTGTGAATTTCATGATGAGTATTAAATACATTCTGGTGCGGATTATGTTTCTCTGTCTGTCCATGTTATTCCAGGGGCCTCTCATTGTGACAGAGGAGCTGCACTGCATCTGCTTTGAGTCGGAACTCCGCCAGTCAGGTCTGGAAATCAAACTAGGGGTAAGTGATCTGAAATATAGAGATTCAGGTCTACACTCCCATGAGGTCCAACAGCGCTTTGGCCTTATTTAATTTGACTTTGATTTAGTCTGGCCTCTGGTCCTTTTTAGACCATCTCCCTGCCCATCGTGGTCATCTCCAACAGCAGCCAGATGCCCAGTGGCTGGGCCTCCATCCTGTGGTACAACATGCTGACCAGCGAGCCCCAGGTAGTCTTCTCTCAAGGTTCCTTCCTCCTAGGGAGTTTTTCCTTGCCTTGAAGGTGCTTTGCTGGCTTACTGTCAAACACTTTGACAACTTTTGATTTAAAAATCCGTTTTTAAATAAATATGATTGATTTGTTGGAACAGAACCTGGAGTTCTTCCTGAGCCCTCCGACAGTGTCCTGGGGTCAGCTATCTGAGGTGCTGAGCTGGCAGTTCTCCTCTGTCACCAAGAGGGGACTCAATGATGAGCAGCTAGGCATTCTGGCCGACAAACTACTGGGCCAGAAAGCACAGAGGAATCCTGAGGGCCTTATCCCCTGGACCATGTTTGGTGCTGTCAAGGTAGGTTAGGATTACAGTACACAGAATATTTGGTCCCAATTTAAACAAAGTACAATTCATAAAGCATTTATATACTGTAGCAAACAGAAGATTTATGTAGTGTTTATGAAGCATTTAAGTGTATATCTTATTCTTTAAATGGTGTAGAAAAGGTGATGTAACAATTCCCAACGTAGGGGGACTTGCCAAATGTGACAATATACAATGTATGTTTATACGCCATTTATATAATATGACATGCACATGTAGATGATTTGTGAAGCATTTACAGTGCATTCGGAAAGTATTCAGACCCCATTGACTTTTTCCACATTTTGTTACGTTACAGCCTTATAAAATTGAAAGAATAATTATTTTCCCCTCAATCTACACACTATAATGACAAAGCAAAAACAGGTTTAGACATTTTTACAAATCTATAAAAAAATATATTACTTACACTACCGGTCAAAAGGGTTTTTCTTTATTTTTACTATTTTCTACATTGTAGAATAATAGTGAAGACATCAAACTATGAAATAACACATATGGAATCATGTAGTAACCAAAAAAGTGTTAAACAAATCAGAATTTATTTGAAATTCTTCAAATGGCCACCCTTCGCCTTGATGACAGCTTTGCACACTCTTGGCATTTTCTCAACCAGCTTCATGAGGCAATCTGGAATGCATTTCAATTAACAGGTGTGCCTTCTAAAAAGTTAATTTGTGGAATTTCTTTCCTCAAAAGATCGGACTGTTTTTAAATTTTCCCCTAAAATGACATATCCAAATCTGTAGTTCAGGACCTGAAGCAAGTATATGCATATTCTTGATACCATTTGAAAGGAAACACTTAAGTTTGTGAATGTGAAATTAAGGTAGGAGAATAACACGTTAGATTTGGTAAAAGATAATACAAAAAAAAAAAGTTTTTGTTCCATCATCTTTGAAGTGCAGGAGAAAGGCCAATATCACTTTGGAGTCTAGGTGCAATTTAGATTTTGGCCACTAGATGGCAGCAGTGTATGTGCAAAGTTTTAAACTGATCCCATTACATTACTGTTCAAAATGTTGTATCAAGTCTACCCAAATGTGTGAATTGGTAAATTGATACATTTCTAGTACATAACTATAGAGAACATGCAAAAATGATATGGTAATATTTTTTTTTAGTTTACACACTCCCAGGAATGTCAGAAATGATGGATAATTAGCTTCCCTACAGAAAATACACTAACCTTCACACATCTAGATGGGGGGGGGGGGGGGGAGGAGAGGTTCAAACTGTAGAACCCAGGTCCTACATTTCAATATAAAAATGTATCTTATCAAACAGAACTATGCTACATTTTATCTCTGGGACCCTCAGGATGACAAATCAGAGCAAGGTTACTGAATGTAATACATTATTTACCTTCAGAGGTGAATGTATCAAACCAGTTGCATGATAAGTTTTGTTGTTGTGCACTCTCCTCAAACAATAACATGGTATTTTTTCACTAATAGCTACTGTTAATTGGACAGTGCAGTTAGATTAACAAGAATTTAAGCTTTCTGCCTTAAGACATGTCTATGTCCTGGGAAATGTTCTTGTTACTTACAACGTCATGCTAATCACATTAGCGCACGTTAGCTCAACCAACCCATGGGGGGGATACCGATCCCGTAGAGGTTTAATGCATTTGAGCCAATCAGTTGTGTTGTGACAAGATGGGGGGGGGGGGGGTATACAGAAGATAGCCCTATTTGGTAAAAGACCAAGTACATATTATGGTAAGAATAGCTCAAATAAGCAAAGAGAAACGACAGGCCATCATTACTTTAAGACATGAAGGTCAGTCAATACGGAACATTTCAAGAAATTTGCAAGTTTCTTCAAATGCAGTCACAAAAACCATCAAGCACTATGATGGTAAGTAAGCATTTCACTGTAAGGTCTACACCTGTTGTATTCGCCGCATGTGACAAATACAATTTGATTTGATTTTATGGCCTGATTCACAGTCTCCTCTGAACAGTTGATGTTGATGTGTCTGTTACTTGAACTCTGAAGCTGTCATGGCTGTCGTAGAGAGGGGACCAAAGTGCAGCGTGGTTGTAGTTCCACATTTTATTAAATCTGTTAAACTTTGCAATACATAAATAACTGAATTAACAAAACAAACCATGACGCAGAGAGAAACAAACACTACTCAAAATATAATAACCCACAAAAACCCAGGAAGAAAAACCCCTACTTAACCTGTTGAGGACAGACGTGCGGAACCCCTAGCCAACAGCCAATGGCATCGCACGGCACGAAATACAAAACCAAATAAAATACCACTATTCAATTTTCTCAAACAATCAACTATTTTACACCATTTTAAAGATAACTCTGGTTAATCTAACCACATTGTCCGATTTCAAAAAGGCTTTACAGCAAAAGCAAAACATTAGATTATGTTAGGAGAGTACATAGACACAAATAATCACACAGCCATTTTCCAAGCAAGCATATATGTCACATAAACCCAAACCACAGCTAAATGCAGCACTAACCTTTGATCTTCATCAGATGACACTCCTAGGACATTATGTTATACAATACATGCATGTTTTGTTCAATCAAGTTCATATTTATATCAAAAACCAGCTTTTTACATTAGCATGTGATGTTCAGAACTAGCATACCCACCGAAAACTTCCGGTGAATTTACTAAATTACTCATGATAAACGTTGACAAAATACATAACAATTATTTTAAGAATTCTAGATACAGAATTCCTTTATGCAATCGCTATGTCCGATTTTAAAATAGCTTTTCGGCGAAAGCACATTTTGCAATATTCTGAGTACATAGCTCCAATTAGAGACAACGAGGACCAGCTGCCTCCAATTGGAGATCAACCCAAAAAACAACAGAAATAGAAAAAGTAGAACTTAAACATAAATACAAAACATAGAAAAACACACAACACCCCATGTCACGCCCTGACCTACTCTACCATAGAAAATAACCTCTTACTTTGGTCAGGACGTGACAGAAGCATTTATTTGGGCTGCAATTTCTGAGGTTGGTAACAATAATGAACTTATCCTCTACAGCAGAGGTAACTCTGGGTCTTCCTTTCCTGTAGCGGTCCTCATGAGAGCCAGTTTCATCATAGCGCTTGATGGTTTTTGCAACTGCACTTGAAGAAACGTTCATATTGACTGACCTTCATGTCTTAAAGTAATGATGGACTGTCATTTCTCTTTGCTTATTTGAGCTGTTCTTGCCATAATATGGACTTGGTCTTTTACCAAATAGAGCTATCTTCTGTATACCCCCTACCTTGTCACAACACAACTGATAGGCTCAAACGCATGAACATCTGCTCCAGAGACTGGGGTGAAGGTTCACCTTCCAACAGGACAACGATCCTAAGCACACAGCCAAGACGACGCAGGAGTGGCTTCAGGTCAAGTCTTTGAATGTGTTATAACCAAGAAGACTCAAGGCTGTAATCACTGCCAAAGGTGCTTCAACAAAGTACTGATGGGTTCTGACTTCTAAATGTGAAAATATGAAATGTACTTATTCATGTCACTGAGGGAGAATGTAGAACATTTACATTCTGTCAGAATACATTACTGTTAGACATCAGGGATCTTATGGGAAGGAGAAGGGCCACAGTTTGCTACAAGTCAACAGGACAGCCATGAGTTGGGGAGGAGTGAGGAATTTGTGCCGTGGTCAGGACAGATGTCACGAGAATTTTGCTATCTCAATGGTTGAACTCAACTATCACTCAAGCTTTGTCTACTTCCCAGAGGTCGTCAATCTCCGGTTAATAAAGAATTAGACAAAGTCTCAGATTCTGCAATAGATCAGTCCTTTATTCAGAGAGCGCTCTGTCTTCAAAATGAGAACGCAATCTTTTTAAAGCACACACACACACACACACACAAATGAACTCACATCAGTATAAACTCCACCTCTCTTTAGGTGGCCTGTATTTTTCCAAAGTTCACATGCATTGTTTATCACCCTTCTGCAACATGTTTCATCTTCTGCAAGCCATTTTTAACAGTTTTTCTCCTCCCTAGGGTGGGGAGGCCTCTTTCCAGTTATTCGTTTCAACGTTATCACAAGTCAACAGTTCAGTTGTCCTTGAATGTCTCAACTATACCCAGCTCATAATGTGAAATAGTAACACAATGGCCTAGTCACACACATTATTGAATTATGACTCTTAACACATTTCATACAATTATATGGTTTCAGGGTGGAATACTTTAGTCATTATCTTAAACATACAAATTATTCTATCAACAGATATCACTAATGTCCTGTCTAGCTTAAGAGATGTATTGGCTGTCCTGATGTGTAAGGAGGAGACTCAGTATACGAGGAAGGTTTAAATACCAGTGCTTGTGTAAATATATGTATTGGTCTGTTCAGCTGTCTGACTCAGTGGGTGAATAAACTTGGTTTGAGCTTTACTAATCGTCCATGAGATTTTACTCTTTATTTAGAACGTAACAGTACTGAGTAAAGGGTCTCAATACTTATGTAAATGTGATATTTAAGTTTTTTATTTTAGATAAATTAGCAAAAATGTCTACAAACCTGTTTTTGCTTTGTCATTATAGGGTATTGTGTGTAGATTGATGGAAAAAAACTATTGAATCAATTTTAGAATAAGGCTGTAGTGTAACAAAATGTGGAAAAGTCAAGGAGTCTGAATACTTTCCGAATGCACTGTATGTAGTGCTTATGAAACCTTTATTCTATATAAAGCCTTTTATAAGTTGTACTTTTAAAAATATTTACAGTTCAAAGAGATATATATATATATATATATATATATGTATATATGTATGTATGTATGAGGAGGACATCTAGTAAGTGTTTCCTTTTGTCAACTATAGAGCCTCAGTGAGAAGAGGTTTCCCTTCTGGCTGTGGATCGAAGCCATCCTGGACCTCATCAAGAGACATCTGCTGACCCTGTGGAATGATGGGTGAGTTATTCTTTACTCTTTTTGGAATTGCACATTTACAAAAGCAAATAACTAGTGCTCTTATAGGGATGACATATTAGCTGAATGGCTACATCTGGCACATTTACAGACATGAACAATGTGCATTGTCCCTGCCTACTAAAACAAATACAGTAATGTAAGTAATAAAGAAATGTTGCTTGTTCTCTCCCACTACAGTTGCATCCTGGGCTTCGTGAGTAAGGAGAGGGCAAAGGCCATGCTGACTGGGAAGTGTCCAGGCACGTTCCTGCTGCGCTTCAGTGAGAGTAGCAGAGACGGAGCCATCACATTCACTTGGGTGGAACACGACCTAAACGGTGAGTAGCACACATGCGCATTTACAACTAAAGGTGCTATATTTGAATCTGTTTTTTTATTTCACCCTTATTTTAGCAGGGTGGATTCCCCCCAAAATACATTCATGAAAAACAACCACATTTCTCAAAAAAGAGTTCCTCAACCAACAAACTGAATTGCCCAAAGGGCACCAATGCAACCAACTGTAGATTATTTTCAAGATGGTTCCATAAATGAGGTGTGGATCAACTAAAAGCTGTTTTATCCTAAATCTGTAGAGACAGAAGGAATTTCAAGAGTTAACCATCCCTGTGACGGAGTATGGTATCTCATACCTCTATATGTTAGTAACAATGTTAGGTAAATGCAGTTTTTTTTGCAAAAGAGCTTTATAAATTAACAGAATGCAATGTTTTGACCTATGCGATGTCAGAGGGTCAGCCTACTTTCTGTTAGAATGCAAAGATGAATGCTAAACCTGTCACCCATGTTCCACAGATGAGCCTGTATTCCATGCAGTGGCGCCCTACACCAAGAGTGAGCTGTCTGCCGTCTCTCTGCCTGACATCATCCGAACCTACAAGGTGATGGCAGCTGAGAACATCCCAGAGAACCCACTCTGCTTCCTCTACCCAGACATCCCCAAAGACGAGTCCTTCGGAAAGTACTACACCAGGGCCTCCGAGGGTAAGCAGCCAGTGATCTTTTTGTTTCAAATCATATCTTATTTACAAGGTCTCGTGTGAAGGTTACCCGTGACTGAGGTAAAAAAATGTATGGAATAAATAGGATTTAACTGTTATTTCCTTTTTTTGTTATTTTGTTCCTGATGCTTTCCTAAATCTCTGATGCATTTCAGACACCTCAAACCATACTTCGTTTAGATTTATTTTTGGCCATGTATGAATGTTTTATTCAATGTGTCTCTATGGGCTAATAGCAGTAAGGCCAAATAAGTCTTTCATCAAATAATTTTTATATATTTTTTGGGAATACCTACAGAGGTCCTAAAAATAGCTGGTCCATCTTATGATCAAACTAAAACAATTCTATATGTTAGCTTTATAGATATCGTCTTAGACTCCTAGGGGTTCAGCTTGTGGGCGTCGTAGAGCAAAACAGCTGACCCGTTCGTGTGAGTCTCAGCTTTCCATAGTGGGGTGATTTTTGTTTCTGGCTTAAACCGTTCGGACTTGACAGATGTTTTCGTTGGAAGAAAAACAAAGTTGGCATGCCAAAGGGACCGACTTCAAACGAGTCCCGTGAAGCTTGTCGTAGACCAAAACAGCCGTGAGTCTCAGCTTTCCATAATGGGGTCACTCCGCTGTAGAGCTGCCTGTTTCCACTGCAGATGGGGTAAACCGACATCGGCGGATGTTGTGTATTGAGACGCAGTCCTTGCAAAAAACTAAAGCCTCTAGGTTGAACAGACAGATTAGTTTTCCACGCAGGCACAGACATCGACTATAGGCATATCAAATATAAATGTTTACAAAATAATAATAAGACATGATACATTTCACATTATAGAATTATAGGAATATAGAATTAATAAAACATCTGTTGGTCAGAAAATAGAAGTGATAAGATTAGGCATTCTATTTCTGTGTTTAAAATCCCCTCAATGACCATGGTGTCTGGTAAACCTTTGGGGATGTTTATTATGAACAAAACATCCCCAATCTTCCATCTGGTCCTCCATTTAGTTTTTCAGCATCGGAGCCCATGGACGTGGAGAGTCCAACCGACACAGGATACGTAGACACTAATATCATATCAGTGTCAGAAGTGTAAGTTTAGAGTAGGCTACCCTTCATACGTTACATATTTCTTAATCTATAACAGGAAGACATTTTATTTGCAATGTTCTGGTTTGGGTCCCGTGTGGCTCAGTTGGTAGAGCATGGTGTTTGCAACGCCACGTTTGTGGGTTCGATTCCCACGGGGGACCAGTACGGGGGAAAAAATTATGAAATGTATGCATTCACTACTGTAAGTCGCTCTGGATAAGAGCGTCTGCTAAATGTCTAAAATGTAAAAAAAAAAAAGTAAAATGTAATCCATAATCTGACTTAATTGACTGTTATTTTCCCCATGGACATCAGAGAGTACCTCAGCAAGTGGATTGAGAGCATCGACTGGTAAGCAAGCAGGGATGACGACTGCAGGGAGGCTGCTGTTAAATGGATATACAAAGATCTATTCTATTTGACCGGTATTCTATTGTACTCTACCCTTTTCAATTATATCTGTATTTTATTGTATTTCATCTCGTTCATCCAATCTTAATTGCCCTGTGAATCCATATCTATGTAGAGATAATGTTGCTGTTCGGATATTGATATACAGTATGTCAATGATCCAATCCATAGGGATAATGTGGCTGTTGATGAATCCTTGGCCACTGTCTGCTTCCACGATCTCCTAGCCCAGCTTGATGACCAACACAGCCACTTCGCCCTGGAGAAAGACCTCCTGCGACAACACAACATCCGCAAGCTCAAGGGAAACCTCCAGGTGTAGTATTATCTCAGTTACATCTTTTCAGGACAGACCTTACTGCCAGTGGCCTTCCATACTTTATTGCTTGTATGTTACAGGAATGATCAATTAGAAGTTATACATTCTGTTGCTAATTTCCCCTTTTAACTCCTGAAATATATTGATTTTGATTGAGTTGATGTGGAATTTATGACCCGAATGTCAGTAAATGTTTTTTGGGTTTGTAGTAATAAAGTACCCACTTTTACAGG
Source organism: Salmo salar (assembly GCF_965601325.2). Classification (NCBI taxonomy): domain Eukaryota; kingdom Metazoa; phylum Chordata; class Actinopteri; order Salmoniformes; family Salmonidae; genus Salmo; species Salmo salar. The sequence goes on along the minus strand of NC_138307.1, from coordinate 7,409,862 downwards.
ACCACTTTACATTTACATTACATTTAAGACATTTAGCAGACGCTCTTATCCAGAGCGACTTACAAATTGGTGCATTCACCTTATAATATCCAGTGGAACAACCACTTTACAATAGTGCATCTAAATCTACAATACAGATACCCGCCATTTTGGAGTCATCTAAAATCATAAATAGCATTAGAAATATTTCAGGAGGAACCTGTTTACATGGCCATGATCATCTCTAGAAACCTGAAGGAGGAGCAGAGGATTCTGGCTGCTGCCAAAAGCATAGAGGTGCCCTACATGAACTTGTATTGACATACATTGTAATTAATAAAATCACCACACATCTCTCTAACCATGCTGTCAGATATTGTAGATGATGCATAACTATATTGGAGCGTTTACATGCTTTAACTGTAGAGTTAAATGAACAGTATTTTCTTCTCAGATCGACAGAGAAGACACACAGACCAGCATGGTCCTGGAGAAGCAAAAGCTGGACAACAAAGTCAAAGACATGAAAAACAAGGTTCAGGTGAGTTACCATTTCCATCGTATACTCTATGCTGATTGTTCCCTGGTGGAACAATTCCATCAGTGATTTGCAGAACATGTTCGTGCATGTCAGGTTTGCCATCTATCTCACTTGCTAGGAAGCGGATCAGAATATAAAGTCTCTGGAATACCTTCAAGACGAGCATGACTTTAAGGAAAATACTCTTAAGAACAGAGGTGAGGGGTTTTATTCTCAATCTGTAATAGATCATTTATTTACAGGTCTGTGTTTCAGGTTTTGCCAGTAAGTGAATGTTTTTCCTTCTCCCACTTTAGAACATGAAATGAACGGGCTGACACCCAAACAGCTGGAATACGAGAAGCTGCTGATTGTAGAGATGAACTTAAGCTTGAAACACAAGAGAAATGTAAGAGGGGTCATGATTAGAGGTCGACCGATTAATCGGCATGACCGATTTAATTAGGGCCGATTTCAAGTTTTCATAACAATTGGTAATTGGCCTTTTTGGATGCCGATTATGGCCGATTACATTGCAATCCACGAGGAGATTGTGTGGCAGGCTGACCACTTGTTACGCGAGTGCAGCATCAAAAGGACCTTGTAACTGCAAGGAGCCAAAGTAAGTTGCTAGCTAGCATTAAACTTATCTAAAAAAAAAAATCAATCTTCACAAAATCACTAGTTAACTACACATGGTTTATGATTTTACTAGGTTAACTAGCTTGTCCTGCATTGCGTATAATCAAAGCCATGCCTGTTAATTTATCATCGAATCACAGCCTACTTCGCCAAACGGGTGATGATTTAACAAAAGCACATTTGCGAAAAATGCACAATCGTTGCACAAATGTACCTAACCATAAACATCAATGCCTTCATTAAAATCAATACACAGAAATATATTTTTTTTAAACCTGCATATTTTGTTAAAATAAATGCATGTTAGCAGGCAGTATTAACTAGCGAAATTGTGTCACTTCTCTTGCGTTCAGTGCAAGCAGAGTCAGGGTATATGCAACAGTTTTGGCCGCACCATTTCTTCCTAACAAAGACCGTAATTAATTTGCCAGAATTTTACATAATTATGACATAACATTGAAGGTTGTGCAATGTAACAGCAATATTTAGACTTAGGAATGCCACCCGTTTGATAAAATACGTAACGGTTCTGTATTTCACTGAAAGAATAAACGTTTTGTTTTCGAAATGATCGTTTCCGGATTCGACCATTTTAATGACCAAAGGCTCGTATTTCTGTGTGTCTATGATTTGATAGAGCAGTCTGACTGAGCGGTGGTAGGCAACAGCAGGCTCATAAGCATTCATTCAAACAGCACTTTACTGCGTTTGCCAGCAGCTCTCAGCAATGCTTGATCCACAGTGCTATCAACTCCCGAGATTAGGCTGGCCATACTAAAGCACCTATAAGAACATCCAATAATCAAAGGTATATGAAATACAAATTGTATAGAGACAAATAGTTGACGCATCATAATTCCGATAATAACTACAGCCTAAAACTTCTTACCTGGGAATATTGAAGACTCATGTTATAAGGAACCACCAGCTTTCATATGTTCTCATGTTCTGAGCAAGGAACTTAAACGTTAGCTTTTTTACATGGCACATATTGCACTTTTACTTTATTCTCCAACGCTGTGTTTTTGTATTATTTAAACCAATTTGAACATGTTTCATTATTTATTTGAGACTAAATAGATTTTATTGATGTATTAACCTCTCTGGGCTAGGTGGGACATGACCGTCCCACTCTATTCAACAGCGTGGCGCGAAATACAAAACCTCAAAAATGCAATAATTTCAAACATACGACTATTTTACCCCATTTTAAAGATAAGACTCTCGTTAATCTAACCACATTGTCCGATTTCAAAAAGGCTTTACAGCAAAAGCAAAACATTAGATTATGTTAGGAGAGTACATAGCCCAAAATAATCACACAGCCATTTTCCAAGCAAGCATGTCACAGAAACCCAAAACACAGCTAAATTAAGCACTAACCTTTGATCTTCATCAGATGATACTTCTAGGACATTATGTTATACAATACATGCATGTTTTGTTCAATCAAGTTCTCACGGTTGTCGTACTGGAGAGAAGACCAAGGCGCAGCGGGTTGCATGTTCATCATGATAATTTATTAACTAACCGTGAACACGGAAAAACAAGAGACCGCCAGTTTTACAGGCTAGGTACTTGCATACAGCGCAATGCAAAAACAACTACCCACAAGTGAACAAACAAAACACACACCTACTTATAGGACTCCCAATCAGAGGCAACTAGAAACACCTGCCTCCAATTGAGAGTCCAGCACCCAACCTACACATAGAAAACTAACCTAGAACCTACCCATAGAAATACAAACATAAACCAGTGACCAAAAAAACCCGTAATACATAAATAAACTACCCTCTGCCACGTCCTGACCAAACTACAATAACCAAATATACTCTATACTGGTCAGGACGTGACACAAGTTCATATTTATATCAAAAAACAGCTTTTTACATTGGCGTGTGATGTTCAGAAAATGTTTCCCCACCGAAAACTTCCGGTGAATTTGCTAAATTACTCATCATAAACGTTGACAAAATACATAACAATTATTTTAAGAATTATAGATACAGAACTCCTTTATGCAATCGCTATGTCAGATTTTAAAATGGCTTTTCGGAGAAAGCACAATTTGCAATATTCTGAGTACATAGCTCAGCCATCACGGCTAGCTATTTTGACACCCGCCAACTTCGGGGCACACTAAACTCAGAATTAGTAATAGAAAAATTGTATTACCTTTGCTGATCTTCGTCAGAATGCACTCCCAGGACTGCTACTTCCACAAGAAATGTTGTTTTTGTTCCAAATAATCCATAGTTATGTCCAAATACCTCCGTTTTGTTCGTGCGTTCAGGTCACTATCCAAAGGGTAGCGAGCGCATTTCGAGACAAAAAAATTCAAAATGTTCCATTGCCGTACTTAGAAGCATGTCAAACCCTGTTTAAAATCAATTTTTATGCTATTTTTCTCGTAAAATAGCTATAATATTCCAACCGGACAATAGTGTATTCATTCAAAGAGGAAAATAAAAAACAGCGTGGTCGCGTGAATGCGCATATCCAATCTCTTTGTCACCAGGCAGACCACTGAGAAACTGAGCTACTATACTCTGCCCAGAGACTGGAGACGCCTCAATCCGCTTTCTGAAGGCTTTAGAGAGCCAATGGAAGCCTTAGAAAGTGCTACGTAACCCCAGAGATACTGTAGTTTCGATAGAGAATCAAAAGAAGAACTACAAATTCTCAGACAGGCCACTTCCTGCTTGGAATTTTTTCTCATGTCTTTGCCTGCCATATGAGTTCTGTTATACTCAGACACCATTCAAACAGTTTTAGAAACTTCAGAATGTTTTCTGTCCAAATCTACTAATAATATGCATATTCTCGTTTCTGGCCAAGAGTAGTAACCAGTTTAAATCGGGTACGTTTTTTTATCCGGCCGTGAAAATACTGCCCCCTATCCCAGACAGGTTAAGTTAAAATAAGTGTTCATCGTTCATTCAGTATTGTTGTAATTGTCATTATTTATATATCAGCCGATTTAATCGGTATCAGCTTTTTTGGGTCCTCCAATAATCGGTATCGGCGTTGAAAAAGCATAATCGGTCGAGCTCTAGTCATGATGAGGTTAAACAGTGACATTGTACTGTGAATAAAAAAAAAAATGCAATGACAAAAAGCATGAATAATCATGCATCAAGCACTGCTAAGAATACCATTTATCATCATAGTCTGTCTGAATGACTAAGAGTGTATTATCTAGTTATAACCAGCATGCTCATATTGAAAAGTAAATGACGGTTATAGAGTAAATAATAACTACGTATGTTGTTGTCTCCCTCCACAGGAAGTGGTTGGCCAGTTGGCGGAGGTGCTCAACATGGCCGAGGCGGTCCAGTCAGACCTGATCTCAGAGGAGCTGCCTGAGTGGAAGAAGAGGCAGCAGCGCTCCTGTATTGGAGGACCACCCAACACATGTCTGGACCAACTGCAGAACTGGTGTGGAGACTAGTTCATTCTTTTGAGCATCTCTTGTCTGATCAAGCAAAAAGATGAATTTAGGAACCCAACAAATAAGTATTGTTCTTATTCATCTTTTTCTTCCCCTGTAGGTTCACAGCGGTGGCAGAAAGCCTGCAGCAGGTGAGGCAGCAGCTGAAGGAGCTCCAGGAACTAGAGCAGAAGTACACATACGACAACGACCCAATCAAACAGCAGAAAGGCTTCCTGGAGGGGCGGGCCTTGGCACTGTTCCGGAACCTCCTTGAACAGTGAGTGACACCACACTTGTATTCCACTGTTAAAGGCCCACTTTGTTTTTTGCTGCCATTTTAATCATTTAAATTAATTATATACAGTACCAGTCAAAAGTTTGGACACACCTACTCATTAGAGGGTTTTTTTATTTATTTTTATTTTTACATGTGTTATAATAGTGAACACATCAAAATATGGAATCGTAGTAACCAAAAAATATATTTTAGATTTTAGATTTGAGATTCTTCAAAGTAGCCCCCCTTTGCCTTGATGACAGCTTTGCACTCTTGGCATTCTCTCAACTAGCTTCATAAGGAATGCTTTTCCAACAGTCTTGAAGTAGTTCCCACATATGCTGAGCACTTGTTGGCTGCTTTTCCTTCACTCTGCAGTCCAACTCATCGCAAACCATCTCAATTGGGTTGAGGTCAGGTGATTGTGGAGGCCAGGTCATCTGAGGCAGCACTCCATCACTCTCCTTCTTGGTCACATAGCCCTTACACAGCCTGGAGGTGTGTTTCAAATCAAAACAAATTTTATTTGTCACATGCGCCGAATACAACAGGTAGAGTGAAATGCAACCTTAGAGTGAAATACTTAGTTACAAGCCCTTAACCAACAATGCAGTTAAGAAAAATGCGTGTAAAGTAAAAAATGTATAAGTAAAAATTAAGAAATAAAAATAACAAATAATTTAAGAGCAGTAGTAAAATAACAATACCGAGGCTATATACAGGGGTTACCGGTACAGAGTCAATGTGCGGGGGCACCGGTTAGTTGAGGGTAGATTTAAAATGTCTATGCATAAATAAACAGAATAGCAGCAGCGTCAAAGGGGGGGGGCAATGCAAATAGTCTGGGTCATTGTCCTGTTGAAAAACAAATGATAGTCCCACTAAGCACAAACCAGATGGGATGGCAGATATCGCTGCAGAATGCTGTGGTAGCCATGCTGGTTAAGTGTCCCTTGAATTCAAAATAAATCACTGACAGTGTCACCTGCAAAGCACCCCCACACCATCACACCTCCTCCTACATGCAGAGATCATACTTTCACCTACTCTGTCTCATAAAAACATAGCAGTTGGATCCAAAAATCGCACATTTGGACTCATCAGACCAAAGGACAGATGTCCACCTGTCTAATGTCCATTGCTTGTGTTTCTTGGCCCAAGTAAGTCTCTTCTTATTATTGGTGTCCTTTAGTAATGGTTTCTTTGCAGCAATTCGACCATGAAGGCCTGATTCATGCAGTCTCCTCTGAATAATGCAATGTCCGTTTTTTGAACTCTGTGAAGCATTTATTTGGGCTGCAATCTGAGATGAAGTTAACTCTAATGAACTTATCCTCTGCAGCAGAGGTAACTCTGGGTCTTCTTTTCCTGTGGCGGTCCTCATGAGAGCCAGTTTCATCATAGCGCTTGATGGTTTTTGCGACTGCGTTTGAAGAAACTTTCAAAGTTCTTGAAATGTTCCGTATTGACTGTTAAAGTAATGGACTTTCGTTTCTCTTTGCTTATTTGAGCAGTTTGCCATAATATGGACGTGGTATTTTACCAAATAGGGCTATATTCTGTATACAGAACTGATTGGCTCAAACGCATTAAGAAGGAAAGAAATTTCACAAATTAACTTTTAAGAAGGCACACCTGTTAATTGAAAGTCATTCCAGGTGACTACCTCATGAAGCTGGTTGAGAGAATGCCAAGTTTGTGCAAAGCTGTCATCAAGACAAAGGGTGGCTACTTTGAAGAATCTGAAATATAAAATATATTTTGTTATGTTTAACACTTTTTTGGTTACCACATGATTCCATGTCTTTTTTCATAGTTATGTCTTAAGTATTATTCTACAATGTAGAAAATAGTAAAAATAAAGAAAACCCTTGAATGAGTAGGTGTGTCCAAACTTTTGACTGGTACTGTATATATTATGTATAAGCTGGAAGTAGAACCCTAAGTGTTGTTGTCTCTATGCCTCTATACACTATATCACCTCACAATTCCTTGTGTCTCTGTGATGTCTTAGTTCCTTGGTGGTAGAGAGACAGCCCTGTATGCCCACACATCTACAGAGACCTCTGGTGCTGCAGACAAAGATGCAGTTCACTGTCAAGCTCAGGTCAGCACAAACACAACAGCACCTCCCATCTGTAGTTCTTCCCATCTGTAGTTCCTATGGATCCTTACAGTCCTGGGTGAGTTTTAATTTGTATTTCCTCTCCTCTAGATTTCTTGTGACGCTCCAGGAATTCAACTATCAGCTCAAAGTGAAAGCTTTGTTTGACAAGTAAGTAAATGAGTGTTGTGTTATTTTGTCCTGCTCTTGAATTTGGGATGTTAATACATAACTATATGCACGTTTTATTTTCTCTCCAGGGACGTTACAGAAAAGAATGGGTTTCGTAAGTTCAACATATTGGGTACCAACACAAAAGTTATGAATATGGAGGAGTCAAATGGAAGCTTGGCTGCAGAGTTTTTCCATTTGGTAAGCTAGCACCATTTTAAATGGCATACAGGGCACTAAATCTGAATGACTTGTCCCAGTTGTCCATTTGGACCTGCAATGTCATCACTCTTTACAGCAGGGTTCTCCAACTGGCAGTCATTTTATTTGGCGGTCAAGTTGTATTATTTATTTATTACTGTAAAAATACCAGCAAATCAGCTCCGAGTGATTTTAATTTTGGAAGTCTGTTCCAAAGTATTCCACTCATTATAGAGAAATATATGTGACCGTATACAAATGTAAGCAAGGTTTGATATGGTTATAGTAAAATATGATATCTGTTTGGGCTTCTTGCGGTCAATTTGTAGGCTACAAATTATTTGTAATTATGCTCGGGCACCCTGACCATCCTCTCAAGAAAATATCGGCCTGCAGCTGAATCTACAGTAGTTGATGATCCCTGCTTTACAGTTTATTCTTTGATCTCAACACAGAAACTGCTAGAGCAGAGAGTGACTGGAAAAGGAAAGAAAGAGGTAAGAGAGCTGGTTTCTGATTGGTCTTAATGGGCTGTAATGACCATGTATTCGGTACAGTATTTGTGAATTTCATGATGAGTATTAAATACATTCTGGTGCGGATTATGTTTCTCTGTCTGTCCATGTTATTCCAGGGGCCTCTCATTGTGACAGAGGAGCTGCACTGCATCTGCTTTGAGTCGGAACTCCGCCAGTCAGGTCTGGAAATCAAACTAGGGGTAAGTGATCTGAAATATAGAGATTCAGGTCTACACTCCCATGAGGTCCAACAGCGATCTGGCCTTATTTAATTTGACTTTGATTTAGTCTGGCCTCTGGTCCTTTTTAGACCATCTCCCTGCCCATCGTGGTCATCTCCAACAGCAGCCAGATGCCCAGTGGCTGGGCCTCCATCCTGTGGTACAACATGCTGACCAGCGAGCCCCAGGTAGTCTTCTCTCAAGGTTCCTTCCTCCAAGGGAGTTTTTCCTTGCCTTGAAGGTGCTTTGCTGGCTTACTGTCAAACACTTTGACAACTTTTGATTTAAAAATCAGTTTTTAAATAAATATGATTGATTTGTTGGAACAGAACCTGGAGTTCTTCCTGAGCCCTCCGACAGTGTCCTGGGGTCAGCTATCTGAGGTGCTGAGCTGGCAGTTCTCCTCTGTCACCAAGAGGGGACTCAATGATGAGCAGCTAGGCATTCTGGCCGACAAACTACTGGGCCAGAAAGCACAGAGGAATCCTGAGGGCCTTATCCCCTGGACCATGTTTGGTGCTGTCAAGGTAGGTTAGGATTACAGTACACAGAATATTTGGTCCCAATTTAAACAAAGTACAATTCATAAAGCATTTATATACTGTAGCAAACAGATGATTTATGTAGTGTTTATGAAGCATTTAAGTGTATATCTTATTCTTTAAATGGTGTAGAAAAGGTGATGTAACAATTCCCAACGTAGGGGGACTTGCCAAATGTGACAATATACAATGTATGTTTATACGCCATTTATATAATATGACATGCACATGTAGATGATTTGTGAAGCATTTACAGTGCATTCGGAAAGTATTCAGACCCCATTGACTTTTTCCACATTTTGTTACGTTACAGCCTTATAAAATTGAAAGAATAATTATTTTCCCCTCAATCTACACACTATAATGACAAAGCAAAAACAGGTTTAGACATTTTTACAAATCTATAAAAAAATATATTACTTACACTACCGGTCAAAAGGGTTTTTCTTTATTTTTACTATTTTCTACATTGTAGAATAATAGTGAAGACATCAAACTATGAAATAACACATATGGAATCATGTAGTAACCAAAAAAGTGTTAAACAAATCAGAATTTATTTGAAATTCTTCAAATGGCCACCCTTCGCCTTGATGACAGCTTTGCACACTCTTGGCATTTTCTCAACCAGCTTCATGAGGCAATCTGGAATGCATTTCAATTAACAGGTGTGCCTTCTAAAAAGTTAATTTGTGGAATTTCTTTCCTCAAAAGATCGGACTGTTTTTAAATTTTCCCCTAAAATGACATATCCAAATCTGTAGTTCAGGACCTGAAGCAAGTATATGCATATTCTTGATACCATTTGAAAGGAAACACTTAAGTTTGTGAATGTGAAATTAAGGTAGGAGAATAACACGTTAGATTTGGTAAAAGATAATACAAAAAAAAAAAGTTTTTGTTCCATCATCTTTGAAGTGCAGGAGAAAGGCCAATATCACTTTGGAGTCTAGGTGCAATTTAGATTTTGGCCACTAGATGGCAGCAGTGTATGTGCAAAGTTTTAAACTGATCCCATTACATTACTGTTCAAAATGTTGTATCAAGTCTACCCAAATGTGTGAATTGGTAAATTGATACATTTCTAGTACATAACTATAGAGAACATGCAAAAATGATATGGTAATATTTTTTTTTAGTTTACACACTCCCAGGAATGTCAGAAATGATGGATAATTAGCTTCCCTACAGAAAATACACTAACCTTCACACATCTAGATGGGGGGGGGGGGGGGAGGAGAGGTTCAAACTGTAGAACCCAGGTCCTACATTTCAATATAAAAATGTATCTTATCAAACAGAACTATGCTACATTTTATCTCTGGGACCCTCAGGATGACAAATCAGAGCAAGGTTACTGAATGTAATACATTATTTACCTTCAGAGGTGAATGTATCAAACCAGTTGCATGATAAGTTTTGTTGTTGTGCACTCTCCTCAAACAATAACATGGTATTTTTTCACTAATAGCTACTGTTAATTGGACAGTGCAGTTAGATTAACAAGAATTTAAGCTTTCTGCCTTAAGACATGTCTATGTCCTGGGAAATGTTCTTGTTACTTACAACGTCATGCTAATCACATTAGCGCACGTTAGCTCAACCAACCCATGGGGGGGATACCGATCCCGTAGAGGTTTAATGCATTTGAGCCAATCAGTTGTGTTGTGACAAGATGGGGGGGGGGGGGGTATACAGAAGATAGCCCTATTTGGTAAAAGACCAAGTACATATTATGGTAAGAATAGCTCAAATAAGCAAAGAGAAACGACAGGCCATCATTACTTTAAGACATGAAGGTCAGTCAATACGGAACATTTCAAGAAATTTGCAAGTTTCTTCAAATGCAGTCACAAAAACCATCAAGCACTATGATGGTAAGTAAGCATTTCACTGTAAGGTCTACACCTGTTGTATTCGCCGCATGTGACAAATACAATTTGATTTGATTTTATGGCCTGATTCACAGTCTCCTCTGAACAGTTGATGTTGATGTGTCTGTTACTTGAACTCTGAAGCTGTCATGGCTGTCGTAGAGAGGGGACCAAAGTGCAGCGTGGTTGTAGTTCCACATTTTATTAAATCTGTTAAACTTTGCAATACATAAATAACTGAATTAACAAAACAAACCATGACGCAGAGAGAAACAAACACTACTCAAAATATAATAACCCACAAAAACCCAGGAAGAAAAACCCCTACTTAACCTGTTGAGGACAGACGTGCGGAACCCCTAGCCAACAGCCAATGGCATCGCACGGCACGAAATACAAAACCAAATAAAATACCACTATTCAATTTTCTCAAACAATCAACTATTTTACACCATTTTAAAGATAACTCTGGTTAATCTAACCACATTGTCCGATTTCAAAAAGGCTTTACAGCAAAAGCAAAACATTAGATTATGTTAGGAGAGTACATAGACACAAATAATCACACAGCCATTTTCCAAGCAAGCATATATGTCACATAAACCCAAACCACAGCTAAATGCAGCACTAACCTTTGATCTTCATCAGATGACACTCCTAGGACATTATGTTATACAATACATGCATGTTTTGTTCAATCAAGTTCATATTTATATCAAAAACCAGCTTTTTACATTAGCATGTGATGTTCAGAACTAGCATACCCACCGAAAACTTCCGGTGAATTTACTAAATTACTCATGATAAACGTTGACAAAATACATAACAATTATTTTAAGAATTCTAGATACAGAATTCCTTTATGCAATCGCTATGTCCGATTTTAAAATAGCTTTTCGGCGAAAGCACATTTTGCAATATTCTGAGTACATAGCTCCAATTAGAGACAACGAGGACCAGCTGCCTCCAATTGGAGATCAACCCAAAAAACAACAGAAATAGAAAAAGTAGAACTTAAACATAAATACAAAACATAGAAAAACACACAACACCCCATGTCACGCCCTGACCTACTCTACCATAGAAAATAACCTCTTACTTTGGTCAGGACGTGACAGAAGCATTTATTTGGGCTGCAATTTCTGAGGTTGGTAACAATAATGAACTTATCCTCTACAGCAGAGGTAACTCTGGGTCTTCCTTTCCTGTAGCGGTCCTCATGAGAGCCAGTTTCATCATAGCGCTTGATGGTTTTTGCAACTGCACTTGAAGAAACGTTCATATTGACTGACCTTCATGTCTTAAAGTAATGATGGACTGTCATTTCTCTTTGCTTATTTGAGCTGTTCTTGCCATAATATGGACTTGGTCTTTTACCAAATAGAGCTATCTTCTGTATACCCCCTACCTTGTCACAACACAACTGATAGGCTCAAACGCATGAACATCTGCTCCAGAGACTGGGGTGAAGGTTCACCTTCCAACAGGACAACGATCCTAAGCACACAGCCAAGACGACGCAGGAGTGGCTTCAGGTCAAGTCTTTGAATGTGTTATAACCAAGAAGACTCAAGGCTGTAATCACTGCCAAAGGTGCTTCAACAAAGTACTGATGGGTTCTGACTTCTAAATGTGAAAATATGAAATGTACTTATTCATGTCACTGAGGGAGAATGTAGAACATTTACATTCTGTCAGAATACATTACTGTTAGACATCAGGGATCTTATGGGAAGGAGAAGGGCCACAGTTTGCTACAAGTCAACAGGACAGCCATGAGTTGGGGAGGAGTGAGGAATTTGTGCCGTGGTCAGGACAGATGTCACGAGAATTTTGCTATCTCAATGGTTGAACTCAACTATCACTCAAGCTTTGTCTACTTCCCAGAGGTCGTCAATCTCCGGTTAATAAAGAATTAGACAAAGTCTCAGATTCTGCAATAGATCAGTCCTTTATTCAGAGAGCGCTCTGTCTTCAAAATGAGAACGCAATCTTTTTAAAGCACACACACACACACACACACAAATGAACTCACATCAGTATAAACTCCACCTCTCTTTAGGTGGCCTGTATTTTTCCAAAGTTCACATGCATTGTTTATCACCCTTCTGCAACATGTTTCATCTTCTGCAAGCCATTTTTAACAGTTTTTCTCCTCCCTAGGGTGGGGAGGCCTCTTTCCAGTTATTCGTTTCAACGTTATCACAAGTCAACAGTTCAGTTGTCCTTGAATGTCTCAACTATACCCAGCTCATAATGTGAAATAGTAACACAATGGCCTAGTCACACACATTATTGAATTATGACTCTTAACACATTTCATACAATTATATGGTTTCAGGGTGGAATACTTTAGTCATTATCTTAAACATACAAATTATTCTATCAACAGATATCACTAATGTCCTGTCTAGCTTAAGAGATGTATTGGCTGTCCTGATGTGTAAGGAGGAGACTCAGTATACGAGGAAGGTTTAAATACCAGTGCTTGTGTAAATATATGTATTGGTCTGTTCAGCTGTCTGACTCAGTGGGTGAATAAACTTGGTTTGAGCTTTACTAATCGTCCATGAGATTTTACTCTTTATTTAGAACGTAACAGTACTGAGTAAAGGGTCTCAATACTTATGTAAATGTGATATTTAAGTTTTTTATTTTAGATAAATTAGCAAAAATGTCTACAAACCTGTTTTTGCTTTGTCATTATAGGGTATTGTGTGTAGATTGATGGAAAAAAACTATTGAATCAATTTTAGAATAAGGCTGTAGTGTAACAAAATGTGGAAAAGTCAAGGAGTCTGAATACTTTCCGAATGCACTGTATGTAGTGCTTATGAAACCTTTATTCTATATAAAGCCTTTTATAAGTTGTACTTTTAAAAATATTTACAGTTCAAAGAGATATATATATATATATATATGTATATATGTATGTATGTATGAGGAGGACATCTAGTAAGTGTTTCCTTTTGTCAACTATAGAGCCTCAGTGAGAAGAGGTTTCCCTTCTGGCTGTGGATCGAAGCCATCCTGGACCTCATCAAGAGACATCTGCTGACCCTGTGGAATGATGGGTGAGTTATTCTTTACTCTTTTTGGAATTGCACATTTACAAAAGCAAATAACTAGTGCTCTTATAGGGATGACATATTAGCTGAATGGCTACATCTGGCACATTTACAGACATGAACAATGTGCATTGTCCCTGCCTACTAAAACAAATACAGTAATGTAAGTAATAAAGAAATGTTGCTTGTTCTCTCCCACTACAGTTGCATCCTGGGCTTCGTGAGTAAGGAGAGGGCAAAGGCCATGCTGACTGGGAAGTGTCCAGGCACGTTCCTGCTGCGCTTCAGTGAGAGTAGCAGAGACGGAGCCATCACATTCACTTGGGTGGAACACGACCTAAACGGTGAGTAGCACACATGCGCATTTACAACTAAAGGTGCTATATTTGAATCTGTTTTTTTATTTCACCCTTATTTTAGCAGGGTGGATTCCCCCCAAAATACATTCATGAAAAACAACCACATTTCTCAAAAAAGAGTTCCTCAACCAACAAACTGAATTGCCCAAAGGGCACCAATGCAACCAACTGTAGATTATTTTCAAGATGGTTCCATAAATGAGGTGTGGATCAACTAAAAGCTGTTTTATCCTAAATCTGTAGAGACAGAAGGAATTTCAAGAGTTAACCATCCCTGTGACGGAGTATGGTATCTCATACCTCTATATGTTAGTAACAATGTTAGGTAAATGCAGTTTTTTTTGCAAAAGAGCTTTATAAATTAACAGAATGCAATGTTTTGACCTATGCGATGTCAGAGGGTCAGCCTACTTTCTGTTAGAATGCAAAGATGAATGCTAAACCTGTCACCCATGTTCCACAGATGAGCCTGTATTCCATGCAGTGGCGCCCTACACCAAGAGTGAGCTGTCTGCCGTCTCTCTGCCTGACATCATCCGAACCTACAAGGTGATGGCAGCTGAGAACATCCCAGAGAACCCACTCTGCTTCCTCTACCCAGACATCCCCAAAGACGAGTCCTTCGGAAAGTACTACACCAGGGCCTCCGAGGGTAAGCAGCCAGTGATCTTTTTGTTTCAAATCATATCTTATTTACAAGGTCTCGTGTGAAGGTTACCCGTGACTGAGGTAAAAAAATGTATGGAATAAATAGGATTTAACTGTTATTTCCTTTTTTTGTTATTTTGTTCCTGATGCTTTCCTAAATCTCTGATGCATTTCAGACACCTCAAACCATACTTCGTTTAGATTTATTTTTGGCCATGTATGAATGTTTTATTCAATGTGTCTCTATGGGCTAATAGCAGTAAGGCCAAATAAGTCTTTCATCAAATAATTTTTATATATTTTTTGGGAATACCTACAGAGGTCCTAAAAATAGCTGGTCCATCTTATGATCAAACTAAAACAATTCTATATGTTAGCTTTATAGATATCGTCTTAGACTCCTAGGGGTTCAGCTTGTGGGCGTCGTAGAGCAAAACAGCTGACCCGTTCGTGTGAGTCTCAGCTTTCCATAGTGGGGTGATTTTTGTTTCTGGCTTAAACCGTTCGGACTTGACAGATGTTTTCGTTGGAAGAAAAACAAAGTTGGCATGCCAAAGGGACCGACTTCAAACGAGTCCCGTGAAGCTTGTCGTAGACCAAAACAGCCGTGAGTCTCAGCTTTCCATAATGGGGTCACTCCGCTGTAGAGCTGCCTGTTTCCACTGCAGATGGGGTAAACCGACATCGGCGGATGTTGTGTATTGAGACGCAGTCCTTGCAAAAAACTAAAGCCTCTAGGTTGAACAGACAGATTAGTTTTCCACGCAGGCACAGACATCGACTATAGGCATATCAAATATAAATGTTTACAAAATAATAATAAGACATGATACATTTCACATTATAGAATTATAGGAATATAGAATTAATAAAACATCTGTTGGTCAGAAAATAGAAGTGATAAGATTAGGCATTCTATTTCTGTGTTTAAAATCCCCTCAATGACCATGGTGTCTGGTAAACCTTTGGGGATGTTTATTATGAACAAAACATCCCCAATCTTCCATCTGGTCCTCCATTTAGTTTTTCAGCATCGGAGCCCATGGACGTGGAGAGTCCAACCGACACAGGATACGTAGACACTAATATCATATCAGTGTCAGAAGTGTAAGTTTAGAGTAGGCTACCCTTCATACGTTACATATTTCTTAATCTATAACAGGAAGACATTTTATTTGCAATGTTCTGGTTTGGGTCCCGTGTGGCTCAGTTGGTAGAGCATGGTGTTTGCAACGCCACGTTTGTGGGTTCGATTCCCACGGGGGACCAGTACGGGGGAAAAAATTATGAAATGTATGCATTCACTACTGTAAGTCGCTCTGGATAAGAGCGTCTGCTAAATGTCTAAAATGTAAAAAAAAAAAAGTAAAATGTAATCCATAATCTGACTTAATTGACTGTTATTTTCCCCATGGACATCAGAGAGTACCTCAGCAAGTGGATTGAGAGCATCGACTGGTAAGCAAGCAGGGATGACGACTGCAGGGAGGCTGCTGTTAAATGGATATACAAAGATCTATTCTATTTGACCGGTATTCTATTGTACTCTACCCTTTTCAATTATATCTGTATTTTATTGTATTTCATCTCGTTCATCCAATCTTAATTGCCCTGTGAATCCATATCTATGTAGAGATAATGTTGCTGTTCGGATATTGATATACAGTATGTCAATGATCCAATCCATAGGGATAATGTGGCTGTTGATGAATCCTTGGCCACTGTCTGCTTCCACGATCTCCTAGCCCAGCTTGATGACCAACACAGCCACTTCGCCCTGGAGAAAGACCTCCTGCGACAACACAACATCCGCAAGCTCAAGGGAAACCTCCAGGTGTAGTATTATCTCAGTTACATCTTTTCAGGACAGACCTTACTGCCAGTGGCCTTCCATACTTTATTGCTTGTATGTTACAGGAATGATCAATTAGAAGTTATACATTCTGTTGCTAATTTCCCCTTTTAACTCCTGAAATATATTGATTTTGATTGAGTTGATGTGGAATTTATGACCCGAATGTCAGTAAATGTTTTTTGGGTTTGTAGTAATAAAGTACCCACTTTTACAGGACCACTTTACATTTACATTACATTTAAGACATTTAGCAGACGCTCTTATCCAGAGCGACTTACAAATTGGTGCATTCACCTTATAATATCCAGTGGAACAACCACTTTACAATAGTGCATCTAAATCTACAATACAGATACCCGCCATTTTGGAGTCATCTAAAATCATAAATAGCATTAGAAATATTTCAGGAGGAACCTGTTTACATGGCCATGATCATCTCTAGAAACCTGAAGGAGGAGCAGAGGATTCTGGCTGCTGCCAAAAGCATAGAGGTGCCCTACATGAACTTGTATTGACATACATTGTAATTAATAAAATCACCACACATCTCTCTAACCATGCTGTCAGATATTGTAGATGATGCATAACTATATTGGAGCGTTTACATGCTTTAACTGTAGAGTTAAATGAACAGTATTTTCTTCTCAGATCGACAGAGAAGACACACAGACCAGCATGGTCCTGGAGAAGCAAAAGCTGGACAACAAAGTCAAAGACATGAAAAACAAGGTTCAGGTGAGTTACCATTTCCATCGTATACTCTATGCTGATTGTTCCCTGGTGGAACAATTCCATCAGTGATTTGCAGAACATGTTCGTGCATGTCAGGTTTGCCATCTATCTCACTTGCTAGGAAGCGGATCAGAATATAAAGTCTCTGGAATACCTTCAAGACGAGCATGACTTTAAGGAAAATACTCTTAAGAACAGAGGTGAGGGGTTTTATTCTCAATCTGTAATAGATCATTTATTTACAGGTCTGTGTTTCAGGTTTTGCCAGTAAGTGAATGTTTTTCCTTCTCCCACTTTAGAACATGAAATGAACGGGCTGACACCCAAACAGCTGGAATACGAGAAGCTGCTGATTGTAGAGATGAACTTAAGCTTGAAACACAAGAGAAATGTAAGAGGGGTCATGATTAGAGGTCGACCGATTAATCGGCATGACCGATTTAATTAGGGCCGATTTCAAGTTTTCATAACAATTGGTAATTGGCCTTTTTGGATGCCGATTATGGCCGATTACATTGCAATCCACGAGGAGATTGTGTGGCAGGCTGACCACTTGTTACGCGAGTGCAGCATCAAAAGGACCTTGTAACTGCAAGGAGCCAAAGTAAGTTGCTAGCTAGCATTAAACTTATCTAAAAAAAAAAATCAATCTTCACAAAATCACTAGTTAACTACACATGGTTTATGATTTTACTAGGTTAACTAGCTTGTCCTGCATTGCGTATAATCAAAGCCATGCCTGTTAATTTATCATCGAATCACAGCCTACTTCGCCAAACGGGTGATGATTTAACAAAAGCACATTTGCGAAAAATGCACAATCGTTGCACAAATGTACCTAACCATAAACATCAATGCCTTCATTAAAATCAATACACAGAAATATATTTTTTTTAAACCTGCATATTTTGTTAAAATAAATGCATGTTAGCAGGCAGTATTAACTAGCGAAATTGTGTCACTTCTCTTGCGTTCAGTGCAAGCAGAGTCAGGGTATATGCAACAGTTTTGGCCGCACCATTTCTTCCTAACAAAGACCGTAATTAATTTGCCAGAATTTTACATAATTATGACATAACATTGAAGGTTGTGCAATGTAACAGCAATATTTAGACTTAGGAATGCCACCCGTTTGATAAAATACGTAACGGTTCTGTATTTCACTGAAAGAATAAACGTTTTGTTTTCGAAATGATCGTTTCCGGATTCGACCATTTTAATGACCAAAGGCTCGTATTTCTGTGTGTCTATGATTTGATAGAGCAGTCTGACTGAGCGGTGGTAGGCAACAGCAGGCTCATAAGCATTCATTCAAACAGCACTTTACTGCGTTTGCCAGCAGCTCTCAGCAATGCTTGATCCACAGTGCTATCAACTCCCGAGATTAGGCTGGCCATACTAAAGCACCTATAAGAACATCCAATAATCAAAGGTATATGAAATACAAATTGTATAGAGACAAATAGTTGACGCATCATAATTCCGATAATAACTACAGCCTAAAACTTCTTACCTGGGAATATTGAAGACTCATGTTATAAGGAACCACCAGCTTTCATATGTTCTCATGTTCTGAGCAAGGAACTTAAACGTTAGCTTTTTTACATGGCACATATTGCACTTTTACTTTATTCTCCAACGCTGTGTTTTTGTATTATTTAAACCAATTTGAACATGTTTCATTATTTATTTGAGACTAAATAGATTTTATTGATGTATTAACCTCTCTGGGCTAGGTGGGACATGACCGTCCCACTCTATTCAACAGCGTGGCGCGAAATACAAAACCTCAAAAATGCAATAATTTCAAACATACGACTATTTTACCCCATTTTAAAGATAAGACTCTCGTTAATCTAACCACATTGTCCGATTTCAAAAAGGCTTTACAGCAAAAGCAAAACATTAGATTATGTTAGGAGAGTACATAGCCCAAAATAATCACACAGCCATTTTCCAAGCAAGCATGTCACAGAAACCCAAAACACAGCTAAATTAAGCACTAACCTTTGATCTTCATCAGATGATACTTCTAGGACATTATGTTATACAATACATGCATGTTTTGTTCAATCAAGTTCTCACGGTTGTCGTACTGGAGAGAAGACCAAGGCGCAGCGGGTTGCATGTTCATCATGATAATTTATTAACTAACCGTGAACACGGAAAAACAAGAGACCGCCAGTTTTACAGGCTAGGTACTTGCATACAGCGCAATGCAAAAACAACTACCCACAAGTGAACAAACAAAACACACACCTACTTATAGGACTCCCAATCAGAGGCAACTAGAAACACCTGCCTCCAATTGAGAGTCCAGCACCCAACCTACACATAGAAAACTAACCTAGAACCTACCCATAGAAATACAAACATAAACCAGTGACCAAAAAAACCCGTAATACATAAATAAACTACCCTCTGCCACGTCCTGACCAAACTACAATAACCAAATATACTCTATACTGGTCAGGACGTGACACAAGTTCATATTTATATCAAAAAACAGCTTTTTACATTGGCGTGTGATGTTCAGAAAATGTTTCCCCACCGAAAACTTCCGGTGAATTTGCTAAATTACTCATCATAAACGTTGACAAAATACATAACAATTATTTTAAGAATTATAGATACAGAACTCCTTTATGCAATCGCTATGTCAGATTTTAAAATGGCTTTTCGGAGAAAGCACAATTTGCAATATTCTGAGTACATAGCTCAGCCATCACGGCTAGCTATTTTGACACCCGCCAACTTCGGGGCACACTAAACTCAGAATTAGTAATAGAAAAATTGTATTACCTTTGCTGATCTTCGTCAGAATGCACTCCCAGGACTGCTACTTCCACAAGAAATGTTGTTTTTGTTCCAAATAATCCATAGTTATGTCCAAATACCTCCGTTTTGTTCGTGCGTTCAGGTCACTATCCAAAGGGTAGCGAGCGCATTTCGAGACAAAAAAATTCAAAATGTTCCATTGCCGTACTTAGAAGCATGTCAAACCCTGTTTAAAATCAATTTTTATGCTATTTTTCTCGTAAAATAGCTATAATATTCCAACCGGACAATAGTGTATTCATTCAAAGAGGAAAATAAAAAACAGCGTGGTCGCGTGAATGCGCATATCCAATCTCTTTGTCACCAGGCAGACCACTGAGAAACTGAGCTACTATACTCTGCCCAGAGACTGGAGACGCCTCAATCCGCTTTCTGAAGGCTTTAGAGAGCCAATGGAAGCCTTAGAAAGTGCTACGTAACCCCAGAGATACTGTAGTTTCGATAGAGAATCAAAAGAAGAACTACAAATTCTCAGACAGGCCACTTCCTGCTTGGAATTTTTTCTCATGTCTTTGCCTGCCATATGAGTTCTGTTATACTCAGACACCATTCAAACAGTTTTAGAAACTTCAGAATGTTTTCTGTCCAAATCTACTAATAATATGCATATTCTCGTTTCTGGCCAAGAGTAGTAACCAGTTTAAATCGGGTACGTTTTTTTATCCGGCCGTGAAAATACTGCCCCCTATCCCAGACAGGTTAAGTTAAAATAAGTGTTCATCGTTCATTCAGTATTGTTGTAATTGTCATTATTTATATATCAGCCGATTTAATCGGTATCAGCTTTTTTGGGTCCTCCAATAATCGGTATCGGCGTTGAAAAAGCATAATCGGTCGAGCTCTAGTCATGATGAGGTTAAACAGTGACATTGTACTGTGAATAAAAAAAAAAATGCAATGACAAAAAGCATGAATAATCATGCATCAAGCACTGCTAAGAATACCATTTATCATCATAGTCTGTCTGAATGACTAAGAGTGTATTATCTAGTTATAACCAGCATGCTCATATTGAAAAGTAAATGACGGTTATAGAGTAAATAATAACTACGTATGTTGTTGTCTCCCTCCACAGGAAGTGGTTGGCCAGTTGGCGGAGGTGCTCAACATGGCCGAGGCGGTCCAGTCAGACCTGATCTCAGAGGAGCTGCCTGAGTGGAAGAAGAGGCAGCAGCGCTCCTGTATTGGAGGACCACCCAACACATGTCTGGACCAACTGCAGAACTGGTGTGGAGACTAGTTCATTCTTTTGAGCATCTCTTGTCTGATCAAGCAAAAAGATGAATTTAGGAACCCAACAAATAAGTATTGTTCTTATTCATCTTCTTCTTCCCCTGTAGGTTCACAGCGGTGGCAGAAAGCCTGCAGCAGGTGAGGCAGCAGCTGAAGGAGCTCCAGGAACTAGAGCAGAAGTACACATACGACAACGACCCAATCAAACAGCAGAAAGGCTTCCTGGAGGGGCGGGCCTTGGCACTGTTCCGGAACCTCCTTGAACAGTGAGTGACACCACACTTGTATTCCACTGTTAAAGGCCCACTTTGTTTTTTGCTGCCATTTTAATCATTTAAATTAATTATATACAGTACCAGTCAAAAGTTTGGACACACCTACTCATTAGAGGGTTTTTTTATTTATTTTTATTTTTACATGTGTTATAATAGTGAACACATCAAAATATGGAATCGTAGTAACCAAAAAATATATTTTAGATTTTAGATTTGAGATTCTTCAAAGTAGCCCCCCTTTGCCTTGATGACAGCTTTGCACTCTTGGCATTCTCTCAACTAGCTTCATAAGGAATGCTTTTCCAACAGTCTTGAAGTAGTTCCCACATATGCTGAGCACTTGTTGGCTGCTTTTCCTTCACTCTGCAGTCCAACTCATCGCAAACCATCTCAATTGGGTTGAGGTCAGGTGATTGTGGAGGCCAGGTCATCTGAGGCAGCACTCCATCACTCTCCTTCTTGGTCACATAGCCCTTACACAGCCTGGAGGTGTGTTTCAAATCAAAACAAATTTTATTTGTCACATGCGCCGAATACAACAGGTAGAGTGAAATGCAACCTTAGAGTGAAATACTTAGTTACAAGCCCTTAACCAACAATGCAGTTAAGAAAAATGCGTGTAAAGTAAAAAATGTATAAGTAAAAATTAAGAAATAAAAATAACAAATAATTTAAGAGCAGTAGTAAAATAACAATACCGAGGCTATATACAGGGGTTACCGGTACAGAGTCAATGTGCGGGGGCACCGGTTAGTTGAGGGTAGATTTAAAATGTCTATGCATAAATAAACAGAATAGCAGCAGCGTCAAAGGGGGGGGGCAATGCAAATAGTCTGGGTCATTGTCCTGTTGAAAAACAAATGATAGTCCCACTAAGCACAAACCAGATGGGATGGCAGATATCGCTGCAGAATGCTGTGGTAGCCATGCTGGTTAAGTGTCCCTTGAATTCAAAATAAATCACTGACAGTGTCACCTGCAAAGCACCCCCACACCATCACACCTCCTCCTACATGCAGAGATCATACTTTCACCTACTCTGTCTCATAAAAACATAGCAGTTGGATCCAAAAATCGCACATTTGGACTCATCAGACCAAAGGACAGATGTCCACCTGTCTAATGTCCATTGCTTGTGTTTCTTGGCCCAAGTAAGTCTCTTCTTATTATTGGTGTCCTTTAGTAATGGTTTCTTTGCAGCAATTCGACCATGAAGGCCTGATTCATGCAGTCTCCTCTGAATAATGCAATGTCCGTTTTTTGAACTCTGTGAAGCATTTATTTGGGCTGCAATCTGAGATGAAGTTAACTCTAATGAACTTATCCTCTGCAGCAGAGGTAACTCTGGGTCTTCTTTTCCTGTGGCGGTCCTCATGAGAGCCAGTTTCATCATAGCGCTTGATGGTTTTTGCGACTGCGTTTGAAGAAACTTTCAAAGTTCTTGAAATGTTCCGTATTGACTGTTAAAGTAATGGACTTTCGTTTCTCTTTGCTTATTTGAGCAGTTTGCCATAATATGGGCGTGGTATTTTACCAAATAGGGCTATATTCTGTATACAGAACTGATTGGCTCAAACGCATTAAGAAGGAAAGAAATTTCACAAATTAACTTTTAAGAAGGCACACCTGTTAATTGAAAGTCATTCCAGGTGACTACCTCATGAAGCTGGTTGAGAGAATGCCAAGTTTGTGCAAAGCTGTCATCAAGACAAAGGGTGGCTACTTTGAAGAATCTGAAATATAAAATATATTTTGTTATGTTTAACACTTTTTTGGTTACCACATGATTCCATGTCTTTTTTCATAGTTATGTCTTAAGTATTATTCTACAATGTAGAAAATAGTAAAAATAAAGAAAACCCTTGAATGAGTAGGTGTGTCCAAACTTTTGACTGGTACTGTATATATTATGTATAAGCTGGAAGTAGAACCCTAAGTGTTGTTGTCTCTATGCCTCTATACACTATATCACCTCACAATTCCTTGTGTCTCTGTGATGTCTTAGTTCCTTGGTGGTAGAGAGACAGCCCTGTATGCCCACACATCTACAGAGACCTCTGGTGCTGCAGACAAAGATGCAGTTCACTGTCAAGCTCAGGTCAGCACAAACACAACAGCACCTCCCATCTGTAGTTCTTCCCATCTGTAGTTCCTATGGATCCTTACAGTCCTGGGTGAGTTTTAATTTGTATTTCCTCTCCTCTAGATTTCTTGTGACGCTCCAGGAATTCAACTATCAGCTCAAAGTGAAAGCTTTGTTTGACAAGTAAGTAAATGAGTGTTGTGTTATTTTGTCCTGCTCTTGAATTTGGGATGTTAATACATAACTATATGCACGTTTTATTTTCTCTCCAGGGACGTTACAGAAAAGAATGGGTTTCGTAAGTTCAACATATTGGGTACCAACACAAAAGTTATGAATATGGAGGAGTCAAATGGAAGCTGGCTGCAGAGTTTTTCCATTTGGTAAGCTAGCACCATTTTAAATGGCATACAGGGCACTAAATCTGAATGACTTGTCCCAGTTGTCCATTTGGACCTGCAATGTCATCACTCTTTACAGCAGGGTTCTCCAACTGGCAGTCATTTTATTTGGCGGTCAAGTTGTATTATTTATTTATTACTGTAAAAATACCAGCAAATCAGCTCCGAGTGATTTTAATTTTGGAAGTCTGTTCCAAAGTATTCCACTCATTATAGAGAAATATATGTGACCGTATACAAATGTAAGCAAGGTTTGATATGGTTATAGTAAAATATGATATCTGTTTGGGCTTCTTGCGGTCAATTTGTAGGCTACAAATTATTTGTAATTATGCTCGGGCACCCTGACCATCCTCTCAAGAAAATATCGGCCTGCAGCTGAATCTACAGTAGTTGATGATCCCTGCTTTACAGTTTATTCTTTGATCTCAACACAGAAACTGCTAGAGCAGAGAGTGACTGGAAAAGGAAAGAAAGAGGTAAGAGAGCTGGTTTCTGATTGGTCTTAATGGGCTGTAATGACCATGTATTCGGTACAGTATTTGTGAATTTCATGATGAGTATTAAATACATTCTGGTGCGGATTATGTTTCTCTGTCTGTCCATGTTATTCCAGGGGCCTCTCATTGTGACAGAGGAGCTGCACTGCATCTGCTTTGAGTCGGAACTCCGCCAGTCAGGTCTGGAAATCAAACTAGGGGTAAGTGATCTGAAATATAGAGATTCAGGTCTACACTCCCATGAGGTCCAACAGCGATCTGGCCTTATTTAATTTGACTTTGATTTAGTCTGGCCTCTGGTCCTTTTTAGACCATCTCCCTGCCCATCGTGGTCATCTCCAACAGCAGCCAGATGCCCAGTGGCTGGGCCTCCATCCTGTGGTACAACATGCTGACCAGCGAGCCCCAGGTAGTCTTCTCTCAAGGTTCCTTCCTCCAAGGGAGTTTTTCCTTGCCTTGAAGGTGCTTTGCTGGCTTACTGTCAAACACTTTGACAACTTTTGATTTAAAAATCAGTTTTTAAATAAATATGATTGATTTGTTGGAACAGAACCTGGAGTTCTTCCTGAGCCCTCCGACAGTGTCCTGGGGTCAGCTATCTGAGGTGCTGAGCTGGCAGTTCTCCTCTGTCACCAAGAGGGGACTCAATGATGAGCAGCTAGGCATGCTGGCCGACAAACTACTGGGCCAGAAAGCACAGAGGAATCCTGAGGGCCTTATCCCCTGGACCATGTTTGGTGCTGTCAAGGTAGGTTAGGATTACAGTACACAGAATATTTGGTCCCAATTTAAACAAAGTACAACTCATAAAGCATTTATATACTGTAGCAAACATAAATGCTTCATAAACACTACATAAATGCTTCACAAATCATCTATAAGTGTATATCATACACTACAAATGGTGTAGAAAGGGTGACAAAACAACTCCCACTGTAGGGTGACTTGCCAAATGTGACATAATGTACTATGTATGTTTATACACCATTTTTAGAGAATATGACATACACTTGAAGATGATTTGTGAAGCATTTATTTAGGGCTTATGCATGTTATATAAAGCCTTTTATAAGTTGTACTTTGTTTAAAATATTTACAGTTCACAAAGATATATGAGGACATTGAGTAAGTGCTCCCTTGTGTCTACTACAGAGCCTCAGTGAGAAGAGGTTTCCCTTCTGGCTGTGGATCGAAGCCATCCTGGACCTCATCAAGAGACATCTGCTGACCCTGTGGAATGATGGGTGAGTTATTCTTTACTCTTTTTGGAATTGCACATTTACAAAAGCAAATAACTAGTGCTCTTATAGGGATGACATATTAGCTGAATGGCTACATCTGGCACATTTACAGACATGAACAATGTGCATTGTCCCTGCCTACTAAAACAAATACGGTAATGTAAGTAATAAAGTAATGTTGCTTGTTCTCTCCCACTACAGTTGCATCCTGGGCTTCGTGAGTAAGGAGAGGGCAAAGGCCATGCTGACTGGGAAGTGTCCAGGCACGTTCCTGCTGCGCTTCAGTGAGAGTAGCAGAGACGGAGCCATCACATACACTTGGGTGGAACGCGACCTAAACGGTGAGTAGCACACGTGTGCATTTACAACTAAAGGTGCTATATTTGAATCTGTGTGTGTTAATTTTCGTATTTTTATTCTAGCAGAGTGGATTCCTGGGTGAATTCCAGGGTGGAATCCAGAAGGCAGCATGGGAGTATAGGAAAATACTTACATGAAAATAAAAAATAAAAAAAATCTCAATAAAGAGGTCCTCAACCAACATTCTGAATTGCCCAAAAAGCACCAAATCAAACTTTATTTGCCACATGCGTCGAATACAACAAGTGTAGACCTTACCGTGAAATGCTTGCTTACAAGCCCTTAACCAACAGTGCAGTTCAAGAAGAGTTAAGAAAATATTTACCAAATAAACTAAAGTAAAAAATAATAAAAAGTAACACAATTACATAACAATAACGTGGCTATATACAGGGGTTACCGGTGCTGAGTCAGTGTGCGGGGGTACAGGTTAGAGGTCATTTGTACATGTAGGTAGGGGTGAAGTGACTATGCATAGAGAATAAACAGCGAGTAGCAGCAGTATACAAAACAAATGGAGGGGTCAATGCAATAGTGGGGTGGCCATTTGATTAATTGTTCATCAGTCTTATGGCTTGGTGGTAGAAGCTGTTAAGGAGCCTTTTGGTCCTAAACTTGGCGTTCCGTTACCGCTTGCCGTGCGGTAGCAGAGAAATCAGTCTATGACTTGAGTGACTGGAGTCTCTGACAATTTTATGGGCTTTCCTCTGACACCGCCTATTATATAGGTCCTGGATGGCACGAAGCTTGGCCCCAGTGATGTTCTGGGCCGTACACACTACCCTCTGTAGCGCCTTACGGTCAGATGCCGAGCAGTTGCCATACCAGGTGGTGATGCAACCGGTCAGGATGCTCTCGATGATGCAGCTGTAGAACTTTTTGAGGATCTGGGGACCCATGCCAAATCTTTTCAGTCTCCTGAAGGGGAAAAGGTTTTGTCTTGCCCTCTTCACGACTGTCTTTGTGTGTTTGGACCATGATCGTTTGTTGGTGATGTGGACTACAAGGGAGCTGAAGCTCTCGATCCGCTCCACGCCAGCCCTGTTGATGTTAATGGGGGCCTGTTCGGCCTGCCTTTTCCTGTAGTCCATGATCAGCTCCTTTGTCTTGCTCACATTGAGGGAGAGGTTGTTGTCCTGGCACCACACTGCCAGTTCTCTGACCTCCTCCCTATAGGCTGTCTCGTTGTTGGTGGTCAGGCCTACCACTGTTGTGTCGTCAGCAAACGTAATGATGGTGTTGGAGTCGTGTTTGGCCATGCAGTTGTGGGTGAACAGGGAGTACAGGAGGAGACTAAATACACACCCCTGAGGGGCCCCAGTGTTGAGGATCAGCGTGGCAGACGTGTTGTTGCCTACCCTTACCACCTGGGGGTGGCCCGACAAGAAGCCCAGGATCCAGTTGCAGAGGGAGATGTTAAGTCCCAGGGTCCTTAGCTTAGTGATGAGCTTTGTGGGCACTATGGCGTTGAAAGTTGAGCTGTAGTCAATGAACAGCATTCTCACATAGGTGTTCCTTTTTGTCCAGGTGGGAAAGGGCAGTGTGGAGTGCGATTGAGATTGCGTAATCTGTGGATCTGTTGGGGCAGTATGCAAATTAGTGGGTTTAGGGTATCAGGGAGGATGCTGTTAATGTGAGCCATGACCAGCCTTTCAAAGCACTTCATGGCTACCGACGTGAGTGCTACGGGGTGGTAATCATTTAGGCAGGTTACCTTCACTTTCCTGGGCACAGGGACTATGGTGGTCTGCTTGAAACATGTAGGTATTGCAGACTCAGTCAGGGAGAGGTTGAAAATGTCAATGAAGACACTTGCCAGTTGGTCCGTGCATGTTTTGAGTACATGTCCTGGTAATCCATCTGGCCCCACGGCTTTGTGAATGTTGACCTGTTTAAAGGTCTTGCTCACATTGGCTATCGAGAGCGTTATCACACAGTCATCCAGAACAGCTGGTGCTCTCGTGCATGCTTCAGTGTTGCTTGCCTCGACGCGAGCATAAAAGGCATTTAGCTAGTCTGGTAGGCTCCCGTCACTGGTCAGCTCGCGTCTGGGTTTACCTTTGTAGTCCGTAATAGTTTTGAAGCCCTACCACATCCGACGAGCGTCAGAGCCGGTGTAGTAGGATTCAATCTTAATCCTGTATTGACGCTTTGCTTGTTTGATGGTTCGTCTGAGGGCATAGCGGGATTTCTTCTAAGCGTCCGGATTAGTGTCCTGCTCCTTAAAAGCGGCAGCGCTAGCCTTTAGCTCGATGCGGATGAATCCCGGAACGTATTCCAGTCTGTGCTTGCAAAACAGTCCTGTAGTGTAGCCTCCGCGTCATCTGACCACCAATGCATCCAACTGTAGATTATTCTCAAAATGGTTCCATAAATGAGGTGCAAATCAACTAAAAGCCGTTTTATCCTAAATCTATACTGACAGAAGGAATTTCAAGAGTTAACCATCCCCGTGACGGAGTATCTCATACTCTATATGTTAGTAACAATGTTAGGTAAATGCAGTTTTTTTTGTTGTTGCAAAAGAGCTTTATAAATTAACAGAATGCAGAATGACCAATGCGATGTCAAAGAGGGCCAGCCTACTTTCTGTTAGAATGCAAAGATGAATGCTAAACCTGCCGCCAGTGATATAGAGTTGAATTCGGAAGTTTACATACACTTACACGGAACCCAAACCGGCTGCGCACGTGCGCCATCGTGCATAAATGTATTTTGTGCCCCCACACCAAACGCGATCACGACACGCAGGTTAAAATATCAAAACAAACTCTGAACCAATTATATTAATTTGGGGACAGGTCGAGAAGCATTGAACATTTATGGCAATTTAGCTAGTTAGCTTGCACTTGCTAGCTAATTTGTCCTATTTAGCTAGCTTACTGTTGCTAGCTAATTTGTCCTGGGATATAAACATTGAGTTGTTATTTTACCTGAAATGCACAAGGTCCTCTACTCCGCCAATTAATCCACACATAAAACAGTCAACCAAATCGTTTCTACTCATCTCTCCTCCTTCCAGGCTTTTTCTTCTACATTTACATGTACATTTTAGTCATTTAGCAGACGCTCTTATCCAGAGCGACTTACAGTAGAGTGCATACATTTTTATTGCATTTTTACATACTGGCCCCCCGTGGGAATTGAACCCACAACCCTGGAGTTGCAAGCACCATGCTCTACCAACTGAGCTACAGTGGGACTGTTGACTTTATATTGCGATTGGCAACTTTCATAAGTTAGGTTCATTACCGCCACTGACCTCGTTCGTCTTTCAGTCACCCACATGGGTATAACCAATAAGGAGATGGCCCTGGGTACCTGCTTCTATAAACCGATGGGAGAGGCAGGACTTGCAGCGCGATCTGTGTCACAAATAGAACTGACTTCTATTTTAGCCCTTGGCAACGCAGACGCTCGTTGGCGCGCGAGCGAGCAGTGTGGGTGCAATAATTGAATAATATAGATTTCTAAATGTATTTTGCAACGCTGCGCACGCGACGCGAGCGGTGTAGTCAGCCTGTTAGGTTGGAGTCATTATAACTCGTTTTTCAACCACTCCACAAATTTCTTGTTAACAAACTATAGTTTTGGCAAGTCGGTTAGGACATCCACTTTGTGCATGACACAAGTACTTTTTCCAACAATTGTTTACAGACAGATTATTTCACTTATAATTCACTCTATCACAATTCCAGTGGGTCAGAAGTTTACATACATGAAGTTGGCTGTGCCTTTAAACGGCTTGGAAAATTCCAGAAAATGATGTCATGGCTTTAAAAGCTTCTGATAGGCTAATTGACATCATTTCAGTCAATAGGAGGTGTACCTGTGGATGTATTTCAAGGCCTACCTTCAAACTCAGTATCGCTTTGCTTGACATCATGGGAAAATGAAAAGAAATCAGCCAAGACCTCAAAAAAATTGTGGCCCTCCACAAGTCTGGTTCATCCTTGGCAGCAATTTCCAAATGCCTGAAGGTACCATGTTCATCTGTACAAACAATAGTACGCAAGTATAAACACCATGGGACCACGCAGCCGTCATACCGCTCAGGAAGGAGACGCGTTCTATCTCCTAGAAATGAACGCGCTTTGGTGCGAAAGGTGAAAATCAATCCCAGAAAAACAGCAAAGGACCTTGTGAAGATGCTGGAGGAAACAGGTACAAAAGTATCTATATCCACAGTAAATCGAGTCCTATATCGACATAACCTGAAAGGCCTCTCAGCAAGGAAGAAGCCACTGCTCCAGAACTGCCATAAAAAAGACAGACTGTGATTTGCAACTGCACATGGGGACAAAGATCGTACTTTTTGGAGAAATGTCCTCTGGTCTGATGAAACAGAAATAGAACTGTTTGGCCATAATGACCATCGTTATGCTTGGAGGAAAAAGGGGGAGGCTTGCAAGCCGAAGAACACCATCCCAACCGTGAAGCACAGGGGTGGCAGCATCATGTTGTGGGGGTGCTTTGCTGCAGGAGGGACTGGTGCACTTCACAAAATAGATGGCATCATGAGGAAGGAAAATTATGTGGATATATTGGAAGCAACATCTCAAGACATCAGTCAGGAAGTTAAAGCTTAGTGGCAAATGGGTTTTCCAAATGGACAATGACCCCAAGCATACTTCCAAAGTTATGGCTTAAGGACAACAATGTCAAGGTATTGGAGTGGCCATCACAAAGCCCTGACCTCAATCCTATAGAAACTTTGTGGGCAGACCTGAAAAAGCGTGTGCGAGCAAGGAGGCCTACAAACCTCACTCAGTTACACCAGCTCTGTCAGGAGGAATGGGCCAAAATTCACCCAACTTATTGTGGGAAGCTTGTGGAAGGTTACCTGAAACATTTGACCTAAGTTAAACAATTACCAAAAACCAAATACTAATTGAGTGTATGTAAACTTCTGACCCACTGGGAATGTGATGATTGTAATAAATCATTCTCTACTATTATTCTGACATTTCACATTCTTAAAATAAAGTGGTGATCCTAACTGACCTAAGACAGGGAATTTTTACGAGGATTAAATGTCAGGAATTTTGAAAAAGTGAGTTTAAATATATTTGGCTAAGGTGTATGTAAACTTCTGACTTCAACTGTACCTGTCACCCATGTTCCACAGATACGCCTGTATTCCATGCTGTGGAGCCTTATGCCAAGAAGAAGCTGTCTGTCATCTCTCTGCCTGAAATCATCCGCAACTACAAGGTGATGGCAGCTGGGAACATCCCAGAGAACCCACTCTGCTTCCTCTACCCAGACATCCCCAAAGACGAGGCCTTCGGAAAGTTCTACACCAGGACCATGGAGGGTAAGCAGCCAGCAACCTTTTTTTAATTTATTTTTTTGTTCCTGATGCTTTCCTATATCTCTCAGATGCATTTCAGACACCTCAAACCATACTTCATTTTGATTTATTTTTGGTCATGTATGAGTTGGGCTCGCGAGTGGGGCAGCGGGATAAAGCACTGCATCTCAGTGCTAGAGGCGTCACTACAGACACCCTGGTTCGAATCCAGGCTGGATCACAACCGGCCATGATTGGGATTCCCATAGGGCGGCGCACAATTGGCTCAGTATCGTTTTGGAATTACCTGGATTTCTGCAGAAATTGGTCATAAAGTTTGATCTGATCTTCATCTAAGTCACAACAATAGACAAACACAGTCTGCTTAAACTAATAACACACAAAAAATTATACGTTTTCATGTTTTTATTGAACACAGTGTAAACATTCGCTGTGTAGGGTGGGAAAAGTATGTGAACCCTTGGATTTAATAACTGATTGGCAGCAATAAACTCAACCAAACGTTTTCTGTAGTTGCGGATCAGACCTCCACAACGGTCAGGAGGAATTTTGGACCATCTTTACAAAACTGTTTCAGTTAAGCAATATTCTTAGGATGTCTGGTTGAACCGCTCTCGAGGTCATGCCACAGCATTTTAAATTGGGTTGAGGTCAGGTCTCGTACTGGTTCACTCCAGAAGGTGTATTTTCTTCTGTTGAAACCATTCTGTTGTTTATTTACTTCTGTGTTTTAGGTCGTTGTCCTGTTGCATCACCCAACTTCTGTTGAGCTTCATTTGGCGGACAGATAGCCTTACATTGTCCTGCAAAATGTCTTGATTAACTTGGTAATTCATTTTTCCGTCAATGATGGCAAGATGTCCAGGCCCTGAGGCTGCAAAGCAGCCCCAAACCATGATGCCCCCTCCACCATACTTTACAGTTGGGATGAGGTTTTGATGTTGGTGTGCTGTGCCTTTTTATCTCCACACATAATGTTGTGTGTTTCTTCCAAACAACTCAACTTTAGTTTAATCTTTCCACAGAATATTTTGCCAGAAGCGCTGTGGAACATCCATGTGCTCTTTTGCGAACTTTTTGGACAGCAGTGGCTTCTTCCGTGGTGTCCTCCCATAAACATCATTCTTGTTTAGTGTTTTACGTATCATAGACACGTCAACAGAGATGTAAGCATGTTCCAGAGATTTCTTTGTCTTTAGCTGACACTCTAGGATTCTTCTTAACCTCATAGAGAATTCTGTGCTGTGCTTTTGCAGTCATCTTTGCAGGACGGCCACTCCTAGGGAGAGTAGCAACAGTGCTGAACTTTCTCCATTTATTGACAATTTGTCTTACTGTGGACTGATGAACATCAAGGTTTTTAGAGATACTTTTGTAACCCTTTCCAGCTTTATGCAAGTCAACAATTCTTAATCTTAGGTCTTCTGAGATCTCTTTTGTTCGAGGCATGGTTCACATCAGGCAATGCTTCTGGTGAATAGCAAACTCAAATTTTATGTTTTTTTTTTTTATAGGGCTAGGCAGCTCTAACCAGCATCTCCAATCTCGTCTCATTGATTGGACTCCAGGTTAGCTGACTCCTGACTCCAATTAGCTTTTGGAGAAGTCATTAGACTAGGGGTTCACATACTTTTTCCAACCTACACTGTGAATGTTTAAATTATGTATTCAATATAGACAAGAAAAATACAATACTTTGTGTGTTATTAGTTTAAGCACACTGTGTTTGTCTGTTGTTGTGACTTCAGATCATATTTTATGATACATTTATGCAGAAATCCAGGTAATTCTAAAGGGTTCACATACTTTTTCTTGCCATTGTAATGTTTTATTCAATGTGTTTCTCTCGGCTAATAGCAGTAAGGTCAAATTCAATCTTTCACCAAATCATTTGTATATGTTTTTTGGGGATACCTACAGAGGTCCTAAAAATAGCTGGTCCATCTTATGACCATAATAAAACAATTCTATATGTTAGCTTTGTAGATATCGTCTTAGACTCCTACGGGTTCAGCTTGTGGGCGTCGTAGAGCAAAACAGCTGACCCGTTCGTGTGAGTCTCAGCTTTCCATAGTGGGGTGATTTTGTTTCTGGCTTAAACCGTTCGAACTTGACAGATGTTTTCGTTGGAAGAAAAACAAAGTTGGCATGCCAAAGGGACTGACTTCAAACGAGTCCCGTGAAGCTTGTCGTAGACCAAAACAGCCGTGAGTCTCAGCTTTCCATAATGGGGTCACTCCGCTGTAGAGCTGCCTGTTTCCACTGCAGATGGGGTAAACCGACATCGGCGGATGTTGTGTATTGAGACGCAGTCCTTGCAAAAAACTAAAGCCTCTAGGTTGAACAGACAGATTAGTTTTCCACGCAGGCACAGACATCGACTATAGGCATATCAAATATAAATGTTTACAAAATAATAATAAGACATGATAGATTTCACACTATAGAATTATAGGAATATAGAATTAATAAAACATCTGTTGGTCAGAAAATAGAAGTGATAAGATTAGGCATTCTATTTCTGTGTTTAAAATCCCCTCAATGACCATGGTGTCTGGTAAACCTTTGGGGATGTTTATTATGAACAACACTAGGGGTGCACGATATATTGGTGTGCATATCGGAATCGGACGATATTAGCTAAAAATGCCAACATTGGCATCGGCATGATGTCTAGTTTAACGCCGACGCGAAAAACCGACGTCAAAGCTGATGTGCATACCTATATAATGTAGGTAGCTGACGTAATGACACCGCAAAAAATACACAGAACAAAAGCAGAAAAATACTAAGTGCACACTTTCAACAACTAAACAAGTTCAAGTCCAGCAGTCATTTGAAAGAGTAAGAACATTTAAGCGAGACAACTAAGGCGAAATCCATTAACGCCAAGATAATGGAATCCATTGCCCTTGACAATCAACCGTGCTCTGTCGTGGATGATGTTGGCTTTCGCCGACTGGTCGAGCCCCGGTACACACTATTTTTCAGATGTTGCCCTACCGGAGTTAGTGTTGTTGACACTCGCATACATGAGCGTCACTGCTATTAGCTTCACGACTGACATTTGGACCAGCGATGTCAGCCCCATGAGCATTATGAGTGCATCTGGTGCAACCAATTACATTCAGAAGTCACATAATTAGTTAGATTGCACACAGGTGGACTTTAAGTGTCACATGATCTGTCACATGATCTCAATGTATATATACACCTGTTCTGAAAGGCCCCCGAGTCTGCAACACCACTAAGCAAGGGGCACCACCAAGCAAGCGGCACTATGAAGACCAAGGAGCTCTCCAAACAGGTCAGGGACAAAGTTGTGGAGAAGTACAGATCAGTTATAAAAAAATATTTGAAACTTTGAACATCCCAAGGAGGACCATTAAATCTGTTATTAAAAAACACCCCAAACATATGGTCAGATGAGACTAAAATGTAGCTTTTTGGCCATCAAGGAAAACGCTATGTCTGGCGCAAACCCAATACCTTTCATCACCCTGAGAACACCATCCCATGGGGGTGGCAGCATTATGCTGTGGAGATGTTTTTCATCGGCAAGGACTGGGAAACTGGTCAGAATTGAGGGAATGATGGATGGCGCTAAATACAGGGAAATTCTCGAGGGAAACCTGTTTTTAGTCTTCCAGAGATTTGAGACTGGAACGGAGGTTCACCTTCCAGCAGGACAATGACCCTAAGCATACTGCTAAAGCAACACTCGAGTGGTTTAAGGGGAAACATTTAAATGTCTTGGAATGGCCTAGTCAATGCCCAGACCTCAATCCAATTGAGAATCTGTGGTATAACTTAAAGATTGCTGTACACCAGCAGAACCCATCCAACTTGAAGGAGCTGGAGCAGTTTTGCCTTGAAGAATGGGCAAAATTCCCAGTGGCTAGATGTGCCAAGCTTATAGAGACATACCCCAAGAGACTTGCAGCTGCAAAAGGTGGCTCTACAAAGTATTGACTTTGGGGGGATGAATAGTTATGCACGCTCAAGTTTTCTGTTTTTTTTCTCTTATTTCTTGTTTGTTTTACAATAAAAAAATACTTTGCATCTTCAAAGTGGAAGGCATGTTTAAATAAAATGATACAACCCCCCCCCCCCGAAAATATATTTTAATTCCAGGGTGTAAGGCAACAAAATAGGAAAATGCCAAGGGGGGTGAATACTTTCACAAGCCACTGTACGTAAATGCCAACAAAATTACTTTTTGGTGTGTGTGTGTGTGTCCTTTCTATTTAACTAGACAAGTCAATTCAGAACAAATTCTTATTTACAATGACGGCCTAACCCGCTGGGCTAATTGTGCGCCGCCCTATGGGACTCCCAATAACGGCCGGATGTGATACAGCCTGGATTCGAGCCAGGGACTGAAGTGACGCCTCTTGCACTGAGATGCAGTGCCTTAGACCACTGTGTCCATGTGTGTATGTGTTAACTATTTAACTGCACTACAACGCTTAAAAGGCTGCTAAAAATTGTTAATATTGGTTATCGGTATCGTTTTTGTTTTGGCAAGGATAATATCGGTATCGTACAAAAATGTAATATCGGTGCATCCCTAAACAACACCTCTTAATTGTCCATCTGGTCCACCATTTTGTTTTTCAGCAGAGCCCATGGATGTGGAGAGTCCCACCGACACAGGATACATACAGAAAGATTTCATACCAGTGTCAGAACTGTAAGTTACCCTTCATACGTTACATATATCTTCATCTATAACAGGAAGACATTTTATTTGCAATGTTCTGGTTTGGGTATAATCCATAATCTGACTTAATTAACCCTTATTTTTGCAATGTGTTTTAGTCACCCATCTAGACTGCAAGACAATACAAAATGTATGAAATGAAAATTAAATGAAATGTATGCATTCACTACTGTAAGTCGCTCTGGATAAGAGTGTCTGCTAAATGACTAAAATGTAAAAATGTAAGATGATGCTCATGTCGCCAGAAGTGTTGGAATAGCTGGAAAGTGGGCTAGTGCTCCATTGGTGGAGTGGAAGTCCTAAGAATATTGATACTGCTGTGGTATGTGCAATTTCCCTTTTGGCTCTACTGTGATATTCAGCATTACTTTGTCAAGGGAAATATACACTCTTAGAAAAAGGGTTCCAAAAGGGTTCTACCTGGATCGAAAAGGGTTTTATCTGGAACCAAAATGGGTTATTTTAAGGGTTGTCCAATGGGGACAGCCAAGAACCCTATTTGGTTCTAGATAGCACCTTTTTTTTCTTAAGAGTGTAGTATTATTTCTAACATGGCTATCTACACTAAACAAAAATATAAACGCAACATGTAAAGTGTTGGTCCCATGGTTCATGAGCTGAAATAAATAATTTTTCAGATTCAGAAAAAGTTTATTTCTCTAAAATGATGAGCACAAATTTGTTTACATCCCTGTTAGTGAGCATTTCTCCTTAGCCAAGGTAATCCATCCACCTGACAGGTGTGGCATATCAAGAAGCTGATTAAACAGCATGATCATTACACAGGTACACAGGTGCTGTGGACAATAAAAGGCCACTTTAAAATGTGCAGTTTTGTCACACAACACAATGCCACAGATGTCTCAAGTTTTGAGGGAGTGTGCAATTGGCATGCTGATTGCAGGAATGTCCACCAGCGCTGTTGCCAGAGAATTTAATGTTCATTTCTCTATCATAAGCCACCTCCAACGTCGTTATAGAGAATTTGGTAGTATGTCAAACCAGCCTCACAACCGCAGACAATTTGTAACCACGCCAGCCCAGGACCTCCACATCTGGCTTATTCACCTGTGGGATTGTCTGAGGAGTATTTCTGTCTTATAATAAAGACATTTTGTGCCAGAAAACTAATTCTGATTGGCTGCCCAGTGGGTGGGCACCCCTGCCCAGTCATGTGAAATCCTAATTCATTTATTTCAATTGACTGATTTACATATATGAGCTGTAACTCAGTAAAATCTTTGAAATTGTTGCATGTTGTGTTTATATTTAGGTTCAGTATACATACGGTATATTTCAGGATGTTGTGCATCCCTGGAAATAATCTGAATTCATGTAAACATAACAGGTCTGAAAACATAGCTTGTCCCAAAAAAGTGGTTTCTTGACACAATTTACCCCCGGTGTGGAGTAAATTGAGCCACCTTTGGGTAAGTGGGGGATGGCGTCCCCTGACAGTGTTGTGACAGTGGGTGATGGTGCTGGTAGGTCAAAGTTGAATTAATTGAATGAGGTTGTGGTATATTGTATATCTTAAATGAATGCCTACATTCCGATATACTGTAGATCTCTCTGTTCAATTTCACTTAGCCTTCCATTTCTTGACCAGTTGTCTGGGACAGGGATGTTGTTTCGATGTGCCAATTCGTAGGCAAGTACTCTACATTTGAGGCTACTAAGACCATGAAACAGATCTGCGAGATTCTTGATATGTTTAGCAAGCTCAGACTCCATGTCATCAGATATGAATTTGTGTGCCTCTGCTACTCTATAATAGCCTCTTTCACACCAATACATGTTAGTTTTCTTTTTTTATCAATGTAACTCTTCAGTGTCCTTCAGTCTATTTTCTCATCCCTTGCTGCTGCTCAAATGGACTTCTTCCCTTCTCTCACTTCTTTGGTCCTCTCTCAAGAACCTCAAGGGGGCTAGACTCCTGCGTGCTTTACATTTGTATACACGGCCCCACGGGGTCTGCTCTTTAACATAAAAAATGCACTCAAGTTCATATGCATGTCACATTGCAAAAATACTTTGCATATTATGCATAAAACTGACAATGTAATCATAATTTGTATAGGCTATGGTAGCCATTGGCTCAACTTACCCCAATGCAAAAATGTTGACAATATTAGCCTACACAGCTACAAGGATGTGCTTTTATGCTATACTATATGACCAAAAGTATGTGGACACCAGCTCGTCGAGCATTTCATTCCAAAATCATGGGCATTAATATGGAGTTGGTCCCCCCTTTGCTGCTATAACAGCCTCCACTCTTCTGGGAAGGCTTTCCACTAGATGTTGGAACATTGCTGCAGGGACTTACTTCCATTCCATTAAGAGGACCACCTTTTCAAGTTTTGTGTGCTTGTTTTTTTTAAATGGTTGAATTAATAAACTAAACATTCAGCCACAAGCATTAGTGAGGTCGAGCACTGAAGTTGGGCAATTAGACCTGGCTCCCAGTCGGCATTCCAATTCATCCCAAAGGTGTTCGATGGGGTTGAGGTCAGGTCTCTGTGCAGGCCAGTCAAGTTCTTCCACACCGATCTTGACAAACCATTTCTCTATGGACCTCACTTTATACACCAAGGTATTGTCATGCTGGAACAGGAGAGGGCTTTCCCCAAACTGTTGCCACAAAGTTGGAAGCATAGAATTTTCTAGAATGTCATTGTATGCTGTAGCGTTAAGATTTCCCTTCACTGGAACTAAGGGACCTAGCCCGAACCAGGAAACAGCCCCCAGACCATTACTCCTCCTCCACCAGACTTTTACAGTTGGCACTATGCATTCGGGCAGGTAGCATTCTCCAAATCCAAATGAGTCCGTCAGACTGCCAGATGGTGGAAAATGATTAATCACTCCAAAGAATGCGTTTCCACTGCTCCAGAGTCCAAAGGCGGCGATCTTTACACCACTCTAGTCGACGCTTGGCATTGTGCATGGTGATCTTAGGCTTGTGTGCGGCTGCTCGGCCATGCAAACCCATTTCAAAAAGCTCCCGACGAACAGTTTTTGTGCTGATGTTGCTTCCAGAGGCAGTTTGGAACTCGGTAGTGAGTGTTGCAACCGAGGACAGACTATTTTTATGCGCTTCATCACTCGGTGGTCCCGTTCTGTGAGTTTGTGGCCTACCACTTTGCGGCTGAGCCGTTGTTGCTCGTAGACGTTTTCACTTCACAATATCAGCACTTATAGTTGACCGGGGCAGCTCTAGCAGGTCAGAAATTTGATTAACTGACTTGTTGGAAAGGTGGCATCCTATGACGGTGCCACGTTGAAAGTCACTGAGCTCTTCAATAAGGCCATTCTACTGTCAATGTTTGTCTATGGAGATTGCATGGCGGTGTGCTCGATTTTATACACGTCAGCAACGGGTGTGACTGAAATAGCCGAATCCACAAATTTCAAGGGGTGTCTACATACTTTTGGTGATGTAGTGTAGGCTTAGGACCTCGTATATTGTAGATTATAGAGACCCCAACTGATGTACAAAACAATCTTCTAACCATCTACTTTGGTTTAGATACAAGCATCAGGAAGCCTATAACACAAATTAATTTGACTTTGTGAAAATATTGTTGTACAGCATGTCATTCATTATCATCATGGCATTCATTTTCTGATTCCTTAACGTACTTTTGCATTCATGAAAAATACATTTTATTCACTTTGACTTTTTTTTATCATCCTCTGTAGATGACTGCAGAGTTTGAGAACACACTGGACTTGGACCGCAACTGAGCCGAGCCGATGGACAGGCAGGATCTTTTAGACCAGAAGATATGTTTTATACTGAAGCAAAATTGCATACTGTACACTTACTATATTTCACCTTTACTCTCCTTCCATTTCCAATTTCAGTTTTGTCACGTTTCAGAACGTTTTTTCTTTTTTTGTACAGAGCAAGTGTTGTGAAAATTCACCACTAAGGCCTCAAACTCAATGTAAATGAATCAATCTATATTATCGGTTAACTGGAGTTTCACAAACTCAATCCAAGCTTGATGAAAACTCTCTGAAAAAGGGCGTTCCTTTCAGTCCTTATAAATTGCTACACAAACAAGTCATATAAGCATGATTCAATAACAACACTGGTTCCTGCATGTGACTGACGTGGCTTCTTCTCTCAAAGCTGGGAACTTGAAACTGAGATACTCATTTTGTTTCCCAGAGCAATGTTCTGGGTGTACTGTCAATTGCTCTGAGGAGGTCAGTCATCTGCAAGAACCAAGACAGCCTTGAATTGTACATTTCTTCTCACTCTCTCTTCAGACAGTACAATTTTCTCTCACACAAGTTTTAAAATATATGAAATGATAAACTGGAGCTGTAAATACAATTACAGTGTGAATAATCATGTAGTACACACTGCACTGGAAACAATTCATACTTGTGTTAATTTGGTGATCATTTGTAACATTCATGGAATTAATTAATGTAGATACCCAAGTCTTCACATGCCTTTATTCAAGAATATAGAGTGGGAGTAAAGGGAGATATCCATATTTAAAGTTCTTTATTTATTGTTTGATTATTGAAATAAATATATCTCCATTGCCTGCAACACACAGCTAAAGCAGATATACTTCAATGAAAACAAACTGACATCAGTAAACACCTGTGGTACATTCAAAATAATTAGCTAATGTTGAAGTTGATCTGCACCTACACAGGGGAACAATAAACACTCATACGTACGAGGCTTCTTGTGCAACTGGGACTGGGGAGACAAAGTCAAATCCAATGAAAGCAACACTGAACACTTGAGATGAGTTATTCAATCAAAATATATTCATTCATCAAATCACAAGTAAGTTGCCTTAGGTACTTTTAGAACAATAGTGTAGGGCTTGAGATTTTGATGGCAATGTCCTCTGTCATTACCAGATTTGTAGTCGCTGTCCCTCCCATAGTCAATAACACAAACAAATACACACATGGACTAGTTCTCACCAAAACAACCTGACTTTTCAAGTATAGGCTTATACGTTTATTTTACACTCTAAACAGTTAAACAATCAATATGTGCATCTCTGCATAAAAAGTGAACCATTAGTTATGCGTAGAATCGTCTTAGTGTTCTGCGTTCATATAGGCCCATAAGGATAACTATTTTATCTCTACCCAAAAGAGGCATTTGGGTGAGTAGGGCAAGATTTAAAGTCCACCATTGTGGAGTTGTTCCGAACTAAAAACATTCAAGTGTAATGCACTGTCTGTAACTGAAGATAAATCCATGTAAAACCAAATATCTGACAAATAAGTCAACTTGTGTGACATAACAGTAACACCATTGACACTGCTGTAACCATGAAGTGATAAATCAATGTTTCGAAGGGTTTAATGTTTTGCCCTAAAATTTGACTTTGAAACCTGTCTGTAAAGAGCACATGGCTGCTGGTTGAATTGTATTGTATTGCTCCTGAGGCGGCTCACACATAAAATGCTCTCTTTTTTTATGTCGCCGACTAGACTTATCAGGTGGAGCAAACGTACAGAAAAGCTTTGGCTGACACAAACAAATAACCCCCTTTCTACTCAAAATTAATATAAGATTATAGAACAATCAATAAAAAAAGATTTTTTTGGTTATTTTGGAGAAAAGGGTGCAAAAATGTCTACCTATCAAATAGCAAACCAACAAAACTAAACTCACTCCACATAATGCCATACTTTCAATTCATATGAAGCCAGAAGTCTCAAACCATAGATAGCCTGGTCCCAGATCTGTCTGGCCTGTATAGCCAACTGTATAGCCAATGCCATATACAGTGCAAACAGATTTGCAACCAGGCTACCTAGATCTGTGAACATGTGGAATAGTTTATGTAAAGCATTCTGCTTCATGAATAGAGTCAAACTTAAGCCTAATGCAGTGTGTGGACTTTACCAATTTCCTTCAAAGGCTGTGCCAGTGAGAGTCACTTGATTTCACTTCAGATTAAATAGTATTTACACTGAATCCATCTACCTCTGATATTCATTTCAGGGATATACACACGTTACATAAATGTACACGTTATCTTACGCATACTTTCAGGTTTAACACGTTGTACATAAAGATAAATGTTTTGTGAACTTAAATGTGGAAAATACATTCCACATAGTGCTGACACACACTGAGGGAGAGTTGCGCAGTACGACATAAAAAAGCGAAGCGAAAGGAAACAACCAAAAAAAACGAAAAACATCTGGGAAAAAGTCAAAGGTCAATAAATATATATATTTTTTAAACACAATGTCGTTTTTCAAATGCTAGAAATACAATACTTTTATACAAAATCAACAATACAGTATTATCAACAGTATACGTACGTGACCTACCACTAACGTGACAAAGGGACCACACAGACTTACAGTAAGTCTTCCAGATAGTTAATGGGGCCATAGAAATAGAATGACCGGAAAGGACCAAGCCTCTCAGATCACGTGTATATATAATTTCAATGGGAATGTCCGTTCTAGTTATTTTATTTCTATGGATAGATAAGAGTATTAGTTGGCTCATAGTAGGCCGTCAATGTTCTTCTCTGATATCTCCTTCTCTTTGTCCTCAGTGGCGCCCCCCGCTGGACTGTACTTGTTGTTGTAGTCCTGGAGCATGGTCACAACATCATGGTGTCCAAAGTGCACTGCCTCTTCCATCGGTGTGTTACCCCACCTTGATGGAACAGACAAGAGACATTGTAAACACTGCTCTTAAATAGACACGTTTTACATTAGCTAAGTTTCTATCCAATTGGCGACAGATTTTCAGGCGAATATTCTCAAATCTGCAAAAACAAAATGTGTGCATTTTCCCACCAGAGATGTGCTTCCATGAAATGTACTTGTTGCAGATAAAAGGTTGTGCATGATGACGTAGTGGACATAAAAATAACTTTTGCTGTTAAATTCCCATGTACCGAATAAAAAATACAAGTTCAGTTTATTTGTCTCATGCGCTGAATACTACAGGTGTAGACTTTACAGTGAAATGCTTACTTACAAGCCCTTAACCAACAATGCAGTTTTAAGAAGAAAAAAAAAAAGTAACAAATAATTAAAGAGCAGCAGTAAAATAACAATAGCGAGTCTATATACAGGGGGTACCGGTACAGAGTCAATGTGCGGGTTAGTCGAGGTAATTGAGGTAATATATACATGTACAGTTGAAGTCGGAAGTTTACATACACCTTAGCCAAATACATTTAAACTCAGTTTTTCACAATTCCTGACATTTAATCCTAGCAAAAATTCCCTGTCTTAGGTCAGTTAGATTCACCACTTTATTTTAAGAATGTGAAATGTCAGAATAATAGTAGAGAATTATTTTTTTCAGCTTTTATTTCTTTCATCACATTCCCAGTGGGTTAGAAGTTTACATACACTCAATTAGTATTTGGTAGCATTGCCTTTAAATTGTTTAACTTGGGTCAAACGTTTGGGGTAGCCTTCCACAAGCTTCCCACAATAAGTTGGGTGAATTTTGGCCCATTCCTCCTGACAGAGCTGGTGTAACTGAGTGAGGTTTGTAGGCCTCCTTGCTCGCACACGCTTTTTCAGGTCTGCCCACAAGTTTCTATAGGATTGAGGTCAGGGCTTTGTGATGGCCACTCCAATACCTTGACTTTGTTGTCCTTAAGCCATTTTCCCACAACTTTGGAAGAAT
This sequence comes from Salmo salar, assembly GCF_965601325.2. Lineage (NCBI taxonomy): Eukaryota > Metazoa > Chordata > Actinopteri > Salmoniformes > Salmonidae > Salmo > Salmo salar. Next base: position 7,366,087 of record NC_138307.1, on the reverse strand, counting down.
GCTTGGGATCATTGTCCATTTGGAAGACCCATTTGCGACCAAGCTTTTAACTTCCTGACTGATGTCTTGAGATGTTGCTTCAATATATCCACATAATTTTCCTCCCTCATGATGCCATCTATTTTGTGAAGTGCACCAGTCCCTCTTGCAACAAAGCACCCCCACAACATGATGCTGCCACCCCCATGCTTTACGGTTGGGATGGTGTTCTTCAGCTTGCAAGCATCTCCCTTTTTCCTCTAGACATAAGGATGGTCATTATGGCCAAACAGTTCTATTTGTGTTTCATGAGACCAGATGACATTTCTCCAAAAAGTACGATCTTTGTCCCCATGTGCAGTTGCAAACCGTAGTCTGGCTTTTTTTATGGCGGTTTTGGAGCAGTGGCTTCTTCCTTGCTGAGCAGCCTTTCAGGTTATGTCGATATAGGACTCGTTTTACTGAGGATATAGATAATTTTATTCCGGTTTCCTCGTGCATCTTCACAAGGTCCTTTGCTGCTGTTCTGGGATTGATTTGCACTTTTCGCATCAAAGTACATTAATCTCTAGGAGACAGAACGCTTCTCCTTCCTGAGCGGTATGATGGCTACGTGGTCACATGGTGTTTATACTTGCGTACTATTGTTTGTACAGATGAATGTGGTACCTTCAGGCGTTTGAAAATTGCTCCCAAGGATGAACTAGACTTGTGGAGGTCTTTTTTTTTCCTGAGGTCTTGGCTGATTTCTTTTGATTTTCCCATGATGTCAAGCAACGAGGCACTGAGTTTGAAGGTAGGCCTTGAAATACATCCACAGGTACACCTCCAATTGACTCAAATTATGTCAATTAGCCTATCAGAAGCTTCTAAAGCCATGACATAATTTTCTGGAATTTTCCAAGCTGTTTAAAGGCACAGTCAACTTAGTGTATGTAAACTTCTGACCCACTGGAATTTTGATACAGTGAAATAATCTGTCTGTAAACAATTGTTGAAAAAATTACTTGTGTCATGCACAAAGTATATATCCTAACCGACTTGCCAAAACTATAGTTTGTTAACAAGAAATTTGTGGAGTGGTTGAAAAACAAGTTTTAATGACTCCAACCTAAGTGTATTTAAACTTCCGACTTCAACTGTAGGTCAAGCTCATCACCATGCACTTTTACCACCCTGTGAAGTTCAACAGAACTTATTTCATCTGTAGCCTAATAAACTGCATGCTTTCCCAAGTTGTGTGGCCCTCCCACCACAACATATCATTGTGTGACTCCAAGTTTACTTTGATACAGTGAGGGGGAAAAAAGTATTTGATCCCCTGATGATTTTGTACGTTTGCCCACTGACAAAGAAATGATCAGTCTAGAATTTTAAAGGTAGGTTTATTTGAACAGTGGGAGACAGAATAACAACAAAAAAATCCAGAAAAACGCATGTCAAAAATGTTATAAATTGATTTGCATTTTAATGAGGGAAATAAGTATTTGACCCCTCTGCAAAACATGACTTAGTACTTGGTGGCAAAACCCTTGTTGGCAATCACAGAGGTCAGACGTTTGTTGTAGTTGGCCACCAGGTTTGTACACATCTCAGGAGGGATTTTGTCCCAATCCTCTTTGCAGATCTTCTCCAAGTCATGAAGGTTTCGAGGCTGACGTTTGGCAACTCGAACCTTCAGCTCCCTCCACAGATTTTCTATGGGATTAAGGTCTGGCGACTGGCTAGGCCACTCCAGGACCTTAATGTGCTTCTTCTTGAGCCACTCCTTTGTTGCTTTGGCCGTGTGTTTTGGGTCATTGTCATGCTGGAATACCCATCCACGACCCATTTTCAATGCCCTGGCTGAGGGAAGGAGGATTTCACCCAAGTTTAACGGTACATGGCCCCCTCCATCATTCCTTTGATGCGGTGAAGTTGTCCTGTCCCCTTAGCAGAAAAACACCCCCAAAGCATAATGTTTCCACCTCCATGTTTGATGGTGGGGATGGTGTTCTTGGGGTCATAGGCAGCATTCCTCCTCCTCCAAACATGTCGAGTTGATGCCAAAGAGCTCCATTTTGGTCTCATCTGACCACAACACTTTCACCCAGTTGTCCTCTGAATCATTCAGATGTTCATTGGCAAACTTCAGACGGGCATGTATATGTGCTTTCTTGAGCAGGGGGACCTTGCGGGTGCTGCAGGATTTCAGTCCTTCACGGCGTAGTGTGTTACCAATTGTTTTCTTGGTGACTATGGTTCCAGCTGCCTTGAGATCATTGACAAGATCCTCCCGTGTAGTTCTGGGCTGATTCCTCACCGTTCTCATGATCATTGCAACTCCACGAGGTGAGATCTTGCATGGAGCCCCAGGCCGAGGGAGATTGACAGTTCTTTTGTGTTTCTTCCATTTGCAAATAATCGCACCAACTGTTGTCACCTTCTCACCAAGCTGCTTGGCGATGGTCTTGTAGCCCATAACAGCCTTGTGTAGGTCTACAATCTTGTCCCTGACATCCTTGGAGAGCTCTTTGATCTTGGCCATGGTGGAGAGTTTGGAATCTGATTGATTGATTGCTTCTGTGGACAGGTGTCTTTTATACAGGTAACAAACTGAGATTAGGAGCACTCCCTTTAAGTGTGCTCCTAATCTCAGCTCGTTACCTGTATAAAAGACATCTGGGAGCCAGAAATCCTTCTGATTGAGAGGGGGTCAAATACTTATGTCCCTCATTAAAATGCAAATCAATTTATAACATTTTTTGACATGCGTTTTTCTGGATTTTTTTGTTGTTGTTATTCTGTCTCTCCACTGTTCAAATAAACCTACCATTAAAATTATAGACTGATCATTTCTTTGTCAGTGGGCACACATACAAAATCAGCAGGGGATCAAATAATTTTTCCCCTCACTGTATGATGGTTATTATATCAATATTTGCGCATAAAAGCGTTTCCACAACCATTTCTTGCATAATACATTGTATAGACAAAAATATCCCATCATGTTTAGCGTATTTGGTTTGTCGAAATTTGGAAAGTTTACTGACAAATTTGCTGTTTTCATTCGGCCTGTCGTGACATTTCTTATCCAACATGTACTTTACTCTCATAAAAAAGTGGGATGGAAAACTGGTTACAGACAGACACTGGGTGAACATATGTCTTCTTGTCCATTGGAGACATCGGATCTTAGCTCACCTGTCTTTGGGAACAGGGTTGACCCTGCATGCCTCCAACAGGAACTTGACCACCTCCACATGTCCTTCTGCTGCTGCCACATGGAGGGCTGTCCTGGAGTCATAGTCCCTCTGCTCCATGTCCATGGAAGACAGAGCAAACCTGGACACATTCCACAGAAGGACAGTGATGAGTACTGTACAACAGCCAAAATAGCACACACCATCCATCTCTAGTTCCCATGTAGACACACAGGGCAACCTTACAAGGTCTCTGTCTGACACGGCGACAGATTTGGAATTTACTCTCAAAAGATGTCAAAACATGACATATTTCCTTTCATAGCTTATTTTAAAGGCCTTATTGGCCAACATGGAGATAATGCAGTGCTGTGTACCTCCTCAGTGCAGACACATCGCCAGTGTACGCAGCAAAGAGAAGATTGATGACCGACTTCACCTGAAAGACAACAGAGAGGCGGTTTGCATCCGTTTGCATGTCAACCCCTTTCCTTTAGCACTATCAGTATCTTCCAGTGGATGGCACTGTTGCTTTAAAAAACACTCAGTCCAACGACAGCCTTTTCATGGGAACACGTCTACTACATGTACATGAAGGCACCTTGGTGAACGTAGGGAAGTAGAAAAAGAGAGAAGGAGCGAAAGGCTCCCGGTTAAACTCGACTCACCCTCTGGTCTCCGCCCTCCCTGCGAGGATCCAGCTTCTTGACAAAGTGCTTCAGGTTGTCGTAGTTGTGGAAGTTGCAAAGGGAAACCAGATCCTGGAACACAGCAATCACTGTCAGGCTTTCTGCTGGTTTTCTAATCATCGATCAATCAATCAATTAGAACACTGACAGAGAGACAACCGAGTGAAAACTGTCAGTATCTCGTACCGTGCAGAACTGGATTCCTCGTACACTGTTACCCAGCTTGTCCAGTGGCGGGGACCAACACATGATTCCCATGACGTTGGGCACCACCAGCAGGATGCCCCCTGCCACGCCTGACTTAGCCGGAAGCCCAACCTGCCAGACAGCATAGAGGAAGAGGTTAACAGGGAGTGCAGACAACAGTGTCAAAACATAGCAGCATAAATGAACAGCAGTGGATGGACAAACATCATGGAGTGGAAGATCTACTGCAGTGTAACGTGTAATGCTTAAATGGTTGTAGATTGGAGACACAGTGGGAACAACGACAAAGAACAGCAGGCCTAACAGACCGTAGGAAACAACGCAAAACTAGAGGAGGGGACTATGAAAATTAGGGGACTAGAAATTGTCTGTTGTACATGATCCCTGTCAAATCAACAAATACAAGTATTGAGGGACGGAACTTGGAGACTCACGTGGAAAGCGAACTGTCCCGAGAAGTCGTACATGCCGCAGGAGTGCATGAGGCTCAGGGTGTTCCGTACCGCCTCCGGGCCCAGCACGCGCTCGCCTGTGATTGGACAGAAGCCGCCGTTGGCCAGGGTGGCCGCCATGACGCTGGCGCTTTCACAGGTCACCTCGATGGAGCACAGCTAGAGTAGAATAGAAAACGTTTAATATACCATAGGGAATAACAGCTAACGGAGAGAGAAAAAACACAAACACGATGTTTCTCCACTAAGCCCATTGAAATGATACAGCTCCAAAGTTGAACCGTGTTCAGAAACAAATACTCACTCGATGCCCACACCAATTCACCATGTATACATACTGTCATCACAGCCAGTGTGTCTATGGATTTGGATGACTCAACAATATACACGTCAGCTACTAAAGTGAGTGAAATCACTGCAACACTGCAGTTTCAGAATGGGTGGCAAGGAATAAGCTAGTCCCTAAATATTTAAAAAACTAAAAGCATTGTATTTGGGACAAATCATTCACTAAACCCTAAACCTCAACTAAATCTTGTAATGAATAATGTGGAAATTGAGCAGGTTGAGGTGACTAAACTGCTTGGAGTAACCCTGGATTGTAAACTGTCATGGTCAAAACACGTTGCTACAACAGCAGCTAAATTGGGAGAAGTCTGTCCATAATGAAGCGCTGCTCTGCCTTCTTAACAACACTATCAACAAGGCAGGTCCTACAGGCCCTAGTTTTGTTGCACCTAGACTACTGTTCAGTAGTGTGGTCAGGTGCCACGTGGGATTTAAGAAAATTACAATTGGCTCAGAACAGGGCAGCACGGCTGGCCTTTTAAATGTGCACAGAGGGGTAACAGCAATAATATGCATGTACATCTCTCATGGCTCAAAGTGGTGGAGAGATTGACTTCATCATTACTTGTTTTTGTAAGAAGTGTTGACAAGATGGTGTCTGTTTAAAATACTAGCCCACAGCTCGGACTCCCATGCATAGCCCACAAGACATGCCACCAGAAGTCTCTTCACAATCCCCAAGTCTAGAACAGACTATGGGAGGCGCACAGTACTACATAGAGACATGACTACATGGAACCCTATTCCACATCAGGTAACTTAGCAAGCAACACCTTATGGAACAGCAGGGACTGTGAAGAGACGCGCACGCACACACTATGCAATGATATGGGCAGCGACCATGTAACGCTTTTATAACATACAGAAGTGCACTGGTTAACAAGGGGCAAAGTATTGACACGTTTTTTTTTAATTGAGAGATGAGCTTAAAGTTTTCTGACCATAATTTTCACTTGTCTGACCACTTGCATGATGACGAGTTTCTCACACGACTGGCCTATCTGGGTGATGTGTTTTCTCACCTGAATGATCTGAATCTAGGATTACAGGGACTCTCTGCAACTATATTCAATGTGCGGGACAAAATTGAGGCTATGGTTAAGAAGTTGGAGCTCTTCTCTGTCTGCATTAACATGGACAACACACAGGTCTTTCCATCATTGTATGATTTTTTTGTGTGCAAATGAACTCAAGCTTACAGATAATGTCAAACGTGATATAGCGAAGCACCTGAGTGAGTTGGGTGCGCAATTACACAGGTACTTTCCTGAAACGGATGACCCTGCCTCCAGTCCACGTACCGATATCTGAACAAGAGAGCCTCATTGAAATTGCAAGAAGCGGTTCTGTGAAAATTGAATTTATTCAGAAGCCACCGCCAGATTTCTGGATTGGGCTGCGCTCAGAGTATCCTGCCTTGGCAAATCGCGCTGTTAAGACACTGATGTCCTTTGCAACCACGTACTTATGTGAGAGTGGATTCTCGGCCCTCACTAGCATGACAACTAAATACAGGCACAGACTGTGTGTGGAAAATAATTGAAGACTGAGACTCTCTCCAATACAACGCAACATTGCAGAGTTGTGCATCCTTTCAAGCACACCCTTCTCATTAACCTGTGGTGAGTTATTCACCATTTTCAATGAACAAATAAGGTTTTATATGTAAGTTGGTTAAATAAAAGAGCAACATTATTGATTATTATTATATTATTATTTGTGCCCTGGACCTATAAGAGCTCTTTGCCACTTCCCACGAGCAGGGTTGTGACAAAAACTCACACTCATTCTTATGTTTAATAAATGTATCGTATAGTGTGTGTGTGGCAGGCTTACAAGGATGGCAAAAAAACAACATTTGAGAGTGCGCTGACCATGGTGCTATAGGGGTTACGCAGCTGGAGGTTGAATGTTTGAAGGGGTACGGGACTATAGAAAGTTTGGGAACCACTGCCTTAATGTGTTTGGACCCCAGGAGGAGTAGCTGCTGCCAAATACAAATACTCACCTGGAAGTAAAGGTCTAAAATGGAGGTCATGTCTGTCCCCTCTGGAAAGCACTAGAAAGAAACAACAGTGGTTTGATTTGACAGTCAGACAATGCCTTGTAAATGCCTAATTAAAAATGTCTTAAGTGATCTAGAAAAGGTACACTTGATTGATGTAAAATGTGCTTGTTTCAGCTGTCACCAACCTTCTTCTCCTTAAGGTAGTAGCCGATCGCAAAGTTACGATCTCCAGACTCCCTCTCTGACTGGAATCTGGGTGCAGAGAGAGCAGGCACATTCTGAGTTCGGAGTCCTGTTTCAACTAAGTCAAATTCCAATTCGGTTCCAATTCTACTACCAAAACCAGTAAAGCTTTTTGTGTTGTAGACATAGCAACAGGAAGTGGGTTAGGGGTGGGGGCGGTGCAAAAAAATAACGGCTATATCGGTCTGCTAATACAGGACTAGTAAAGGCCCAGTGCACTTTTGTGAACTGTATAATATTTCTTACATCTATTTTTACATTCCGATTTTTTTTTTTAGGCTCCGCACCCCTACTTCCCGCGGCTATGGTTTTTGATGTTGTTGAGATCGAGATTTCTCTCTACGGTTGTTGTTTTTGTGGTGTTATTCTAAAGCAGAATAAAGTACTGATTTGAAACTGATTATCATACTAAAAATGCTAGTGATGAAAACAACACTGATGAATACTAAGGCATGGCAACTGGCCAATGGTGGTGAGCCAAGGTGCTGAACCAAACCACAACCTCGGTTCTTCCTCTTGAGAACTCACGTGGCATTGCTGAAACCCACATACTCGTTTCCTGCCAGCTTGTTCATGAAGTTCATGACCTGCAATACAACGTTCAAAAGGTCACAAAGTACACCCATCATTACAAAGATCATCTCAAACAGTCAGCGCAGCGTAGGGCTAAACATTAAAGAACTGGGTAGCGTTACTTACATAATCAAATTTCTCAGCGTTGCTTGCCCCTTGCTAAAAGAGAAACAGAAGATCACATAAGTATGAATGACTACATACTGTATATCAAATTAGATATACAGTAAATTGTATATTGCCTAGCTAGTGTGAATACCTTATGACAAATTCAAATTATTCCTAGATCAAATTACCAATATCATTACAAAATCTAGCAATAATCATTATAAAAAAAAGTATGTACCCTAAAGAAACAAGTTTAGTCCTAATATTACAAATATTTAGGATTACTGGGCAACTAGTTAGTTGGAGATGAAATGAATCACTAATCAAAGAGTCAAGGGTTTTCAAATGAGAAAATAATCTACCAAAAGACAATGAGCAAAACAATGTGTAGGCCATTCTACCAGACCGTTATGGGGATAAAACGCACCACAGGGAAATGCAATTCTGCATAGACAGGTATATGTGAACTTAATCTGTAGTAGTGTAAGTAGCCTTTGTACTGTAGGGGTCTGAGTGTCTGTTGAAAGTTAGTGATGTGACTTATGCTAGTGTGTGGCTAATCCTGTGTGTTGTAGAAGGTTATGGATCTATATGTGCAGATTCATTAGCGATGTCCTCGCTTAATATTGTAGAACACACTGACTTCTGGGATATGTAGTGTGAGCTGAGGAGAGGAGGTACTACAGAAACGAAACGTTACATTTAACTCTAATAATACAAATAGTGCAAATAAACCAGTTAAATACATTCAAAAAAATAAAACACAAATAATCAATAATCTAAAAACAATGGTATGTTTGTACTATCATGATTTTGAAAAACTTTTTTTTTTTTTGCGTTTCTGTTTATTTTATTTTGTAAACCGTTTGTAAAATCCAGGTGACAAATAGCAACTACCACAACTGTAGCTTACTATAACAAATCCAGATGTTGTTCAATGGGGAGAATAATTTAAGTAAAGAAATTACCAACGTCATTGACCTGTGGCAGTGGTCATAATTTCCCACAGATCTTAATGCTGTAAGATATGCAACAACAAATAAACCACAAACGAGGCTTCAAAAACACATTACAACGTTCCCATAGTTTAGTCCCCGATTTACCATACAGGAACCACATTTTGAGAGACAGATCTGGTCTATATTACTGAATACATTAGATTAGAATTAGAATGTGGGGGCATCCAATCAGTGGATTGATTATTGTGCCGACCATTAGCAACCTTTACAGTGATTGGTTTAAGGTTATAATGAAGATTTAAGCTGAAAGATACCACATCATTACCCTGTCAAGTCAAATGACTGCCATCCAAATAACCAAATTACTGATAGGCTACAGATGAAGGATCTTCATTTGATCTCTCGCTGCAGGAAAGATGCAAACTTGTAGTGTATTAAAAGTTTAAAAAGGCTTCTAAAGTTTATAATTTCCACTTTAAAATGTCAAGACATATTTTCCGTTACGGCAAATCAAATCAACCCCTACAAAAAATCTCCATTAATTATTATTCACATAATAATTCACATTTCCTATTGCTGCGGGATTATTTTCTTGCTGTAGCAAACTGGCTCAAATGAAGATCCTACATCTGTATATCACTAGGTGTAATATTTTGTGTACTGTACTATGTACCATATTGAGTACATAGTGTACAGTATGATACAAGTACCAATAAAATAAGTTGTTAACATGAATTACTATAGAGTTGTTATTCCTTATAGGTATTATTCCTAAAAACTCTTAGACAGGATAATCATACGGCACCTTTCCATCAGAGTTCAACCCCAAATCAAACCAGACAGGAAAACTCAAGGCTTCATTCAGTAACTTGGCTTGGTTGTGGTTGAGATTGATGAGTAGCCAGGCCTCATCTATCCTAGTCCATATGCCATGTTACGTTGAAATATGGATTAAAGTGCTAGTCTTGTTTTGAAGGTGATAATGTAGTGCCTACACTGTCTTCATCTAAGACAGACAGTTATAGATATGGGCTTTGGATACATACAGTAAGAGAAAAGGTATCTGCAGTAGGTTGCAGCCAGTAATTATTGGAGATGAAACTTAATTTCTGCAGAGAAAGAAGTATTATATCTCTGAATACATTGAAGGTGAAGTCATTTGGACAGAGTTTGTATCATTAGCTTAGTTTACGGTGTGCGATTGTTGAAAGTTTAGTATGAAACAAGCGTAGTTCCTCATGTCGATATGATAAATGGGCTGGTGGTGGGTTATGTAGTAACAACACTACAGAAGACTTATGCACGCAACATACATGTATGTGTCCCCTCTTTGTTCTTGTCTTCAGCGAGGCACCTACAATGCATTGGAGGTGAATGTGTTTTACCCTACAATATCTCATAATAAACACACAAGAGAATTCATCACAGTTTCAGCAGCAGAGGGTGCACTGCTCCCATACAGTAAGCAATTTTTTTTTTGTTTCTTTACCCCTTTTTCTCCCCAATTTCATGGTATCCAATTGGTAGTTACAGTCTTGTCTCATCACTGCAACTCCCTTATGGACTCGGGAGAGGCGAAGGTCGAGAGCCGTGCGTCCTCCGAAACACAACCCAACCAAGCCGCACTGCTTCTTGACACAATGCCCACTTAACCCGGAAGCCAGCCGCACAAATGTGTCGGAGGAAACACCGTGCACCTGGTGACCATGTCAGCATAAACTGCACCCGGCCCGCCACAGGAGTCGCTAGAGCGCGATGGGACAAGGACATCCCTGCCGGCCAAACCCTCCCCTAACCCAGATGACGCCGGGCCAATTGTGCGCCGCCCCATGGGTCTCCCGGTCGCGGCCGGCTGCGACAGAGCCTGGACTCAAACCCAGAATCTCTAGTGTCACAGCTACCACTGCGATGCAGTGCCTTCGACCACTGCGCCACTCGGGAGGCCCAGTAAGCTATTTCTAACAGCATTTCCTGACTAATAGCCAATAGCAAAGATGTTCTACTCCTCTCAGCCAATAGCCAGCCAGGTTGGCTTTGCCTTTACCTGGTCAAAGACATAAGATTTAAGCAGGTGACGGATGCACAGAAACACACCCACATATTGATCTTTCATTCATATACCAAAGCAGTTTTACCCATGATTAAATGTATTTCTTTATCTATATGGCTGGGCTGGTTAGACCAATCTGAGGCCCGTTGCCTGACATGCTAGCGCTGTCTCACACAAACTCAGCCTTGTGTGTACTGCATGGGCTACGTGCATAACTGAGAGGCAGGCAGCTCACTGATGCTTTCACCAAACAAATCCCCTTTCAGCAGGATCATCTATAGTCTTAACTTGTCCATATACAGTACAGTGCAAGCTGGTCATCTGGCTAAAGGAATGAAGTCCCCCCTGTTATTTCATTCATTTAAAATGTAATTCAATACAACTTTGTCACTCCAGAGGTAACGAGGTACGTACAGAATTGACCTAATGTTTTATGTAGCCTACTATTGGTACAACTACCCACTGTACTGAACAAAGGCATGGTTCGACGGTTCTTTTTTTAACAAATGCCCCCCCCCACACCAAAAAACATACATTATTATCTGAAATTCAAATGTTATTTACCTTTAGGAGGGACGTGCACACAATAGCACCGGCGTTAACCATAGGGTTATGTGGTTTATCTGTGGAAATCAGTGTATATTACATTATAACATGTTTACAAATGCAGCGGACAGCGCATACGTTCATACACAGCAAGGTTACGGTTTCTGCACAATCACCACACATTACATAACACATTCAATGTTAGAAGCAAACATGCCCAAAGATCACGGAACTTTGAACTTGAAGTGAGGAAATGAGCAGAATAACAATCAGATGGAGAATGAATGAATGAATGAATGCTGATGGCACCATAGCTGCCTTTGTAGTCTAGCGACCATACTAGTGATGTTGAGGTACATAGCCATGAACTCACTGCTCAGTACTAGCTGTGCTGTAGGTCTGTTGTGTTACGCCACTTCCCTTCCCCTAAACCCTTTTAATCTTCTTATGCAATCACACAAAAGGGGAAAATAATAACATTCCTACCACTGCTAGCAGGTTTCCTAAACTGATTAGATAACATGGCCAACAACCAAAACCGACCTGGGACTTACTGAAACCCTGTACTAAACCCGAGTCACAATCTACAGAGCTCAGACAGCATCCTTTACCAACCAACACAGCAATCAGAGCAATGCCTTGATTTGAAACAGATCAGGCTTGATTTGAGAGAGCATGACAACTGCTGCTCTCCATATAGCTTCTGTATGTGCTTTATACTTGGAAGCTGACATCCACAGAAGGTGAAGCATTGACACTGTCCATGCCAGCACAGTTGTTATTGCATTTGTTTTTCGTTGATGAAACGGAGGAGAGGATCATCCAGCGTCGTGGTAAAAAGACAAAAATCACATTGCGTACGATGTCAGAGGGAATAAAACAGTGTTCGTTGTTTGAAGTAACTTCTTTGTAGTTGTAATATAGCAAACGGACGTGGCAGTTCCACCAAGTATGGATTCCAGCTTTAAACTAGGATCTTATCAAAGACGCGATACATGAGGACGGTGTTGTTCTCCAGGTCTATGTAGACTATTGCAGATTGAGTAGAGCGTATGGGCATTGAGAGCCGATGTACTGATTCTATCCGGCTGCGCCAACACCTCTCATTAAGATGACATAACACTACCATGGCAACAGACTGCACCACAGGCTGGATCACCTTGCATTGAATCACATGACAACCCACCCAGAGGGACTACTTTCACTCTATTAATCAACCCGGACAACTGCCTTGTCCAATGTATGTATACAAGATATAAATTATTCTATAAAAGGACAATAGCTTTTCACAGGGTATGCTAGGTTTGAAGTACAATAGGACCACCTCAGCAGCACTGCGTTGTGACGAACACCTCTCTTGTCAGTTCTGCGAGTGAAATGACCAGTCACACAGCGAGCGGGTGGAGCTCCAGACAGACTGGTGCTGCCTGCGGCCATAGAATTACAGAATCTCATTCTGAAGCTCTGTAGGTTTTATGACACCGGCCACTCTAGTATTTTATATCTCTATACGTGCGACCCTCACCTTCCTCGTTGAGGAATAGTTTGTTGAAGCGCAGGCCGCTGGGCTCTTTGCCGATGAAACGGTGCACATACTCTGTCCCGTGGTCGTGCACGGCGATGGCATACTTCAGCGGCTTTACACACGACTGCAGGCAGAACGGGACTTTGGTGTCACCCGCTGTGTGTCTAAAGAAGGGATAGAGAGAGAGAGAAGGGGATGGAGGAGAGAGAGAGAGGAGGGGATGAGTGGGGAGAGAACCAGGAGATAAAGGCAATAAGCAAAGGCAAATTTGAACAATATGAATGATTGTCTCATTATGCAGGGTAACTAATTATCTACTTTACAGTGTGTGACATTGTCATTGACATTGTCACAATGCTGCTGTGCACAGTTTGACAAGAACACTATACTGTACGTCAGTACAGTTAACTGTAGAAATACAAATGTAGGCTACTACATGTTTACTGCATGTTAAACACGATTACAGCTACTGTACCTTTGTCCATCCACAGTGCATATGGACACCGCCCAGAGATCCGGGCTGAACCTTGCCAGCTGGGGAATGTAGTCAGCCACCTACACAACGAAACAAAACAGAAGACAACATATCAACACTTACCATTCCCCATGGGCATTTAATCAGGAAAGGATCATCGCCACCATCACCATGCCGTCTCACTGACCCCGGGGCCTCTCCCTCACCCACCTGTCCCCCTCCCAGGTTTTTGGCATTCTCATAGAGCGCGTCGATTTCGGAGGCGAAGGACACAAAGTCGGGGATAACAAACTTCTTCCTGAAGGCCTGGGTGAGCAGCACGATGTTGCTCTGGACACACCTGGGAGAGAAAAGGTGACAGTGGTCTTTATGTAAGGTACCAGAGTCTCCTTATGACTAGTGTAACACATGGAGTCCTGTGTGCTTCAGTTGGTAGAGCAATGCCAGGGTCATGGGTTCAATACCCGCTGGGGCCCACCCATAAGAAACAATATGCATGCAAGTCGCTTTGGATCAAAGCGTCTGCTAAATGGAATATATTACTACATTGTTATTGTACACATGATACAGGGAATAGATAACTGAGGAATTAGCTCATAGATTTGTATCAGATGTTATATGAAATCAGATATCTATTTACCCTGTCCTATCCCTGCTACTGTCTGAAATCAGATATCTATTTACCCTGTCCTATCCCTGCTACTGTATGAAATCAGCTATCTATTTACCCTGTCCTATCCCTGCTACTGTCTGAAATCAGCTATCTATTTACCCTGTCCTATCCCTGCTACTGTATGAAATCAGCTATCTATTTACCCTGTCCTATCCCTGCCACTGTATGAAATCGGCTATCTATTTACCCTGTTCTATCCCTGCTACTGTCTGAAATCAGCTATCTATTTACCCTGTCCTATCCCTGCTACTGTATGAAATCAGCTTTCTATTTACCCTGTCCTATCCCTGCTACTGTATGAAATCAGCTATCTATTTACCCTGTCCTATCCCTGCTACTGTATGAAATCAGCTATCTATTTACCCTGTCCTATCCCTGCTACTGTATGAAATCAGCTATCTATTTACCCTGTCCTATCCCTGCTACTGTATGAAATCAGCTATCTATTTACCCTGTCCTATCCCTGCTACTGTATGAAATCAGCTATCTATTTACCCTGTCCTATCCCTGCTACTGTATGCGCCCACTGGTGTGTTTACTGTATAGGCTTCTCTTGCCTATAAATAGTTGCCTCCCAGATGGCTTCCAGTTAAAGCTAGTGTAGCTCCTCCTAGCATGTTTGTGTAGCTCCTAGTGTGTTGTCTTATGATCTGTATCGTGCAGGGTGGCTTGCCACCAGAGTGGTTTCTCGAGCGGTCACTGGGCTATGTGTTCTATGTCACATGGCATGTCCTAGGGTTGCAAACAGGAACAATCTTTTTAAAGCAAATCAGCTGATCTGGAAAGGATAGTTCTTGTGATCGTAGAGATGAGTCTCTTGACAAAAGCGGCATTTACTATTTTTGTAAAAAGGGTATGTTCAAATGAACGCGATTGATATGACCTTGACAATCTGAAAGGACTAGACTATAACGTGCTTCCTTATAAAAGCCTGAAATATTATTAATAATTAATGACTTGAAATGCATTGAGCAAATACTTCTAAGGAACCTGAATAAGTTATGGCCTACATGAACTGTGTTCAAATAAAGGAGGCACAAAAATGACTAAATGATGACCGGTGCTTGACATATCAAATGACCACTAAAGCCTTCTATTCTAGGTCCAGTGTCTAGAGTGTTGTGGAACTAGAACTAACTTGTTATAGAACCCAGCTCTAGACTGTCTTACTTCTTGAAGAGGTGTCGGTCCAGGTTTCCATCTGACGTGGTCTTCATGATGACTTTCAGGTTCTCCATACATTCCTTCAGCCGGGGGTCTCCGGTCCGGAGCCCTGTGGCTTTCAGCGCCTGCAGAAAGCATGGCTCGTGTCAGGGGGCTGACGAGTATTGTGTTTATTACATGTTTACGACAGGTTTATTATGTTTGTCATAATTATAACAGGGTTATAACTTGGCAGTCGAATGGTATATTACGATATATTTCTTGAGGGATCGAATGTAAATATCAAGACTAATAAGGCCTATTGAATAAACTGCTCTTCCATGCCAGATAGAGGGAGATCAACATTTCACCATAGAATTAGAATTCATTCTACTCTAACGAGAATCTAATTCTATAAATGTCACCCCAAGCAAGGGGCCATACATGAGTGAGCTATTGCTTCCTGGTACAGCCAGAGTAGTAACAAGCCTTATATTCAGATATACAGTATTAGGCTGTGGCAGTAATCATGACACAGCAGGCACCATTGCTATACTACCATCCAGCTGGCCAACCATGTGGCTGCCTGGTTGGCTCTTGCCTGACACTCACTGTGGTGAATTTGTGAGCCGGGATTTTTTCAGCGCCCCCGGCAATGGTGTAGAAGAGCAAATCCTCCAGACTGGGCAGGATGCCTGCCTTCCTTCTCCTGACACACACACACACACACACACACACACACGCACACACGCACACACACGACACACACACACACACACACACACACACAGACACACAGACAGACAGACAGACAGACAGACAGACAGACAGACAGACAGACAGACAGACAGACAGACACACACACAGTAAGGAACGGCCAGGGTTCTCTAAAGGCAATGGGGAACAGCAGCAGGGGGCCAGGATTAACTAGCTATAATACTGTAGAGGAGAGGTGGTGAGTATTTCACATGTTACAGCCCCAGCTTTTAAGGAAACGGTTTGAACACCGCTTCCAAAACACCAGTCAGATAGTTCAAGGAGTGTTTGGATAATTTTTATAGAGAATATCTCGTTGGCATGGCTCTTCAATCATAAATAAGGTAGACTTTGTTGGTTTTATGTCAATTTAAACACATGCATATCAGTTACAAATTATAGTGTCAAGTTTTAGCTAATGCTCGGGGGCTTGAAATGAGTCATTAGCCTATTTACAGTCTGGTATTATGCATAGCAGCTCCAAATCCGTTCCACTCACTCTGAGAGAGGAGAGTTAGTACAGTATGTTAGAGGTAGATAGATGGGAGGAATACTGTAGTTAGGCCTAAACGAGGAGTATGTATTACTATCATGATTCACCATACACCAAATAGGATCTCTGAGGGAGGAGGGTGGGAGCTCAGGCTAAGTCAGTCCCGCAATTCATCATGGGACAGACAGGCAATAGAGCTACTGTAACCCAGCTCCGTAGCCTGCCCTAGCGATTAAGAAGACGTCACAACGTTTAAAAACTGATTGAAGAGGTAGAGGGTCAAATCCCCTCATCAGCTACCCAGGAATGACTCAGACTCCGGACGTTTGTTGTTGTTTAATAGGATCTCTTTCAGTTTGGAGATTGTTTAAGCCACATTCGTTTGTTTTGAGTCCTATTCTTGAATGATTATGATCCTTTATCATTTCCATGTCAAATGTTTAGATAAGGCCTATTTGATTGTGATCATTGGTCCATTTCTGGAGTCATTTCTGGATTGCTGATGCCCGCCGGCAGAGGAACACGAGAACAAACAGTCGGTGGGACTGCTGGGGAAGTCTGGCGCAGTCGCTGGTTGAGGCTGAGGACATTTCGAGGTAGAGAATTGAAGAGAGAGCACTCAGCAGCCGCAAGGCTTAGCCTGGAAACACTACAGTACATCTACACGAGAACGAATGTATAAATTGAGACATATACTTACACACCAAGGCAAAGCAAGCGGATCAAACGAAAAAAGGAGAGAAAATATGCAGAGTGGCATTAGAACAAACTCAGTGACATAGTGCATCATCATCATCATCATCATCATCAAGCAGATAGGCTTACTGATAAGACACACACATTCATGGATTAACAAACACGTTCAATATTTAGGACGCATCCAACACTGCACAACAACAGTGAAAACCATGGCATGGCAGAACCTGAAGAAAAATCATTATTCTCTTCCAGCAAAGCACACTGTAAAACAAAACAGCACCCTCTCTGCTTTATGTCTCCAAGCCCTTGCCCTCACCCCAGGATAATAGGAAGTCCAAACAGACAGGCTATTAGCAGGTGTGAAGCATCTGGACTGGTGCTGATGCTCCGTTAAATAATTCTCACCCAGCCTTAGCTGGCCTCCCTCCCTCCCTCCCCTCTCTTCCCCTTCCACTGCCTCGACCTGTATCTCCCTGCAGCTTTCTGAGGTCAACTGTGTGCAGCATGTAGCGTGTGCCTCATCAGAAGGCTTGCACGGATCCCGCCACATAGCCTAGCCCTCGGCCTCCAACAGCACACTGCCTGCCCCACTTATGGGTCTCTCCTGCAAAGAGAGCTTGGTATCCCTGGCCATAGTTTCTGGAGACCAGAGGCTATGACTTGGTGTCACTGATCCTCATTAATACTTGGGAAATCTGCCAAGCCTAGCCTACAGTCCGTGTGTTATATCTACTGTGCTATTTATACACTGGGGCACTGGAGTTCAATTGAGTTCAATAAGCAAGAACAAGGCAGCGTGACTCCCTCAACTGTGACCAAATGAAATTAACAACCTATGCAAAATAGAATTCTTTAATTAAATGTGTGACAGTAATAACATGGTCATAGGCCTAAACGCTTGCAACTTCAAGGCGGAGCTCTGATGAATACGTTTGCGCCCGACACAAACATGAACCGACTTGATGGAGTCATTTTGGCTGCCATTTGTATTCGACCCAATTCATCAGCCTGGTTTCACTACCTCCAAGACGTCACTGGTAAATTGGTCCGAAGTGCATTGATCATCGTCTGTTGGCAGGAGGGAACCACAAAAATCAATCTGAGTCAGGGCAGAGTCTGAAGGACTCAATCTCTATTCACTCACAATATGCTGCAGCTGCACAATGCACAATGCACAGCACGCTAACACAATGCAACCCAGGGCAAAACCAGAAAAGGAAAAACCTTTAAATTGACCAGACTGTGCGTTGATAATTCTGCTCTAGGCACACCTTCCAGCAGATGACCCATTTGGACTGACTAGGCCTAATGTTTGTGTGTCTGTGACTGAACCTACCCTGACGGAGGATGTTGTTGTTGTCATTAATGTACTACAGCTGGTTTGACAACAGCTAAAGCAAATTGACTATGGATAAAACAAGAAGGGTGCCTGCTAAGCTATGGGCAATGAGGCATATCATTACCAGTAGATGCATTTGTTTTCTGTGAAAAAGCAAACTGGCTGGATGCGACAGAGAGAGCGAGCCTATTCCTGGCAGCATTAATAGCCTGGGTCGACTCAACACCTGTCTGCAGTAGAATGCATGAGCGAACTCAGGACTTCCTGGCCCCATTATCATGTGACTATTTTGTTTTTCTGTGGGAGAATGAATCAAAATGAGCCATCAAATGTTATGTATGATTAGAAACTGGGTCTAGCGAGAACTCTCTTATCTTGTTCCTGTCTGGGGCTACTGTATTACTGTTCGCTGTACCAGCTCTCCCAGGGTGAAAGAGTTATTGGTGACTATGACATCATGTTCAAATGAAAGCCACCAACAGGGGCAATAGTAGCAATGCCCACGTGTGACAGCTGCACAAGGGAATGGGCAGGATTTGGCAACAGGGAATTATGTTTTTGCAGTGAGAAAGTATGCAATAAACTGGCATTACCCCAATCAGACTAGTTGCTACGGCCTAATGATTTCACATCTAAATTGGGTGTAAGATCCCTCCATCCCACCAAGCATATTAAAGCTAGGCCTAAATGCTAGGAAACTGATCCACTGTCAAAGAGATGGTCATCAGGAAAAAAAACACTGTAGCCTATGTAAAGCCACATCCATTATAATTCCAAAACAGTAGCCCCCTAGATGACGTCCATTCCCAAATCCCCACTGACTGTCACACTAGATCCCAAAATGCAATTCTACCCATTCTGATGCAGCAAGCACCACTCTGCAGTGCCAGATCTGAGACTGTCTCCGTGGTAATTGGCTGAGAGGAGATTAGATCAAATGATCTGCTCATAATGGACATTCAATAGCCTACCCTTTACCAAGGTCCTTTTAAATAGCAAAGTGGTCCCTGCCACCACGGACAGCACTAATATTGGACGGTTGCCTTTGGCAGAGGTGGGAGGTAAATAAATAGCCTACCTTATCAGCTGGCCTAACGCGACGAGAACAAATACTCACTATCTGATAAGATACTCGTGATATGCCAACTCAAATGGAGAATTCCAATGTAGAGATGTGGCCGGAACATACAAGTTGCTGAAACACCCAATCAAATTGTTATTATCATGCAATTATTACCGTGCCATATAGCCTGCAAGAAACTATAGAATGAGAGAGGCTGTTCAGTATTCAAGTAGAATGACACTCCTAACAGAGAGAACAGACGGAGAGAGCTTTCTCGAGAGCAAACGATAAAAACACAGCTTGATGACTGACCTCTAGGTGTCATTGATGAAAAAAATGAAAATCCCTTTCTGATATAGTCTAAGGCCTGAAGGAGTGTACCTGGCTTTACAATTACTCCTGCCAGATACGAAATGTTCTATAGTCATGTTATCATAGGCCATTACTGTTATAATAATATTATAACAGTGCTGTTTCATAGACATGATCATTTCATAACATCCCAAATGCATAACCTTCTAAATGAAACGGCTAAATGAACATAGATCTAGGCCTATAAAGGGAGCTTGTGTGAAATTCACCAACGGTTCCCTGGAAGAAGCTATTCCGCTTGATGTATTTGATGAGGTGTGAGGCCTATGCATGCATCCTCCTAGCTGTATCAACACCGAAAGCAAAGACGCTGTATGAGGCCAGGACAGGTGTGCGGGACTGATGTAATATGGGTCTCTGACTCTTCAGAACCGAAACTGTCAGGACACACAGGTCAGGTTAACAACATCTCTCGACAAATGAGGACTGCATCATTTATTGAAGTTCATTTGAAATCAATCTAGCTTGCTAGACTCGGTCCATGTGATTATTCTGGATAGAACGTTAAGAGCCCCACCCCACCGGTAAATATAATTGAATAGCTTTATCAGCTGTACTGGCTAGCTAACGGTACTCACTTCTCGGCAGCTGCCTCTTTGGTGGCAGTTTCATTGCTGGTGGCGGTGTCATTTTTGGTGTCCGTTGGCGGTGGCACCGAACCGTCATCGCTCTTGGTGGAGAGGTTCCGAGTTCCGTGGGCGTTGGTAGTGTATGGCGTAGCTCTCCATCCAACCGCATGCTGGAGACACTTTACTTTGGTCACGGATCTGACATCTGTACACGCGGTGCTAAAGCAATACGCGACTGATGGTGATGTCTTTCTGGCGACACCTGTCAAAGGGCGCTTCAGGTTAGATTGAAACAACTCCTTGAGCAATACCGAAGACCGAAAATGTAACATGTCAATCCTATCAAGCTAAATAGTGGAGCTGTTTATAACTCAGCTAGCTAGATATTGAATAAATATGAAGCAATATATTCCAAACGCGTTGGGTCGAGGTCGTGAAGAACGGTTCAGTCAGTGAGTCACGATTCTCAAATGTGTTCTAGTGGACAAAACCTCTCATTCACGCCAAACTCGACTCCCATTGGCTCCTGTTAGCGCGTAAATCATCCTCCGATTGGCTGGACTTGTTGGCTGTCATTCATGCTAATTTCCAGTGCATCATGGCGTCAAATGTACTGGGTGAATGTGACCAAAGATTATGAATATACTGACAAGATACAATGTCTCTTTTCCGGAGAGTTGGTCCCCCTCTTCCTCTTCCTCTATGATATGAATGACATTAGTGCTGAGCAATTTGTGCTTTTTGATGTCGCCTTGGTTTTGATTCGATAAAAAAAATCCGTTCGATTTTTTTTGTTTTTTTTTTACATTAAATGCATTATGAAATAATGACATTGCAATGATTAGAGCTTTTAAATAGAAATTCCAAAGTAAAAAAATTAAACTGTCAAAACATTGAAAATATTCCATTGTCTCTGTCAGGTCCACATATAAAAATAGGAAATTACTTTGAAGATTCTCTGAAGCAGAATGTTCAAGGGAAAATGCTAAGTTTCAAAACACTCATAGAAACTAACCATCATCTAGTCATAACCTATCTTGAGGAGGAACAAAAACAGAGAGCAGAGTCGTCAGTGAAGGAAGTTTGTGCTTATCTGAAAGATGTTGTGGAGGACATGAAGAAGTCTCTCACAGGGGAACTACAATTTTTGATTGAACAGTCACAAAAGGAGACCTCTAATGAGATGTAAAAAGCACAGAAGGCCACAGACCTTCAACTGGAGGAGCTGGACCAAGAGGTAATGCAGTGCTTTTCCCTTCTGGACAAATCCCCTGCACCTCCCTCAGGGTTTATCTCTGCCACTGGCTCTGCCATTGAGGGAATAGGAACAGGTAGCACCACAAAAACCCCTCTGAAGATACTGTTAAACAACAGAACTCCCGTTTCCCCAAGACACCTTACCACTGTCACGCCTCCTCTAGAGAGCTCCCTCCCTATCAAACTACCTTTCCCCCACTTTTGGCAACCCAGGAGATGTTGATTGGCTGTTTTTCCTATCTAAGAGTAATGATTTCCTTTCTCTGGCCCATTATTGATTTGGAGGTTCTTGCCACCCTCCGCAGTGTTTGCCATGGTACAGTAAGAGACTGGTGGGAGATCTCCAAGGTTGACATGTTCACGGGCTGAGTTTAGAAAATATATATTCCTCTCAGCCTTCCTCTTAGAGGACTATGAGGATGAAGTGGCGGAAAGGGTTCGTAACAGAGTACAGGGTGAAGCAGAGCCAATACGGGACTTTGCCTTCTCCTATCGAGTTCTATGTAGGAGATGGAAGGCTGACATTACTGAGCATGAGATGGTCAAACTCATTCTTAAAAACATGGTTCCCCGCCTTGCCAGTCAACTTCGACTTCGGGAACGTGTTCAGAATGTGGATGATCTGGTGTGTCTTGGGACTCAGTTTGAGAAGGACTGGAAGCACCACCTCCAAACTCCAAACCCTGTTCCCTCATCCCGGTATCCCAACAACTCTCCTGGGGCTAAACTGTCTCAGCCGTTTGTGCCCAAGAACCAAGACAAAAGTCCAGTGATGTGCTGGAGGTGTAAAGTCCAACATCCTCCAGGTTTTTGCCTCGTCTATGGCCAGCGTCAGGATTCAAAAAAAGGTCAGAAAGGACAGAAGACCGACAGTCTAGAAAGGCGTGGTGGCTTGCATACAATTGGGTCGGCTGGAGCCCGGCTTCAGACAGCTCAACTAGCTGTCTTATTCCTATTCCGCAACAACTGTTGGTTCCTCTGACTGTTAGGAACTGGAGAGGGAAGGCCATAATTGACACAGTAGCAACTTACATCCTGATGCAGGAGCCCTGTGGCAAAACATGGCATTACCTCATGAGGAGCTTCGAACCTGGGAGGAAGGACCATTGTACTTGGCCAATGGAGAATCTACCACTCCCTTGGGCTGGATTGATATGAAAATAAATCTGCATGATTAGATTATTAACCTTACTGCGGCTATTCTCACAGATCCGAGCCTTGCATTTGCTGTAGCCCTTGGTCTAGACTTCATATTATTCAGTGGACTGACCATCTCAATGTCCGAACCATCCTATCGCCTGCGCTCTGACCATTCCACATCCATTTCACTCTGGAAATGCACTGAGTTCAGGCTGCAGCCTGCTATACTATCCAGAGTCCCGGCTAGGTCAAGACAAAGGCGAAGAGAATGACAAAGACAGAGAAAATACAAAGAAAAGACAAAACCAAGTTCCACCAGTGAAGCCAGAGAACCCGGCTATTACACTGATTACGGCCGTACCCCCCCCCCCCCCCTTCTATTCGAGAGAAAAAGCAAACCTGATGCTAATTTCTACCTCAAACAAGCAGTGGGAAAGCCATGTCTGTCAGATGATGAGAGGTGGCAGCTATCCCAGATGTTGGATTTGAAAGGTGAGGTTTCTACTCTTCAGCCGTACAACAGTCTTCAAACACAAAATCTATACCCGGCATGAAGTCCCCATTAATCTTACATCTAGACGTTCCGCTAGCGGAACACCTGCTCCAACATCCAATGATAGGCGTGGCACGAATTACAAATTCCTCAAAAATCCAAAAACTTGCATTTTTCAAACATATGACTATTTTACACCATTTTAAAAGACAAGACTCTCCTTTATCTAACCACACTGTCCGATTTCAAAAAGACTTTACAGCGAAAGCAAGACATTAGATTATGTCAGCAGAGTACCCAGCCAGAAATAATCAGACACCCATTTTTCAAGCTAGCATATAATGTCACAAAAAACAAAACCACAGCTAAATGCAGCACTAACCTTTGATGATCTTCATCAGATGACACTCCTAGGACATTATGTTATACAATACATGCATGTTTTGTTCAATCAAGTTCATATTTATATCAAAAAACTGCTTTTTACATTAGCATGTGATGTTCAGAACTAGCATTCCCACCGAACACTTCCGGTGAATTTACTAAATTACTCACGATAAACGTTCACAAAAAACATAACAATTATTTTAAGAATTATAGATACAGAACTCCTTTATGCAATCGCTATGTCCGATTTTAAAATAGCTTTTCGGTGAAAGCACATTTTGCAATATTCTGAGTAGATAGCCTGGCCATCACGGACTAGCTATTTTGACACCCACCAAGTTTGGCCCTCACCAAACTCAGATTTACTATAAGAAAAATTGGATTACCTTTGCTGTTCTTCGTCAGAATGCACTCCCAGGACTTCTACTTCAATAACAAATGTTGGTTTGGTTCCAAATAATCCATAGTTATATCCAAATAGCGGCGTTTTGTTCGTGCGTTCAAGACACTATCCGAAGGGTAAAGAAGGGTGACGCGCCCGGCGCGTTTCGTGACAAAAAAAATTCAAAATATTCCATTACCGTACTTCGAAGCATGTCAAACGCTGTTTAAAATCAATTTTTATGCGATTTTTCTCGTAAAAAAGCGATAATATTCCGACCGGGAAACCCTGTTTTCGTTCAAAGACGAAAAAATAAAAACATGGAGTCGTCTCGTGCACGCGCCCCCAGTCTCATTGTTCTCAGATCGACCACTATCCAAATGCGCTACTGTTTTTCAGCCATGGCCTGCAAAGTCATCATTCAATGTTCTGGCGCCTTCTGAGAGCCTATGGGAGCGTTAGAAAATGTCACGTTACAGCAGAGATCCCCTGTTTTGGATAGAGATGATCAAGAAGGCCAAGAAATAGTCAGAGAGGGCGCTTCCTGTTTGGAATCTTCTCAGGTTTTGGCCTGCCAAATGAGTTCTGTTATACTCACAGACACCATTCAAACAGTTTTAGAAACTTTGGAGTGTTTTCTATCCAAAGCTAATAATTATATGCATATTCTAGTTTCTGGGCAGGAGTAATATTCAGATTAAATCGGGTACGTTTTTTATCCGGCCGTGAAACTACTGCCCCCTATCCATAACAAGTTTTAAGCAGCGTCCCAACAGGTTGTCCCCTTCGAAACTGGTGATTCTCAGTGAACAGCTCAAGAGCATGTTGGCTAATGGAGTTGTGGAACCTTCCTTTTCCGGATGGGCTTCTCCGGTTGTCCTGATTCCAAAGAAAGATGGTGGATATCGATTCTGTGTAGATTACAGGAATCCGAATGCCATAACAGAAAGCTATGCCTACCCTCTACCAAACATCAATGACATACTGGAATCTCTGTCAGGAGCAACCATCTTCAGTAATCTGGATCTGAACAGCGGATATTGGCAGGTGGAAATGGATCCCGCCAGTCAGGACAAGACTGCCTTTGTCACCCCTGCTGGTTTGTACTCCTTTAAAGGCATGCCTGTTGGTTTGAAGAATGCTCCAGCAACCTTCCAAAGGCTGATGGAGACTGTCCTGGGAGATCTGAGGGGAAAATGCTTTCTTGTGTATCTGGATGGCATCATAATCTACTCCTCTGTCACTGATCATCTGCAAGACATACAAACATTGGGTGGAGTTGTTTCCCCTCCGCAAAGCCACTGCATCCACCATTGCTCTAATTCTGCAGAGGGAGGTCTTTACCAGATTCGGAATTCCAAACAAAGTTTTCTCTGACTGAGATCCACCGTTCATATTAGGAATCTACAAAGAGCTCTGTACCTACTGGGGTGTAGTTGCCAAGCTGACCACAGCCTACCATCCTTAGACCAACCTGACCGAGAGGGTAAACCGCATCCTGAAAGGGATGATTGCTTCATTCGTGGGGGATCAGCACACAAAGTGAGATCAGCATCTTCTGAGTTTCGCTTTGCACTGAACTCTGGGATCCAGGTGACTTTAGTGGGAAGATCACTAAAAGGTCAGATGGACAGAGTTTCAACATTTCACCTGACTGCCCAGCGTTTGATGCAGTCCAACACCACCACACCTTGCTAGCCAGAGTGGAGGCCAGAAGAATCAAAGCCAAACAATGACAGCTCAGAAATTATGACAAACATAGATGAGACGTGTGTTTCCCACCCCAGTCTCGTGTCTGGGTCCATTCTCATCATCTGTCAAAGGCGTTCAAGCAGTTCACTGCCAAGCTAGCTTTGAGATGGAAAGGTCCATACCGTGTGGTGCAGCAGTTGGGACCAGTGAACTACTTTGTCTGTTTGGAGGACACTGGGGAAGATGTCAGGACGGTGCATGTTGTTGACCTAAAGCCCTACAGGTGTATCCGACGGACAGTCAGTGCAACTGCAAGCCTGAAGTCAACAGGTGCAACTGCAAGCCTGTGGTCAACAGCTAAGACCCCCTCTCTCTCGTACTCTCATTTTCCCTTTATCGTTCCAGTGCTTTACACCGCAGCAGATGTTCTTTTTTTTCAATTCGCTCTCTTTGTTGTTCAGTGTCGCTGGACTATTATTGCCGTATTTGGGTTGACATTTTAGTTAAAGGGAGGTTGCGTGCGAGTTTATTGTTTGAACTGTATTGATTTGTTGTGGTACTATTGACATTTGGCTGAGAAGAGTTTGGACATTTTAAGGCCTTTGTTTTGTCTTTGAACACCCCCCACCCCACACACACCCCCTCACTCCTGTTTTGTTTCCTGTTTGGACCCCAGGAAAGGTAGCCGGGGATCCTAATAAAATACTAAATACTAGTCGTCCTGCCATCTAGGGAGGTTGTTAGCCTAGCCAGCTATTCGGGGCGGCAGGGTAGCCTAGTGGTTAGAGTGTTGGACTAGTAACCGAAAAGGTTGCAAGATCGAATCCCTGAGCTGACAAGGTAAAAATCTGTTGTTCTGCCCCGAACAAGGCAGTTAACCCACTGATCCTAAGCTGTCATTGAAAATAAGAATTTGTTCTTAACTGACTTGCCTAGTTAAATAAAAATAAAAAATATATATATATATATAAAAATTTATGGATTGCACCTAATGTCATAAACAGTAGTGCTATACTGTTGCCCAACATCACTTGAAATCAATTGCAAAGCATCATCACTAGTTTACTCAAAACTTGTATCTAAATTGCTGAATTAGCCAACATGCCTGTAATATGTTGTGCTATCGTGTGTGACAATTGCAAACCGTCTGCAAAGGGGGCTAGCTGCCTTACGGAGGAGGGATGATTGAATGCCCACAAGCACTGTTGGATGTGCATTTCATGTTTGCTACGTAGCTAGCTATACTGTCTGTTGTAAATCATCAGCTTAAGTAAATGCAACTTGTTCAGCGTTGATACTGTCATTAGTTAGGCATAATTGCTTTATGATTACTTTGCAAACGTCAGCTTGCTAGCTAGATAGCCATGTTTACATGATGATCGGCTCTGAGCGAAAATGAAGGAAGCCTGAGGGAATGATGACAAAAGTGTCGCACTGGCTACAGACAAAATAGGGCTATCCATACGTTTCTGTAGATATTAGCTAGTTAGCTAAATCCGTCTTGCAACAATTAAAAACGTACATGCTGACCACACCGCTCGTGTGCGAGCATTGCAAAATAAATGTACACATACATGTTATTTAATCATTGCTATCGTCAGCCAGCGTCTGCTTTGCCAGGCGCTAAAATGGAAATTGGTTCTATTTGTGATGCTCAAATGGCCGCAAGTCCAGCCTCTCCCATCTCTTCATTGGTTTTTAGGAGCATATACCCACGTGCCATCTCCTCATTGGTTGTTAGGAGCATGTGGGTGATTGAAAGATGAACTTAAGTCCACACTCCAGTCGGTTGTAGTCATGCTGTAAAGTTGGTTGCCAACAGCAATATAAAGTCCAAAGAAGAAAAAGGAAGCCTGAAGGAAGGAGGAAAGATGACGAGAAACAAATTTGGTTTACCGTTTTATCTGTGGATTAATTGTCGGAGTAGAGGACCTTGTGCATTTCAGATAAAATAACAACCCAATGTTTATATACCAGGACAAATTAGCTAGCTACAGCAAGCTAGCAAGCTAAATTGCCATAAATGTTTAATGCTATTTGACCTGTCCCTACTCGTCCGGTTTGGTCAGCATGTTACTCTAAACTAACTACTACGAGAATAACATGAAGCAGATTACTTTAACTGATGCCAAATCCTGAATCTTTTCACAGGGAAAAGTGATAATCCACTGAGCCCAGACTGCGTGCCATCTGTCTTCACCCCCCTTACATCCCGTCAAAAAGACAACTGTCACAACAACCTAAAGCATTGTGAAACCAGACAGGCGATGAAGAGGAAAAGGGTAAAGGCTCAGGATCCACCAGAGGCAGAGGAGGAGGCGGGTGTCACAATGCCCATGGGTAGCTTGGAGGAAGAGGATGTCGACATGGAGGCAGTGACCACAACAATGCCCATGGATGCAGCTTCATTGGAAGGCTTGGAGGAAGAGGTGGAGGGCACAAGCCAATCTGCAAGAAAACTCTCAAACGCCTGGAAGTTGAACGTACATCTTTGCTGACTGAGATCGATGGGTTAAGAGAGAGAGAAGAGGTACTGCAAAAAAAGTTAGATCAGCTGTCCTTTAATCAAGCAAGTTTAAAAAACGATGATGAGAGGGTCCATGAGCTGACAGGCCTCCCATCCTTTGCAACATTTATCTTCACATTCATCTCTGTGTCCCTCAAAACTAGCTTTTCAGCAGTTGTTGATCACCCTGATGAGAATGAAGTTCAACATACCACTGCACTTGGGTAATTTCTTTCATATTTCTGGGTCAACAGCTTGACGCATTTTTAACAAAACATTGAATGTTATGTCAGAGTGGTTGTCTCCCTTGATTTGCTGGCCAACACAAGAACCAAATTAGGATAAGTCTGTGAATGTGTTTCCGTCCAAATTAATGTGTACATCCATAATTGATTGGGTTTTCAATGAAGATCTCAAAACAAACAGCTCACAGCACATGCACAAACCTACTCCAACTACAAACATCATAACACAGTGAAGTACCTCATCTCTACCAACCCCCAGGGAGTCATCTCTTGTTTCCAGAGGTTGGGGTGGCAGCACCAGTGAAAAAATAACTGAGAACTGGGTTCATCGACAAACTGTTTCCAGAAGATGTTGTGTTGGCCGACAGGCTTCACCGTGAGGGAGTCGGTGGATTTAGCAAATGCCTATCTAAAGATACCTGCCTTCACTAAAGGGAAGTCACAACTGTGTCCTCCGAAATCAAATCCACCAGGGGTCTTGCTGCTGTAAGAATACCTGTGGCGAGAGTGATCGGACTTGTGAGGAACAAGTACACAATCCTCCAAGGAACAATCCCAATTACCCTTTGTCAGGCAGACCCTGGAGACATCAATCCTCTGGACGAGATTGTTCAGGTGTGTTGCGGCCTTTGGAACGTGTGGCCTTCCGTTGTCCGCTCTGATTGAACCTTGGAGGTGTGAAGTCCCATTCTGTGCTCTCTTTGCAAATAGCTGCCTCAGAAATATTATTTGATTGAAGTATTTTTTTGTGGGTAATAATTTCTAACTATTCACCTTGACTGTTAGCTATTAAATCAGTTCGTTGTAATTTTATTAGATGCAATTCATCTGAATGTTGATCAATAATAAATTCCTTGTTCACTATTAATCCCTTCGACCATACCATGTAAATATTAAAATGTTGAAGTTAATTGTATCCTCATATTTATTACAATAATACATTTACAATTAAAGATAATGTAAACATTTTCAGTCAAAACAAACAAAAGACAAAAGTACAGGGCCATTTGTGACAATTACCAACAGTACACTTTTTGCTTTACTTCCAGAGGTGTGGACTCGAGTCACATGACTTGGACTCCAGTCAGACTGGAATCACAAATATGATGACTTGCAACTCGACTTTGACTTTAACACCAATGACTCATGACTTGACTTGGACTTGAGCCTTATGACTTTGACTTGACTTGATACCCTCCCCAAGCCCAAATATTAAAAATGATGCTATTAAAAAAAGTGTGCAGCGCATCAACTCTTCATTTAACTGATTACAGTTTGAATCAGACAGCAGCCAATCAAATTGTGCCAGTTGAGAAAAAGTTGTGCGTGGCAGTGCAGAGGGACGTCGGAGGGTGAATTCAGATGGAGCCCTTGGAAAGATGATACCCAAAATTATTATTTTTGGATATCAACAAAAAACGGATTGCAACTGGCAAAACATGCGGGAGGAAAATTACAGACGGAGGCGCACGGTAAGTCGTGGCTAATATAGCCGACAACTATATATTTTATTACTTTACTAGTGTATCATGTAGGCTAACGTAACTTTAAATAAATGAGCCTCCACACAGTCAGTCAGTGCGGGAACGTGATCATTGCATCCTAGATTGAGCTACAACTGGCTAGGCAATACAAAAATACCAACAACAAAAAAATAATGCATGAAATGAAATGCATGCATTCACTACTGTAAGTCGCTCTGGATAAGAGCGTCTGCTAAATGACTAAAATGTAAATGTAAAAATGCAATGCTGAGGGGAACAAAATGGCGCCGTAGAGAGAACACGTTGTTTCAGTGAGCTCACGCGGTATTTGTAAATGTATATTCTTACATTAATCTCCTAGCTTGAAAAAGTGGTAGAATTGGCTAAATAAGTTACCCTACAATGAGTCTTGGCGACTATTTCTCAAAAATCTCCGACAACATGCCCAACAGAGCTACTAAGAAGTCGACCAAAACCGCCATCCCTGTAGATGTGCAGGAGGAGCTAGCTTTACAGGAGGAGCTAGCATTACTAAAGTGATCGATGTTAAGATAAGAACGGTCCTGGAAGCAATAGCAGGCCATTCAGCTGAACTACAGAGGGTTGTCAAACGTGTTGATGAGGCGGAAGGAGGAATTGCTACTGTGGAAACTTCAAATACATCCATGGACACTAAGATAAAAGCACTTGAGAAACAGGTGCGCGAAATGGCGGAGCACATTGACCACTTGGATAATCGAGGATGCAGATGCAATATCCGTGTTGTGGGACTCCCGGAAAATTCTGAAGGGACACGTTCAGTAACATTTTTTGAGGAATGGATCCCTGGCTACCTACAAATGGACACTAAGTCTGGTCGTGTGAAGCTAGACAGAGCACATCGCTCTCAAGCACCGATACCCGGTCCCAATCAGCGCCCACGACCAGTGGTTATAAAGTTCCACAACTTTACCGACAAGCAGCGCGTCATGGATGCGGCTAGAAACATCGGTTCTGACGGTAGTCAACGTAAAGGTCCAAAGGTCTCATTCTTCAATGATTATTCCACAGCGGTTGTACGAATGCGCAAAGCGTTTGATGAGGTGAAGGCTCGACTCAAGAGAATGAAGATGGACTACGCACTGCTGTACCCGGCCACATTGAAGATTATGCTCAACGGATCGCCTAAAAAACTCTACACATCTGAAGAGGCTGCTGCGTTTATTGACTCTCTCGGGTAAATAACCTTAAGCTGCACCTCCGCAGCATTGGATAACGTCTTATTTTATTTTGAATCTGATCATGAAACAGTGGTGTAAGTTCTCATGTGCTCCTGTTCAGTAATATTCGTATCGTTATTATTTTTCTTGCTAAAGTAACTGCCGTCATAGCTCAGACTGAGATATGTGTGAACCTATATTGGTGCCCAGGCTTGGTTTTAGGTGGAAGAACCTCAATCTTCTTCTATTGATTTTAATTTCCACATATATAAAGGATGAGGCTTTTGAGTGGCAATGCGGACTTAAGAGTCTACATTGGAAAGTTGAAATCCCCTGCATGTTAGCTAGTGGGAAAACCCCCTTTTGGATCTTTACATGTTTAATTTTTGGGTTTAGTATAGTTCGAGTTCAGGGTTCATATCGTTTGTTTACGCTCAGTGAGATAGAGGAGAGTTCAACACATGGAAAAAGGTACCACCCCATTTTTACAGTAGGATTCAGTCTGGATATTGAATGGTCAAAGCGCAATGGCAGGTAACAGACTACGTGTATGTACATGGAACATTAGAGGGAGCCATAACCCCATTAAAAGGAAGAATGTACTGTCCTTTTTGAAAAAAGAAAATATTGATATTGCCCTGTTACAAGAAACTCATTTCAATGATAAGGAGCATCTGAAATTACAACAAGGGGGGTTTGGTCAAGTGTTTTTCTCATCATTTACATCCAGAAGTAGAGGTGTAGCAATTCTTGTGAAAAATAACCTACCACTTAAGGTCTTGAAGTGTGTGAAAGATAAATTGGGTCGCTTTGTTATAATTAATGGTACTTTACAAGGGCAGAGCATTTCCATAATGAATATTTACTTCCCCCCTGCCCACCCCCCTGACTTCCTCACTAAGGTATTTCTAGACTTTTCAGAATTAAACTCAGACACTGCAGTGGTTGGAGGAGATTTTAATTGTTTGTTGAACCCCCTTATTGATAAGCTTCCCAGTGGTATAGCCTCACTCTCTCCTCAAGCTAAGTCACTTACAGCTATTTGTGATGATCTGGGGTATGCTGATGTTTGGAGAGCTTTTCATCCCTCCAACAGAGAGTTCACTTTTTTCTCTGCACCTCATGGATGTCAGACTAGAATAGATTACTTTTTTATGCCCAGGACGTCGCTGCAGTCTGTTTTATCCGCTAGGATAGGAAGCATAGTCATATCTGATCATGCGGAGGTGATCCTGGACATGAAACTCAACGAGGCATTCAATCAGTCAAGACATTGGAGGTTGAATACAACCATTCTTAAAGACCATACATTCACATCATATTTTATTACAGAGTTTAAAGCATTTTTCTCTAACTCTCAATCAACAGATAACCCCTCACTCCTTTGGGAAACCGGTAAGGCGTACGCCAGGGGTCTGATTATGTCATACGCAGCCACTAAGAGGCGGAAAAAGCGTGAAAAGCAAAAAACACTAGAGGGTGAATTAGGAACTAAAGAGAAGGACTACATTAAAACTCCCACTCCTGCCCTATTAAAGGAAATATCAGTCATTAGATCAACGTTGGACTCCCTCCTAACACAGGACGCTGAAAAGAAAATGAGATTTGTCAAGCAAAAGCTATATGAACATGGCGATAAGCCAGGAAAGTACTTGGCGTACCTAGCTAAAAAGAGAGCTGACTCACAGTCAATTGCGGCTATTACTGATTCTGATGGCAATCATTTATATGAAAATAGATTGATAAATGACTCATTTAAGAAATTTTATGCAAATCTTTATGCCTCAGAACTGCCAAATGACGCACCCAAGTTAATGGAGAACTTATTTTCTAAGATTGAGCTCCCTACTATCTCCGAAGAACAGAGGTCTCTCCTTAATGCCCCTATTACTGAGGAAGAGATCATGTCCGCAATTAAGAATCTGCAAAATGGTAAGGCCCCAGGACCGGACGGGTTTTGTAGTGAGTTCTATAAAGAGTTCCATGGCCTGATCCTTGAGCCATTGCGTGATGTGTTTAACCACTCATTTTCAAATGACCAGCTCCCCCAAACGCTGCGAGAAGCCAACATATCACTTATTCTCAAAAAGGGAAAATGTTGTTGTTCCTCGTACAGACCAATTTCCCTTCTGAATGTGGATAGAAAATTGCTTTCTAAAATTCTAGCCACAAGATTAGAGGACTCACTGCCACTAATTGTGAAAGGAGACCAAACTGGCTTCATTAAGGGACGTAGGTCATGTAACAATGTCAGACGGCTTCTTAATGTAATTGAAGTCTACCAACGAAGGGCTATGGATGGTCTTGTGCTCTCCCTAGATGCTGAGAAAGCATTTGATCGTGTGGAGTGGTCTTACCTATTCTTTGCTCTAAATAAATTTGGTCTGGAGGACAACTTTATAAAATGGGTGAAAGTTTTATATGATGATCCTCAGGCTGCTGTCCTTACTAATGGACAACGGTCAAATAGCTTCTCTATACACAGAGGTACCAGACAGGGCTGTCCTTTGTCCCCCCTCCTATTTGCACTCGTTATGGAACCAATGGCTGAGGCCATCAGGGTAACGCCTGCTATACAGGGGCTGCTCATTGGTGATGTTCACCATAAAATAAGCTTGTATGCTGATGATGTCCTGATATTCATTTCTAATCCCGAGACTTCAATCACATCTCTTATTAATATTATTGAGTTATTCAGCGAATTCTCAGGCTACAAGATTAACCTAACTAAATCAGAGGCTATGCCACTTGGTAACCTTCACTCTGTACCTAATACTTCTCCCCCCTTCCCTTTTAAATGGTCTCCCTCAGGTTTTACGTATCTGGGTATATTTGTAACTCAAAAAATTCCAGCAAATGTACAAAGCCAATTTTATTCCCTTGTTCGACAAAATAAGACAGGATCTGGAGCGCTGGAGCTCTCTTCCGATTTCATGGTTGGGTAGAATATCCCTCTTGAAAATGAACATTTTACCTAGGCTACTTTACCCAATCCAAATGATCCCAGTATTACTCTCCAATAAGGTAATAAAGGATGTAAATGGATGGCTAAGTTCCTTTATATGGAGTAAACGCAAGCCAAGACTTAAGATGGCAATATTGCAGCTGCCAAGTTCTATGGGTGGCTTGGATCTGCCTAATATCAGGTTCTATCAGTGGTGTGCCCACCTATGTTATATTTCAGACTGGATCACAAACGATGACTCCTCTATTTGGTTAGACATTGAGACTTCTCTTTCAAAATACCCTTTACAGGATCTTTTGTTTTTCACAAGTTTCAAGTCTGTAAAAGATCACTGTAACAACCCCATTACACTTAACACACTCAAAGTATGGAGGTCAGTTCAACGTTTCCTGGGAAGGTCCACACTAACCTCTGCTCTTACCCCAATTCTTAACAACCCAGATTTTACCCCAGGATTGCTGGATGCTGGCTTTAACGTTTGGCTTAATAAGGGCATACGCAGACTAAATGACTTATTTGCGGATAAGATTTTGTCATTTGAGCAGATGTTCGAGAAATATCAACTCCCAAAGCAGGACTTTTTCCGTTTCCTACAAGTAAGACATTATATTCTGAAGAGCACCACCTTAATTGGCAACCCTGATATGTCTGTCATTGAAAGAATGTTTTTTTTCCCACAAAGGAAAATGTCTGTAAGTCTGTTTTATGATGCTTTAAGGTCCTTTTCCGCTGTCGACACACAGAGGGTGAAACAAGTCTGGGAGAAAGAACTGTCTGTTACTATTGACGAAGAGATGTGGTAGGATATGCAAAAACAATATCTATATGTAATCGAACTAGAGCAATTCAATTAAGAATAATACACAGATTGCATATATCCCCAAATCGCAGACATGCTTTTAGCCCCTCTTCCTCTTCTCCTCAGTGTCTTAAATGTAAAACTGATACAGGCACCCTAACACATTGTTTATGGTCATGTATCAAAATACAAAGATATTGGTCTGGTGTTCTGCAAGAAATTGAAAAGATCCTAGGGGTCGATCTAGAATTGGACCCAGTTTCTCTACTGTTAGGTCTCCCTAGTAGGAGACCTAATGTAACTTCTGTGGGTAAGAGGAGGCTTTACAACATCCTCACCTTCGCAGCGAGGAAAAACATACTTTTACAGTGGATTAGTGATAAGGTTCCCTCTATTAAAGATTGGCATAAGATACTATTTGAATGGGTGCCGCTGGAATATCTGACATGTACATTGCATTCTAAGACAGATCAGTTCTACAAAGTATGGGAACCTTACCTAAATTACCTAGAACCTGAAGTATCAGCTATTATGCTGCAAGGATTCTCTTAGAATGGTGATCTATGTATTTCAGAATTACACTGTAGGGTCCATGTGGGGAACCCAACTTCTTGGTTTAAACTGAGCTTTTTTTTTCTTATTTTTTTTTTTTTCTGTTTATGTTTGTTTAAAATGTATGTATTGAGAGACGCAATGAGGGGGATGGGGTGAGAGAAGCGCTGAGCGGGGAGAGGAAAATGGTGTGTGTACGTGCATGCATACATACGGATATGTGTAAGTGAGTCCTGTTTTTTTTTGCCTTGTCTTTGTTGTTGTTGTTCTATCTCTTAATATGGGTGAAAATTGTGAAACTCCAATAAAAATACTGTTCATAAAAATGCAATGCTACCCATGTATTTCCATGGAAATATAACATTTATTTGGAAAGTAATAAATATATATTTTTAAAAGCATTCATGATTTGCCTAAATGTAATATACTATTACTCTTGTTAAAAATATGAAATGGTATTACATTTGGTGAAGAGCACTTTATGACTTGTTTAGGATTCGAAACTCAAAGTTTAGGACTTGAGACTTGACTTGATGGTCTTGACTTGAGACTTGACTCGGACTTGCCTGTCTTGACTTGGGACTTGAGTGCTAAGACTTGAGACTTACTTGTGACTTGTAAAACAATGACTTGGTCCCACCTCTGGTTACTTCTTCCAAATTTCTGGGTCAACAGAATCATGTAAAACAGTTAAACACATTTAAATCAGAGTTTGGGCAGAAAATCACCTGTCTCGCAGCGAGAGCATGCTCCTCAAACAGTGGTCGATGCGTGGAGTGAAAGTGTTCTTATATTCATTAAGCACCTCTCCACTATAAAACATAAGTAGCCTACCAGGCATCATTGAAAAACGGGCTGGCGGGTAAGCATGCAGCCTCCATTCGCTATTAGAGTGCTAATGGATGACATGCATTTCCCCTCCTACTCCTGCCCATTTGATAATGGGCCATTAAAAATGTTTTTTTTAAAGATTCAAATCACCAGTGTGATGGGTGAAAATATGATCACTTGATGAGAGAACAGCTGTGCAGCCTGAAGCAAGGAACAGAGCACAAGCTTCCTCCAATCATCACTAGTTGCATCATGCAGCCCATATGTTTTGATTTCTACGACATTAAAAGGTTTGTATCATTGACAACTAAAGTTGCCAAATAACTATAAATCTAGGTTAAAGGACCCTGTTTCAAATGATCACTTTTACGCTGAACAAAGTCACTTCATATTCACACTCGCTCCGTTATGGGAAAAATACCCTTTATTTTATTCAGCAAATTCAATTATATTATTCTTACTACAAAATGCTATAATATAAAATGCCATGGGACTTCGGAAAGTACTCAGAACCCTTGACTTTTTCAACATTTTGTTACAGCCTTAATCTAACATCTCTGGAGAGACCTGAAAATAGCTGTGCAGCAATGCTCCCCATCCAACCTGACAGAGCTTGAGAGGATCTGCAGAGAAGAATGAGAGAAACTCCCAAAGCATAGCATTAAAAAAGTATTGTCATATTATTCATCCTAATCAGCCAAGGTTTTTTACATGGATGATATATTGGAGATAATATAAGTACTGGAAACAATAGAACACTATGAACAATCTGGGAAACCAGGCCTGGTATTCATAGCAGACTTTAGAAAAGGCTTTTGATAAAGTACGACTGGAGTTATATATATATATATAAATATAAATGCCTGGAACATTTCAATTTGAGAATCTCTTATAAAATGGGTTAAAATAATGAAAAGTAACCCTAGGTGTAAAATGGTAAAATCATAGCTACTTCTCAGAATGTTTTAAACTGTCAAGAGGAGTAAAACAAGGTTGTCCAATATCGGCAAAAATAAAAATACAACTTTTACATTACCGTGTAGTTTCCCAATAAAATGGTCTGAAAGATAGATAAGATCTTGCTACCATGAAAAGAAAAATATCCATCTATTTGTGGGGGGAAAAAAAAAAAATCACCGATTAACTCTTTAGTCATATCCCAGTTGACCTATTTGCTTATGGTCTTGCCTACACCTAACAACCTGTTTTTTATTTTTTATTACATGAGCAACATTTTTTTTGGGGGGGGGGGGGATTTGGAATGGCAAGGCAGAGAAAATTAAAACGGGCCAATTTAAATAATGAATATGAATTCAGAGGGCAGAAATAATAAAACAGACCAAATCACTAAATGCGTCAGGTATACTTAAATCTGAACAGGTTTTCTAGCAGATTAGCAAGAATGTCTCACCCCATGTTCAAGAATGGCCTTTTTCCCTTTATTCAGATTACAACCTCTCGCTTTCGGTTAATTGAAAGTTAAACAATCTCCAATATATCGCTATTTTTAAAACAAGCCATAGAAAGTTGGGTTGCAATTTCAGTTTAATCCACCAGAAAAGACAGAACAAATAATACAATAGTGGTTCAACTCAAATACACTGATTGGAAAAAAAAAGTAGTAAGGATCTTGTGCAAAGCAGTCATCAAGGCAAAAGGTGGTTATATTGAAGAATCTCAAATATAAAATATATTTTTATTTGCTTATTAACACTTTTTTGGTTACTACATGATTCCATATGAGGTATGTCATAGTTTGATGTCTTCACTATTATTCTACAATGTAGAAAACAGTAAAAATAAATAAAAACCCTGGAATGAGGTGGTGTGTCCAAACTTTTGACTGGTACTGTATATATGTGTGTGTGTGTGTGGGATATACAGTTGAAGTCAGAAGTTTACATACACTTAGGTTGGAGTCATTAAAACTCGTTTTTCAACCACTCCACAAATTTCTTGTTAACAAACTATAGTTTTGGCAAGTCGGTTAGGACATCTACTTTGTGCATGACACAAGTCATTTTTCCAACAATTTTTTTCATACAGATTACTTCACTGTATCACAATTCCAGTGGGTCAGATGTTTACATACACTAAGTTGACTGTGCCTTTAAACAGCTTGGAAAATTCCCGAAAATGATGTCATGGCTTTAGAAGCTTCTGATAGGCTAATTGACATAATTTGAGTCAATTGGCAGTGTACCTGTGGATGTATTTCAAGGCCTACCTTCAAACTCAGTGCCTCGTTGCTTGACATCATTGGAAAAATCAAAAAGAAATCGACAAAGACCTCAGAAAAAAATTGTAGACCTCCACAAGTCTGGTTCATCCTTGGGAGCAATTTCCAAACGCCTGAAGGTACCACGTTCATCTGTACAAACAATAGTACGCAAGCATAAACACCATGGGACCAAGCAGCCGTCATACCGCTCAGGAAGGAGATGCGTTCTGTCTCCTAGAGATGAATGTACTTTGGTGTGAAAAGTGAAAATCAATCCCAGAACAACAGCAAAGAGCCGTGTGAAGATGCTGGAGGAAACAGGTATCAAAGTATCTATATCCACAGTAAAACGAGTCCTATGTCCACATAACCTGAAAGGCCGCTCAACAAGGAAGAAGCCACTGCTGCAAAACCGCCATAGAAAAGCCAGACTACAGTTTGCAGCTGCAAATGGGGACAAAGATCGTACAATTTTGGAGAAATGTCCTCTGGTCTGATGAAACAAATATAGAACTGTTTGGCCATAACGACCATCATTATGTTTGGAGGAAAAAGGGGAAGGCTTGCAAGCCGAAGAACACCATCCCAACCGTGAAGCACGGGGGTGGCAGCATCATGTTGTGGGGGTGCCTTGCTGCAGGAGGAACTGGTGCACTTCACAAAATAGATGGCATCATGAGGAAAGAAAATTATGTGGATATATTGTGAAAAACGGAGTTTAAATGTATTTGGCTAAGGTGTATGTAAACTTCCGACTTCAACTGTATGTATGTATGTACATACATACTACCGTTCAAAAGTTTGGGGTCACTTAGACATTACCTTATTTTCTTTCAAAAACGACCATTAAAATAACATCAAATTGATCAGAAATACAGTGTAGACATTGTTAATGTTGTAAATGACTATTGTAACTGGAAACGGCTGATTTTTTAAATGGAATATCTACTTTGGCATACAGATTCCCATTATCAGCAACCATCACTCCTGTGTTCCAATGGCACATTGTGTTCGCTAATCCAAGTTTCATTTCCCATTAGGAAGGATACGAGAGGGCATCCTCCTGGCCACTTTTGATGTGGAGAGCTTGTACATTAACATCCTACACACTGGAGGCTTGCAGGCGCTACAACACTAGCTTCAGCAGAGAGACTCTACCCATGCTCCATCCAATGATTGCATCTTACAACTTACTAAACTGGTATTATCCCATAACTACTTTGTCTTTGAGTCAGACTTTTTCCTTTCAAATTCAGGGTGTAGCCATGGGCTCCCCTTTCTCCCACAACTATGTAAACCTGTATGTGGGACAATTTGAAGAAGCATTCCTTTATAAAACAGAGACACACCCCTTACTTTCTAAAATACTTCTATGGAAGAGATACATAGATGATGTCTTTGTGCTCTGGGAAGGCAGTCAGCAGGAACTAAATTCATTCCAAACTCTAAACGAGAGCTCTGAATACCTCAAATTCACCATGCAGACTGATGAGAGAAGAATAAACTACCTGGACTTATGGATCATCACAAGAGAATGATGCATTACACACAGACTTATACACAAAGACTACAGAGCGCAAAACCTTGCTATGTGCTGATAGTATGCGTCCCCTTCCCCTCAAGAATGGCCTACCATCTAGCCAGTTATGCAGGGTTAAATGAATCTGTGGCCACCAGTCAGATTTAGCAATGCTAAAACAAAATGACAGAAATTCAAAATGACAGGCTCCAAGGACAAAACTCTTGATGCGGCAATGATGCAAATATCTCAAAAACCAAGAGCGGAATTACTAAAAACTCAACCAAAGAAGAAAAACAACGCAACCGTCTTTTGCACTAAGTACACCAAGGGTTCGGAGAAAATGAAAGCAATCCTAAAAAAGCACTGGTATATTCTGCAATCAGACAAAATTTAAATAAATAAATCACATCTCCTCAAGGAACCCCCACTGGTGGTCTATAAGCGTGGTCGCAATATTGGAGATAGTTTGGTGAGTTCTGACATGTCCCCTGAGCCCATTCAGACACTCTTGACACCTATCCCAAATGGGAACTACAAAAATGTGGCTCATGCGCAGTGCAATAACACTATAAAAAACGTATTTTTTCAGACACCCACATACAGGTCGAAAGATCCCTGTTTGGGGTATCATCTCATGCAAGACCAAGGGAGTAATCTATCTCATCACCTGTTCATGTGGAAAAGCCTATGTAGGACAAACGAAAAGACAATTAAAAACAACGCATAGCTGAACACCGCAGCTCAATCAGGTGTAAGAACATTGACTATCCAGTAGCAGCTCACTTTCTTGAAGCTAACCATCCCATCCCCTCCCTGAAATACACAGGCATTGAGCGTGTTGCTCTACCAAGGAGAGGAGGTAACATTGAGATCCTACTACTACAAACAGAGGCTTACTGGATATCCTATCTAAAAACATTGACCCCTAGTGGTCTGAATATTGACTTTGAACTCAGGCACTTCTTATGAACACATTTTCCTCTATGAACAAGTCTTATAAATTGAAAAATTATTTTTACAGCTTATTAGCGTATTCCTAATATGTTCCCCCTGTTGATGTTAAATTATATATTAAGGTTGAACCAAAAGATTACATGTAACAAAAACGATATACGAAATGATTGTGAAATTGAGTTTAACAATAATGTATGTTGACGCTAATATGATGTACACTATTCCATTAGGTTTCTATATGATAATAGCATAATATATTTATGCCATATACTATTTAACAGTTTAATTCATTTTAATTAATTTAATTAATGACACACCCCTCACTACATTTAAGTCATTTAGCAGACGCTCTTATCCAGAGCGACTTACAAATTGGTGCATTCACCTTATGATATCCAGTGGAACAACCACTTTACAATAGTGCATCTAAATCTTTTAAGGGGGGGGGGGGGGGGGTTAGAAGGATTACTTTATCCTATCCTAGGTATTCCTTAAAGAGGTGGGGTTTCAGGTGTCTCTGGAAGGTGGTGACTGACTCCGCTGTCCTGGCGTCGTGAGGGAGCTTGTTCCACCATTGGGGTGCCAGAGCAGCAAACAGTTTTGACTGGGCTGAGCGGGAACTGTGCTTCCTCAGAGGTAGGGAGGCGAGCAGGCCAGAGGTGGATGAACGCAGTGCCCTTGTTTGGGTGTAGGGCCTGATCAGAGCCTGAAGGTACGGAGGTGCCGTTCCCCTCACAGCTCCGTAGGCAAGCACCATGGTCTTGTAGCGGATGCGAGCTTCAACTGGAAGCCAGTGGAGAGAGCGGAGGAGCGGGGTGACGTGAGAGAACTTGGGAAGGTTGAACACCAGACGGGCTGCGGCGTTCTGGATGAGTTGTAGGGGTTTAATGGCACAGGCAGGGAGCCCAGCCAACAGAGAGTTGCAGTAATCCAGACGGGAGATGACAAGTGCCTGGATTAGAACCTGCACCGCTTCCTGTGTGAGGCAGGGTCGTACTCTGCGAATGTTGTAGAGCATGAACCTACAGGATCGGGTCACCGCCTATTGTCATTGGTTACACTAATTGCACTGTGTGTCTACATAACCTGGTTTAAGTATTCATGACATTACCCTGAGGAAGGCACAGTGATGCCCAAATGTTGGTAAATACCCATTAAATTGCTGGGAGATTACACATGGAGTGTGCGACTTTATTTTGATAGTTTATAGCTAATCCAAGTTTATAATTTTAAAAAGGCTAATTGATCATTAGAAAACGCTTTTGCAATTATGTTAGCACAGCTGAAAAAAGTCGTTCTGATTAAAGAAGCAATAAAATTGGCCTTCTTTAGACTACTCGATTATCTGGAGCATCAGCATTTGTTGGTTCGATTACAGGCTCAAAATGGCCAGAAGCAAAGAACTTTCTTCTGAAACTCGTCAGTCTATTCTTGTTCTGAGAAATGAAGGTTATTCCATGCGAGAATTTGCCAAGAAATTGAAGATCTCGTACAACGCTGTGTACTACACCCTTCACAGAATAGCGCAAACTGGCTCTAACCAGAATAGAAAGAGTGGGAGGCCCCAGTGCACAACTGAGCAAGAGGACAAGTACATTAGTGTCTAGTTTGAGAAACAGATGCCTCACAAGTCCTCAACTGGCAGCTTCATTAAATAGTATCCGCAATACACCAGTCTCAACATCTACAGTGAACAGGAGACTACGGGATGCTGGAATTCTAGGCAGAGTTGCAAAGAAAAAGCCATATCTCAGACTGGCCAATAAAAAGAAAAGATTAAGATGGGCAAAATAACAGACACTGGACAGAGGAACTCTGCCTGGAAGGCCAGCATCGCCTCTTCACTGTTGATGTTGAGACTAGTGTTTTGAACAGTACTGTGTGTTAAATATATATAAACAAAAAAAATGGGGTTTGTAAATGATGCAGACAATTACATTGATGGAATCTATACAATCTATATGC
Source organism: Salmo salar (assembly GCF_965601325.2). Lineage (NCBI taxonomy): Eukaryota > Metazoa > Chordata > Actinopteri > Salmoniformes > Salmonidae > Salmo > Salmo salar. The sequence goes on along the minus strand of NC_138307.1, from coordinate 7,323,042 downwards.
AATATTAAAGCTGGTCTTTCCCTAACAAAAAAAATGAACATAAGACAGGTAAACAAACATCTTTAAAAAAAGCAAAAAATCACTACGGCCTACATTGTAAACTGAAAAACATTTTCAAAAAATGAAATAAAACTATTCTTTATTCTCTTGATAAACTGCATCTTCATAACTGGCTTAAGGCATCCAACTCATGGATTTGAGATTTCGCACTGCTGTCAATGACAAGAACATCGTCTATAGCGCTAGCGACGCTGGTTCAGTCTCTTGTACAGGCACCCCATCTGTTTCACCATGCTGCCCTGAGATGGATGAAATCTTCTCTTCTGATGACTTCTCCTGCATCTGCAAACAGTAAGCAAAGAGCAATATTTAGAAACAAATCATTCCAACTTATGAGAAGCCACAGCTACAGTGCATTCGAAAAGTATTCAGACCCCTTGACTCTTTACGTTACAGCCTTATTCTAAAATCGATTTTCCTCAATCTAAACACAATACCCCATAATGACAGAGCAAAAACTGGTTTAGACATTTTTGCAAATGTATTACAAATAAAAAAACTAATATCACATTTACATAGGTATTCAGACCCTTTACTCAGTACTTTGTTGAAGCACCTTTGGCAGTGATTACAGCCTTGATTCTTCAAGGGTAGGACACTATAAGCTTGGCACACATGTATTTGGGGAGTTTCTCCCATTCTTCTCTGCAAATCCTCTCAAGCTCTGTCAGGTTGGATGGGGAGTGTCGCTGCACAGCTATTATCAGGTCTCTCCAGAGATGTTTGATTGGGTTAAAGTCCGGGGTCTGGCTGGGCCACTCAAGGTCATTAAGAGACTTGTCCTAAAGACACTCCCGCGTTGTCTTGGCTGTGTGCTTAGGGTTTTTGTCCTGTTGGAAGGTGAACCGTCATCCCAGTCTGAGGTCCTGAACGTTCTGGACCGGGTTTTCGTCAAGGATCTCTTTGTTCTTTGCTCCGTTAATCTTTTCCTCAATCCTCACTAGTCTCCCAGTCCCTGCCGCTGAAAAACATGCCCACAGCATGATGCTTCCACCACCATGCTTCACCGTAGGGATGGTGCCAGGTTTCCTTCAGATGTGACTCTTGGCATTCAGGCCAAAGAGTATATATTGGTTGGTTTCATCAGACCAGAGAATCTTGTTTCTCATGGTCAGAGTCCTTTAGGTGCCTTTTGGCAATCTCCAAACTGGCTATTGTGCCTTTTACTGAGGAGTGGCTTCCGTCTGGCGACTCTACCATAAAGTCCTGACTGGTTGAGTGCTGTAGAGATGGTTGTCCTTCTAGAAGGTTCTTCCATCTCCACAGAGGAACTCCGGAGCTCTGTCAGTGACCATTGGGTTCTTCGTCACCTCCCTGACCAAGGCCCGTCTCCCACGATTGCTCAGTTTGACCGGGCGGCCAGCTCTAGGACGAGTTTTGGTGGTTCCAAACTTCTTCCATTTAAGAATGATGGAGGCCACTGTGTTCTTGGGGATCTTCAATGCTGCAGAATTTTTTTGGTACCCTTCCCCAGATCTGTGCCTTGACATAATCCTGTCTCAGAGCTCTACGGACAATTATGAACTGACTCTCCAGCAGACGGACCGGATTCCAACAGAGAAGACAACGACATACGGGCATAAATATATACATTGCAATTATTCTCGAATGAGCGGCCATTCATGTGCAAAGGATTAGCATTTCAATTAATATAATTATCAACTGTGTGTAGTGAATCCATTTAGTTTTTCCCCGCTCTCGCTCAGTCCCCACCCCTTTCGTTTGTCTACCAAGCCGTCATATCGCCTTCGTCCGCTAGGGACTTTTTCTTTGTATCATGTAGTAACCCAAATATCTACTGTTTGTTTGTTTGTAAGTAATTCTGTGTGATTATGTCGTTAGTAAATAAATAAGCCAATTTGTACATCACCGATTCATGATTTAGGCTAGGGTTCGTGCAGATATTCAAGGGTTTGCGACGTTCAGTAATGAGAACAGATTAGGTAATAATAATTCCTTAGACTGTTTTGTTAAGATATGAAAATATCTTAAGAGTCGAGAAATAGAGACTCTATAAAAAAAAAAAATCGTGGTGCCCCGACTTCCTAGTTAATTCAAGTTTACATGATTAGTTTAATCACGTAATAATAATTACACATAGAGAATTGATAAAATAAGTCTTCACATTTAATGAGTCCAGACACGACAGGGGAGTCCAATCAAGTTGTAGAAACATCTCAAGGATGATCAATGGAAACAGGATGCACCTGTGCTCAATTTCAAGTCTCATGGCAAAGGGTCTGAATACTTGTGAAAATAGGGTATTTCTGGTTTTTATTTTTTATAAAATTAGCAAACATTTTAAAAAACCTATTTTTCGCTTTGTCATTTCAAGGTATTGTGTGTAGATTGAGGGGGGGAAAAAATAATTTAATCAATTTTAGTATAAAGCTGTAACGTAACAAAATGTGGAAAAAGGGAAGGGGTCTGAATACTTTCCGAATGCACTGTGTACAAAACATTAACACCACCTTCCTAATATTGAGTAGCGCAACCCCTTTTCCTCCCCTTCATCTACACTGATTGAAGTGGATTTAACAAGCGACATCGCCTTCGCCTGGTCAGTCTCATGGAAAGAGCAGGTGTTCATAATATTTTGTACACTCAGTGTATATTAGAATACCCAATGATGTACACCTGCCTATTCATGTGGATTTGTCTATTGTAATACCATACACATCATTCACATTATCTCAAAACATTGCATGCTAACTAGTTAAAAGATACCATTTCGGATATAGCTAATGATTATGCCCATGCTAAATGCAGATAGGCAAACCAATGCGTCAGCCTATTTATTTATTGCCACTATGCTGCATCAGTCGGGCTACAGGTGATAATGCTTATAGCATACCTGATAAGATGGACCATGCATAGGCTATATGCTTGGTCCAATATGTTAAAATTATTTTACCAATATGTAATATCTTATTGGGCTTATTTCTAGAGGTGGAAATTATATTTTAGATTATTTTAATTCATTTTGGAGTAGAAGGTCCTTTTTAAAAAGTCACAGTTGAACTTTTCAGTCCTTCTACAAACAATTTCCCCAAATCCCCACTCTACACAACCTTTTCCTCCACTGCTACAGAGGCTGGCGGGTCCCCTCTGTGGCTTGCAGCTCTGAAGTGTAAAATTTGGTTTGGTTGTAGTTTTAAGGATTTCACTTTCAGCTCGCGGCTGAGACCACTTGCTGGAGTGGCTTGCTCTCTGCTGGCCTTACCTCCGGTAAACACTTCCAGTGTAGCGGCTAAAGACCTAGAATGATGCTTTTGATAAGCCCCCAGGTTCATAAGGGAACACCTTTGCATCCATAACTCAGCCGAGATCAACACAAACCACTTACATTATTCCCTTGTGTAGTTGGTGAGGTCTGCCTCTCGGCCAGCTGCTTAGACTCCCCGTCAGTAGCCACCTTAGATTCAGATGTCACGTCCCTCTCATTGGGTTTGGCTTTAGCTGGAGAGGGTTTAGCTTCTTGTGAGTCATTGCCTTCAGTTGTGGCCCCAGCTACAACTGGTTGTTGTATCTCTTCCTGGACGTCATCGTTCCTCAGGGTCTCCACGTTTCTGGGAGAGGAGCATTGAGGGGCCTCCCCCCCTGCCAGTGGGTCGTGGTTTGTACCTCTCAGATGGGCCTGGGGCTCGGGCTGGTCCATGGCTGGTCCGAGACTGCCGATGCGCAGCAGTCTCGTAATGCCGTGCTTGATGGCTGCCTGGCATCTACAGTACATAAACACCTGAGGAACATGAGGAATATACTGCTTCAGTGACATGTAGGGGACTGGCTACTGGCTAAAACTGGAAACAGTTACTGTAAATGCTGTGTGGTAGTCAGGGATGGGTTCAATTCCATTTCAATATGGAAGTAAATTTAATTTCTCATTCAAGCATTGAAAAGGGCCATTTATTTTCTTAAGGATTTTTCAACAACAATTCTCTTTCTGAATTGTTTTAATTGAAATGGAATTTACCCCAGCCCTTCTGACAGTGTTTCAAGTGTGTGTGTGTGTACGCACCAGGACAGAAAGCACCGGGATGGAAAGCACAGGGATATCCCGGGTTACCGGTAGGTCCTTGAGGGCTACGAGCAACTCGCTGATCCTCTGGCCAAAGTGCTTCTGAGTTTCCGTGAAGAAGTTAGTGATGGACATAGTGATTGCCGACAGAGACATAACGACACACCACATCCTATTGGAAATAGGCTAAATGCTACACAGGTTATTGATCATCAACAGGTCAATTCCATTTCAGTGCAGTCAATGCAGGAAGGATTCACTCATCGTTTACTTTATTTGGACAGGTAGAATTAGAGACGGATACAGAGAGATGGGAAGGATATAAGGGTTGGAGTTGGGGTTTGATCCCTGGTCTCCGGTAGGGAGCAATTTATGTGCCTAGAGCATTACCGCTAGACCAAAGGTTCTGCACTTACATCCTGTATGGCTGAACTGAAATGGAATTGTCCCCAACCCCGGTTGTCAACTACAGGTTACCATAGCTTGGGGTACGAGAAGGATTGGGGTGACGTTGAGGACTTCGTTGTACATCTTACAGAGACCTTCCTGGAGAGTCATGGCACCTCTGTACCAATCTGGGGTAAAGGTAGGAAGGAGTCCAATACAATAGGCTTCATGACAACATAAACCCATATGCATTTCCACAGTAAGCTTACTGCAAACAGTGCAAAGTGTTTATGCTGTTGGAGACCATTAAGACCTGAGCACATTTTCTTGTACGCTTATCTGTATTAATAATTATGGGTAAGGGCTGATATATAAAATAGTAATTTACAATCTGACTATTTTATATCTTTACTGGTTTATATCACTATATTCTCTTGAATAGATGTTTTTTTTATATATATCCTTTGAGATGTAAAGTAGTGTTAGGTGGAAGCTCTGTGTGTATGAGAAGTGAAATGTTTTAGTGGACTGCAGGAATGTGTTCTCCCTATAACTCAAGCCCTTTCTTGACTGATAACAAGTCCTGTGACATGCAAGGAGGAGCACAGAGAAATACTGGATGATGGAAAAGCACTGAAACACATATTTCTGGAAAGGAAGAGGTGAGAACTAAGGCTATAAAATGGGCACTGCACTGTGTATGTTCTTAGCTGACACATCCAGTTGGGTGTAACAAATCTAGTTTGAGCTTTTTTGCTGTCTGCCTGAAATCTAGAACCTCGGTGCATATCACAGGACTTCTTACCAGTGGAGAGAGGCCTTGAGTTATTGGGAGTACACATTTCTACAGTTCACTGCAGTCCACTAAATAACTCCACTTCTCATACACAAAGAGCTTAAACCGAACACCACTTTCAATCGCCAAGGATATATAAAAAACATACATTCATACTAAGAGGACATCATTGTATAAACCAGTAGAGAGAGAGATAGTCATTTACAATTTTATCAGCCCTAACCCATAAAATGATTATTACTACTGATAATGATACAAGAAAAAGGTGCTCAGGTCTAAATGGTCTCCAGAGTATGTGAGCGGAGTTGAGTGGTTGAGAATCGCACATGGAGGTCAAAACCGCTCCATGCTGACAAAAAACACAAAAAAAACTGCTGCTCCAAATTCACTCCATTCATTAAAATCACAATTTAACCAACACTATTTGTGACCACCTGATCTACCAATTGTTTTTTAAGTATTGAAACCAAAACATATGCATTTGAATAAACATGAAAAGGTGAATGTAAGAAGCGAAAATAGGCTACATAGCAGGTAGTCAGGAACGAAAATGAATTATTAAGGCTATATTATTTCAGGGCTATAGCCTACAAATAAATACATTGTGAAGCATTTGCTTGTGAGATACAATAGGCTGGTTGTATTAAATCATTATAGTCTATAAATTGCACATATAGGCTGTGACTCAGAGTTAAATAAAAATGTAATGAAAAATGACTTAATAGTGCCTTTGAATAAAAAAATTTGAAACATGAGTTTGGCCAGTCTGTGGCTTCAGGCTCATGCGATGGTGCCTGGAGAGCCGGCCAGGCGTTTGGCCACTCTTGCCTGGCTGGGCAGAAGTGCATTAAGCTCTCAGCATTAAACAACATTTCGTTGTATTAAATCATTATAGTCTCTACATCGCGCATATTGGCTGTGACTTACTTAGAATTAAATAAAAATGAAACGAAAAATCCCTGATTAGGTTCAGCGCAGTTGAATTCACTTTTAGAAAGATGAGTTTGGCCAGAGTCTGTGACTTCAGGCTCATGCTAAGTGCCCTGGAGAGCTGTACACTTGCAGAGCCACTGGGGATGCTAGATTCCGGTCGGGCCACTTTTGCCAGGCTGGGCAGGAATGCAGAGTTGTTTTTAAATGTTTCTATACGTAGGCCTAAAAGGTTTTTAGGCAAAATAACCCAATTAAAACGGAAAGCTCCTTGAATGTGGAAATATGCCAGTCCTATTGGGCCAAAATCAATTACGGCCTATAGTATAGATAGAACAGAAATGAATGAAACGTTTAAGACACCCGATTTTTTTGCTACAATGACAGTTATCCAACCACCTCGTGGATCTATTATCTCTTCATGCACCAATTATTATAAAAGAACGACGCATTTCTTCAAACGTAATCTCACATTTTTTGTTATGCCAAGGTCAAGTGTTAATGTTTTTTTTTTGCATCATCTCACCATTTAAGTCCCACCAGTCAATTTTCCCGGTGCTTTTCGCGTCGACGGCCAAGTCAATCTGACAGGACAATACTATTACAATGACAGATATGATGGATTTAGCGTTGTACCATTCCTGGGTCAGAAGTTGGTTTAGTGGCAGTGCTGCCATTCCTGGGACCACACACCCACAGTTCGAACCCTGGTTCCACAACTGCTATTATCCCTCATGTATCAATCAATCTCACAAAAAAAAACACGTCCAACTCTCCTGATATTTTGTTTTTCCCCTCAAGATATTCCTTGGTGTTCCTAAAAATTGATTTAGTTGGCTCAGATTTAAGAATAGACTATGGCATATTATAAATAGCTTACCTTAGCTGTTCATAAACCCCCCAGAAAAATATTATTTGCCAAGACATAAAATACTGTTGTAGCATTTAGCCTATATATTTTTTTACCTCTGAGAACATGAATCAATCCTGAATCAGACAGACCCTACACTGAAAGTAGCCAGACTGGGCACTCTGTCTGTAAATAAGTAATTTTGCACCTTCAAATATTCTTTAAATGAATTATATTTATTTACTACTAGACATAGAACATCATAGACAGTAAGGGGCTATTAGCAAGTGGACATTTTACAGAATGCATGGAAGTGTGTATTGATAATTTACCTTGTAGAGGAAGAAGCAAAACCACACCAGACTGATGACAAAGCAGATGGCGAAGATTCGCTTGAACTGGACAAACCAGGAGACTGTAGACCGCAGCTCGCTGCAGATGATGACCACTATAATTAAGACACAAACAAACACCTGGAAGAGAGAGAAGATCCTTTAGAACAGGATTTCCTAAAGTCTGTCCTGGGGGCCAGTTTAGAATTGTTCATTAACACTACACAAGCAGATTCAAATAGTCGCTTGATGATGAGTTGGTTATTTGAAATCAGCTGTGAAGTGCTAGGGCAAAATCTTTTACGTGCACCAAGGGGGGCCCCCAGGACAGAGTTTGGGAAACCCTGCTTTAGAGAAGGTCCAGATTTGGCTTTGTTTTGATTTGGTTCATTAAGAAATGCTAGCAGCCATGACTGAATTCAAACAGGATTTGGTTTCGGGGTGTGGTTTGATGTGGGTGTCTCGTGTTTGCAGGTGGGAAGAGTTAACAAAATCATTTTGTCATTTCGCTTCAGCCGGCTGGTGAGCGACCGTGGGAAATTTGGCTCGACTTTGGATAGCCAATCTCTGGGACAATATTTTCATGTCGCACATCTTTTAGTTGTCTCATTAAATGCTTTCAATATTTGTATCTGAATTTCTAAAATGTATAGATGGTTTGAGGTTAAGTCGTAAAAATGTGGAGCTACCGACCTTTTAAAATATTGTCCCATGTACATTGTGTAATTTACGGATGTCTCCAACTAGCCACATAGGGATATCGAATGTCAAACCAAATTGACCATGGGCATTACGATCAGGTTGCGTGCAGCTGCGCTCCTAATTGATGATTACTTGGGTACTGCCAGCTGTGGGCAGGATTATAATAAACCCAACGCATGGAAAACTGTTACGGTACCCTTCATTCCGTGACATTCCCTTCTTTCCTATTGTGCAAATCTGTTTTGGAGGAGAACTACTTTATGACCAAAATTATCCTATTTACATTTTGTAGTCAATGTTGACACGCGAATAAATGTTTCTGGCTCATATTGATGCCACATAGGCCATTTTCAAAACGAGAAGTTTTAGGGGCAGTCGCTCCTTAAATAACTGCGATGACTATGAGAAATATTCCTGGCGTTGTAACGCCAACGAGTGGTATCAGTTCTGTCTTGTCTTGAGTGTACAGTAAATGACTGTGCTCTGAATCGGAGCGGTTAAGATGAACACAAAAGTGGCAGTTAGCTTCATACGCATCTCAGTCAGTCAGTGGAGCAGATCGGACTCGCCTCCTCAAGCAGAGATCAGACATGCCAGCCAGCACCATTGAGAGTAGTTTTGTTTTTATATGTCCTTTAGTTTGTGTGTAGGCTAGTCCTAGCCTATGAGTTACCGTGTTTTCTTACACGTATGAACTTGTAAGTCCAGAAAAGAAGTTCCCTCACAGACAAATAAAAGTCATTTTAATTTCATCCTCCCTGCCTGTGTAGCCTACTTTACAAACTGTCAATCATCAATTCCTTTAGGCAAACCACACGTGGTGTGTGCGGCGGGAAATCCACTTGATTTTGAGCATCACAGTCCCCTCTGCTACACATTATCACCTTCATGACTGTGTCGATCTCTACCCCAAAGGTGTCCTCAAAGTGCCATCTCGAGGCCTCGAGGTCACGTGGCTTGAGATCCACCAGGACCTGGCTGAGGACATCGTCCAGATCCCCCATTCTACAGCTGTCCATTCCCTCCAGAAGCTTCCAGATCTCCGCCAACGCTTGCCGAGACAGTCTCACTTTGGCGTCGTAGTAGAGATCATTCTGGAAATCACTGGGCTAGTGGTTGGAAAGGAATAGAAAATAAATAGCACAAAGTACAGGCACTTGGCAAATACAGATGGAATATTACATCACAAGGGGGTAAAACTTGGGCTGGGCGACGTCAACCTTTATCCCATTGTGATTATGTACTCAAGACTTCTATAAAAGATGGTATTGCCCCCTATTATAAATACCTCCGCTATAGCGCAAAATCACATGCTATAACTGGACGAATTATGGCGAAAAATAATGGTTGTGGGCAGAAGCTAAGTGAAGGCAAATCTTTTCTAATCTTTCTGGAGGAGTTTCAGCATGGCCAGGTCAGGTGTGTGTGCACGTCTTTGTGGCGCGCCCATGAAGATAAGACAGTCAACTGATGAGCAACAGGCTTTCTTACCATACCGAGTTAGGTTTTAAATCATGGGCTGGATAGAAGCAAGTCTAGCGTCTTCAGAACCGGATAATAAATTGCTTTATTTGCCTCATCTTCCTTTCTTAACGGTCATATTGTTTGTTCCGTCTCTCATAAAGCTGCGATTGAGAATAGCCTATGCCTAGGTCAATAGACTGACCTTCATTCTTGTTCTTTTTGAATGCGGCATATTTTGGGCAACTTCTCTGCCTATTAAAATATTTGGGAAATAGGCTACAGGGTCACAACTTTAACTTTTCTTGACGCTTTTATGATAGGCTACTGGCCATTTGGTTTTCAACCTTGCATGGAGGGATTTTACCAGCCTGCATGGAGGGATTTTACCAGCTCGCACAAATTTATTTACTTCATAACCCCCTAGAGCTGATATGAGTGGAAATCTAATTAGCGTAATACAAAAATCCCGATCAAAATCTGTTTAATGTAGAGATGTTTTTTTTGTTGCATGGGCTACGTTTTGATCCACTGCATCTGCTCATGCCGGCCTTCCGCATCTGCTGTGGAAGGTGGCAAAGCTAAAGCAGTATTTGGCAGACCAGGAGACGTCCCGAAAACTTTTTCGCTCAAACTGATTTTCTGAACGGTTTGGGCTACACACTAATGTGACCCCTCTATGGAAAGATAAGACTCTCACGAACAGGATGCTGTTCTGCGTTTTGGTATACGGGTAATTCCACGCCTTTCTTACATCTCTCAGATATAGGACCGACACTTACTTCCTTTTGATGTGTTTATATGGGCTAATAGCAGTAAGTTCAAATTCAATGTTTAAGTGCTACTCTATGGCATGGTAATGTTCAAATTTGATTACATTATTGTTGTAGTCCCATCCTCCACCACAGAGTTCTTGTAAGTGACATTTCTTTGTTGCAAGTCAAGTTTCTGTTTGCAAGGCTTGTGTCCTGATTCTTCACTCTTCCTCCCAAAGTGTGCACTAGTGTTCCTCATTCTTGGCCCTGAAGAGCAGCAGTGTGTAAATCGTCATGCCTACCTGTGCTAAAACACCTATTCGACTACAATAAAGACCATACTTGGGTAAATTAAGTGAATGGTTGAATGTAAAAACATGCACTAAACCGGAGCATGGATATCATTAACATTTTTTGTTTTAAGTATTTGAATTGTGACTATCGTTAGTTGTACATTGATAAACTGTATTAGGTTTCCACCCATGTTAATCTTTTTGATAATTCCTTGTGGTCCTTTTTCATAGGTCATCAGCCAGAACCGCCTATCTCCATAGCTGAGTAGCCGAGGAGGAATATGACTTTCTCCCATAATAATACTACCAATATTTTGAACTGTACCAATGAGAAGTAGGGCAGACTTATCCATTGTTGCTGAACTGTTTTCAGTCAAGTTTACAGTGACAATTTGTTACCAGCCACATGTTCAATAAGGTTTTCTGCAAATAGAATTACAATATAGAAATGTTCTTGTCTTTTAGTGAAGTTCTGCCAAGCTTATGTTGGAAACGAACGAATTGAAAACAATTGTAACATGTTTCTTGAAAATGAGAACAATAACTGTTGCCTCTATCACAGGTCCCAAGTGTACATACAGTAAGGGATATATCCTTAATAAAATAATTTGTGATGGTTCATTGTGTATACTGATTGCTACGGCATAGACATAACAAATCTAGGAACTAATTAAACACTTATCTGCCTTATGCCTCTGGTTTTCCAGTCGACACCAGCAAGGAAAAACGATATGCAATAATGTCCATGTCTTGCAGCTTTAACAGTAGAGTCAAGAAACAGCTTTGTCAACTGTCTCACCAAGGGCTAACTCAAAGAATGTTATGGCAAGGTTATGTCCATCTACTCGGTCTCCAAAAATGTGACAACTACACAACTTTGAGTTACTGTTACTGGCAATATATACACTACATCACCTAAAGTATGTGAACACCTGCTCGTCAAACATCTCATTCCAAAATCATGGGCATTAATATGGAGTTGGTTCCCCTTTGCTGCTATAACAGCCTCCACTCTTCTGGGAAGGCTTTCCACTAGATGTTGGAAAATTACTGTGGGGACTTGCTTCCATTCAGCTACAAGAGCATTAGTGAGGTCAGTGTTCCAATTCATCCCAAAACGTGTTAGATGGGGTCAAGGTCAGGGCTCTGTGCAGGCCAGTAAAGTTCTTCCACACCGATCTCAACAAACAATTTCTGTATGGACCACGCTTTGTGCACGGGGGCATTGTCATGCTGAAACAGGAAAGGGCCTTCCCATGCTGAAACAGGAAAGGGCCTTCCCCAAACTGTTGCCACAAAGCTGGAAGCACAGAATCACCTAGAATGTCATTGTATGCTGTAGCGTTAACATTTCCCTTCACTGGAACTAAAGGGCCTAGCCCGAACCATAGGAAAAAATTGCCCCAGACCATCATTCCTCCTCCCCTAAACTTTAAGGTGACACTATGCATTGGGGAAGGTAGCGTTCTCCTGGCATCCGCCAAACCCAGACTGACAGATGGTGAAGCGTGATTCATCACTCCAGAGAACGCGTTTCCACCGCTCCAGAGTCCAATGGCGGCGAGATTTACACACTTCAGCCGACGCTTGGCATTGTGATCTTAGGCTTGTGTGCAGCTGCTCGACCATGGAAATCCATGAAGCTCCCAAAGAACAGTTATTGTGCTGACGTTGCTTCCAGAGGCAGTTTGGGACTCTGTAATGAGTGTTGAAACCGAGGGCTTGCGTGGCCTACCACTTCACGGCTGAGCCGTTGTTGCTCCTAAATGTTTCCACTTCACAATAACAGCATTTACATTTGACCTGGGCAGCTCTAGCAGGGCAGAAATTTGACGAACTGAAAGTTGGAAAGGTGGCATCCTATGACGGTGCCACATTGAAAGTCACTGCCGTCTTCAGTTAGGCCATTCTACTGCCAATGTTTGTCTATGGAGATTGCGTAGCTGTGTGCTTGATTTTATACACCTGTCAGCTTGGATGTGGCTGAAATAGACAAATCCACTAATTTGAAGGGGTGTCAACATACTTTTCTATATATAGTGTACATACAGAAAGTATTCAGACCCCTTGACTTTTTCTACATTGTTACATTACAGCCTTATTCTAAAATAGATTTAAAAAAAACATCCTCAATATACACACAATACTCCATAATGACAAAGCGAACAGATTGACATTTTTGCACATTTATTCAAAATAAAAACAGAAATCCTTATTTACATACGTATTCAGACCCTTCGCTATGAGACTCAATTGAGCTCAGGTGCATCCTGTTTCCATTGATCAACCTTGAGCTGTTTCTACAACTTGGAGTCCACCTGTGGTTAATTAAATTGACATGATTTGAAAAAGGAACACATCTGTCTATTTAAAAAGGTCCCACAGTTGTTGACATTGCATGTCAGAGCAAAAACTACGCCATGAGGTCGAAGTAATTGTCCGTAGAGTTCCGAGACAGGATTGCGTCGAGGCACAGATCTGGGGAAGGGTAACAAAACATTCCTGCAGCATTGAAGGTCCCCAAGAACACAGTGGCCTCCATCACTCTTAAATGGAAGTTTGGAACCACCAAGACTCTTCTGAGAGCTGGCCGCCCAGCCAAACAAGAAATCGGGGGAGAAGAACCCGGTGGTCACTGACAGAGCTTCTCCGTGGAGATGGGAGAACCTTCCAGACGGACAAACATCTCTGCAGCACTCCACCAATCAGGCCTTCATGGTAGAGTGGCCAGACGGAAGCCACACCTCAGTAAAAGGCAAATTACAGACTGCTTGGAGTTTGCCAAAAGGCACATAACGGACTCTCAGACCATGAGAAACAAGATTCTCTGGTCTAATGAAACCAACTTTGAACTCTTTGGCCTGAATGCCAAGCGTCACGTCTGGAGGAAACCTGGCACCATCCCTACGGTGAAGCATGGTGGTGCCAGCATTATCATGCTGTGGGGATGTTTTTCAGCAGCAGGGACTGGGAGACTAGTCAGGAGAGGAAAGATGAACAGAGCAATGAAAACCTGCTCTAGAGCAGGTTCTCAGGACCTCAGACTGGGGAAAAGGTTCACCTTCCAACAGAACAATGACCTCAAGCACACAGCCAAGACAACGCAGGAGTGGCTTCGGGACAAGTCTCTGAATGTCCTTTAGTGGCCCAGTCAGTGCCCGGACTTGAACCCGACTGAATATCTCTGGAGAGACCAGAAAATATCTGTGCACCGACGCTCCCCATCCAACCTGAGCGCTTGAAAGGATCTGCAGAGAAGAATAGGAGAAAGTCCCCAAATATAGCTGTGTCAAGCTCATACCATCATACCCAAGAAGACTTGAGGCTGTAATCGCTACCAAGTGTTTCAACAAAGTACTGACTAAAGGGTCTGAATACTTATCACATTTACATATCTCCAGTTTTTTTATTTATAAATTGGCAAACATTTCTAAAAACCTGTTTTTGCTTTGTCATTATGGGGTATTGTGTGTAGATTAAGGAGCGGAAAAAAACAATTTAATCAATTTTAGAATAAGGCTGTAACGTAACAAAGTGTGGAAAAAGTCAAGGGGTCTGAATACTTTCCGATTGCAGTGTAATTTGAGGTTTAGAAAAAGTTGGTTTTGGCACTGCAGCTATCTAGAAATGACCACAGTCATTTGTGTTAATCAACTTGCTTGCTAGCTTCTTAGCTAGTAGTACAGTATGACGATGGGCAGAAACTGCTTCTACCAATAGAAATCCCCGATCACACTTATAGGCAATGTCATGGTGACATTGGCTAGCTAAGCTCATGCGCAGGAACACGTCAGTGTCACTTTCACAAGGTTGGAGTAATACATGTTCAACTACTTAAGACTTTGGCTCTAATCCAGGTTGTGCCTTTAGATTGAGAAAATTAACTATGGAAGAATTTTCCACTTTTTTCTCACACAGATTTTCCACTCTCATTGGCTGTGTTTAAGAGCATCACACCTGTGATATATCGTGGGAAAAATGTGAATGACTGATCTACAAATAATAATGCTAATAATAATTGCCTGCACTGTCGGCTGCAATATCAAACCCATAGACGTCTCAAATCCCAAATGCCGGTCTTCTTCGCAATTTTTTCCATTAATCTCGCAATGTTGCGCCTCTGGGTTTAGAAACTCTGTGGTTAGGTGCTGAAGATAATAGTCCAGGTGATGCTAATCAACACATCTAACTTCTGGAATGAGCAATCAAGCTACTTTATATGAAAATCATCATAGCCTCAACCTTCAAGCTGCATACTGGACCCTATTCCAACTAAACTACTGAAAGAGCTACTTCCTGTGTTTGGCTCTCCTATGTTGAACATAATAAACGGCTTTGTGAGTTAGTGCTAACGTTCGACCCAAGGTACCAAATGCAAATTGATGTGTGACACGTATTAACGTCAAAATAACATGCAAAACAAGCAAGCCCCCTCCCCCCCAAAAAATAAATATATACACACAGTTGAAGTCGGAAGTTTACATACACCTTAGCCAAATACATTTAAACTCAGTTTCACAATTCCTGACATTTAATCCTAGTAAAATTCCCTGTCTTAGGTCAGTTAGGATCACCACTTTATTAAGAATGTGAAATGTCAGAATAATAGTAGAGAGAATTATTTCTTTCATCTTTTATTTCTTTCTTCACATTCCCAGTGGGTCAGAAGTTTACATACACTCAATTAGTATTCGGTAGCATTGCCTTTAAATTGTTTAACTTGGGTCAAATGTTTCAGGTAGCCTTCCACAAGCTTCCCACAATACGTTGGGTGAATTTTGGCCCATTCCTCCTGACAGAGCTGGTGTAACTGAGTGAGGTTTGTAGGCATCTTTGCTCGCACACACTTTTCAGTTCTGCCCACAAATTTTCTATAGGATTGATGTCAGAGCTTTGTGATGGCCACTCCAATACCTTGACTTTGTTGTCCTTAAGCCATTTTCCCACAACTTTGGAAGTATGCTTGGGGTCATTGTCCATTTGGAAGACCCATTTGCAACCAAGCTTTAACTTCCTGACTGATGTCTTGAGATGTTGCTTCAATATATCCACATAATTTTCCTCCCTCATGATGCCATCAATTTTGTTAAGTGCACCAGTCCCTCCTGCAGCAAAGCACCCCACAACATGATGCTGCCACCCCGTGCTTCACTGTTGGGATGGTGTTCTTCGGCTTGCAAGCCTCCCCCTTTTTCCTCCAAATGTAACAATGGTCATTATGACCAAACAGTTCTATTTTTGTTTCATCAGACCAGAGGACATTTCTCCAAAAAGTCCCCATGTGCAGTTGCAAACTGCAGTCTGGCTTTTTTATGGCCGTTATGGACCAGTGGCTTCTTCCTTGCTGAGCGGCCTTTCAGGTTGTCGATATAGGACTCGTTTTACTGTGGATATAGATACTTTTGTACCTGTTTCCTCCAGCATCTTCACAAGGTCCTTTGCTGTTGTTCTGGGATTGATTTGCACTTTTCGCACCAAAGTACGTTCATCTCTAGGAGACAGAATGAGTCTCCTTCCTGAGCGGTATGACGGCTGCATGGTCCCATGGTGTTCATACTTGCGTACTATTGTTTGTACAAATCAACGTGGGACCTTCAGGTGTTTGGAAATTGCTCCCAAGGATGAACCAGACTTCTGGAGGTCTACAATTTTCTTTCTGAGGTCTTAGCTGATTTCTTTGGATTTTCCTATGTCGTCAAGCAAAGAGGAACTGAGTTTGAAGGTAGGCCTTGAAATACATTCACAGGTACACCTCCAATGGACTCAAATGATGTCAATTAGCCTATCAGAAGCATCTAAAGCAGGGGTGTCAAACTCAAATACCCAGTGGGCCAAAATGTAAAACCTGAACAAAGTCGCGGGCCAACATTGAACAAATGAACCTTTTAATATGGACCCAAACAAGTTTTGCTTTAACATTGAATATGGAACAAGCATCGCTTATTACCATACAATATATAATTTAAGGGGCGACATGCAATCGCGCACTCTGGCACATTTATTAAATAAATACAATTTAAATAAAAATCGCATGCCTCTTTTCTATTTGCAGCCTTCTGATTTAAATACCAAAATAAACTTTTTCCACTGGCTAATAATTTTACAAATAAAATGATAATACTCCACGGATGAAGACTGACAGCTGAGCAGTATCAGATGCGTCGCAGCTCCATCCACAGCGAGGGAGAACGCAACGAAATCTTTTCCCTTTTCCATCAGCTGGTCATACAGATTGGTGGCAAGATCACATGTGCGATCAGCTACTGTGTTCCTGCTCAGGCTCACGTTTGAAAATGCTTGCTTTTTCTCTGGGCATAAGAGGTCACAAACTTTCATCATGCACTTTTTCACGAACTCTCCCTCATTAAAGGGCCGGGCTGATTTTGCGATCTCTGCTGCCACTATATAACTAGCCTTTACAGCAGCCTCACTTTGTGATGTGGCTTTTTTGAACATATTCTGTTGTGAAACGAAACTTCTTTTCATCTCCTCTACTTTCTGGCTCCTTTGAGTCATGTCCAGGTCCTTGTATTTGTCATGGTGTTTCGTTTCATAGTGTCGTCTAATGTTGTACTCCTTACTTACAGCCACGTTGACTCCACAAACAAGACAAACAGGTTTGTCTTTTACATATGTAAACAGATATTCTGCCTCCCACTTGTCCAGAAAGCTCCTGTTTTCTGCCTTTCTTTTCGCCATTTTTGGGAAGGGATAGCGCGCTGACAGTTGTAGCGTCTATGTTGCTATGACTACTGTCACAGAGGAGAGGGCGTTTCTGGGTCCTGTCCTGATTGGCGCGCGAAAACAACAGCAGATCATTATGGGATTCGTAGTATTAGCGGTGAATGCGCTGTATAATACCGGCGGGCCAGCTCTAGTAGTAATAAGGTATTGTCTCGCGGGCCAAATATAATTACCCCGCGGGCCAAATTTGACACCCATGATCTAAAGCCATGACATAATTTTCTTGAATTTTCCAAGCCATTTGAAGGCACAGTCAACTTTGTGTATGTAAACTTCTGACCCACTGGAATTGTGATACAGTGAAAGTGAAATATTCTGTCTAAACAATTGTTGGAAAAAGTACGTGTCATGCACAAAGTAGATGTCCTAACCGATTTGCCAAAACTATAGTTTGTTAACAAGAAATTTGTGGAATGGTTGAAAAATGTGTTTTAATTACTCCAGCATAAGTGTATGTAAACTTCCGACTTCAACTGTATATAACATTTTTAGGCCTATATTTATTTTGTTTGCAACTATAGTTGAAGTGTTTTCTATTTACCTTTTTAGATATTCATATTTTAATTTTGTTACATGCTTAATTGAAAATTTGCACAAAGGTTCTAAATAAAAGGAGAAATAATAAAATATGACTAAGTACCTTTTATTTGTTGAGTATCATTTTATATAAACTATTTATTTATTACAGAAAATGTGCTATAGCGTGATATGTATCGTTATCGGGATATGAAATGACCTATATCGGGATATAGATTTTGGCCATATCGCCCAGCCCTACTAGGCAGTGAAAGCAAAATGCACGGTAACGTAACCAAAATAGAAAAAAACGCAGGGAAAGAGGGACCCATTTCACTGAATATATTTTTGGCATTTATTTACAATTAATTTGTTCTTGCCTTTCAAAATTATTTCCTTGCAATATTAGTTTGTTTTGAGCAAAATAAATAAGCACATTTTTTGGCTTTCAATATCATTATTTTTGTTGGCAACACTCAGATATTTGTTCTCGAATTAAAAAGGCTTGCTTGATATTAAAGGCTGAAGAGTAATTCCATAGTCCTTCCTCCACACGGCGATGTTCGGACGTCTTTGTCTGGTGTAAAAGTAGGCTATTGCAAACATCACAAATGTATATCTGGTTAAAACGCTGATTGTTTTGCCCCAATGCAATGTGTAGACTGTGCCCTGCTTGTGCTACTGCAATATTCTTAGTTAACCTACAACAGACAGAAGGTTATAACCTACATCCTAAATTAGCCTACAAAATATATTTACTTTTAGAATATTCGTTTCAAATAGCTGCAGGGTTTTTATTTCTGCTGTTCATAAATATGAGGCAGAGACGTAGGCTACATCATGTCAATTAAATTGGTTGAGTGTTCAGAAGAGGGTGAGTAAAGAAAAATGAAGGGAGGGGGAAGAAATGTAAGAAACATGACGGGCGGGGGAGGGTGAGCAGCAACTATGTAAAATGTTTTTAAAAATAAATAAATACATCTGTGTGTAAAATAACATGAGTAGAATGTGAATCAGATTGATCAGCTCTGGGGAAAAGATTGAGGGGGGCAGACGGGATGGTTACCTACTGATCCACAGCTCCAGCCTTTACATAAAGAGCATTAGGGCATCGACTGCTAGTGTTCACACAAGTTGAGACAATTCCAAAACATACCAGGCCAAATCTTTCAATCTCCTTCAGAAACTTGGTGAGGAATTGCTTGAACACCAGATTGCATGAAGGCAGCTGTGAAACCTGTGTAAAAAAAGAACAAAAGAAAACTCAGGAAAGTGACATTTCACCTTCTCGCCATTCTGTCATAAGCATTTAAGAGATGTTCAAAATAATGTGTATTTGTCATGTTTGGTTGTATTTTCACACGTCATGTTTTTGTTCAAATAGCTAGCTACTGCAATAGGAAACATGACAAAAAAAACAACAAAACATGGCAACATTAAACATGTCGTCCCCCCTTTTGGGCCAATTTGTGACAAAAATGAATGCTCAAACAGGACAGGAGATATGCTTTTTCAAAGTGTGGGATTTCAGTTGATTACTATAGCAGCCCCCTTGGGCCAGTCAGTGTAATTTGCCAAAATCGGGACAGTGGTGTCTGATATATCACGTGTGTTAACTAGAATCATATTCCTGAGCATGTGTGCCAAAATTCAGATCTTCTGTCTCGACTTCTGAAAGTTTGGCTAGGAAAAGCCAACTGACATTTACCACGGAGTTGCTGACCTGTCGTATCCTCTTTAACCACATATTATTATCATCATCATCATCATCATCATCAGACCCTGCTGGTCATCTATGAACATCTTGAAGAACGATCTGGCCTGTTGGGGCTAAGGGGCAGTATTTGCACGGCCGGATAAAAAAAACGTACCCGATTTAAACTGGTTACTACTCTTGCCCAGAAACGAGAATATGCATATAATTGGATAGAAAACACTAAAGTTTCTGAAACTGTTTGAATGGTGTCTGAGTATAACAGAATTCAAATGGCAGGCCAAAACCTGAGAAGATTACATGCAGGAAGTGCCCTGTCTGACAATTTGTTGTCCTTCAGTTGCATCTCTATCGAAAATACAGCATCTCTGCTGTAACGTGACATTTTCTAAGGCTTCCATTGGCTCTCAGAAGGCGCCAGAAAGTGTAATAGGGTGTCTGCTGTCTCTGGGCGAAGAACAGCAGGAGAATTTGTGAGTGGTCAGCCTGGGAACAGTGACACTGCGTGAGATGCGCGTTCATGAGAATTCCATTATTTATTTTTTTCAGCCTTTGAATGAATACAACGTCGCCTGGTTGGAATATTATCGCTATTTTATGAGAAAAATAGCATATAAATGATTTTAAACAGCGTTTGACATGCTTCGAAGTACAGTAATGGAATATTTTGAAAACAAATTGTCACGAAATGCGCTCGCGCGTCACCCTTCGGATAGTGACCTGAACGCACGAAAAAAACGGCGGTATTTGGATATAACTATGGATTATTTGGAACCAAAACAACATTTGTTGTTGAAGTAGAAGTCCTGGGAGTGCATTCTGACAAAGAACAGCAAAGGTAATCCAATTTTTCTAATAGTAATTCTGAGTTGAGGGCCAAACTTGGTGGGTGTCAAAATAGCGAGCCGTGATGGCCGGGCTATGTACTCAGAATATTGCAAAATGTGCTTTCGACCGAAAAGCTATTTTAAAGTCTGACACCGCGATTGCATAAAGGAGTACTGTATCTATAATTCTTAAAATAATTATGTATTTTGTGAACGTTAATCATGAGTAATTTAGTAAATTCACCGGAAGTTTGCGGTGGGTATGCTAGTTCTGAACATCACATGCTAATGTAAAAAGCTGTTTTTTTTATATAAATATGAACTTGATTGAACAAAACATGCATGTATTGTATAACTTAATGTCCTAGGAGTGGGTTAGTGCTGCATTTAGCTGTGGTTTTGGTGACATATATGCTTGCTTTGAAAATGGCTGTGTGATTATTTTTGGCAGGGTACTCTCCTGACATAATCTAATGTTCTGCTTTCGCTGTAAAGCCTTTTTGATATCGGACAATGTGGTTAGATTAACGAGAGTCTTGTCTTTAAAATGGTGTAAAATAGTCATATGTTTGAGAAATTGAAGTTACAGCATTTTTGAGGTATTTGTATTTCGCGCCACGCGATTCCACTGGCTGTTGACTACAAGCGTCCCACCTTGCCCAGGGAAGTTTAATGGCCATGTACTCTTATAATCATCCCCTGGCACAGTCAGAAGAGTACTGGCCACCCATCGGAAAGGGGGATACCTAGTCAGTTGCACAACTGAATGCATTGAACCGAAATGTGTCTTCCACATTTAAAGCTGCACAATGCAGAAATCGTTCTGCCATTTCAGTTTGTGACAAAACAAAAAAGTCTAGTGTAGATAATCAGTGTACCATTTAAAAAACAGTGTGAAATATATTATCCATAACCAAAAATATTGTATTTTCTTCTGTTTGAAGTTTGTGTACAAAACCGAAAGTAAAAGACCAAAAAACGAAACTTAAGAACGGGAAGCATAGAATTAGTGCGCATACAACATACCGCTTCCTATATTTGCTTTCAATGACAATGGCCGATCTATAGACACCTTTATGTGTTTAAAAACATTGCCGGATGCGGACAAATTGGTGCTGGTGGCATAACATGGGGGAGTTCTTATAGAACACCATTTAAAAAAGCCCCCCATTTACATGTTGCTTATGAATGCATTTCACACTACTTTTGGATTGTAATAAGATTACTGCTCGCTTGAAAGTCCTGCTTAATATAATGTTTGTGTCATCGCAAATCAACTGAATTATACTTACACTTAAACCAGTAAAATGTCTCTTTGGCTAACTTTTGCGAAAGCCTATATCAACGAGCGTTACGATTCTAGCTAATAACTGCTGCATCCATAAGTTATTTAGCAAAAACATACATCTAGGCTATGTTGAATGGCTTTTCTTGACGCCAAAAGTTTCATGTACTGGAAACTGGTCTTTAATAACAACCATTTCTGTGAATTTGGTCGTGTCGCCTAAAAAGTTACATATTGCAGCCTTTCACATTATTTTACCCACTGGTCAAAATATGCGTTTTTGATTGGACACCCTAAACAATAAAATAATTTCAACTAATGGCACGGAGTCATGGCACGAAAACAGGCATTGCGCAGCCACTTGTACTGTACCTCAGCAGGCTTTCTCATGGTCTTTGTGCTTGGTTCGTAGTTCAACATATCATAGGGATCAATCCATTCCTCATCGTCCACCTGCCCTTGAGCAACGAGCAACAGGCTGCATACAGTAGCAGTGATGATTAACATCGTGACAGCACTTGTTGACATCTTCATTTCAAGACGGCTAGCTAGCTAACGTTACTAATATGATATTTGGAGGCTACTCTAGCTAAGCTACATATAACTCGGGTCTCATAAACACAGTAATAAATAACGTCAAACTGTCTTTGGCGACGTTCTTCTTCATTGGTATAATGGCGTTCGCAACAATTAAATGAGCATTCCGCCACCTACTGCGCGGTTGGATAATAAAGATCCCAAAAAGGAAATAACGCGGGATAAAAAAAAAAACATTTGTATATACAGTCGTGGCCAAAAGTTTTGAAAATGATATAAATATTAATTTTCACAAAGTCTGCTGCCTCAGTTTGTATGATGGCAATTTGCATATACTCCAGAATGTTATGAAGAGTGGTCAGATGAATTGCAATTAATTGCAAAGTCCCTCTTTGCCATGTAAATTAATTTAATCCCCAAAAGACATTTCCACTGCATTTCAGCCCTGCCACAAAACGACCAGCTGTCATCATGTCAGTGATTCTCTCGTTAACACAGGTGTGAGTGCTGAGGAGGACAAGGCTGAAGATCACTGTCATGCTGTTTGAGTTCGCATAACAGACAGGAAGCTTCAAAAATAGGGTGGTGCTTGGAATAATTGTTCTTCCTCTGTCAACCATGGTTATCTGCAAAGAAACACGTCCCGTCATCATTGCTTTGCACAAAAAGGGCTTCACAGGCAAGGATATTGCTTCCAGTAAGATTGCACCTAAATCAAGCATTTCAGATCATCAAGAACTTCAAGGAGAGCGGTTCAATTGTTGTGAAGAAGGCTTCAGGGCGCCCAAGAAAGTCCAGCAAGCTCCAGGACCGTCTCCTAAAGTTGATTCAGCTGCGGGATCGGGGCACCACCGGTACAGAGCTTGCTCAGGAATGGCAGCAGGCAGGTGTGAGTGCATCTGCACGCACAGTGAGGCGAAGACTTTTGGAGGATGGCCTGGTGTCAAGAAGGGCAGCAAAGAAGCCACTTCTCACCAGGAAAAACATCAGGGACAGACTGATATTCTGCAAAAGGTACAGGGATTAGACTGCTGAGGACTGGGGTAAAGTCATTTTCTCTGATGAATCCCCTTTCCGATTGTTTGGGGCATCCGGAAAAAAGCTTGTCCGGAGAAGACAAGGTGAGCGCTACCATCAGTCCTGTGTCATGCCAACAGTAAAGCATCCTGAGACCATTCATGTGTGGGATTGCTTCTCAGCCAAGGGAGTGGGCTCATTCACAATTTTGCCTAAGAACACAGCCATGAATAAAGAATGGTACCAACACATCCTCCAAGAGCAACTTCTCCCAACCATCCAGGAACAGTTTGGTGACGAACAATGCCTTTTCCAGCATGGAGCACCTTGCAAAAGTGATAACTAAGTGGCTCGGGGAACAAAACATCGATATTTTGGGTCCATGGCCAGGAAACTCCCCAGACCTTAATCCCATTGAGAACTTGTGGTCAATCCTCAAGAGGCGTGTGGACAAACAAAAACCCACAAATTCTGACAAACTCCAAGCATTAATTATGCAAGAATGGGCTGCCATCAGTCAGGATGTGGCCCAGAAGTTAATTGACAGCATGCCAGGGCGGACTGCAGAGGTCTTGAAAAAGAAGGGTCAACACTGCAAATATTGACTCTTTGCATCAACTTCATGTAATTGTCAAAAAAAGCCTTTGACAGTTATGAAATGCTTGTAATCATACTTCAGTATTCCATAGTAACATCTGACAAAAATATCTAAAGACACTGAAGCAGCAAACTTTGTGGAAATTAATATTTGTGTCATTCTCAAAACTTTTGGCCACGACTCTTTAACCTACTATACTGAACAAATATATAAACTCAACATGCAACAATTTCAAAGATTTTACTGGATCAGAAAACCAGTCAGTATGTGGCCACCATTTGCCTCATGCAGCATGACATCTCCTTCTCATAGAGTTCATCAGGCTGTTGATTGTGACCTGTGGAATGCTGTCCCACTCCTCTTCAAATGGCTGTGCGAAGTTTCTGGATATTGGCAGGAACTGGAACAAGCTACTATACACATTGATCCAGAGCATCCCAAATATGCTCAATGGGTGACATGTCTGGTGAGTATGCAGGCCATGGAAGAACTGGGACATTTTCAGCTTCCAGGAATTGTGTACAGATCCTTGCTATATGGGGCCATGCATTATCATTGTCACGTTCGTTGTCGTAGGAAAGAGCGGACCAAAGTGCAGCGTGATAATCGTTCCACATTTTTATTGAACTGTGAAACTATGCAATACATATAAATAAACTGAATAACAAAACAAACTGTGACGCAGAGGTGAAACATACACTAACACTAACTCAAAGACAATCTCCCACAAACCCAGGTGGGAAAAACACCTACTTAAGTATGATCTCCAATTAGAGACAACGATGACCAGCTGCCCCTAACTGGAGATCATCCCAAACAAAACCCAACATAGAAATACAAAACTAGAATATAACATAGAAAAACTAAACTAGAAAACCCCCCGTCACGCCCTGACCTTCTCTACCCTAGAAAATAACAGCTTTCTATGGTCAGGACGTGACAATCATGATGAAACATGAGGTGATGGCAGCGGATGGATGGCACAACAATGGGCCTCAGGATCTCTTCACGTTATCTCTGTGCATTCAAATTGCCATCGATAAAATGCAATTATGTTCATTGCCCGTAGCTTATCCCTGCTCATACCATAACCCCACTGCCACCATTTGGCACTGTTCGCAACGTTGACGTCAGCAAACCACTCGCCCACAAGATGCTGCACACACTGTCTGCCATCTTGTACAGTTGAGATCAGAATTCATTCATGAAGAGCACACTTCTCCAGTGTGCCACTGGCCATCAAACGTGAGCATTTGCCCACTGAAGTCGGTTACAACAGGGAACTGCAGTTAGGTCAAGACCCTGGTTAGAACGACAAGCACGCAAATGAGCTTCCCTGAGACCGTTTGACAGTTTTTGCAGAAATTCTTCAGTCTTGCAAAGCCACAGTTTCCTTAGCTGTCAGATGACCCCGTAGGTGAAGAAGCCGGACGTGGAGTTTCTGGGCTGGTGTGGTTACATGTGGTCTGCGGTTGTGAGGCCAGTTGGACTTATTGCCAAATTCTCTAAAACGACTTATGGTAGAGAAATTAACATTACATTTTCTGGCAATAGCTCTACTGGATATTCTTACAGTCAGCATGCTAATTGCCTGGTCCCTCAAAACTCTGTGGCATTGTGTTGTGAGACAAAACTGCTCATTTTAGTGGCCTTTTTTTCCAGCACAAAGTGCACCTGCTGTTTAATCAGCTTCTTTATATGCCACATGTCCAGTGGATGGATTATCTTGGCAAATGAGAAATGCTCACTAACAGGGATGTAAACAAATGTGTGTACACATTTTTTTTTAAATGCTTTTTGTGCAAATGGAACATTTCTGGCATCTTTTATTTCAGTTCATGAAACATAGGATCAAGATTTGCATTTATAGTTTTGTTAGGTATACACTACCGTTCAAAAGTTTGGGGTCACTTAGAAATGTACTTGTTTTTGAAAGAAAAGCAATTTTTTTTGTCCATTAAAACAATACAGAAATACAGTGTAGACCTAGTTAATGTTGTAAATTACTATTGTAGCTGGAAACGGCAGATTTTTAATGGAGTATTTACATAGGAGTACAGAGGCACATTATCAGCAACCATCATGCCTGTGTTCCAATGGCACGTTAACCTGTTATGGCTAGGGGGCAGTATTTTCACGGCCGGATAAAAAACGTACCCGATTTAATCTGATTATTACTCCTGCCCAGAAACTAGAATATGCATATAATTATTCGCTTTGGATAGAAAACACTCCAAAGTTTCTAAAACTGTTTGAATGGTGTCTGAGTATAACAGAACTCATTTGGCAGGCCAAAACCTGAGAAGATTCTGTACAGGAAGTACCCTGTCTGACCATTTCTTGGCCTTCTTGATTATCTCTATCCAATACAGGGGATCTCTGCTGTTACGTGACACTTCCTACGGCTCCCATGGGCTCTCAGAAGGCGGCAAAAAGCTGAATGGTGGCTCTGCAGGCTCTGGCTGAAAAACAGTAGCGTGTTTGGATAGTGGCCGGTCAGAGTACTATGAGACTGAGGCTCGTGCACGAGTCGACTCCATGTTTTTATTCTTTCGTCTTTGAACGAAAACCACCACTCCCGGTCAGAATATTATCGCTTTTTTACGAGAAAAATGGCATAAAAATTGATTTTAAACAGCGGTTGATATGCTTCGAAGTACGGTAATGGAATATTTAGAATTTTTTTGTCACGAAATGCGTTGTGCGCGTGACCCTTCGTCACCCTTGGATAGTGTCTTGAACGCACGAACAAAACGCTGCTATTTGGATATAACTATGGATTATTTTGAACCAAACCAACATTTGTTATTGAAGTAGAAGTCCTGGGAGTGCATTCTGACGAAGAACACCAAAGGTAATCAAACTTTTCTAATAGTAAATCGGAGTTTGGTCAGGGCTAAACTTGGTGGGTGTCAAAATAGCTAGCCGTGATGGCTGGGCTATCTACTCAGAATATTGCAAAATGTGCTTTCACCGAAAAGCTATTTTAAAATCGGACACCTCGATTGCACAAAGGAGTTCTGTATCTATAATTCTTAAAATAATTGTTATGTTTTTTGTGAACGTTTATCGTGAGTCATTTAGTAAATTCACCGGAAGTGTTCGGTGGGAATGCTAGTTCTGAACGTCACATGCTAATGTAAAAAGCTGGTTTTTGATATAAATATGAACTTGATTGAACAAAACATGCATGTATTGTATAACAATGTCCTAGGCGTGTCATCTGATGAAGATCAAAGGTTAGCGCTGCATTTAGCTGTGGTTTTGTTTTTTGTGACATATGCTAGCTTGAAAAATGGGTGTCTGATTATTTCTGGCTGGGTACTCTGCTGACAATCTAATGTTTTGCTTTCGCTGTAAAGCCTTTTTGAAATCGGACAGTGTGGTTAGATAAAGGAGAGTCTTGTCTTTAAAATGCTGTAAAATAGTCATATGTTTGAAAAATGCAAGTTTTTGTATTTTTGAGGAATTTGTAATTCACGCCACGCCTATCATTGGATATTGGAGCAGGTGTTCCGCTAGCGGAACGTCTAGATGTAAGTAGCTAATCCAAGTTTATCATTTTAAAAGGCTAATTGATCATTAGAAAACCCTTTTGCAATTATGTTAGTACAGCTGAAAACTTGTTCTGATTAAAGAAGCAATAAAACTGGTTGAGTATCTCGTTGAGTATCTGGAGCATCAGCATTTGTGGGTTCGATTACAGGCTCAAAATGGCCAGAAACAAAGACCTTTCTTCTGAAACTTGCCAGTCTATTCTTGTTCTGAGAAATGAAGGCTATTCCATGCGAGAAATTGCCAAGAAACTAAAGGTCTCGTACTACTCCCTTCACAGAACAGCGCAAATTGGCTCTAACCAGAATAGAAAGAGTAGGAGGCCCAGGTGCACAACTGAGCAAGAGGACAAGTACATTAGTGTCTAGTTTGAGAAACAGATGCCTCACAAGTCCTCAACTGGCAGCTTCATTAAATAGTATCCGCAATACACCAGTCTCAACATCAACAGTGAAGAGGAGACTACGGGATGCTGGAATTCTAGGCAGAGTTGCAAAGAAAAAGCCATATCTCAGACTGTCCAATAAAAAGAAAACATTAAGATGGGCAAGTTTCTGCAGGGGGTGCTGAAATGTTGGCCAGGATAGGGGTAGCCAGGTGGAAAGCATGGCCAGCTGTTTGAAAATGCTTATTGAAATTATTGATTATCGTAGATTTATCAGTGGTGACTGTGTTTGCTATCCTCAGTGCAGTGGGCAGCTGGGAGGAGGTGCTCTTATTCTCCATGGACTTTACAGTGTCCCAAAACTTTTGGGTAATTAGAGCTACAGGATGCACATTTCTGTTTGAAAAAGCTAGCCTTAGCTTTCCTAACTGACTGAGTATATTGGTTTCTGACTTCTCTGAAAAGTTGCATATCGCGGGGGCTATTCGATGCTAGTGCAGAACCCCACAGGATGTTTTTTTGCTGGTCAAGGGCAGTCAAGTCTGGGGCTATATCCAGTTCCAACTGTTCTGTCTGCGGCTATGGAACCCTGACCTGTTCACCGGACGTGCTACCTGTCCCAGACCTGCTGTTTTCAACTCTATAGACAGCAGGAGCGGTAGAGATACTCTGAATGATCAGCTATGAAAAGCCAACTGACATTTACTCCTGAGGTGCTGACCTGTTGAACCCTCGACAACCACTGTGATTATTATTATGATTATGATTATTAGACCCTGCTGGTCATCTATGAACATTTGAACATCTTGGCCATGTTCTGTTATAATCTCCACCCGGCACAGCCAGAAGAGGACTGGCCACCCCTCATAGTCTGGATCATCTCTAGGTTTCTTCCTAGGTTCTGGACTTTCTAGGGAGTTTTTCCTAGCCACTGTGCTTCTACACCTGCATTGCTTGCGGTTTGTGGTTTTAAGCTGGGTTTCTGTACAGGACTTTGAGATAACAGCTGATGTAAGAAGGGCTTTATAAATACATTTGATTTGATGAGGGGTGGTTGTTTGACCGCAGACCCATTATTCATGCAGGCAATGATCGCTGAGATCCTGGTTGAAGACAGCAGAGGTGTATTTAGAGGGCAAGTTGGTCAGGATGATATCTAAGAGGGTGCCCATGGTTACGGATTTGGGGTTGTACCTGGTATCTAGCTTAGATTGTAGGACGGCTGGGGTGTTAAGCATGTCCCAGTTTAGGTCACCTAACAGTATGAACTCTGAAGATAGATGGGGGCAATCAATTCACACATGGTGTCCAGGGTACAGCTGGGGGCTGAAGGGGGTCTATAATAAGCGACAACGGTGAAAGACTTGTTTCTGGAAAGGTGGATTTTAAAAAGTAGAAGCTCGAATTGTTTGGGCACAGACCTGGATAGTATGACGGAACTTTGCAGGCTAACTCCGCCGCCTTTGGCAGTTCTATCTTGTCGGAAAATGTTATAGTTAGGCATGGAAATTTCAGGATTTTTGGTGGCCTTCCTAAGCCAGGATTCAGACATGGCTAGAGTGTGGCAGAGTGTGCTGAAGCAGTGAATAAAACAAACTTAGGGAGGTGGCTTCTAATGTTAACATGCATGAAACCAAGGCTTTTACGGTTACAGAAGTCAACAAATGAGAGCGCCTGGGGAATGAGAGTGGAGCTAGGGGCTGCAGGGCCTGGATTAACCTCTACATCACCAGAGGACCAGAGGAGGACTAGGATAAGGGTACGGCTAAAGGCTATAAGAACTGGTCGTCTAGTGCGTTTGGAACAGAGAGTAAGAGGAGCAGATTTCTGGGTGCGGAAGAATAGATTCAAGGCATAATGTACAGACAATGGTATGGTTGGATGCGAGTACAGTGGAGATAAACCTAGGCATTGAGTGATGATGAGAGGTTTTATCTCTAGAGGCACCATTTAAGCCAGGTGAGGTCACCGCATGTGTGGGGGGGGTGGAACAAAAGGTCTAGCTAAGGCATATTGAGCAGGGCTGGAGGCTCTATAGTGAAATAACACAATAATCACTAACCAAAACAGCAATAGACAAGGAACATTGACATTAGGGAGAGGCATGTGTAGCCGAGTGATCATAGGGTCCAGTGAGTAGCTAGGCGAGCTGGAGACACGGTGATTCAGGCAGCTAGCGGGCCGGGGCTAGCAGATGAGCCTCCGGGGGACGTCGCAACGGAAGAGCCTGTTGAAACCCCCTCGAACAGTTACGTCGGCAGACCAGTCGTGATGGATCGGCGGGGTTTCATGTCGGCAGTAAAAGGGTCCAGGCCAATTGGCAAAATAGGTATTGTAGCCCAAGAATTGGCTGATGGACCTCTTCGGGTAGCCGGGAGATGGGCCTAGCTCGAGGCTAGCTCCAGGCTAACTGGTGCTTGCTTCGGGACAGAGACGTTAGCCAGGAGTAGCCACTCGGATAGCAGCTAGCTTGCTGCGTCTTTCAGAGCTTGCGGTAGGAATCCGGAGATGTGGTAGAGAAAAAGCAGTCCGATATGCTCTGGGTTGATATTGCGCTGTGCAGACTGGCAGGAATTGACCGGGCTGAGGCTGGCTGATATCCGAGTTAACGGTAATGACCGCTAGCAGTGGCTAACTGACTACTAGCTAGTTAGCTGGCTTGCTACCGATGTGAGTTCCGGTTCTAAAGTGTAAAAAATAGCAGAACCGTACCACATTGGGTGAGGCGGGTTGCAGGTGAGTATGTTCAATCCGTAGATGGAAATTAAGATTAAAAATATATACGAAATATATACGAAGAAAACAATATATACATGGTACGGGACAAGGCAAAACAGACGTCCAACTGCTACGCCATCTTGAAACATGCAAGACCATTAACTAGACCATTTTTAAATTGTAAAGTTACACATGACTTAGACACACTTAACTACATATTCTATTTGATATGTATACTATTAAAACGTTTTTTTTTCTTTCAGTAGTAGATTTTTAGTATGGTAACCTTTGTAGGAGAGAACATTAAACCTAAAATTCCCTTTGTTTACTCATTTCCTAGTGCCCAGAGAGCCCCAGGTAGGCACAATCTCAGCAGAAAGCTGTTAGACTCTGATGCAGAGAGCAGGAAGAGGAGTTAAAGAGTAGCAGCAGTGCCAGTGAAGGAGTAACAGAAGAGATTGAACAAGCAAGTAATAAGGGAAAGGAAAAGTATGGACAGATTCGAAGTGAGGAAGATGAGGTTTTAGATGATCCAGCACTGTGGCCAGAGAAAGTACAAGAACATGAAAGAGAAGCTATTGTTCGCAGACTAGCCAGCAGGTGTGGTGAGGAGACAGAACTGTATAAAATCATGCCCCCAGACTCAGAAGGCAAGCCATTCCCCAACTATTTACAGTACAGTAAGTCAGCAAACGGGAAGAGAAAAGGTGCAGAGACTGGCTTATTTATAGTAAGAGTGTAAAGGCATTATATTGCATTCCATGTGTTCTTTTTTTTCTCGTGAGCAAAGTAAACAATCACCCAGTTCTCTGAATAGTAAGGATGGCTATAAGATATCATCAGTGAAATGGTGGAGAATGTATGACAAACTACCAGAGCATGAGGATGGTGTGTCTCACAAGAACTGTTACTGGAAAAATCTGCAGCATACCGTAACAGCTACAGGTATAGACAATCAGCTGCAGAAACAAATCTAGTCAGAAATGTATAAAAACAGTGGATGTGACACTGTACTTAGCATCTAGAAATCTGCCATTCTGAGGGAAATCACTCAAGTTTGATCACGTGCATAATGGACATTACCTAGGCTTACTTGAACTGTTGTCAAATTATGACCCGCTATTACGTGAGCACTTACAGAAAGTCAGGGACAAAAAGAAAGGAGCGCGACTTACTCATTACCTCAGCCCTGAAAGCCAAAACGAGTTCATAGGAATATGTGGTTTTTGAAAACAATACTATATGAAAGAGAAGATGCAACCTATTACTCGGTTATATGTGATGCAACTCCAGACATTTCCCATACTGAGCTAAATGTATTATTGGTGAGATATGTACACAAAGATAAAGTTCAGGGAACAGGTGAATGGGAAATAATTGAACGTTGTCTTGAATTGAAAGACTGCTAGAAAGACAGGCAGTGAAACTTCTGAAAGGATTGTGAGTGCATTGGAAGGGCATGGTATGGACATAGCAGATTGCCGTGGTCAAGGCTATGATAATGGTCAGGGAAAGTGAAGGGAGTTCAAGCACACATACTGAAAAATAATCCACTGGCCACATACTCACCTTGTGCCTCCCATACTCTTAATCTTGTGGGTGTACATGCAGCTCAGTCGTGCCCAGAAGTATCAACCTTTTTTTGGTTGTGTGAATCATCTTTACAATCTGTTCAGTGCCAGCCCAGAGCGATGGGCCATTCAAGGAAAAGACTGGCTGCTGTCTTAACCGCCTTTCAGACACGCGATGGAGTGCGCGTATTGCTGCGGTCCGACCAGTCATAACTCATTTACCATCTATCATCAAAGGCCCTAGACATGCTTCTTGCTACCTGCAGCCTGACAAACAAAGCCAAATCTGAGGCAAAAGGTCTGAAAAGCTACTTCATTTCTTTCAAGGCAATCTTCCTGCTCATTTACTGGGTAAAAGTTTTGCACTGTATTGAGAATAGAAGCCTAATTCTTCTGTCAGGAAATATTTCTCTGGACACTGAAGCGGCTCACATTAAGGCACTACATGAAGAAATACTGGCTCTGCGTAATCAATGGGGCGCTCTTCTGGCAGAAGCCTCCATGGTGGCAAATGAGATGGGTGTAACTACTCAGTTTCACAGTGAACAGAGGAGCCGCCAGAAAAAAAGAAAACGTTTCCCTGATGAGACTGAAGATGACATAGCAAATGAACAGAAGTTCGACACTGTCTTTCGCAAGTGTTTTATGTGGCTCTGGATAGTATTATCAGTCATTTGGACATGGGGTTCCACACGATTGCAGCTATATGTGAGGAGTTTACACCAATACTTATATTTTGGAAAATGACTGAAAACCAAATTTGTGTATCTTGCCACAAATTTAGAAACAAGTATTCCAAAGATCTCACAGATGGATTTGAAAATTAAGGGCGACATCTAAAGACTATATATGGTGCCACTTTTTCAGATGGTCTTTCTTCTGTAGAGCTCCTAAATACCATCCACAAGATGCAGCTACAGAGCGTTTTTGGAGAGGTGTACATTGCACTGCGAATCTTCAGTACAATGTCTGTAACAGTTGCTGGAGGTGAACGTGCCTTCAGTAAGCTGAAACTTATAAAGAACTAAGATCTACAATGTGCCAAGACAGCCTTGCCATCCTTTCAAATAAAAACCAGTTAGCTAGAAAATGTTACTTTAAAAAGACATTATAAATGAGTTTGCTCACAAGAAGGCTCGACGCTGGGCTCTTGGTGTCAGAACCACTCTAAATAGCAGGAGACCGAGGTACGTGAAAACACACGTTTAATGAGTAAGTCCACAATAGCCAAAAACTAGGCAGGGTAACAAAACTCCAAAACAACAGGAACAATGCATCCTGGAAAGAGTCGGGACGCAGCCCAGCAACCCTAATGCTCAAAATGACAGTGGCAGAGGAAAACAAATCCTCAACCTACTAAACGGACGACACGAAAATAATCCCGCACAACCCCCCCCCCCCCCCCAAAAAAACAGACAGACTAAATACCCCACTAATGACCTAACACAAAACAGGTGCTAACCTAAACAGACATAACCAAATGACACAGAAACAGAGATCGGTGGCAGCTAGTAGGCCGGCGACGACGACCGCCGAGCGCTGCCCGACCGGGGAGAGGCGCCACCTTCTGTGGACGTTGTGACACTTGGTGCAGTGTAATCTCTGAGTTTTGTTTACAGGGAACAAACACAAGGACAATTGCCTTAACCTGTTTTACCCAATCCTGCTCGGGGATGGGCAAAATACTGTTTCAGAGTATTTTCTGCTATGGTTTATCTCCAGTTGAATTTACTCAGGAATGCCCACATAATGTCTTGACACTACAGTTGCAGTTTGACAGATGCTTCTTCTCTGTAGGTACCACATTTATGCCTGCAGTCCACATAGTTCATGAAAAAAAATATTTGGGGTATGTTATTTAGGCATATATTTAGGAATTTTGCATAGGGCAGAAGAGGCTTAGCCTTGTTTAGAAGAATTGGTAATACAGACGCCTCACAAGTCCTCAACTGGCAGCATAATTAAATAGTACCCGCAAAACACCAGTCTCATTGTCAACAGTGAAGAGGCGACTCCGGGATGCTGGCCTTCTAGGCAGAGTTGCAAAGAAAAATCCATATCTCAGACTGACCAATAAAAATAAAATATTAAGATGGGCAAAAGAACACAGACACTGGACAGAGGAAGATTGGAAAAAAGTGTTATGGACAGACAAATCTAAGTTTGAGGTATTCGGATCACAAAGAAGAACATTTGTGAGACGCAGAAAAAATGAAAAGATGCTGGAGGAGAACTTGACGCCATCTGTCAAGCATGGTGGAGGCAATGTGATGGTCTGGGGGCGCTTTGGTTGTGGTAAAGTGGGAGATTTGTACAGGGTATAAGGGATCTTGAAGAAGGATATCGGATCTCAACCCTATTGATCTGTTGTGGGAGCAGCTTGACCGTATTATACGTAAGAAGTAGCCATCAAGCCAATCCAATTTGTGGGAGGTGTTTCAGGAAGCATGGGGTGAAATCTCTTCAGATTACCTCAACAAATTGACAACTAGAATGCCAAAGGTCTGCAAGGCTGTAATTGCTGAAAATGGAGGATTCTTTGACGAAATCAAAGTTTGAAGGACATAATTATTATTTCAATTAAAAATCATTATTTATAACCTTGTCAACGTCTTGACTATATTTCCTATTCATTTTGCAACTCATTTCATGTATGTTTTCATGGACAACAAGAACATTTCTAAGTGACCCCAAACTTTTGAACGGTAGTATATATATATATATACAGTTGAAGTCGGAAGTTTACATACACCTTAGCCAAATACATTTAAACTCAGTTTTTCACAATTCCTGACATTTAATCCAAGTAAAAAATCCCTGTTTTAGGTCAGTTAAGATCAACACTTTATTTTTAGAATGTGAAATGTCAGAATAATAGTAGAGAATGATTTATTTCAGCTTTTATTTTTTTCATCCTAACCGACTTGCCAAAACTATAGTTTGTTAACAAGACATTTGTGGAGTGGTTGAAAAACGAGTTTTAATGACTCCAACCTAAGTGTATGTAAACTTTCGACTTCAACTGTGTGTATGTATGTATGTGTGTGTGTGTGTATGTATGTATGTATGTATGTATGTATGTATGTATGTATGTATGTATGTATGTATGTATGTATGTATGTATGTATGTATGTATGTATGTATAGTTTGCAAACTGATATGTGACACATATTAATGTCAAAATAACGTGCAAAACAGGCAAGCCCCCCCCCCCCCGTCAAAAAGAAATCTGCCTCATCTGCCCTGAATGATGGGTCGCCATTGATCCTTCGACATCACTGCACCATAAGGACACTTGACCTCCACCACTCCACCAGACCATCCAGTGAAGCATCCAGGGTCCCAGACCCTGTGACCCAAAGCTCTGACTCCTGCACATCTCTTTGTTATCTGTGCCCCACTACAGACAACACCCATCCAACGACTGAACACCTTGAAACACATTCGTTTTAAGAAATGTCCTATATGAATAAAGTTTGATTTGATTGATGACATTACAGCTGTAGAATATTTAAGTGCAGTTTTTCCAAAAACTTTTAATTGTTAACTTGGGATTTTATCACTTGACATATCAATTATATAGTGGAAACCATCATATAAATCAAGAGAGTGTGAATGCATGTACCACTCCTAATAAATAAATACATTGCCTTTGAAGATTTGTCTCTGGTTATGAAACTACAATACAGGCTGGATGTCTAAACAAAGTCAATTCTGAATGTCAATAGATTTTTTTTTATTCATTCTCATCAATGACAACATTCTAGAACTGAGTTATCAGTCATCGAAGTCTGGTATCCAGGGTAATCTGGTTAATGATTACATCATTGATTAAGTGGCTCTTTCCTTGTAGAATGTTGACAGATTTATAAGACATATTGTATTGCTAAGATGCTCAAACTTAACCTAATAGCTACACTCACCGACTCAGGATAAACGTTTATCCCTCATGCTGGCCCTGACCAAACCGGGTAAATTGCCCCTCAGTATATCTGCATTTCTCCACATGGCCAGACTTCTAATGGTCTTCTCCCCTTGTAATGCACTTATGCTCATCCTTGAAAAATGTGATAAGGTCTGAAATACACACCAAAGTCGACATACTGTACAAACAATTATCTAAGTAAAACAAAAATGATTATTTTGATATACTGCTCTGCTAACTAAAGTCTAGTCAGTGGCTAGCTACGACAGAGAAAGGGGACATCAATTCATGGACGGGCACAAAGGTTTCTGATTGTGCTGGTGAACGGTAGCTGACGGTGCCAGCTGGAGATGATGTGCAACAGCTTCCCGCAGGAATTTGTCTTGCTGAGGTCTTCTCTGTTGCTAATTACCACTTAGAATGTTTCATAGTAAATTGAGGTGGATATATTGACACAACTCACTTTGTCCGAGAGAGAATTACATGGCAATCAAAACGTCACGCCTGGGTAAACCAATACGAACCACAGACCTTATATGAAGTAGTTCTAAAATCACAGACGCAAAAATGAATGGGGATAAAACGATTGAGACTATTACCGGGTTTCACCGCTAAATGTTATCGATATTTTGACGCGTCCACTGTGCCAGACTATTTCCTCCTCCACATGAACTGGATTGGTGGAACAGTGCAGAAGAGAAACTCCCCCGAAAATATTTCTTTTTATTCTCGTCAAGACCAGAATATGGGGGACATATAAAGTTTCAGGGGTTTATTCTATGCCTGGCTACGTTAGGTTATTTGTAGACAGTTGGCGTGTAGCCTACACACACTAGCATTTATTGTTATTGAATTGCAGGCTACCGGTAATTGCATTTCCCCAAAACCTTTATGATTTTCCTGTGATGTTTTATTGACGTGCGCAGTGATGAAAAAAAATTGCCATATACACACTCAAATAAATAACACCACTCAAATGGGTAGACCGTCTAAATAAATACTATTAGCATATTCTTTACAATGAAACAGATTTTCTAGATGTCATGCCGAAGAGAGTGATCCACATGCATGATAATACAAATTACCCATTATTGACTTGTTATACTGTCAACAGTATATGTCTGTCTGACTGCCCATGTGCCATTAAACTAGAGTGCCATTTTGTGGTAACTTGACAAGGTATGTCCACAGACGTTTAAATATGAATTGCCTTTACTTGCAAACTAGAAAATAAAGACGTACAGCAGCCATGTACAAACGGTAGAATACTGAGAGCGATATAGCCAATTTAACATGAGAAGTGTCCCGTTTTACTGCGCCGACTCTGGTCGATGACATCACAGAAGGGTAAAGGTCACGGTCAATACTAACGTCCATAATAACAACGCTTACATGAATAGTAATAATACTATACTACAGTTAAGCACAATTCAGTAGGCATTATTTGTATAGTGTTCACCGTATAACACATTTGTACAATGATCAGAATAAACAACGTAGGCCCAGTTCATTGTTCCATTTGTTTGTAGAGAAAGTCAAGCTGCTTTTCACTGAGGTTAACTGAATTTGAGCATAAAATGGGCCAATCTTTCTCAAACCTTTCCCCTCTTTGACAGTGCAGGCAGCTGTAGGCCTACCATCCCACTGCATTACACCCTCGTATTGCTCAGAGGAGAGAGGAATAATGTACCTTTCTAAAAGTTTAAAACCCAGCCTTTGAAATTATTTTCTATTAACTGTAATGTTCATCTCGCTCATGAAAGCCTTTTTGATTGTATTCTGACACCTTCTGGCCAACATGTATACTGCAGCCAATGAGTGAAATAGCATAAATGCCAACTTCTACACAGCCTATACACAGCCTATACACAGCCTATACACAAACTCAAACCTCTCTCATAGAAACATAAAAATAAACAAAAATACACAAAAAAACTTTGATGGTGGTGCCGAGTAGGATGAGCACAGGTCAGCACTGACAATTGAATACATGCAGAAAAGAAAAAAATCTATTAGGTCATGGGATAGTTCACCCAAATGACAAAATTGCATATTGGTTTCCTTTCCCTGTAAGCCAGGGGTTTCCAAAAGATGTTGGACCGCGATTAATTTTTGATATAAAAATTATAACCCCACCATGTGAAAAAAAGTGATGTCATCAACAGCCAATGTTTACTTTTTTAATTTGGGCTATGACAGTCTATTACAAATCAGTCTGACAGTACTTTTGACAGTATTTCCACCTGACAAATCAGTTTGACAGTACTTTTGACAGTATTTCAATCTGAAGGAAGTATGGCTTGAGGTGACTGAAATGCATCAGAAAGGTATTGGGAAGTTCAGAAGATCATCAGGTCATTAGATCATTTTTCCCCCAGTCTGATTTAGTGCCTGGTCTTGTCCACGTTCTAATGAATCCTGCATGGTTTGTGGGCATTGTAGAGGGAAACAGAATTGTATTTTGTAGCGTAAATGATTCAAAAGATAGAAACACATTTGTTGGACGAAAACAGAAACCGCTCTGTTTATTACAACCACATCTAGCTAACCCCGGTTCTATGAACCAAGCTCAATTTTATTTCAGACTTTTCAAATGAGGTGACCCCACATTGGGCCACGACCCCTAGTTTGGGAAACACTGCTGAAATAAAACCCAAGCATACCTTGTCCATACACTGATTACAGGGTAAGGAAACAAATGTCATTTTGCAATTTGTGTGAACTATCCCTTTAAACAAAGCAACCTTCCTGGATTGTACACTCTGATAAAAAACTGTTCAAATAAAAACAAACAAAGAACTAAATAATCAAACCTTTATTAGTTGCACTATTGGAGAAGATGAGGAGATAATTCACTTGATACCCACCTCTGTTCAAGCACTGTTAGTTTCATGCTTTGTTAAATGGGGGTGATGGCGCATTCACCAGATCACACCCACGCAGTTTAGCAGCCGGGCTGAGCTCCCTCCCACTGCCTGTAGTGCCGCCGCCTACAATCACTATTGCCATGGCAACACATCAGTGACTTGCATTGGCAGGGAGGCCATCACACAGGGCTGAGATTGGAAGGATGGGAGGGAGGGAGCTACACATGTGGGTGTTCAGTGATGAGTTGACCTGATCTCAGGAGAAAATCTGTGTGTGTGTGCGTGTGTGCGTGCGCGCGTGAGAAAGAGATGAGAGAGGCAGAGATGGAGGAGAGAGAGCGAGGGAGTGTGTGTGTGTGTGTGTGAGAGAGAGAGCGAGAGAGAGATAGAGAGAGAGGGCGAAAGAGAGAGAGAGATGTGAAGTATGAAAAGGACCTGCGTCAGAGTGAGCAGAGTGAGTCATCGGGCAGTTTCAGAATGTTTTAATATGACACTGATGCAAATGCTTTACCACAGACAGCGGTTCATCATCCCTTTCTTTTTTAAGAAGAGAAACTGTTGACTGGACCACATTCAGTCTGTCTGTTAGCATTCATTATACCTATAAATACCAGTATAGGTTCTCTGCCATGGAACAGTTTAGCTGTCTAGCTGTAAAAAAATTGTAAAAAAATAACCGAAAATATGTTGTTATTTTATCGTAGGACACAATAATAAGATTAATATAAAATATATTTTTTATAACATAGAAAACATAATTTTCCTTCTTTCTGGATCAGACATATACCATGAACGAGGAAAGACAACCACCATAAAAAATAAAGTTTAATCATGTTTATGTGCTGTATAACAAATAAAATATATTAGTGTTTAAAAAACAGGTGCATATCTACTGTGTAGGCAAGCCTAGGCTAACTTGATGACTTACGATAACAGTGATAAGTACATTAATCAATGTACTATTAACAGCTTGACTGTCTATCACGCTGCTGGACATGCGTTGGTCTGTGAACGTTACACGACACTGATTAAACTAAACCAGTACAGAGGACAGGAGAAGTCACCTAGCACAGAACAGAACAGACAGTGGGCCCAGAAAGTATGTACTTAAACAGTACTTACAAAAGTATTGCATTTGTTGCAGTCTTATTGAGCTAGAGAGACTAGTATTACAAAACTGTTGAGACTGCGGTGACCCCAAAAAAGACCAACAGACTATAGAGCAAGACAGATTTACACATTGGAAACACAACATTAAACTACCATCTGAGAGCTAATTCTAACATACATCTTGAATTATACATTGGTGATCACAGCTGAAACACCGCTAGGATCTAAGACTACTAGGCGATGTAACATTAACATCTTATGATACCAGACACTTTCACTTGTTTTCTCTAACAACAGTTATTCGGTTTTTGCTCTACACACATAAACACTGTACTGAGATTGACACCAACACTACACTGACAAAACCCTGCTTTTGGGATTAGGCAAATATTCTTGTAATACTACAGGCCAAATTGGCCCTGTCGGTCCTACAGTGAGATATGTATTAAAACACAACTTTCTGGAGTGCAACAATATAACAGATAGTGATAGGGGAAGAAATCGATACAGTTACATATCGGGATATTCTTTTTGACAATATATCGCAATATTATTTTGGACAATATCGCAATATTATTTTTGTGCTTGTTAGCTGTACATGCGCAAAAACTCCAGTATTTTCTCTTCTATAGCTTGTTATCCATCTTCTTTTAAAATGGTGAGCCAACATCCTTTCGGCACTTTTATTCACATGACTGATCAAAACACCTTTTTTATGGCTTTCATGACTCTTTTTTCATGGCTCTGCAGTATCAAATCACAACTCATATCGAATTGCCACCTAAGTATCGTGATAATATCGTATCGTGAGGTCCCTGGCAATTCCCAGCCCTAATAACAGACCAGGGGCCCTACTCAATAAAATGGGTAACTCAGTAAATGTTGTGTTGAGGTTCAAATGTGCATTCTTACAGTACAAGATCATGTGTTTGACAGACTTATCAAGGAAACTCGATTCGTCTAGGCCAACCCACGGGCAGACTGGCCATCTGGCATTTCGGGCAAATGCCAGATGGGCTGGACAATTTTTTTGCCTAGTGTGCCTGTCTAAACAGTTTGTTTTTGTGCACAATTATCATGATCTGGCTAATAATGGGGGCCTCAAGGGGGAAAAAATGGGAGGGTATGGGGCATCAAAGTAGAAAAATGCTGGGGCTGATTTTTGGTCCCAGTCCGTCTCCTGGCCGACCTATCCCATAACACTGATCTGAACTGTAACTGGAGATCTATACACAAACAATTCTGCAGCCTCAGTTTAATTTACAGTACCACTCATAAATACATACAGTACATACAGTAGGATGAAGCAAAACTATCATTTCTCCTCCACAGATAGCTCTCTCTTTTCACCTCTGATTAAAACAGAATCCTACTGTATTCTTTACAGTACATCAGTTACCCACCGATTGAACACGACAAGCCAAAAATAGCTTGGGGTATTTTGGTTCTTTTTCATATCCTGACCATCCTGACCCGCTGCGCTCTTGTTTCACTTAACTTTATTCAAATTCATGTAGCGAAACAGAATGTAAGCTCAGGAGGTCAGGATGGTGGTACAAGGCTACTTTCCCTACCCATCATTCTTAAATAACATCATGTACATCAATCAATAAATACATAAAGACCTATTCAGCATGAAAGGTATCCTGTGAAAGGACATCCTTGTTCAGTTTTCCCCATGACTGAGTCTGTGCTCTACTCTAGACGCTTTGGCAAAAACCTTAGACAAAATGAAAGAAAATAAATGCTTTTTTTGAGGCAACGTTGGTTTGTTAAGGCTCTACTGTGGCTGTGCTTGCTTTAGTATCCATTGATTTGACTGAGATAGATGCTTAGTGTAAAAAGTGTAACTGATGACTAAAACCGGATGGGGAAACAGACGAAGGATGGGAGGCACTATGTGGAATCCTCTGGTTCTGATTTGATGGTCTTCCTGTCAGTGTGGTTGGCCGCTTGATGCGAGGATCCATTTTCTATGGTAAAACACAAAGAAAAGATCATCAGAATAAAACATGCAATGTGTTTTCTAATCATATACCTTTTCACTCATAATGTAGCTTGAATGTAGGCAGGTGTGTGCATGCAACAGACCATTACTAATACTCACGGTTTGTAGTGTGTATGTATGTTAATACATATGTGAGTCAAGAGTGAACATACATTTGCCTGAGTGGTGCTGTACCTGTTGCTGGTGCTTTGGCCTCATCTGTGTTATGGTTGTTATGGTATCGTTTGAGCTCATTGGCTAGCTGCTTCCCCAGGGGAAGCTCCCCCTCCGCCACACTCTTACTGGCCACCCGCAAGTTCATTGGTTGCTCATCTGAAAACATACATAAACACACAGACAAACATTAGGGCATGGATAAACCATTGAGATACACGCATCCATATTACACAACCAATTCCAATGCCGCTGCTGTTAGAGTATCATTCAAGAAGCTGCTTAGATGATACAAAAAATGACATTAACATTCTGTCTCTCAAAATCTTGAGAGATCTGATGCGCATTTGCTGTGGGCCCGAGTTTGTACTCCACTCGGTGCCCAAAAAAGATGTTATACTCTTCTTCTCATTCAACTTGAATAAGGTGCTTTAAATAGCTTATGAAGGAGAGACAGGATGAAAGAGAGAGAGACAGAGAGAGAGTGGGAGAGAGGAGAAAGACAAAGAGAGAGAGAAAGAGAGAGAGATCGAGAGGGAGAGAGACGCCCCTGGGCAGCAACATGGCGGAGGAGGTAAACAGGCGTGGGAGAGTTAATGACAGGTGCAGAGAGAGGATAATTATGGGTAACATGAATATAATGAGCTGTCAGGAGTATGGGCCGTGCGAGAGAGAAAAGGACGAGAGAGAAAAGGACGAAGATGGGATGAGTCCCTGAGGGATGGCTACCGGCTTAACAGATACAAACTGATTCCCTGACTTATAAAATAAGATTTGAAAGCTGGAAATGGTGATTCACAGAGCTGTGAATTTGGAGCATGAGGATAGCACTCATGTACGAGCACACTACAAAGAGAGATACAGAAGACAGACAGTACCATTACCTTGGTGCTCTGTGCTTTTGTCTACCGATGTGCCGTTGGTGCCTGGAGCATCACTGAGGTACTTT
Organism: Salmo salar; assembly: GCF_965601325.2. Classification (NCBI taxonomy): domain Eukaryota; kingdom Metazoa; phylum Chordata; class Actinopteri; order Salmoniformes; family Salmonidae; genus Salmo; species Salmo salar. The sequence continues at coordinate 7,279,979 of NC_138307.1, read as the reverse complement.
AATGCCCCTGCAGGTATCCTCCAATCCAGAGCGTGTAACCTCTCCTGTACCGCCGCATCATGGAGGATCTCCATCTGTCTGGCTAACAGACGGTCCAACTGCACCTGTTAAAACACAATACATTTACAGTTCGTTAGCAACTGCTCCTACTCTTGTCAAAAACATGCCTCCAGAAATGACAGTGTCAAATAAACATGTCTCCTATAATGTTTACTTTATAAAAATATAAAAATGTAACCCCTTTTTCTCCCCAATGGAAGCCAGCCGCAGCAATGTATTGGAGGAAACACCGTTCACCTGACGACCGAGGTCAGCCTGCAGGCGCCCGGCCCACCACAAGGAGTCGCTACAGCGCAATGAGCCAAGTAAAGGGCTCCCCTAACACGGACGACCCGGACCCGGACTCCTGATCACGGCCGATTGTGATACAGCCCGGGATCATCCCCGGGTCTGTAATGACGCCTCTAGCACTGCAGTGCCTTAGACCGCTGCGCCACTCAGAAGGCCAATGTTTACATTTTATAATCCATTTTTCAAGTATGTTACCTGAAGGTTTCTCCCAACTATCTCCTCTCCTTTGGACTTGGCGCAGGCTAGCTGTTCCCTCAGTATGCCCTGTCTCATGTGGATGGCCTGCAGAGCCTCCTGGATGTCAAAGAAGTTCTCCTCTGTCTTGATTCTTTTAGGAGACGGCTCATCTCTGTCGCCGCAGCGAGACCTACAGTGGAGAAGACAATAAATTCAGTTTGTATGCAGAGAAACATTGAAAGATATGGAAAGCATAGTCTGAACATGACCTGAATCATACCATACGATAATTTACGTAACTTAAAAATATGTCTCTGTAAAATGTAACACACTACAGTAATTAGTTACATAGTAATAACCATGAGGAGAAAATGTACTTAGCAAGTAAATAAGTCACCCATGCTTCCCAACTTACCTTAGCATTGCTAACTCTAACAAGCAAGGTTGTGTGAAGTGCAGTGGAGGAGAGTGGCTCTTACTTGCTGGTCCTGTAGGTGTATTTGTAGGTGACCTCTCTGGAGATCTGCCTGGCCAGACCAAACAGCTCGTCTCTACGGGTCAGTAGTACCATGTCTCTCATACACAGCTGGGCTGCTGCTTCGTTCACTGTCAGCTGAAAGAAAGAACACAGATGAGTCATGTTGTCAACTATAACTGGAGATACACAATTCTGTCAGTGAGCTCTTCAGTTGTAACTTCTACTACTACCGACCTACTTTTAGACAGCTTCAGCAAGCGCACACATTTTCTTCAGGTGATTTACGTTTTGTAGTTTTCACCTCTTATTTGTGGAACTGAGGTTTGTCACTTGTATTGCACTGCCACTGAGTAGACTAACCTAGTACTGCAAAAGTATCCCATCTCTTATCCCTACCTCATGAAGCGTCAGTTGTTTGCCGTCCCTCCTCTTCGAGTCGAAGCGTCCGTAGATGGCGCTATACTTCCTGATCTCCTCCTCTCTCCTTGGATCATCATCACTCATATCAAAGATGTGGCTAATCATCTTAGAAAGTTTCTTATTTGTCTTCAGCTGCTCTTTGACCTCCGTGGGGTCGCTCTTAGACAGGGACGGGGTTATCCGGTCCACACACTCCAGGACAGACTGCAAAGCTGCAGCGTCAAGTGCCTCCTGACCCTCTCGCGGTGACGACGGAGACCCCCGATCGGACGGAGAGAGGCTCTGTTCGCTGTCGTTGCTGTGACCCGACCAGAAGCGCCCCTCGCTGCCGCTCTGCAGTGGAGACCCCCCTGACACTCTGTCCCTGGCCACTTCCAGCTTTCCTGGATCCAGACAGGATGCAGCTATGACTTTGGGAACCTTGACATGGGTCTCGCCACGGGTGCTGTTACTACCCCCTCGCTCCGCGCTGACTGGCGTGGGTGACCCCTCGGGTAACTTATAGACTGGTATACTACACACCGGTACAGATGTCAGGGGCTGATTAAACAACGTTGGATTGGTGACCCAGTCTCGCAGGGATTTCTGGAGCCTCCGGACGTGCAGGGGCTTGCTGGCCATGCCCACCAGAGCCATAATCTCTAGGAACTCCTCCTCCCCGGCCTCACAGAGCTGCTGCACATCATCTCCTCCCTGCTGGATGAAGGCCTCGTAGTAGTACAGCAGGTTGGCCCTCTGGAGGATTCGGTAGAGCTGCAGCTCCCCCAGAGTTCTGGGCAACGCCGCCGCCATGGCTGGGAGAGAGAACACAAGACGGGATGGGCAAGAGGTTCTGCCTGACCAGAGAGTGTTGGTGTGTGTGTGTGTGTGTGTGACTGGCTAGCTAGCTGACTGACTGAAAGAGGAAGAGGCACTCCCTCCACTCTGTCTGAGTTCCCTTTGTAAGTTCTGCAGTACTAGGGCTGCAGAAGGAAGAGTGGCGGTTCGCAGTTAGAGTCCTGTTAGTTGCTGATGGGACCACATGCCACAATCCTCCTTTGCAGTATGTGTAGGTGGCCTCTCTCACACACACTGGCTCCACTTGCTTTAGCCAAGGGATTGTTAACTACCCATTTCTTGCAAGTTAGAGGACTATGCCACAAATAATTAGATATTGCTGAACGACCCTTGTGAATTAATATAATTTGATTGTTTATCATAAATGGGAATTCAGAGAGTGTTTGCAAACAACTACTTCATAACCACACGCTGTCAAAACCTCTGGGCAAAATGCAACGCAACCTGATAAAACCCGACCTTCCAAAGAACAGAGAAAATCAAGACAGTATGACCATGGAATATTTGCACAAATCAATCTAGCTAAATAGAAAATAAAATAAATTCGTTTCAAAACACACAAAGTAAAAAGGTAAATACAAAATGCAGTGACCCAGCACCAGACTAAATGTCACTCAAAACCGGTCTTGCAAGTAAATCCGCATCAGGAAGATGAGTAAAAAATACCATTGTCTGCAATAATAGAACAGTGCTGCAACATTGTATCAAGGCTACAACTTGTTAAAGTATTATCATAGCCCAATAACTTATTCCAACGATGTATTTTAAGTGTTACATACCTGGTGAACGTTAGTCCCCTTTCGTTTCCTTTATCTAGTTTTTACAATTTATCAGCTACAATATAGGCTGAACTGCCATAAACTGTAACTGAATAAACTGTACAATTATCTGTAGATCTATAATTTCCTAATAAGCGCGCTCTCTGGCCTAAAAAGTCCTCGCGTTCTTTGACGTTTACCTTCCCTCCTTCGCCTCCTTGAATAGAAATACGAGTGTGTTGAACGTCTCTAGACTAGATGAGTGTGAGCTGCCTGCTTGCTACCCTACCCCCCTCCTCCCCGGCGATTGAAATTGGGATATTCCGCGGTTGCTACAGTGCTCACTCCCACGCGCCTGCGTGACGCAAATCCTGGCGTGGGCGGACAGCGGCGTGGGAGGCTTCTGCATGGAATACCAAGCACCACATCTCAGCAGTGGCAGAGGCAGGCAGCGTCGGTCACCTGGGACGGTGTGAGGCGAGGGCAGAGTAGACCCTAAAACGCCCTTTTGGCTATATGACTGTATAGAAGTGAAACTGTTGACATTTCAGATAGACTAATAAGGATCGGCTCCTATCATCTATGATGTAATTAGGTTATTTGATCTTTTAATTTTTTGATTTACATGTTTTTTACTCCTTCACTCTTTGGATAAAACACGTTAGTATATGCAAATTATGTTTCTATGCAAACATTTATTTTGAGGGTCTTGTCATGACAATTTAGTGTCTTAGTGTTTTACCCATCAGATTACTCTCAGAATTGAGGCAGTAAGTGGTAATATAGGCAGAGAGAGAAGGGGGACTTTGCCCTATGTGTGCATGGGAACCACAAACATTTCTCTAAGGACTTACACACACCCACACAAATCTTCGGCTTGCACCAGCCCGTTTTCCAATATACTCGCAGACTTGTGCATTGCCCATTTCACTTTGGGTGTGGACTGTCTACAATACACATAATCAACTCACAGAACAAGATGTTCATTCTGTGTCCTTCACTGTCATGAGACTATAAACTCCTACTTTCACATTATTATCACAAATGATATAAAGGAGAAAGGCTTGTTCTCTCTAGAGACACAACAGAAAGTGTCCTGCTTACTGTTATGATAACTCAATCTGCTTCTGTATCAATGAGCTATTTCTGGAAAGTAGGCCATGCAGCCACAGCACACAGTACAGCCTTAGGGAGATGATGAGACTTTGTTTTTATCCTGGAAAATAGATCTAGAATATATCTAGAATCTACACACTGCTACTGAACAAACTCTCAGCGCACATTTTTTGTACTCATGAGAAAAGAGACTCGGAAGCATTATACACCGACTAACTACTATCTATATTTGCAGAGCTACTTTTTTCAGCTGCAATTTTTTTTTAAAGAAAAATTATAATTATGAGTATGTATTTACCGAGCTAGGCTACTACTTTAACTGCTACGTTTTTTTTTTTACCAAGAAGATGAATTATCAAGATAATTGAGTAGAGAAATATACTGTATTTCCCATCCTTGTGAAGCTATGAGACCAGAGAACAGAGAAAAGAACCGACTAGCTACTATTTACAATAGTTTACTACATTATATTTTATGAAGAAGATTAATGATGAGGATAGGTAATTGAGTCAGAGAATGCGTCCCAAATGGCACCCTATTCCCTATATAGCGTACTTTGGACCTGAGCCCTATGGGGAACAGGGAATAGGTAGCCATTTGGGACACAGGCAGAGTAGAGGAGCAGCTGTTGTGTGGTTTTGATGTGCTTTCCACACAGCCAGACAGGGCCAGGGTAACAGAGAACAGGTACGTCCAGCCCAGATAGTTTCCAGCAGCACACCCACTCCTTTAATCCTGTCTGTGGACGGCCCTGACCTGCCATAGCCCACGCACGTGCGCACACACACACACACACACACTCTCCGAATACACCCGGCATTGCTGCCATGCTACATATAGGCTATATATGTTTTCCATTGAATACGTCCACTTTTAGAGATGAGATAACATATATATTTTCCATTTGCCTCAAATCGTTTTATCGGTACTGTATTTCAGATTTCTATAAGTGCTCTTTTTAAAAGTGTTCTGTACATCTTCACTGTTGTACCAATTACAAACACGTTTCACCGACACCCACGCACGTGTGCGCTTGACAGCCCCTCGCCTTACCCTGTAATAACACCCCCACACACACCAGAGGAAGCTTCCTGGTCTCAAAATGGTTAAGATGAAGGACATGAATAACACATCAATTAGAATATAATAAATTCAATATTTACAGACACGAGCACTTATGCAGGTGTTATAACACATGATGCATTAAACACTATTAAACTATAAATGTGAATAGTTGACTTTCATAGTTTTGTTAGTAAGTGAAAAGTAACATACCCTAAACGGTATGTTACGTATAGCCCATTATTTGGTGTTTTTGTGTCCGATGCCATGAGCATCTTATGTCTGAGTGAACATGTGTCTGCGAGCTAAGTGTGGGTGGAAGTGTGCGTGTGGGCGGCAGAGTGTGCTGTGTATGTGGGCGGAAGTGTGTGTGTGGGTGCGGGTTGAGATAAGTACTACAATCTTAGAACTGACGAGGTAGTATTACTACAATGAACTTGACAGCATTTTTAGATCAATGTCATTATGTTGATTGTGCATCTCTATGTCCATAAATGCAGCAGATGAAAATTCAGTGAATTTCCCCCCCCAGTAAATAGTGGTCTGTCTATACAAAAGAGATACGCCAAACTAGTACCTAATGACAAACACAGAGGCAGGCTAGGATTGATCGGCCCACACTCAGGGTCCGTAGTGGGTTTCTCAGTGTCATAATGAATGGAGATTACATTCCTAAACCCCGGGGGTTTTACCCATGTGGGTGGGCCTACGATCATGCAGGTTCCAGAGACCCCCTCACCGCCCACCGCCTAGCCCAGCTAATGTGTGTCATATTATCTTCCAATGTACTCACTCACTCACTCACTTATCCCCATCACGACTGGGCTGGCTCATAGGGCAGCAACAAAGGCTCTCCACTTCTGCCGGTCTTCGGCCATCTTCCCCACTGTGCACCGGCTCTGATGGTGTTGGAGCTCAATCTGCTAACGCAGGGGAAATATCACCTCACACAGATGCCAAGTCTAGACTCGTGCTCTTAAATGACGGTTTAATATGATCATTTATTTCAGACACATTGTATTATATCCTCAGTCTATCAAAGATAACCCAGTTCCCTTTATAAAAACGAGTAGAACTGATGAAACAAACTGTGCAAACGAGAAATGAGTAAAACTAATGTTGGTGTTCTCTTTGAAGCGAAAGCCGGACAATTTTGCATGATTATTGCTGTTAAGTTTTTGATCTCAACCCAACCAGCATGAAAAACAACAGCAGACGCTAGGGATTAGGATCCCCCCCACTCACACGCCCACCCGCAAATCAAGTCCCTGACTCAGTGACAAAACCTCAGCAACATAGTTTGCCTCACATGTACTTTACAGTACTTATCATATGTACTTATCCAAAGGGATGAGTCTGTTTATCTCTCTCGGCACTTGACAAGAAACTGACATACCAATTATTTAAGTGGTGAAATGTTAAGTCAACTGCTTAGACCTCATTGAACCACTACTTAGGCCTAAATGGCTGTGGGTTGGGGAGTCATTCTACTCTTCCACACTGTCCTTGCTCCTTGAATCCTACGGCTTTGCTGTCCAACCGGGTATTGGTGGGAGTAACCATGGCTCTGAGCTCCCTTGCTGTGCCTCCTGCAGGCTAAGGCTGGGGCTGGTGTGGGCTGTGGGCTGATGGCTGGCCCTGTAGGCGTTATGTATGGTTGTATTGATGACGGTAGAGACAAAGCCTCTCACTGTGTCACACGGGGCACTTTTTCTCACTCTGCAGGACATCCTGGGTCATGCTTAGTAGGGCACACAGCCACCACAGCAAAACTGTTTGCAATGGAAAGCGACAATCTGTGCTCTAATTTGACACATTCAGGTAGTAGGCCTAGGCTACCACTTCCACTGTTTTAAAAACGTTTTCCATCAACTTAACAACATGACACTGGTGACTGTATGCGACTTATGTGTAGAACTGCATCAGTTGCATTGGAAATCAAATCAGGCATTTTAATTTACTAGATGTCAAAAGGTCCTAGGCCTACAATATACACAAAACGCATAATAATACAAATAATAATTTAAAATGCATAGTGCTTTTCATTAAATAAAATAATCTCAAAGCGCATGCAAAGCAAAACACCACATGTAAATTGATGGTAGAGACGGATATTTAATCTCTCTATTTGGCTTGGGATGAATGGCTAGGAGTTGAGGAAGTTTGGATTGGAAAGGCAGTGTAGCTTCAGCGGAGGGGGCCTCGATGGTACAGCCAGAGAGAAACCAACACAGTCGGAACATTCCAATAATCAATTCACTGCCTCTCCGCTGTAACACGTAGCACATGTTGAACTATCCTGGAGTGTTTCTCAAAGATCACGCAGGCCTACACAATATCACACCTATCATTCCAATGATCAGCATGATTATTACCATGCGTAGCTATTTCATCAGTGCAGCATTGTCAGTGTACAGTACTGTGCAAATCAATAAAAGGATGATGCTACAGTACTACAGCAGTCCCATGATGCCGTACTGAACATGGCAGCTGTTCGGTCCGATCATGTCCTAGCATGTTGGAGTGTCCACACCACAGGCATAAATAGGACCAGTTCATGACTCAACACTATCAGCAAAGCCATACATAGCCACAAGGCATTGCAGCGGGACTAATGTATGCGCGAGTCCGTGTGGTCAAGAGTAAACAAATATTATACTGGTGTTTGCCTCAATAAGATCGTTGAGGAACATGGGAATGTCATCTTTTTTTAGACTTTCAAATGAACTGATTCATGAGAGTACTTTCAAATGAATTGATTCATGAGAGTACATTCAAATGAACTGATTCATGAGAGTACTTTCAAATGAACTGATTCATGAGAGTACTTTCAAATGAACTGATTCATGAGAGTACTTTCAAATGAACTGATTCATGAGAGTACTTTCAAATGAACTGATTCATGAGAGTACTTTCAAATGAACTGATTCATGAGAGTACTTTCAAATGAACTGATTCATGAGAGTACTTTCAAATGAACTGATTCATGAGAGTGCAGCTGATAGAGAAACCTTAAGGTAAAATTTTAAAATGATTAATTCCTTAGATGTAGATAACAGGCTTAACAATATTGGATAAGACAGCTGCCACGGTCAGTCTTGTCTCTCGAGACTGTTATAGTAGAATCACTTTATTTGGAGTACACCTAATAATGATAATGAAGGACATTAACTGCTGTGTTCAAAACAAAGACAATTCGGGGGAAACAAGTCCAATAATGAAATCCTTTTTTCCCCCTTCATCTTCAACATCAATATTAGCTTATATTTTCTGCCGAGACAAGGGATGTTGCAGGTGGCATTGTGGTGTAGTTTCTGAAGAGAACACCATTACTGTCCTCCCACACACTCCCATCAGCAGCAACAGCAAGCACACCCTGACCTCAACACACACACACACACACACACACACACACACACACACACACACACACACACACACACACACACACCACACACACACACACACACACACACACACACACACACACACACACACACACACACACACACACACACACACACACACACACGCGCTTAGGGTTAGTACTTCAATACGGTACACTACTGCCACCAAGTGTCTACTCTTAGGATTTTAAAAACATGCCGGAATAGACAGCCATAATATAATTGAGACCCCAGAAAAGCAGTGAAAGTTCATGATTTATCTACGAATACATTTTTATTGTATATACACATATCATTTCATCCCAAGAGTCCAAATAATAACATGATTGTCAGAAGCGCGTGCAGGAAGACACAGATGAAATAAATACATTACATTCTAGAAGGCAACAATTCCCTTTTGACCCTTTCTGGATCAAATTCTATTTACACAATGCCAGATCACACACACACACACACACACACACACACACACACACACAGAAAGCTTATCATTCAGTACTTTTTACAGCACACAGTCATCGATGTGGACTAGTGCTCACTGCTCCTTACCCCTTTCCTACTGCACGTCGCAGGAACCCAATGAGGCCCGCGAGTGAATGTAAGTACCGTCTCTAAACTCAAATCAAGCAGTTGACGTGAAGCCTCAAAGTTACCAGGTGAAAAAGCCAGAGTGCTCCACAGAGCTCCCCTAGTCTGGTATGGGAGAGGGCTGGGATTTGGGGTGCTCTGCGGGGTGGGCCTTGCTAGGTATGCTGCTGGGGGAACCGTTATGGTGGTGTGGTGACTCCTTTTGCTCTGCGTTGTGTTCAGTCTTCACTACCTGGTATTCAGAAGAGTTCCGATCATTTTCCTCCTGGCAACAGACGAGATAATATAACATCATTGGCTAATCAATCGTGACAAAATGTTTTGGATACACTAAAGATATAACCAAACCATGCACTAAACTAGTAAACCAAACACAGGCACATAGGACATTTGACCACATTCACCACCGCACGTCACAAAGACAGTGTCGAATTCACCGCTACAGTGCACACAAAGAGCAAACACAGTCTCACCTTTCTTTAGTTCACACGAAGGCGTGGGGAGGAAATCGTTCACATATTGTCACTGTTAATCATACGATGTAAAAATATAAAAATAAATCCCATTGAAGTAAAATATTTAAAAGGTTATAAAAATTAAAAAAAACATAAATTGGCTTGAAATTCTTAAACTTTCGATGCGCACATCTGAGGGCAAGAGTTCTCATTGAGATTTGACACATCTTTATAAGATGACTAGCGTTCATCATCCTACCTGCAGTGGCTGTGTCTCTGAGGGTAGACTACTCTTGGTCATGCAGTACATCTCTCTGATCTGGCAGACAGCGAAGGCTATGGTGACCCAGGGGGATCCACTCAGCACCCAGGCAGGTCTGTTAACATCCTCCTGCTCCTCCTGGTGCTTTGTCTTCTTAGCCGGGGGTCTAGGGTTAGAGCGGGGCACCATCACACCAACCTGGTAGTAGTAGTAGTAGTAGTAATTAGTAGTACTAATAGTACACGTCATTGTCCCACAATGGGAAATTGGTTTGCTGAAAGAAGCAGTACAACAATTTGGAGAGTTCTGACCTGGCTCTGGTTCTGCATCAAGTCTATGGTAGCGATGGGAACTGGACTGGAAGGAACCGGAATGTTCTCTGCTAGCATCCTGTCCTCTATTGAGGGGAAAACAATTTAGGTTATTTGTGTATGGTACACTGTTAAAAATAAGGGTGGTTTGCAGTTCTATAAATAGTTTGCTTTTAGTGCAACATATGAAGCAATCCATTAATCCATTCTATACAGAACAAATTCCTCTAACAGTGCAGGGTCTGTAAAAAAAAATGAACTCAGGTGCTCTCCCCTCCCTCACCCTTTTCCTCGTTCTGTCCGGTCAGACATTGAATGAAGGAGAAGATGAGGAGTATAACCAGGGAAGCCATTCCAATCCCTCTGAACGTCTCTGCAGCTCCTGGAAAAAGAAAGATGCACTTTACAGATACAGAAAAAGCATAATGGTTACACTTTATATTAAGGTGTCATTTAACAGGGTTATGAATGGTTTATACATCCGTTTATAGGCAGTTGATTATTAGTGGGCGTGCAGTTTATAAATATGTAATAAATAGTATAACTCATTGGTTCTCAAAATCATGTTCTAATATAAAAACACGGCTGTCTGTCAAGAGTTGCTAAATTTCACTACTCAAACGGGACTGTCAAAAGGGGCCGTTGTTGTCGCATCCGTACCAAAATAGTTGACGAAGACGCCCCCCACCATGGCCCCACAGCCCCGTCCCAGCCCCAGGTGTAGACCCTGGAGGATACCCTGGGCAGAGGTCCTCAGAGCTGGGGGCACCGCGGCACTCAGGTAGGAGATACAGGCTGCCCAAACCGACGCATGGGTCACACCTACAGCACAAAGAGACAGACAGAAAGACAGACAAAACAAAAAGTTTAGAGAAGTGAAATACTCTGTGTGGCTCAATTGGTAGAGCATGGCGCTTGCAAAGCCAGGGTTGTAGGTTTGATTCCCACGGGGAACAGTACGAAAAAGTACAAAAAGATATGCACTCACGACTGTAAGTCACCCTGGATAAGAGCGTCTGCTAAATGACTAAAATGTAAATGATGCCAGAGGACAAACATTGATGGAGGTGTTAAACATTACACAGCCTATAAGGATAAAAATGCTTCTTCAAAGTAGGGGCGGCATGTAGCCTAGCGGTTAAGAGTGTTGGGCCAGTAACCGAAAGTTTGCTGGTTTGAATCCCTGAGCCGACTAGGTGAAAAATCTGTTAATGTGTCCTTGAGCAAAGCCCTCAACCCTAATTTCCCTCAACATTGCTGCGGGGACTTGCTTCCATTCAGGTACAAGATCATTACCGAGGTCGGTCACTGATGTTGGGCGATTAGGCCTGGCTCGCAGTCGGCGTACCAATTCATCCCAAAGGTGTTCGATGGGGTTGAGGTCAGGGCTCTGTGCAGGCCAGTCAAGTTCTTCCACACCGATCTCGACAAACCATTTCTGTATGGACCTCGCTTTGTACAAGGGGGCTTTGTCATGCTGAAACAGGAAAGGGCCTTTCCCAAACTGTTGCCACAAAGTTGGAAGCACAGAATCATCTAGAATGTCATTGTATGCTGTAGCGTTAAGAATTCCTATCACTGGGGCATCCCAAGTGGCGCAGTGGTCTAAGGCACTGCATCGCAATGCTAGCTGTGCCACTAGAGATTCTGGGTTCGAGTCCAGGCTCTGTCGCAGCCGGCTGTGACCGGGAGACCCATGGGGCGGCGCACAATTGGCCCAGCGTCATCTGGGTTAGGGGAGGGTTTGGCAGGGATATCCTTGCCCCATCGCGCACTAGCGACTCCTGTGGCGGGCCGGGCACAGTGCACGCTGACACGGTGTTTCCTCCGGCACATTGGTGTGGCTGGCTTCCGGGTTAAGTGGGCATTGTGTCAAGAAGCAGTGTTGTGTTTCGGAAGACACAAGACTCTCGAGTGTAAAGTCACCAGGAATTCATCTAAAAATGTGTTTCATTTAGGAAGTCTGTTGACAAGTGTTTGCACACCAAAAAAATAATGATACATGATTGTGTCTCAAAATACAATCTCTTTTTGGGCTTAGTTGTGGTCAATTTGCAGTGTACAAATTATAGTATGGATCTAGTTGCCTACCTATGTCCTATTGGTTATTGTGTACCCAAGGTGTCTGAAAGAGGGAGTGGAACAATATATTATCTTGTTCAGTGTTTGACAAGACCCATCCAACCTGCTCTTAAATAATCTTTCATCTGTAACCACAGAAAGACAAACAGGGGTAACATTGTGCCTATTCACTAGTCATATGACTTTACCAGGATATCCTTATTCAATTTCCTTTTGTTGATACTGTCTTTTAATATGACAGTTTTTGATGTGATACTGTAATGGCCTTTTCACTTAAAATCAATATTAACATTCCTTTAAATTATATCTTATCCTGTTCTTATTTAGTTGGCACGGACAAAGGTGTTTCATAAGGCAGAAATAACAGAGATTCCCGTCCTATGACATACTTTACTGAGGCTCAATAATACAGCCCTTAACAACAGATTCAAATTTGAACCTTTCCTCAGTCAGATGTCAACAGGAAGTAACGTCAATGTCGGACCTGCTCTCTCTTACCTTGTAAGACCTCCATAGGCAGAACTATCCATGCATTCTCCAAGTAAGAAATGTACAGGTAGCGTGCTGTGTTACATGCCAAGCCAATGTACAAGACCCTAAGTTAGGAAAACAGGGAGGAAAGAAAGAAATGAGTGATGAGATTTTCAGAGGTTAGGTACTCCGAGCAAAAGTTATTAAGAAGAAGCAAATCGATAAAATAGTGTGATGTATGGAATGTATAAGCTTGTCAGCCTTAGAGCGTCTTTCGTCGCGTTAATTATCCAAGGTCTAAAGAGATGCCCTCCTTGGCATAGTTAGTATGACTCTTTGCGTACAGTGCCCATTGAACTGGTGAGGCAAAAAGCAGTGGCACAAATTCTTCTTGAGACCTTTGCACTAATAGGTAACTGCATTACTTGCCGGGTTACAACCTCCCAAGATGTTAGAGAAGAATGTTTGAAAATTGTGCGTCAAAATGACATAGGTCACACAGAGCTGATAGAGTGATGGGCCTCTCTCCTTAAACATAACACCACACTCTCAAATGTCCCTGCTCTGTGCTAGGTCTGTCTGTCTGACTACAGTATACGCTCAAGGTATGTGTGACGTTCAAGCAAGAGGCACTCTAAACGAACACGATTGTTTACATGCAGCATGTCTAGTTGAGGTAAAACGGGATAGCAAATGTGGAAATCCTCAGTTTCAGAAAATACTGTGGGCTTTGGTTGTTGTTGTTGTTGCTGCTGCTGTTTTTGGTAAAAGATTTGGCTAAAAGAGATGGATAATGCGATATCCCTTCCTCCACCACCCTCCCAAAACCAAGAACAACACCAACAACCCCATCCTTACCTGATATGTCCCACCAACTCGATAAACTTATGACTGGTGAAGTAAGCAGCCAGCTCCGACACATGACTCAAAACCGAACACACACCAAACAGCGTGGTGGTTCCCTTCAGGTCCTCTAGATGCCAATACAGGAAGGTGAACACAAAGCCGTAACCGAAGCCCATGAACCAGGCGACGAACAGCACCGTGCTGTACTGAACACTCCAGAGCAGCCTGAGGAGGTCAGTGTAGTGGAAAGGCTGTTCGGTGGTGGACTCTGGGGTGATGGGGGTCTGGTCCGTGGTGGAGCTCACGCTCCCCTCTGGAGATGCAACGTTCCCCTGTACCTGTGTGAAAAAATGAAGGTGTAAAACAAATAAAACATTTACAATTTTCTATTTAAAGCAGTATTTACTTCTGCTAAAGAAATTAGAAAGACTAATTCCACTTAGTGTGAGTTTTAACTTTCCAGTTGATTTACCTGTGGTATCTCTACCTCCTGGGGCCTCTGAGGCACCTCCTGTCTGTAGTCCCCACTGTCAAATCAAATCAAACTCAATTTAAAAGATCATTTAAAACCACCACACATTTACAGTAAAATAATACAATGAAAGATATTAAAAACAAACAGCAATTGTATAAAATAGATGAATAAAAGTACATAAAACAAAATGGAAGTCTAAAATAACAATAAAATCATTGATTTAAGGAAAAGCTAAAAGGGTAGGGTTTCAAACATTATTTATTATTACCTGTCGAAGTAGAATTGCGTTGCTACCACCAGGGCCAGGCCCATCATCACTCCAAACACTATGAAGGCCACCTGGGGAAGGAATGAAAGAAAGAGAGAATGAGTGAATGTATGAATGAGTGAACAACTGAACAAAATTGAATTAACTCCATTTTTATTTACGTATCAACTATGTTGCCCTTAGCGACCCATCGCTTATTATTTGTCACATTTTCAATGTCATGCATTACCTGGTAGTTCTTGTACTCGGGCAGGACACAGCCGACCACGCCGTCGATGAGCAGCGTAATGTGGGTGTGGTCTATCCAGATACCCACTAGCAGCATGGTCACGCCCCAGCCAAGGGACCCCCACATTCTCTGCAGGCCGTAGCGGTCCCGGTGCTTCCCCAGGTACTCTAACGTCACCGTGTCCACAATGGTGACTGCCGGCGCACTGAAGAACTCCCCCACGATGATGACCAACAGGATTAGGAGAAAGATGCTCTCGACCTGATCCTCGTTGTACTCAATGATGTACTCTTTAGGTTGGGTGGGGGCAGGGGTAGTGGTAGTTGTTGCCATAGTTGTTGAAGTAGTATTTGGTGTAGCTTCAGTGGTATTGCCCTGCTCGTGAGGCACCAATATGGAATGTGTGGTGGGGGCACGGGTAGGGGCAAGGCTGGGTTTTTTAGTGGTCAGTGGCATAGTTGTGGTATTCAGTAAAAGCTGAGTGGTATTGCCTTGCTCATTAGGCACCACTCTGGGTTGGGCATGGGTGGGGGTGTAAGTGGTTGTTGCCGTGGCATTGTTCTGCTCGTAAGACACCCCTGTGGATTGGGTGGTATTGCTATCAGCACCTCTCCTATGCCTGCGGCGTATGCTATAGCCAGAATCAAGGCCATTCAAAACAAAAAGGAAGCTAGGAAAGTAACTTCGAAACAAATCCCGACGACTTCTCCTCGTGTGATTGGTGGAAACGTCCGGTAGCGAGCCGTTAATTTGTGTCATAGTCGTCAAGGGCAGTATTGGTGGAGCCACAGTGGTGATGTCCACCTTCTCCTTACAGATCATGGCAGCTGGTTTGACAAAGCCGATGCCACAGTTGAACACCAACCAGCACAGCACAGAGAACAGCAACAATGGCTTCCCTTTCTTAAAACGATCGGCCACCACTCCCCAGAATGGCGCACTGCAGAACTCTATAAAGTACCGGATCCCAACCAACAGTCCACTACGGCTTGGCGACATCCCGAGCTGCTTGTAGTAGACGGCTAGGAGTGGGTGCAGGGAACCATACGCTGCATAGAAGAAGAAGTAGAAGATCTTGGAGATGAGGAGCTGGGAGTTGACTCTAAGGGATATCCTCTCAAAGCAGCCTAGGTCTTTCAGTGGTGAGGCCATGGGTGTCTCTGGAGCAGACTGTGTGTCTGATGCTGCAGCAGACATTGGAGTGGAGCCTGGCTCTCGGTCGGTCTGCAGCTCCAGGGAAAGAGTGTTGAAGGGTTCGTCCAGGACGTACTTCCTCTTCTGGTCCTCTTCATCATCCGATAGGATTACCACTTTGTCCTCTGCAGCCATCTCTGGAAGACAGGAAGTTAGATTCACGTTTACTGTAACCTAAACAGTAGGCTACGTTGATTATCATAAGGATACAGTCTATGTGTAGCAATATTGATATTACTCATATTGATGTTACACAGGAAACGGAAACCACTTGTTACTTACCTACTTCATGTACTTGATGTGCTGGTTAACAATATGCATAGTAAAGTTTGCTTAACTATATATATATATATATATATATATATATATATATATATATATATATATATATATATATGTCTGTCGTGACTACAACACAAAGCATATTGAAACACTATGCTATGCAGTAAATATGTTTAGCATGGCTAGAATTGGCTACAATAGATATTAGGCTATCAACAAGTTGCACGAGCGGTGTAACAAATATAGTAACATTGTTACAACCTAATAACTCATGTTACTCGTGAGTGGGAATATCATATCAGAAGAACCGGTGAAACCGGTGCAAAAATACATTTCACCGTCCAATGCGGAAGTGTAAACGAAATGCATGTTTCACTATCAAATAACACTTCACACCAAATTGAATAAATAAAGGTGCAACGTTTACTTTAAACAGTGCCGAACAGCGCACTTAAATCATACTATTGTAGATACGCAATAAAATAAAATAAAACGTGATAAATGTGAATTAGCACAGTTTATCTTTAAATTGGAAATGAGCTTGGACGATAACGTTCTCATCAATCTTACCTGCAAAAGTCCCTGGTCCGTGTTTCCTATTCTTTCAACTATGACTACGCAGGTTCGGCAGTGGCAGTTGTGTCTCCAAGTCTGAAATCGAAAGCTTTCTGCATTGCCTACAGTACAGCTTATTCCGTCGTTATCCTATGCATGCATGATACCGATGATATACCATAAGTAATATCCTTAATAAAGACCAATAAACACATCCTAGTTCAGGCCATTTCGCTTAGACTGGAACTTCCAAACTCGATTCGCCCAGACGATGGGCCTCGTGTGACGTCTCTGCTATCTGTTAAAGCGAACCCAACCTCTAAAGAGTGTACTGCTGCCCTTCAACATACACCAACTACTGTAAATGCATACGAGCATGTTTATAACGAAGGGTAAAGGCAAGATGTGCAATTGTTATTGTTTCTAAAAAAAAAATCTATAAAATGTATATTTCCTACACCATAAAGGAAATAGATAGAATACAATGCAGCCAGTGCACATTTCAATTTCGTTGAATTTATTATTTTTCACACCTGTAGTATTGTTCATATTGTATATCAAAGTATCTAATAGAACACTACAAATGCTGGTATTATTACAAATGCAAAAAGTGTACATATTGAGTAATTGATGAATACATTTGTGTACAATAAATAATTGGTGAAATTGTACTAAACGCCCTTTAAAATATGACAACGCTTATAACTGTCTCTGATAGATATTTTCTTCATGTTACTGTACAAATGTATTAAAAGGATTGTGTTGCCGAGAAGAAGTCAATCCCTAGTGATCTGAGTCAGACAAGTTGCCCTGCTCCGTCCAATGCTTTCCCTCTTCTTCTTCTTTCTCTTCCTCTCCGCCATGACGATGGCCCCCAACACTGCTATCACCACGGTGATCGTGATAATCAGCACAATAACCACCTCGGCGATACACAGCCCCGTATCCACATCCATCAACCTGTAGTTCGCTAGTTCTGTCGGAACATTACAGCTAAGATTATAGTAATCATCCAAGAACAGCCTTTGAACACTTTTAAGCTTATGGAACACTTTCTGCAGGTCACAATTGCAGTTCCAGGGGTTTCCTTCCAACATGATATGGGTACTGTAGGTGTGGATGCTTAGGAAGGTCTTGAAGTAGATGGTGCTCATCTGGTTGTGGGCCAGGTTGAGCAGGGCCAGGGAGGTCATGGGTGTGAAGACACCCTCTTGGGTCTTGTTGATCTGGTTCCCCTGCAGGTTGAGGACCTCCAGGGACTTCAGCATGGAGAACACCCCGTTGTTTAGGGAGACGAGATGGTTGCCCTCCAGGTGGAGCTGCCGCAAGGTGGACATGGAGCCAAAGGACCTCACCTGGATGGAATAGAACAGAATAAAATAAAATAAAACACAATATAATATAGTAAAATAGAACAGAATAGAATCAAATTGTATAAGTCCTGTGTCACTTTATTTGACGTTGTTCAACAAAAGTAAAAACAACCTCACCTGGATGTTATGAATGACGTTGCCAGTAAGGTTGAGCCTCTGTAGGCCATCCAGGTGCATGAAGCTCCTGCTGTCCAGGGAGTGCAGGTGGTTGTGGCTCAGCTGCAGCTCTCTCAGAGCATTCAGGCCCAGGGAGAAGCTCTCGCTCAGGGACGAGATCCTGTTCAATCAATCGATAAATCAATCAATGAATCTATCTATCCATCCATCCATCAAATTTCATTGACAAAGCCCCTTTGACATGAACAGTTGTCACAAAGTGCTTTACAGTAACCCGGCCAAGACCTCAAAGAGCAAAACAAAAACAAGAGCACGGCGGCCAGGAAGAACGTTCCACTACCTGTTACAACTCAGGTCCAACTTCTGAAGGAACTCTAGCTGGGTGAAGGCCCCGTCAGCCACAGCGCTGATGTTGTTGTCCTTTATAAGCAGAACCCTCAGTTTGCGTTCCATTTGGAAGGAACTCTTCGGAATAAAGGTTAGGAGGTTCATAGATAGGTCCAGGTGTTCCGTGTAAGGAGGGATGTGGTTGGGCAGTTGGGTAAAGAGGGCGTTAGCGCAAGTGGTGAGTTTCAGTTCCTCGTGACAGTCGCAGCCTTTCTCGCACCGGGTGCTGTGAGACTTGGAGTAAACCGCCATCAACAGTAGTAGACAAAAGAAGTACTGCATTTTGGCCATTTACACCTGGAAAAATGAGACAGAGAAAGTGTGGTAACACTTAACATAAAGTTGTTGTACCTTTGTATTAAGGCTGTAAGTACACTAGCGACTACAGTCGACTTGCATGCTGTTGTGTAGTCATTTTGGAACTGGATTCTAGATAGCGTAATGGAGTTGAGTAATATAACCCTGAAACGTTCAGGAAGTAGGGTACCATTATACAAGTATCCCTGACACAACACTCTACAACAAAGCATCCATTTTGGCCATAATAAAATAAAGAGAAAACATGAACGCCTTACATGTGTGAGGAGCAGCAGATCTGTCTTTACTCACCCCGCCGTTGTTCTGTCAACAACCTGTCTGAGGCAGGTGGAAAACGTACCGAGGGAACCAGATGGCCCTCAGAAAGCAGACAGAAGGGTGGCCCTATTGTTCAGGGCTGTTGTTGTTGCTGTTGAGAGAGAGAGAGAGAGAGAGAGAGAGAGAGCTTGTCAATAATTCACATCTCTGATGAGGAGGGGGCTGGAGAGGAGAGCGGGTTTAAAGAGATTGCTTGTAAACTGGGGCAACATCTGAGAATAAGGCGACACTTCCCTCTTTGAAACATGACTGTGTGGGTTTTGTGATTTAAGGACAGCAGGTGTCTACAGGGGTGGAGGGGAGTGAGATGATCCTCCATTTATGTAGCCTAGTTGACGAATCAGATATTTACCTGCTGAACCTGTTGAACTGCAGTGAGAAAGATGATAGTAATTCCAACCAAATCCCTAACTTAGTTTCAATATCTATCCTTCAATCAATCCATCCACCGACATTAATCTGACATCTCAGTTTACCCACATAAGCCTTTTCCCGATCACCATGTGAAAGACAGAAATTGTTTCTTCATGGTGGATGCTTGTGGATAGCTAGCTTCTCCTCCACTTATCTGTTGTGTTGTGTAGCTCAGTTGGCAAGTGCATGTAGCTAGCATCCACAATGCTGTGGGTTCAATTCCTGGGTGTATTAAATACACACACAGCCTACTAAAAAGGTATGCATTCCCTGAACTGTAAGTTGCTTTAGACCAGGGTTTCCCAAACTCGGTCCTGGGGCCTCCACAGGGTACATGTTTTGTTTTTTCCCCCTGTACCACACAGCTTATTCAAATAACCAACTCATCATCAAGCTTTGACTATTTGAAATCAGCTGTGTAGTGCTAG